>NC_135268.1:69690154-70359321 GCF_051311805.1 Agelaius phoeniceus
GGGTGATTGCTTCTGCAGAAATATTTGCTTCATCACTAATATATTAAATAGGCTGCAGACACTAGAAAAACCTGGCTTGAGAAAGGGAAAAAAGCTGGCACAGGCTGAAGCCTGTCACATCTAAATGACAGCCATGTAATAACTACTGCCACTGTGATAATGCAGCTTTACCTTCTCTTCTGTTATTTCCCAAATTAAAAATGATGAAGTGCTGCAGCTACCAAACCCTACGTTAGCCTAATATATTCCCATGTCAAAGAGAAAATTTCTACCAGATAAATAACGAATCCATTTCTTTCTTTGTTTCCTGATAAAAATCAAAACTGCTTGGTCCATGATTGAAGGTCAGAATTGACACTGCACTTCCAGAGAGCACAGACATTGATTGCTGGAGGAGGTTTTTAGCAAACAAACTTGAGCAGATCAAGTCAATATCTACTTCAACCTTTTCACACACTGTTGATGTTTTTGTGAGAGTTAGAAGAGAGCTGAAAAGAGGCTCCTTTCTATCTGGTTATAATGAATGTTTTTGGGTGGGGTTTCTTCAGTCTTAACCAAACCAGTGCAGAAGTTTTGGGTGATGTTTCCATGATTGTTCCATTCTGTTCATTTCTAGAAAAAACCCTTAAATTTATCCTATTTACCTAATTTTGGAGAGCCACAAACCCAAACTCTCTGCTTTAGACTCACTCATATGGACAACAGAAAAATGCAGGCATGACTCAGCCCAAATGAGATTTTTTACACCTACTTGCCTTCACTGGCAGCACAAAGAGCAGGAGCTCTGCAGCTCTCAGTGGAGTAAGAGATCTCCCAGTTGTAAAGATTGGAAGCTCTAAAGTAAAGATCAGAGCACTCCCTTCTGCTGTCAAGAAAACATCTGTGAACTGGAAATTGAAGACCCCATCTGGGGCTCACAGAATTGTGACTTTCAGGCTGGAAATTCCATAGAGCAGACTTAGTTCAAAAGACAGATGGAGGATGTGTGTGAGTCTCAAGAATCTTACTTTAAAGCTGCTTTCACTCTAACCTCAGCATCACAACTGCAACTCTCTTACGTACAAGTTAATTTAATTTTTTTTTCCCCCTCGCAGTTTTCATTTTTCTCAGAAGACTGGCTGTCTTTTTAATCTCAAAGAAACTGTATTACCTTTAATTAAAATAAGGTTTTGCTATACTTGAAAAGGAAATTTGGTGAATTTTATCTGGATACATAAAGCAAGAGAGCATGACAGCTTCTAGGCATTTTGTTATGGCCAAACTATCACCAGGAGTCAAACACCTTCCAGTTTTGTGCTGACAGATTTCAGCCTCATCACCTGCTCATGTTGCACACTGGAGTAGCTGGAACACAAATATATTTTTGTGTGGCTGTCCTTAGATCAAGACACAAGTTGGATGATAATTTGATTTGGCTCCGATTAATTCCTGGCACCAGACCCCAAACTCAGCTGTCCCAAGCAGATGCAGTTAAAATTTGGCTTTTGTCATCTCAGAGATGGATTGAGCAGATGGGATCACAGGGTTGGGCTCCTCCTCCTCACCTGTGCATTATTATCTTTGTGTTTCCATCCAAACACTGATATTTGAACTGGAAACACACACTGCCTGGCAATGGGTACAAATCTGGTGCTGGGATCCTTTCATGGTAATTAGTCTGAGCATGGTGGCGATTGAACTCCTCAGCCTTGATTTGTGTTCGCCCCTCCTAAACATTTCACAGATTTTTCAGCACCATTTGATTAAATATTTCTTCAAGATCACTGTTCCTCAAAAGGATTCCCATGAGAATGTTTAGACTCCCAACCAAAATATTTGCATTTGGTTTTGGACAAAAAAGATCAGTGACAATAGACTTAGAAGTCATCAATGAACAGCAAAAGAAAACATATAAAACCTCCTAATGCGACAGATGAAAAACTCTACAAGTTAATCATCCCAGTTATTAAATAAATATCTGTAAACAACCCATATCTTTAAAGACTCAGGATCAGTTCAGAAAAGGATCAAATAAAAGGAATCAATTTAAACATAAATGACATTCAAAATAAATGTTTTGACTAGTGAAGTCAATGCAGAATTGATTAAAGAGCTCAGTGTGTAGAGGTTGCAGCTGACTAGGTCTAGCTTCTGAGAAAATGTTTCTCATGTTACTAAACCTTCTGTTATTTTATTTTTACCCTGGTATGATGAAGCAGATTTATTTCTTATTTACAATGAGGTACTAAAACAACACCATGGCTGGAGCTGATGCTGCACATATGAGCTGTGCCCCAGAAATCTCTATTTATAATGTTGTCAAAGCAGCCTATAGATGATTTAGGGGCAGTAGGATCAAAACAACCATATTTATAAGCTATGACATACCTATATTTAAGGTGAATGTAGGCAAAGCACATGACCAACTGGATTAGACTTGGAGAATATTAAAAAAAAAATAAAATTAAAAAAGTTAAAATTATGTAAAACAAGATTATCAGCTCTGAGAGAGAAATGATGGGTTTTTAAAAGTCCATAAATGTGAGAAATTCAGGCAGAATGAAGACATTTTCTGGAATTGTACATACTTCGATATCCTTGGAGATGCAGGATAGTATGTGATTATAAGGTGGAAGTGGGAACCTGCTGGGAGGAAGGAAAATTTTTTTCTCAGGAGAAGAATGTCTGAACTCAGAGGGAGGCTTACCTTAGCTGAGGAGGTGAACACAAAAGTTAAAGCAAACTTTAGAAGCTAGAAATAGGTGTAAGGTTAAATTAAAAAAAACCCAAAAAATTCACACAAAAGTAAGCTGAAGTTTCAAATGACAGCTGCAGCAGTTGCCAGTTACCAAATTTTGAACTGAATTCTAGTCTGGGTGAATGAAGATCCAGAAAGCAAAGTGTGATCAGTCACAGATTTCTGGGTGCTGTTAATTGGGCTGGAGAGAATTAATTATTGGATCATGATTCCACCATAATACAAATACAGGGTCAAAAATGGGCTTTGGTGTTTGAAAATAACATTGTATGTCTTCAGTAAAGGTTGGGAATGGACAGAGTGGGAAAGAGGAGGCTGTGAGGCCACAGATATTAACCAGGGTGTGGGTACGGACCCAAGGCAGCAATTTCCTCCACTTTGAGGCATTCTTGTGTTTGTTCAGAGGGTAAAACAGCTTTCCAAACAGTGCTGTGCCCAGAGGTGAGCACAACCTTGACTCAGGGCTGGAATGCATTGTGTGAATTGCATCCCCTTGTCTCTGCCAAACCCCACCAGGACAAAAAAACACAGACTGAGCCCTTTACTGGATATTGAACAGATACATTTATCCACTATTTTTATCTATTCCTTTCCACACCACTGATTTTAAGGGAGGGTTTGAAACAGGATAATGTCATTAGATTGCAGGAAGCTCCTCTTGGGCCTGAGTGGGCAGCTGGGGTGATTTCTTTGGAGCAGGGTGGCATTTGCTGGGAATGACCAATATGAGCAAACTCCTTAGAAAATGTGATTACTTATTTTGCAGTTCTAAAAGCAAACACTTTTGAAAACCTGTCCTTGTTGTAAATGTCAGTGTCTTGTTAATGAATACAAGTGTTTGTGGGGAGGAAGGAGAAATGCAAAAGGGTGTTTGCTGTGCGTATTCACAGGGCTGAATTTCAGCCTTAAAGAGCAAATAAGGATGGCTCTGCTAAGTTTGATTGTTATTGCTATATTCTGGCTCTTAATAGAGCAATATGCCCAGAAGAAATGGAAAAATAATTGGCTATATTTGATCCTGTCTCATCAATCATTCCCCCACCCATCCATCCATCCATGCATTTAATGAGAACCACTGAAGTTTCCCTCGGAAGTAATAAACAAAAATACATCCTGCAATTAATTCAGGCATTGCAAAATGTCCACTTAATTTTACTGGGTGTACTAAATCAATTCTATGCTTCACTCAGTGCATTGAGAGAAGCTGGCTGGCAAGAACTTCATCTGTTATTAACTCACAATGCAAGTGAAGTTAATGCCTTTTTGCTGTGAATTGTCCTCTGCTGTTAAACCTGAAAGTCAATGGGACAGAGGAGGAGCTGACTCCTTGTAAAATGCAATAGTTATATTCCATTTTTCACCTGCAACCAAGTCCTAGTAAAAGCTCTGGCTTCCAGCATCCTTTGCTGGGCTTTACTTTTTTGAGAGAAAAACGTCCTGTTACTCTTTCAGGTGAAATTAATTCTTAAAGTTCCCTCCAAGAAATAAACTGGGGTTCAGACAGTGATTGCCATAGTTAGAAATTGCAACAGCACAGTTAAATTTAACTTTTACTTGCATGAATGACAACAGTGCACTACTAGGCTCTGTTCTAAACATGGGCTTTTCTCAGCCTTCACTGGCTTCTTTTTCATTTACATTTCCTCAGTTGATAAAGGTAATGTGGAATACTCTGGTGCAAGTTTCTGGTATTTTTTTCATGGCACTTTGGATTCTTTTTTTTTTCCTCACTTTTATCTTCATTCAAGTTTTAATGACCTCGGGTTTATGTTAAGTCAAATCTTTTTGGTTTCATACCTTTCAGTATAATAATGAGGAACAGATAAAGAAAAGAAGATAGAGTGAGATAAAGTTTCATCAAAAAGACATCTCGGGTTCATTGAAGAGTGATTGACAATTAAAATATTTTAAATGAAAAACATGCGACTTCTTTGAGTCCCATCATGATTAATTAGAATGTTTCATTTGAGTTTTGAATACTAAAGCTCTGGTTTATCTCATATCACCTGACCAGTGTGGTTGAGATCCATGTAAACCTTTCCTCAAAAATAAAAATATGGGCTTGTAGATCTGCCGTAGTCTAATATTCCCTGTGTACAGCATGAGAAGGTACAGACATCGAATTTTAGAACTTATTTAAGCCAGGATGAACCATTTTCAGAAGATTTTTGTCTTCTGCAGAAGTGTCAGAAGTGTTGAGAAGTTTTCCTCTCTACATATCTCCACTGGCTCCTGGTTCCTATTTTAAAGAGTCATCCATTGCTTAAAGTGATTTCAGCAATTAGGCACAGAAGTTGCCAGTGACTTGCAGACATCAGGGAAATATTTCCTGATGCTCCCAGCTGAGCAGAACTGCTGATATGTTGTCTGTTATAGCCCTTTCTCCCTTATCCACCCACAGATTCTTGACCTCCCAACCCTCCTCAAGAGAGGATTTCTAATATCTCCTGGGTGCAGAAATATGAGGACTTATTCCAGAAAAGAAGAAGGATTTTTTTTCTACAGATGAGATTCTGTCACTCCATTCAAGCAGCTAATTTTGGAACACAGATTCTTACCTCAGGGACTAAAACTCCTTGTGCTTTGGGGTCAGCTGAAATCCTCCTGAACTCCGTTAAATGCATTGAATTGGTCTGCATTGGCCAAGAAAACTCCCTCCTGTGTAGAAAACATTTGTATATCACTGATGTTGAATCCACACTTCAAATAACATCTCACAAACTCAAATTTAAAAAAAAAAGAATTGCTGAAAAAAGGCTGTTTGCCTGCTTTCTGCTTTGCTTTGCTATCATTATAATATCAGTCCCCACTTCATAACTAAATGTTGACAATGTGTCATTTAGCTGACAGGATAAAATCAAAATAAATAAACATAAAAAATTGTAACAGGGTGCTACCAATATTTACTAAATATTAATGAACATTTGCATCACTGGGCTTTGAATGGAATTTGCTGCACAAAGACTGCTTCAGCTTATTGTGTGTAAACGATAAATGGGACAAGGGGTAGTGGTTTTAAACTAAAAAAAATGTTGATTCAGTCTAGATGTAAGTATTTTCCTACAGAAGGTGTGGTGAAAGGCTGGCACACGTTGCCCAGAAAGGTGGTAGACCCTCACCTCTGGAAACATCCAAAGTCAGGACAGATCTCTGAGCAGCCTGACCTAATTAAAGATGTCCCTGCACACTGGGGTTGAACTAGGTGACCTTTAAAGGAGCTTTCCAACCCAAACCATTTTTGTTTCTGTCATTCTGTAGCATTAAAGTTTGAGTTAGTCACTTACAGACACCTGTAACAGTTTGGAAGGAGCACAAATACCTCCAGAGGGCTGGATTCTGCTCCTGGGCTGGGCAATCCTGATTTTACACTGAAACTGGGGGGACAGGAGGCTGGAGAGCATCTCCACAGGAGGAGATCTGTGGGTTTGGGTTGATGGCAAGTTGAATATGAGCCAACAGTGTGACCTGTCAGCTCAAAAGGACAACTGTGTAATTTTCAGGGTTTTTGAGATAGAAATATTGGAGCCCTATGTAAAAATGCAAACATGAAGAGGAGGACAGTAGGTAAAGATTCCAGTTGTTATGTCTGTCTACCCCTTCAGCACATTTTAGATAAATTGCAGTTTATCAGATATCCATAATCCCACGTGTTTGCAGAACTGACAATTATTGATGATGGAAAAAATAAGATCACACACATAAGAAGCCAATCCCATCTTCCTGTTCAAGTTCTGCATATTTGACTGAGAGAGATGGAGCTGCTGAGATCTGTTGCCTGACCCAATATGCAAATAATCCCTTGGACGATGAAAAGCCATTGGGATTTCTCCAATAGTCTCACACAGCTTTCAAAAAGAGGCCCTGGTTATTAAATATGATCAAAAGTTGCATGAGTAACTCAGAAAGGTTTTGTGTTACCTTTAGGGAAAGTGTTGAGAAAGTGGGTCAAACAAGCAAATCAGGCAGGAGAGAGAGAAGAGTCTCTTATCAACACAGATAAGCTTTGGAGCCTGTTACAAGGTAGGCCAGTGAAATCTTTGAAGTGTTTGTAATTGTTTATGTCTTCCAGTTTTCAAATAGACAGATGGAATGAGCCTTATTTTCAGGAGATATAAACCAGGTGCCTTTGGCTTACATCAGCTTTGACCCCCAGGACAGGAACAAGTGTGGTCACAGTAGATTTATCTCTGGGTAGCAGAGTGGGCCACTCAGTGACAGACAGGACTGACTGGCAGGTGATTTGTGTCCTTTTCATTGACTTGCTGAGAGGGTTATTAGCTCCTGAGGCAGGCAGAAGAGACAGCTGAGTGCTGCAGGAGTCAGGTGGGAGCAAGACAAGAAAAGGCATTTCCTGTGTGCTTTGTCCTGCGGAAAAGAGACAGAGCTGTGACACTGCCAACAAGTGATGTGACGGCAGCTGCAGCCCTTTCTGAAAGCACCACTTATCCCTCCTCCATCACCCATAAAACATCTGCCACAGCCCTCACTCATCCCTTAGGACAGCCCCTGGATAGACCCAGGCTGCTCTCTGTGCTGCAGCAAAATTTAGGCTGAGATCTGTGTGAGGTTTACAGCTCTGCTCTGGTAGAGAAGGAGGTGATCAGTTAAAGGCTGGGCTTGGTGATCCTGGAGGTCTATTCCAGCTATTCCAATCTGAATAATTCTATGATTAATTTGGCCTGGACTGGAGTTGTAGTTGTGCTCCTTAGAATGAGCCTTCTTTAGCTCCCTCTGTCTTTCTGTAAATCCAGCTGGTTTTGCTCAGCAGCTGAAAATTGTACCTGAGAGCCCAACTGGGGTTTGACTTGGTCTTTCCACAACTGTAACACAGGGAGAGTCATATTTAGCAGTTATCTAAATTGCTTTGAAATCTACAAAGAACCCCCAGATTTAGAGCTGAAACCCCAGCTCTGAATTTTCATTTTTTCTAGAACAATCCTTTCCTATGACATTTTTCTACCTCTGTGAAAGTGCATTTCTTCCCCCACCTTGAAAACTGTATTTTTGGCAGTTTTTCAATGTTCTTTCTTGCCTGAGAATGGCCTCAAAAATATGTGATCAAGTAATACAGAGTTTTTAGGCCAATAGCAACATTACAGTGCTGTGCAGGAGTGACAGAGAAGCCAAATCAATGGAAGGAAGCTTGTGGTTAATGCATTATCTGGATCTAAAACTGTCAATCTGTAAGCTTGACAGATAAGTTGTAGTCACTGACATTTCCAAATGCTTATGAGAAATGCTGTACTTGAAAGCACTCACCTCAATTTTTAAAAAAATCTCATGTGTTGAGTGGCTTTCACACTGACATCCCACACTTGATGTGCTGCTCCCAGCTCCAAAAGAAAAACAGGAAAAGGTCCTCAGCAGCCAGCTCCCAAAAACTCTGCCTGGATCAGGGCTGAATTTTGGTTGGGCTGGATGATCTCCAGTGGTCCCTTTTCAGCCTCAACTGGTCCTTGTGTAAATCAATCTCACAATTGTTTATAACCCAGGAAATTATATTGCCTTTTTATGTAAACACAACTTGGTTTTGAGTGAAAAGAAGGAAAACACCACAATGACCTCAGAAATCATCATAACCTATTTTCCAACAGTTAGTTTTAAGTCAGAAGTTATTTCTGAAGTAGTTGTTGGGTCTACAAAAGTTTATTTCATGAGGTCCTTTTTAAAAGTTACCAATGGCATGGTCAGCACTAAGGTTTGTTTCTTAATTTATGACATGTCTGTGCTATTTCTATTCTATGGTCTTTCCATTGATAAAAACTTGTTGCAAGACTGCACCACCACACAGCTCTGTTTTCCAAAGCTGGGCTCATGGTGAAACCAAGCAACGTTAGGCATGACCAAAACCAAAAAGGGAGCTACTTGACAATGCCAATATTTGGGCATTTTACCAGCAGTCTTTAAAAATGTTTTTGTAAATATTTGAGTAGGATTTATACACACTTTAAAATTCGAAAAAAAGTCAGATTTGTGAATAAGGAACTTCAACTCTTATTTTTCTTTTTTTTAAAATCTGCCTTTGTATATTATAGGTGAGAACTAAAGGGAGACATCCAAAGTCCTGTTTGAGCAAGTCAGCATTGTAGATGGACAACTTCCTCTGTTAATACCAGTTAAATTAAAAGGTTTTAACTCCAAATACACTATGGTCAATCAAGAAGTGCTAAAAGTCAAATAAAACACATTTCTTTGTGGCTCTTTCTAGAGAGACATTGCAGGTAGAAGATGTGTTTCACTTACTGTGATTGAGTGCCAGGGCTGATGGATTGGTTTAATGTAGACACCAGCAAGCTTTGCAAGCTTCTAACAGAAAAGCATTTAGAAAATGCAGGAGAATTCTAAAGGCAGCAAAAATGTCATTGGAGATAAATGAGAAGCTCTGAATTAAAAAAAAAAAAAAAAAAATCAGATTTTTGTGTTTGGACTAGAGAAACTTCAATCTCCTAGGCTGGCTTTAAAAGCAGTGAAGGCTAGAAGAACACTTTTCAGGTTTATCTTTCATAGCTGCAGAAGAAGGAGAACAGGGCAGAACCACAGAGGAACATATCCAGTCAACCACTGGAACGTGTGATAATGCTGAACATTTTCAAAATAATTTCTCGTTTTTCAGAGTCATTGGGAGGATTCAAATAATTTTGGGGGGGGGGGGGGAATCCCATGGGTTTTTTTCTTTTCTATTCCCCTACCTATTCTGTCAGGGGGTAAATGCTGTTATCTCTGGTATTCAGCCAAATTCAGCCTCTCTCTGCACGGCTGGACCTGCAGTGCAGCTGAGCTGCTTTTACTCCACATTCCCCCATTGCTGGCTGCTCCTCAGACCATTCCAGCTCCCAGGCTCCCCATGATGCCTGAGAGGCTGACCTAGAACAGAGGCTGGAGAGAGTTAAAGGAATTTATAAAGTAGGGATTTATTAAAAGGCTTTCAAAGGATGCACCTTGCACAGCACAAGAACCTGGCCAAGGTTATACCCAAGATGGACGGAAGATGGAGACCAGGTCACGAGTTTTCACACTTTTATAAGTTTTGGTCCATTTACATGTTGGGGTTAATTGTCCAATTGCAGCTCCAGGTTATGAAATCCCATCATCCCAGATTGCTCTCCTCAATTCTCTGGTGTTTGTACATTTTGGGACTGAAACTGCACCAGTGTTCTTGGGCTGGAAAAGGATTGTTTTGTCTGACTACACTGTGAGGAGAACTTGCCGACACTTTATATGAATTTCAGAGTCACACACTAAGGCAGTACAGAATCTAAAAAACATGAAAGCTAAAACCTAAGGCATCACCCACACAGTGCCAATCAGTCCTGAGGGCTGAGGCCCCAGACCTCACTCATCCCTCTGTGTTTTACCTACACAGCCACAGCTGCACATTCCTCTCTCTGCAGCTTTTTCTTTCCATCTCCACTCTGGGGAAGTTTCCATTGCTTGGTTGTCCTCTAGTTCTTTAAAATTCCTCCTGTAGTGATATGAGCAAACTTGAAGGGACATCTTGTGTCCCGTTTCTTCCATTACCCATGCTTCTTTTAGTGGTTTAGGAGTGCTCTGTAGATCTCTTCCAGCAAAACAAGCAGCAAATTATATATAACATCACACCAAGTGTTTATCTGCAGTTTAAGAGAGAAAATATTAAATTACAAAAGTGTAGAATGACCTTAAAGATCATCCAGCTCCATCTTCCCCTGGGGAACAGGGACCTTCCACTAGACCAGGTTTCTCCAAGCCCCATTCCAACCTGGCCTTGGACACTTCCAGGGATGGGAAACCAGACCCATATCTGACCTACATGAGCTGATGTACCTGGTTCTGCTCCTCACCTGTTGTGCAGGGGAAAAAAAATTCAGCTTTGAGGGGTCCTGAAAATCCCTGAGGAAGGGACTAGAATAATGCCTGAATACAAATTCTGAAATTACACTTAAATAATTAAAATAGCTAAAGAGGCACAGGGATGAGTTTCACCTTATTCAAGGTTTTAATTTATTTGTATTCCGATCAATTAAATTAAAAAGAAAAATCAGAATGGTAGGACTTAAAAATAGTTTAATAATTCCAGGAAATGTGTAAGCAATGAAACTTTTCAGATTTCTTCTTTAACTCATTTGGAAGAATTTATGCATGTTCTGAAATTACCTGTATTTCAGTATGCAAGCAAATACAAATAGTGATGAAAAAGCTGAGCCAATATTAAATTGAATCTCCCATGTACATAAATAAACATTAGGTTTCTGTCACCATGCTATCAGTCAGGTTGGTGTACAGATGTGGTATTTATACCCTAAGGAATTATTCTTGCTTCTCTGAGACTTTTCTTTATAAATCACTCACAGGAGACAGGCTGAAGAAAATTAAGCAAGAAAATCATCAATACCTTGCACGTGATCTGGGAAGAAATACATAAAATACTTCTATTGATCTAATTTCTATTTAAGTAAGCATATTTCTTTGAAGCAGGATGCCTATGCAAATTCCACAATGACAGATGTTTTATTGAAGGGAACTTAATTGAACTGTAGCTGATTTAGATTCTTAATTGTAAAGTATCAGCTCCCCCATGTGCCTGGGTGGACCTATGGGTTTGGCACCATCTCATCACTGCTTCTCCCTGTTTTCTTTTTAGAAACAACAGCTCTGAATGCCACTGCCTCTATTTTCATTTCCTGGATTGGTTTGGGTTTTTTTTTGCCTTGAGGAAGAGTTCATAATTTCTGATGGAAGCACTCCTTGGATTCTTTCAATACTAATGGGATGCAGTTTGCTCTTTTGGAGCCTCGCTGCAGTTTGGAGGGGTTCTGTACAGAGACCTACACATGTGGTTAAGGAAAACACTTTGCAATCGATTTCACAGCAAGAGGACAAGCTCTGCATCTTTTGGTTCAAAGATAGTCTACAAAAAAAAAATTAAATTAGGTCTGGGGTGAAGGGCAGTATTTAAAACAATTATGTCCTCCTGTCCTATCCTGTCCCATTTTTAGCATTTCTGTGCCAATATGATAATAATTACAGCATCTCTTTTCATGCTTAATGGGCAATTTTCTCTGTAATGAGTGCAAATATGGTTCCTTTAATATAAATCATAGAAATATATTGGTATGGACACATTAAGGTTCTATTAGCAATAAATGTTTTCCTTCTCTGCTGGCAGACAACATTTTCCCCTGCTCCCAAATAAACAAGTATTGTGTGCACAAATTGGAGAAAAAACCAAACCAGCTTAGAAAAGAAAATGTTTTTGCTTTGCTCTCTAAACATTTTCAGTTCTAACAGTTTTGGGAAACATTCACTGCAGTTTTAGACAATCTCAGAGCTGCATGTGGTGGAAATAAATTAGTACAAAATACCTTTTCAGGAATCATCTGATGGATGTGATGAAAAACAAACCCAAGATAAAGGTGGAAAGCTAAATAAGGATGTGAGTATTAATCATTCAGCAGCTCAGCCATAGATATCTGTGCAGAGACACAATTTCTCAGCTGGTGTAAATCAACAGAGACCTGTCAGAGCTGTGTTGATTTATGTCAGCTTGGGATCCAGCCTCATGTTGCTCCTAAAGCAGGAGACAACATGTCTCTCCGAGTTTGCTCATATCACTAAGGGAGGAGTTTTAAAGACAAGCACCAACTTCCATTTATACTCATGGACAATTTAGTTTCCAATCCCTCTTCTTGGCTTTGAGAAATCTCTTTGTAAAGATACTACTTCACATTGACATATTTTTATATTTGTAAGGATAGATACCTTTCCTGGAATGTGTGTCCACTAAAACATCAATTTTTTGGGAATTTTGGGAAAATTAAGTTCTAATTACATGTGTAATAAACCACTGCCCTTTTGAATGTGGTCTATGAAACAGAAGGGAAAAAGTTTCATGCTTTGTTTGGAGAGTGGCAGCAGGTTTAGAAACAGAACTGTAAGAAAAATGATGGGAGTGAGAAGTTCACCATCATCTTAATTTACACAACACAGGAAGCCTGCAGTGCAATGCATTGTGCCTGTTAATTAGTTTTCCACATAAGTAAACTTTCCAGGTAGTATGGAAACATTGGTCAAGACAACAAATCAATTTCATATTAGAAAAAGCCATCATACGAACTAGAAAAATATAGCTGAGCATTTTCCCCTATTTATTTGTGTTCTCAGTTGTTTTTTATTAAAACCCAATAAATTTCAGTTGAAATAAATCATCATATACAGGGAGTCATTATTATCAGCAGGAGTAGCAGAATTCCAGGTTGCAAGACTTTCTGGCACAGGGATGTTCTGCTGCTGCAGCTGCTGGAGCAGTGTGACCCCAAGAGCAGCAGAGCCATGCAAGTAAATATATTGTTATTCCAGTTGTTGATGGGATTGGTGGTGTAGCATCAAAGAAAAGGGAAATCTGCTGCCACTTACTCCACCTGCCAAAATGTATTTGCTTTGTCATAACTCAGATCAAGAGTTTACCAAAGCAAGGGGAAATTTCCTTTGTGTCTGGTACGAATTGCTTTAGAACAATGCTTCCTCATGTAGAAAAAGGAATCCAAAATAAGGAACTCCCATCATCTTGGCAATTTTTTTCCTATCTTCTTCCATAGAATAAAAGTGAAAATTCAAATGTAATTTTCAGTATATTTTTGGTTCTTCTTCTCTTTGGAATATGATTTAAATTCTTACATTTCCTTCAGTGCTATGAAAACATTTAATTTTTATGATGTTTTTTGATGAAACAGAAGAATTTCTCTCTGTCTAGGTACTGGTAGATATCCACTAGATAACAAACCATAGACTTCCTGTATATGATGATTTATATCAAGTGAATTTAATTCAATAGGAAATTACTTATTTAATTCAGCAGTAAAATTTCACACATTAAATCTAGATAAAAATAGATTTTCTTATGCAAAAATTATATTTTTATATTTTTTTACTTTATTTTCTTTCATAACTCCATGGATTTCTGTCATGCTTTTTTCAAACTCAAATTTATGACATTGTTTTTAGATTTAGATCAATGCTTGATAATTTTTAAAAATCCACCATTGAGATTGATTTTACATTACTCCCTAAGCAAATTTTGAATTTCTTACCAAAGTATTTCACTGATCCGTACTTGTTGGTTTTATCCTGGTTCATTCCCCTTTCCCTTCCTCCTAGACCTGGGGACTAAAAAAATATGGGTATTTGCAGGGATTTGTTATTGCTTTACACTGTATAACCATAAAATGTTTCTGTACTTTTTAAAGGTAAATAAATCAGTTGTGTAAAATGAATAAAAGCTATGAAACATCCAGATGGAGCTTTCTACCCATCAAAAAGGTAATCAGCATTTTGCTTAGCAACCACATTTTAATTATGCCCGTTAATCTTGGAGGTGGAAACAAAAGTGGAAAATCTGATGCTTAACTAAAATTGATTGACTCAATAGAATGTCCCTGAATAAAAGGAGAGGAATAACCTGGCCTTTGGAAACCAGTACACAAACAAAGTATAGTTGAAGGGATTTCATCATTTGAAGGTGCTTGATTGACCACTTGTGCCTTTATTGTCAGCAGTGTTTTAATCTTCAGTAGTTTTGATAGTAATCTTTTGAAAGGAAAGAGTTTTGAGGGAGAGAATAGTGAGGTTTTTGCTTCTTCAAGTGAAGGAAAAGCATGTTTTACCATAAAAATGCAAAACAAAAATATGATGAAAACAGCAATCTGTTAACCAATCCCTCTTCCTATTGTTTTTTTCTAGGAATGGACTGACCTGGTGATAACCATGACTACCAGAACAAATTAGAAATAATCAGATCAAATATAAGACATTGGAGTAATTTATTATCTCTCTACAATTTGTGGGAAGAGGAGCCTTCAGATGCAGAGCCACCTCATCCCCAGAAGTTGTTTAACACAGGTCAGATGGGTCACCTGCCCATTTGTGTGCCTTCTTTGTATGTGGTAGAAGAAGAAAAGAGATTCCTCTGATAAAATGTGGATATCTACATGTGGTACTAAAATAATATGAATTACCACAGTCTAAAATGTTCTAGAGGAATATCTACTTAACAACCTCTGTTTCCTTCCACTTCCACAGAACCTTGACTGTGCAGATGAGCTGCAGAACCTCAATGTGGGTGAGATTTTTTCACAGCCCTTGTGTTTCAGATGTAGTTAAACCCAGTGATCAGATAGGGCTAGAGATTCTAAAAGAAAAAAAAAAAAGAAGAAATTTTATTGGAGTCCTTGGCATTCATATGAGAACAAATGGCAGAAGCATAGTAAAAAATAAAATGAAATTAGTACAATAATCACCTTATGAAATTGATTCCTCAGAATTTAAAGGAATGAAAAAATTCTATAATGTGTGGTGACATGTTAAGTTGACTATTTTTCATGTTTTTTCCTGTTTTCATGCAATAAATATATACAGGTATACATGTGTGTGCATATATATATGTATATGTTCATAATACATATAGCTGTGTATGCATATATGTATATATACAAAAAATAAAAATCCTACAAATATTTGAATTATGAAAGCTCAAGGATCTTCTAGTGACATTGAGGCGTCTTTTACAGCCTAAAAGCTCCAAATCAAACCAAATCAAACCTAACAAAAATAAAGAAAATATCCACTGTAGTGGCAAATTTAAAAATTAATAGAAACATTCAGTTTGAAATAAGTAATATCTGTGAAAACTTGGTGTCTTCCTGAACTCCTGAAAAGAACTGGAAGAAGATAACCCTGGAAACAGTTTAGAAGTCTTGCACTAACCTGAAATTTGTTAAAATCAGTTCCACACCTTACTCTAGAGACACTTTTATAAAGATTGCTGTGGTGGTTTCCAGCATCAGGACCCCCTTGTGGTCAGCCTGTGTTTAAGTCTGTGTTAAAATATGTGCCCAGTCTGGCTTTGGAGAGAGTTCTCATCCCTGAACGGCCAGAGAGGAGAAAAGTGAGATTGAACTGTACTGACTTTATGCTGAACACCCAGAAGTTAACACAACTTGCCAGCCTAATTTTCAAAAAGCTGATTCCTGTGCATTTGATTGAAAGAACCTGTATGACACCAAGATCATCTTCAACTGCACCATCTGGTAGCAGCTCATCTTCTTACAGGAGCTAAGTGTGATGAAAGCTGATTTGACAATTAATGCAGATGTCTCCTCAGGGGATTTGTTGTACATCTCACTTCCACCGGCAAGATTGTGATGCAAAAGTCTCTTTGGGCCTGATTTTTATCCCATTCTTGTGGATTTCGAAACAGGAACTGCACAAATGATACAAGATCTGCATGTTAGCAGTAAAGTCGTGTTAGGGGTGAATCATAAACTCTCCTCTTCAGACTAAGAAAATAATCATAAATTTTCCATCCCTTGCTGAAATTTAACAGTCTGCCAGGTGGCAACCACCATTTCAGAGACATATGCTTGAAAGGCAAAATGTCTATCCAGCCATCCTGAGACAATTGTCCTCACAAATGTGATTCCAGTGAGAGCTTTACTGGATTTGGAGCCTTACAGCAAAATTAAACTCACAGTCCCAGAGGCTTTTAAAAAACACTTGGCCCAATGATAGAATCACTCTGTGCCAGCAAATGCTTAATTTTTCTTTTTTCCTTTTTTTTTGTTCTCATCTAGAGTATCCCCAAAGTGGATGGGGCATTGTTTCTTGTCTTTTAAAGATGCAATTGTGAGCAAAGATGCAGACATCTGGACCAGTGTTCAGCCAAAATTTCTGATGTCTTTTCCAACACTGCTTATCCTTCACATTATCTGGAGGGTAAAAAGTAAGAAAAAGCAACCCAAAGCAAAACTCACTGTGCACACACACCCACAAAAACTTGCACCTGACCCTTTGGAGGCCTGAATCAAGGCAGTGGAAAAAGTCTCCTGGATTTAGCTGTGGGCACAGTTAAACACACGGCATCACTCCCTTCCACACTTCTGTCAAACCTCCAAGAGCATGACCTGGACAGATTTAATAAATAGATGAGTACAGGTTTAATAAATATATGAGTCTGGTCACAGAAGCCATGCCCTTGCTCTGTGGTCTTCAGTCATTGGGGATCTCCTACTTGAGATTCCCAATGACTGGACTTGAGCACTCCACTTTTTTTTTCTATTCACAAAAACATTAATTGATTTTATTTGTGCTAATTTCTCCAAGCGAGTCATCCATGCTGCTTTTCAGATGAAGTTTTCTTAGAAGTTTTCTTCTATCTAATTTTCTTAGACTAAATAGGGTACAGAGATGCTCTTCTCTTTGGCCAGGTGCCTCAGGAATTCAGGAGAGGGAGCAAGAAATTAAAAATTACTTTTACATAAACCAGTCAGAATCACATGAAAATATTTTCTTTAACTGTCATTCATAGAATCATGGAATCATAGAATCATTTAGGCTGGAAAAGAACTTTAAAGTTGTCAAGTTCAACAGTTAACCCAGCACCAACACTAACCCATGTCCATAAGCACCCCATCTTCACATCTTTTAAATATCTCCATGGACAGTGACCCAACCACCACATCACATTGTTCTATTTTCATGACAGGAAATTATTACACTCATTACAGCCAAAACTCTTTCACAGTGTTTTTTCCAGAAGCAAAATGTGGCTTTAAAAGTAGAGAGAGATGAAAAAAGTGTGAACAGGTGCTCCTGGCTCCAGCAGGTATTCCCAGTGGATGTATTCTGTTTTTTTTGATGCACCCATCTGTGTGGTCTTACCTCAGGTGATAAGTGACTCTAAAAGATGTGACATTTGCAGCTCAGTGATATTATGGACTGGCCAGCACTATATCAATCACAGCTGCCAGATGCAAATGCAGCCTGTCACCAAAAGAGATCCCTTTTCCCAAAGCAGTTTTATGTCAAGATGAGAGCAGCGTGTTCCTGCCTGAGCTAACACAGAGCAACTCTAGCAAAGTTCATGGAATTATACAAAACTTAATCTAGGTTACATCGACCTATATATGGTAAAACCCTCTTTTATCTGCTTCCTTTTAAACTCAGAGATGTCAGTGATGCTCCTGCTGAAGCAGGAAATCTGTGCAAATCTGGGCCCACGTTCTACTACTGGAACTAGCTGGAATTTTTACTGGAACTAGGTGGAGTTTTTACTGGAACTAGCTGGAATTTTTACCAGAACTAGCTGGAATTTTTGTATGGGCTGGTATTACAACTGGGGAGCACTGGCACTGCAATAATTTAAATAGCAACAGGACACTTTCCTAGAACAGCATCTGAGGGGTGTGAAGAAGCCTCACCCAGCTCACTTTAACCCTGGGACACCTGGCACAGCTGGGTAACTATCCTGAAACTTTTACTAGAATTGCCTCCTGGATTTTTTCATCTCTGGCCCATCCCATGACTGAATGAGGAATCCCAAACTTCTGGATTTCTTTGTTTGTGCACTAGAAGCAATAGGAGACTGGAGGTATATATCTGGGAAATTCAGATGTCTGAATTGATGATGGATGAACCCTAAGGCTTTCTGGAATGCTATAAGTTCGAGCAGACTCAGAAGGGTTTTTGTGGGTTTTGTTTTACTAAACCTGGCCACAGTTAGTCCCTTTAAACCCTGTTGGGGTCCTTACAACACCTGCTGGGGTTCCCCTCCAGACAAATCTGGTGCTTGTTCACCAATTGCAGGCATTTCTCACAGAGGTTTAAAGCTTTCTGCTCTTTCTGCAGCTTTGAAATATTTATAGGTGTTTGTAATGACTGAAAGGCCTTCTTGGGAAACTTTCAAGCTGTTGTTTTAAAAATGCATAAGTATGACTTGCTTTAACAGCTTTTTCTGAATTTAGATGCAAAACACACCTCCTGTTCACTACTTACTCACTCACTCAAGTTTTGTGCTGGGAGAAGAGAGCAAGTCCAGGCATTTTATTTATTAATTTGCCCTTAAGACCATTAATACTGCAGCAGTGATTATGACTCTTTCTTAGCAGCAAGAGATGTGCAGAGGATTTGTTGACAACTAATACAGTATTTTTTTTTTTGTCACTGTTGTATTTTGCAGTACATGAACTAAATGATCTTTAAGGTCCCTTCCAACCCACATCATTCTCTGATTCTATGGAGTTCTCCTTAGAGACAGAAGTGGTTATCCTTTTCTCAGCCCTGATCTTTCTGTGCCCATCAATCTGAAATTCTCTGATGTTTCAAACTCTACAGAGAAGCATGGTGGGGGAAAAAAAGTGACATTTTCTGAAAAATCCCTTCACCAGGATTTCTTCTCCTGGGAAGATGAGAAGCCTCACCTTCTCCATGTTTTGCTCCTCTGGAACGTGGTCTGGAGACTGTTTATCCAAACATGTGAATTGTTTTAATTAATGACCAATCACAGCCAGCTATGTCAGACTCTGAAGCGTCAGTCACGAGCTTTCATTGTCATTCTTGTTTAGCCTTCTGATGTATCCTTTCTCTTTTTTTAGAATAGTTTTAGTATATCATTTCTTTTAATGTAATATCATAAAATAATAAATCAGCCTTCTGAGAACTTGGAGTCAAATTCTCATCTCTCACCTCGTCCTGGGGACACAACACCGCAACAAAAGATGAAATAATTGTTGGTTGCCTGTTTTCAAATAAGTGGCAATCTTTCTAGTTTTGCATCTTAGTTTTCAGTTCTGTTACAGGTTATCATTATAAAATATGTAAAATAATAATAATAACAGCAGTTATAGACATTTTCTGAAAATATTATTATGACATCATCAATATTACCACTTAAAAACTTTACAGCTTACAGCATTTTATAAAAAGGTCACTATTACAATCCCTGTGGCTTTTTTAAATGGATGGTAAAACCAGGGAGTAGAGACAGAAATTCATTTGTTCAAGGTCACTCCACAGAGCACCAGAAAAGCCATGAATTGAAATCAGGTTCTCACAGTCCCCAGCCAGCTCTTTAACTTATGGCCACAATGCCTCTTACCAAGGACAGCAGGCACTTAGGGGAACAAAATACCACAGCATTAAACAAAAAGCACCACATTAAAGATTTTTTGCTTTGCACACTTTATAGTCCATTCCATTTTATGAATTCCAGAAATTCACATTTATTTGGGAGGCACAAAGGAGAAAGACATGGTGACTGCAGCTGCTAAAAAACTTTTTGGACAGCAGTTTTTTCAGAGTAAAAGGGGCTGGGATGGTCCTGCAGGCAGAATGTAAAAGGAGGAATAGAGTACAGTTACTCTAATAATTATAGTTATTGTAACTCCAATAATTATAATGCCCTATCGTTCAGATGAAGAGAAGATTTGAGGAGAGTATAATTATCATTGAGACATCAGTGTGTTCAGGTGAAGAGAAGATGTAGGCAATACATGAATGGTTTGGTTAGTAGGCCTAAACACACTTTTCTTTCCTGCCTTTTTCACAAAATACAGAAGCCCAGAATTGCAGAAAGGTTTGTGTTGGAGGAGACCTTAAAGATCCTTCAGCTCCAGCTCCCCTGCCATGGCAGGGACACCTCCCACTGGAACAGGCTGCTCAGCACTGCCCGAGGCAAAATCTCAGATTCCCGTGCTCTGATGGGATCTGGAACAGTGAGGAATCACCAAACACCTCAAGGTAGCAACCAGCAGGCAGCAGTTAAGGCTCAGCTGTCTCCACTCACCAGTACTGGAGTTTCTGAAGCTATTTCCAGCTCTAGATTTATTTGTTCATGGACTTTCTCAGGATCACTTTATCCAGTGTGATCTGACAACAAACAAACCAAAAGCCCAAACCAGGAGAGATATCAAGAAGGTGGGAAAATCGTCATTTGTTGATGGCCTCAGAAGTTAAGTAAACACTAATTTTCTTTGTCCAGAGGCAATCCCTACTGCCAATTATTAACATTATTTTTTGATTATTTCAGCAAATCTCAAAGGGTCCATGCTGCATTAATACTGAGCTGTAGGCATTAGCGGGATGTGAGAAGAACTTGCTCCACTGGCTGTGGGGCATTCCCACTGAGAATATTTGTAGAAATGCAATAAAAATATGGAAACTATTAAAAGCTCTGGATTCTCAATGACCTGAAGAATTTGGGGCACTTAAGTTTTTTTAAGATTTTCTTTTCCGTAAGACGGGGAAAATAAGTAGATTTAAAGCAGTTTAAAACAAAACAAAATGAAACAAAAAAATCCCAAACCAAACCAAACCATGCAAAATTATTTTTCTAATCTTCCATTCAAATATAATTTTGACACTAAGCTTGGTTAGTAGATGCAGTGGGTCATATTTTCCACTGATGCAAATATTTCAGGATTTATGGGGGGGATTTTTGAGATCTGTTTATGTTTTCCCCAGTGTTTCATAAAGGACTGTGGATCAGTGTAATTAGGAAGGGTGGCAGCTCTGCCCAGATGTTAATTGCTTCTTCCTTCTGGGAAATGTGCATGGATAAATTACATGGATAATGGAACTATGGGGCCAAACAGTGAGGAGGAGATTAGATGAAGCTGAAACACCTGCATGTATGTGTGCATTACAGGAAATATTCCATTCAGATGAGGATGATTGTTTAAAAAAGCAGATTAATGAAAAGGTGGCTTTGAAAAGCAGCTTCTTTCTGATGGATGGAGAAAAAACATTTGGGCCTTCCTCCACTTTGTCTTAACCACTGACGTGGTGTCCCTAGCAAGGATATCACCACCTGACTTTTTATTTCCATCAAATAGATCTCCAATTACTGTTTTTGAGCAACTGATGTCCTAAAATTGTAAAATTTTAGGATTTAACTCATTATAAATTTACTATTTTACCACTGCGGCTACTAATAGCAGCAACACCTACACCAACACCAACACATGATTGTTTTCTCTATGGCCAACGTGGGACTTTTCAGAGAGCACAAATGAGTGTGGGGAAATATTTGCATACTCTGAAGAGCAATGAACAGTTTGATTTATTTAGATTCTGATGTCATTAAAATTGTTACACCTATTTGATACTGGAGATAAGATTATAAAGAATATTGGATGCTTGCATTCATCAAGAAAACTGAGACATTTTTCTCACTAAACACTTTAAAAATTATGTTAATTTTCCTTTTGTTTAGAACTAATTGCTCTCTTTGTGCTTTTTCAAGAGAGGTCATCAAATAACCAATATGCTTCTCTTTTTAAAAATGTTTTCTTCCATGGGAAACCATATATTTTAATTAAGACCTGAAAATATTTGCATTGCAAATTATTTTCTTTCAAATTTCATCATATCAAAATAATGTTCTTATTTGTTTCCATTTCCAAATGAACTTAATAAGGAAGCTTTCTGAGAAAAGTGAAAAGTGTAGGTGGAAATGAAATATTTGAGTATTTTCAGTTAGCCAAAACAGAAATGAAATTTCCTGTGCAAAACAATTGAACCATCACTTCAGCACTTTGAAGAATGATTCCTAGGAAAAGGAGCAATTATATAAAAAGATTAGACCCAATTTTGCACTTTATAATAAGCAGCATAATTTAGCCAAATACATTGGGTTTCTTCTCATTCAATTTAGGATTAAATTAAATTCTTCATTTCACCAGTACATATCTGAATTAAATAAAAAAGTTTGGACTTCTTTATAAACTAAATTTGCTATCATGAGCTAATGCAGAGACAGAGGCACCAGCCAAGCCCTGAGAAATGAATTAATACTTTTTAGAGGTGAATAGGCTGGTTGTTTTCTCACTTTTTAATATCCCTGAGTCCCAAATCTTAAAATATAACAAGCGGAAAACAGTTCAGTATATGTGTGCATCAGGTGTTGTTTGCCACTCTGAAACAACCCTCCTACCAAAAATATTCAAAATAATTTAATGATGAAATATAAAATAATATTTTAAAAGCTGTGAAAAATAGTAAAAACGCCTTTAAGATTAGACCATTGCTAGAAAATGAAGTTATAACATTTAAGTCCATTACTTATTTCCTTTTGTCATTAAATCTACTTTGATGTCATAGAAATGGATGGATGGATGGATGGATGGATGGATGGATGGATGGATGGATGGATGGAGGAATAAATCACTGAGAGTACAAAAATATCCATTATAATAAGACTGTTATACATAGAATACAATATTTTTATTTAATTCAAACATATGTGCACTTTAGAATTGCATTATATGGTGTATTATAATAAAACAATATCAGTAAATCCATGGCTCTGATTTTTCTGTTCAGTGTTTGTCATTCTCTGTATTATTCTCAAAGAATGTGTGTCTCTGCCTCTACTACAAATAAATCAAAATATGTGTTTTTACAGAGTTTAATACTTTGATTCTTTAAATAAATTAATGCAGATCTTTTGCTCTAAATCAATAAAACCTGTATACATAGTACCCCTCAAATGGGAAATAGATTAAATCTGTAAGAAATGGACCAGGGTCTTTCAGCAGCATTGGGGTTTGGTGGTTTTTCTTGCAAAATGTGGGTCTGTCACTGAAAATGAACCCTAAACCTTGAATCCTATTTGCCAAAAGAGTTTTAAAATTGAATTTTTTTGCTGTCACTCTTTGCATTTAAGAGAGATTTTTAAATAAGTTGAAGAAAGCAAGAGCCCAAAGAACTTTAGATTCCAGTTTGTACATTGCCTGATTGGGCATGGAAAGCCTGTCATAGCAAATTCCATGGTGTGATTCCTACTCCAGCTGTGTTTTATTAAGTTGTAAAGGCAGAATTAAGGATTTTTATATATTGGGATTTTCGAAAGCTCTTAATTCCCAGGTTTCAATTAAATTGCTCAGCATTTTTAAACACCAAAATATCTTTCAATATCAGCTTCAAAGCTCCTGGTCTTGGTACTCATTGCACACAATCCCCTTAATTATAAGAGCTGAGCACTTTGCTGTAGTTAATGGTTTTTATTCTTGTGAGACAGGAAAATTCTCTCACAGCTTTGATAGCCTGAAAATGGCACATGAAATAGATTTAGAGGCTTTCCCAGAGCCACACAGAGAGGCTGGGATGGAGCCAAGAAGTGAACTCATGCTCCTCAAGTTCAATCCACAGCTCTCTCTGGTCACCCCTCTTTGCTCCTGGAAAGTGCCAGAGGGGGAGAAGATCATGGTTTAAGACTTTTGTCTCCTTTTTGTTGCTGTCTGACCCCTTCCCTAATTATTTTGCAACTTTATATTCTAGAACAAAACCAAGTCCAGCAGAATCTCACTGCCCTGAAACTTCATTACTTGGAAATTGTGACTGCAGTGCTTCGTTTGCTTCTGATGTTGCTTCATAAGTTTTGGAATTTTGGAATTCTGCAGAGAGCAGGCCTGTGTCTCTGCAGTCCCTAATTGTGACACCATAATTCCACATTTAACACTTGGAGCTGCTGCCCATGGGTTTGTTTTTTCGGGTTTTTTTTTTTTTTTTTTTTTCACAATCCCCTACAGGGAGAGATGGAGGCCAAATAAACAAATCTCCCTCTGGATGAGGATTCAGGTGTTGACTTGGAACTTGATGAGGGAAAATAAGTTCAAGTGAGGCAAAATGGCATTAAAAAATGTGAAAAATAGAAAGGGACTGAACTAAAATGTGAGGTTTTGTGCTTTGGGAAATCCCAATGCCATGGATTTCCATTCTTAGCACTTCATTTCTGTATTTTCAGAATGAGTCAAGGAGTGTGTAGGGAGATTCATCACAGTGGGGGAGGCTGCACAATTGAGTTCAAAAACACATGGAAGCATTTTAACTGTGATCTTTTGAATCACAGGAATGTACAGTAATGGAACAATGTGACAAAAAATAAAATTTTTGAATACACTCAAGCATTTTAAAGCTCTTACACATTTTATGATTATTTTGACGCCTCCTGGGGCTTTCAGAACACACAATATTCTGCAGTGACCTCATCACCCATCCCAAACATCACTAGTTCAAGGAAAAGTCATGTCTGATTTGGCAGCTCTCCACTCCTGCTGCTCCTCCTGTGGCTGAAGTCCCATTGAGGGGGTTTGTGCCATCTCACTCCCAGGAACGTCACTGGAGGGAATTGTGAGCACAGGTGAGGGAGAGCAGCAGGAATAGCTGAGATGTCCAGGACAGAGCCTCATCCTTCTGCATTTGAGGTAACAAATTTAGAGATCAGAGAAAAGCAGAGAGAAAGAGGCAGACAGTACTAAATGTATGGAACTTTCTTTGATGGATTGTTTTCCAAGTGCTCCAGGAAGCATCTGGGGCTGAGACTTCATTTTCAGTGACATTTTACTTGCCAAAATACAGCAGAGAAAAAATTAAAATGGGATCACAGGACATAATTCTGAATTAATATTTCCCTCCTCTTTATCTTCCTTCAGCTTTCATGTATGACCCCCATCACAATAAAGTCTGAGATCTGTGCAAACCTACAGTGATATAAACTGATACAGTTCTTAGTGAAGCTTCATTAATTTGTAGTGATGGAGATGTGACCCCACTAACATCACTGGAGTTACTTTGATGCCTTCTACTAATTCAGCAAATGGCTTTGAAGGACATGACTGATTATGCTGCTCTGAGCTTCTTTGAACAAAAGTGGATATTTCTCTCTGGAACTTTGAATCTCCTATGACATTTCGAGTGTAACTAGCAAAATTATAATCAGAATCAAACCCAAAGGATCAAGAAATGAGAAAGAGTAATTACATTATCAGATTAGAGAAATAAATACCACAGTCTTAAAGGGGGGACAGATGTGAAAAATGTTTTGTTTTTTATAGAAGAAAAGTCAGGCAATACCTACTTCAGTGTAAACTCCACGTTGTGCTCTCTGGGAGGCAAACACACAGGACAGCATACATGGGACAGAACACATGGAAATGCACTCTGAGCAGAAAAAGAAAACATGAATTTTTCTGATCTGAGGATGAGACAAGGAGAAGGGCTGAGGTGGAGGAAGGGAAGAGCATCCCAGCCCCCCTTGCTGTGGAATATTGGGATGAGAGGAATCTTTGGTGCAAGTCCCTGCACTTGATGACATGCCATGCCTTTTGATGCCTTGGACTTTGGGAAAGATTTTTTTTCTTTTTTTTTTTCTTTTTTTTAAGCATCCATGCCATGTCTTTTATATCCTCCCCTCCAAGTTGTGTCTTCCTCCTTGACATTTTCCCTTGCTTTTGCAACCTCTGTGAGCTTAGTTTTGGCATCTTTTATGTTTTTTGCACTGCTCTGATATAATCCTGCTCCATTTTTTTAGAGTCACTAAATTGCCCAAATTTCCCAATTTTCTTTTTTTTCTCCTCCAGTTGCAATTCCTTTGATGATATCTCCATTCCAGCTTGTTTCTAAGTCCTTCTTTTATCTTTTGGCCTTCAGCAGGGATTTCAATGGAATATTGGGGATGAGCAGCAACACTGAAAGTCTTATTTTTCCCTTTAATCCCCAGCATCAGGCATTCCTCCCTGCTCCTGGAGTGGCAGAAGTGGCCAGCACAGCAGTGGCACAGGCCAAGCAGGATGGAGGCTGTGGCCACCATGCTGTTCCTACTGATTTATGGTCAGATCTCCCCACCTCTGCTGCCTAAAGCTGGGAAAGGCTTGGTCCATATGAAGATTATAGATATAAATCAGATCTCTCTCAGCCATCTGAAGTTTTATTAATTCCTTGAAGTTTTGAAGAAGAAATTATCTGGATCAAATTCAGGTTTTCTCACAGCAAATCCTCCAGAATATTGTCAATACTTGAAGGCTCCCCTCAGTGTTGTGCAGTGCTCCCCAAGCATCCCTTGGCCCATGGACTTTGTGTGAAGGAAAGCCTGGGAACTCTTCTGCAATCACTGACAAGTGCCCAGCCCCTGTCATTTGTCACTGCTGTGATTTTATTTCTCACTGGTGTAACCCCACCATCCCCAGGACATATTCCCACAAGGCAGTTTTTCCATCACCACCCAGTTTTGGGGAAATAAGCAAGTTTAGCTGTTCAGAAGTACATAGTGCTTTTCCAAGTTAGCCCCAGGGAGAAAAATTACCACTATCAGTTTGCTAAACACACTCAGGCACTCTATCAGGCACAGACTTTCAGGCACCCTCTCCATCCTTTCTCAGAGCTGGATAGATTTGTTATCCTCCAAGCTTTTATTTTTTGGCACATCAACACAGATCTATTGCACTCCTAACTCTTATTTAGAGGCAGAGCTTCATGACTGGGGCTGGCTGCTGTGCTTGCTGGGTTTCTGGCTATTTTCTGGGGCTGACATGTGGACATGCAGCTCTCTACAGGCAATCTGCATGACATAATCAAAAATCTACTTCCCAAAAATCTCATCATGTCACTTTTGATTGTAAGTTCAAGATGTCAGTGAATTTGAAGCTTTAGAGTGGGAGTTGAATTTGAGTATTGCTATTTTATTCTGCTAAAATCAATAATGAAAGCTACAAATCTGATCAGTTGCCATGACTTCCAGGTTTATTTTGCCAACACATTTCCAAATTACAACTCATGCTGTCACCTGAACTTGAGTGCTGTTTTCTTTTAGATTCTCTGCTCTCACTGTGGAGTTTTTTCCCCCTCAATTGTTGGCTTCCTGCTTTTTTGAGGAATTGAACAGAATGGGAAATGACATACATTGTAAAACTGAAAATGGGAGCACATGGAAAGAGTGATGATTATTTCTCTACTTCTTCCTACCTGTCCTTGAAAACCCAACAGATGAGTTCAGATATTTAGACATTACTTTTTTTCAATTTACTTCCAAATATTTCACAACCTTTGTTTTTCATAGCTTGTTTTGGGATACAAAAATGTGATTGGTCTATCCATGTGTGTAGCTCATAATGTTTAGTTTCTGTTTCCCTGGCTTGATGCACTTAGGAGCTGGTCATGCCAACCATAGAACATCTTAATTTCATGGATATTGCGCTTCAAACACATCCAGCAGACTTTAATTGCTGATGTTATGGAATAAAAAAGGCTATGTTTTTAAAAATTTAAAGTGTTTAATTGTATATAATATATTACCTGTTGAGTTACACTACATTTGGGATTCTGTTTCAATTAAATCCAAAAATCCTTTCTTTTTATAGCTTTTCAGGCCTCCTGGTGCACTTTTAAAAATCTTAATTAATTCTTAGAGTCTTTAAGTACAGCCATTTTAAAAACTGCTCTTTTTTCTCCTTCACAAACTTAGAAAAGTTGTTTGTAAAAAGGAAACCTAAGAACAATTAACTAATAAGAAAATCTGAAGATCTGCATTTCAGACAAAGGGTAAACTTGTCTTTTACAGTATTTAAGATTTCAGATGTGTCCTTTATGTCAGCAATCAGAATATTACTGATTTGCTTTTTGCTGAAACAACTCATTTGGTAAAATAAGAAACAGAAATTATAGCAGGAAGTGAGGTGGGAATAATCCTTAAGTAGGAGTTTTAACTACATACGCATGTTCTGATTTTAACTGTGTTTCTGCTACTCCTGTCACTTTTTCTGTTAATAAATACTGTACCTCCATTTCTATATTTTCTTTTCCTGTTGCAATTAGATTTAGAGCAATAAAAGGTCTTGAATTTTTATTGTGTTAATAATAATTATATAATAATTTTATTCATATTTTATAATGATTATTAAAGATTAAATTAAACAATACTAATTATTAATTATATTTTTATTTATAATTTTATTGTGTTAATAATAATTATGTAATGCCTTCATTATAGTAACAATAAAAAACTTTTTATAGCAGATCCACAAATAGGATCAGAGGGCTGTAATAGAGAGAGTTGGAACTGTTCAGGCTGGAGAGGAGAATCCTTCTCCCACAGTTGATCAGATTAAACAAACAGAAAGTGAATTGTAGTTGGTACCACAGCAAGAATTAATAAATTACAGCTCAGTTATGTGAAATTATTACTGTGATTACCCAGTTGGATTTGATGTTGGGTAATCAAAGAGTATATAAATAAAGATTTTGGTTAAACAATATCTTCAGAGCCTTTAAGCAGAACTTAAGAAATGTTATTTTTCTTTGTCCAGTGTACTAATAAAAGTGGCAGCAAAATATACTCTAGAGGTCTCTGGTATTTGATCTCATCCAAGAAATATTAAGAAGAAAAATTAAAATTGAAACAAGTACTCAAAGTTTGCTGTTAGATCAAAACTACTCAGTGTCCAAGTGAATGAGTGTGTGAATACTGAGAACATCTTTGGTGTTGTAGGAAATTGATGCAGCCAGAAAAAGTTGCCTAATGGGTCAGAAATCTCTGCCATATTACTGAGGTGTCCCAAACACATCTGTATAAATAGTTCTTCTCTAAGATTGCTTCCCTTAAGGAAAACAAAAATTTATCCCCTATCTTTTTCATTTAAAGCATAAACCAGAAAATCTGTGTGGTGGAGACATGAATCACTGCCAGGGAAATATCAACAATACAAGTTTAAAAAAAAAATCAGTGCTGTATATCTGCTTTGCATTTTTACTGCTAACACAACTGTTGACATTGTAAATTGACTCTTAACATCATAAATGGCTCCTCACACATTGTAAAGTAAATCCTGTGGACTTTTATTAGTATCATAAATGGCTTTTTAACATGGAAATAGCCTCCTTCCCATGGCAGTGTAAATCCCATAGGCTTTATGGACAGCATAAGTCATGGAGTGTATTGCACTTTGCTGTCGGCGCTGGTTTTCACTTAAAAACTAAATAAAAGTTTGAGGAAATAAAACACAGGGATCTGCACATTTTCAGCTTTGGCCACCCTTCTTTTCCTGCTCCTGTGACCAATGTGAAATATTAAAAAGGTTTGATAGTCTTTTCTTAAGTTTAACTCCCCTTTGCAAAATCAGAATGTTGAACAAGAGTTTCCCAGTCTGGATATTTCAGGAAGGGCTGACAAAGCTGATTAAGCAAACATAGGAAGCTGTAAAAGATGTAAGAAACTGTGAAATGATAACTATTTTATCACCCTGATTTCTTTGGCACCATTCATTTGCAAAGGTCCCAGAGCACTACAGAAAACACAAACTGCGTGTTAGGAAGAAATACAAGGGAACACTTTTCTGAAAATTACTACATAGTCCATATTCTTAAATTTTAATTCAGAATTCTGCTGTGTTCCTTGTCTCTCCCTTGAAATGTCTGCTTCTCTGAGAGTGAACAGCAATAATTGTTTATTAGCACTCAGTAAAATTCACTACCCTTTCAGATTTAAAGCATAAACAGAAACATTTGCAAATATGGATGATTTTAGGGGTCATGCCCTAACTAGCTAACTTTTAAATTAATTTCCTCAGTGACATCCAGGGTGATGCTTTTTCTGTGTGAGCAAAACCACCTTATTTAAACAATTTAAAAGCCATTCAAACAAGCTATTTCTTGGAAGCTGCCTGAGTGGGGTTGTTGCTGTGGTTCTGGTGTGTTATGGCTCCTGTAGCTGCACACACAAGATATTCACTGTTTATGCTGCTGACAAGGTGGTAACTCAGATATTTGGGGTTACCTCAGAAGACCCAGATTGCAGAACTGAGTAGAGTTAATCGAGATGCTGAAATACACATCACTCACTGCATGTCAGTGAGTGCATTCCACACATGCAGGATTTCCAGACAACCATCAGACAAGGAAATAAATAGTGGATAAACCCATAAAACTGTCACTGTGCTGTCAGGATGGATCACAGAGCAGTTTCCATTGGATCCTCTGAGGAAATTAATCCAAATTATTACAGCTTGAGTAATACATATCTACAAAGTCAATGCATATCTCCTTTTACTGTAATTCAGCTAAAAAATAGCTTTCATGTATCTGCACATCTGTCTATATTTTTCTATAGTGATTAGAGCATTAGAGTGTTCACTGACAGCACATGTGGGTTACATTCTTCTCTTGCCCTAAGAACATTTTGTCAGAGGGATCTGAAGTGCATTTGCTCAGCTGTTGTCCACACTGCAGGTGAGGACAATCCTGTTCCTACCACTCCTATGGGAACAGCTTTATCCAGCCACGGTTTAATGCAAAGTATAAACCAGAGAGTGTTTAACACACTGGCCATTCAATTCAGATTTCTGAGGGTGAGTTGGATGCTTGAGTACTTTTGAGGAGCTACATCAAAGTTTCAAATGTCAGATTTGAGAATGGCATTACAAGCCCTTCACCAATAACGTGATTGACCCCTCTCATCAGTGCATTTTGGAATTAATCTGTAAGAGCTCACCTACCTCATGCTCCCTTCTGATATGTAAAAAACCCTGACATTTTACCCTGCTCTGGTAGGGCAGCAGCTCTTTCTGCCTTCGTGAGCAGTGCAGCTCCTTCCAGGTTTGTTTGACTTTTGGGCTGTGCTCAAATCACCATGTCAGTAATCCTGTTGTAAAGGAGTCAGTGACACTCTCCCCTTTTTTACCAGAAAAAAAAAAAAAGTGAATGCAAAACTTCTTCTACATAGATCAGCTTAAATGTAGCTAACAAAATCATAAATGTTTTTACCAGACCTGAGTCTTTTCAATATGTAATTACATTAACATACATGTTCTATTCCTGTTCACATAATGTAATGGGACAACTAGATGGCATTTTTTCAATTTAGAACTAGAAAGAAATTTCTGAAGACATTCAGACAGCACCAGCTTCAGAAGGCTGCTGAAATATTTAAATATTTAAAAGTTTCTTTTAAAATTGCCTTAGAGGAGAAAAGATTATATTGTGGAGATGGTCTGACTTTGAAAGTCAGCTCATTAATCATAGTTAATGCTCCTTGTTATAGCAGATAGTTATCTGCTTCTTATAGTTTCTTATGAGCCCACACTGCCCACAGCATGAAAATATTTCTGATCCATCTAATAAAAATTTATAGTGTCATTCCTTTCTAAGGTTGGTGTCTTATATTCTTTATAGCAGGTATCTATGAAGTAAGAAAGTTTCAACATGTACTTGAAATTTTACAGATGTTTATATTTATTTCCAACATTAGTAGAATACATTTATGCATAAATGCACAGGTATGATATTATATTTGTGAGCATCAGGTTGTTCAGGATTTTGCCTAGACAAGTTCTGAGAAGCTGCAGGGATGGAGATCCATCCCCATTGCTCATCCCTCTCCTTGTGTTTAACCAGTTTTGTAATGAAGATCCTTTCTCTCACATGAAATCCATATCCTCAGGAACACCTTGTTCTAATTAGCTGTGTTTGATTGGAACTAAAGCAGCTCAGTAGATTAAAAGGTCTGGATTCAGGTGATGTGAACATCCAAATCTCACTTCTGAAATGCTCTCAGACATCAGCTGGTTGGTTTATAATGCAGTGTAATTTAATCTTTCTGCCAGGAGCCCTCATGACCCCATGGCAAAGGTGAATCACAGACAGTTATTCACTGTAATTCACTGGAGTTTCCTTTGCAGCCCAGCTCAGGCTGTCTCTTAATGAATTAGCTGGCTAATTGCTGCTGCTGTTGATATTTCCTTCACCTTGAGCACTGCCCCTTCCCTAGGGAATGCTCCTGGTGGCTTAAATTCAGGACCATGGGGCGACTCCAAAACCAGATCTCCAATCTGAAAAGGCTCTGAAGTTTCATTGCTCTAAAGATGTATTGTGCTCAGTTTGTTGCACATTAATTAAACGGGTTTTTTTACATTTATTCATCATTTTCATGCTTAAGTGAGCAGAGACTTTACACCTAAAGCTCAGTGAGACTGACAAGTGCCCTGCACTTTTAAAGCAGCTCTGAATGTTGTTTCTGTCCAGCATTTGTTTCTTCTCTTGGCTAATAATGACTATTTTATACCCTTTATTTAAAATCATTGCCTGAATGAAAAGTGCATGAAGATCCACACACACCTAAAGGTTTCTCAAAGAAGCCTTCTACCATATTTTCCTTTTCTTTTTACAGCTTAATGCACAGTCTTGAAGTCACTGGTCATTTCTGCTGTATTTGCTTCAATAAAGAGACTGTCTTATCATGACTAAATGTCATGTCAATAAAGAGCTCTCTTATCATGACTTGCACTATGAATTCCTTCCTGGGTGTGTAGATCCGCACAAGTTCAGCCCTGCACAATTTCAATGTTGACACGTTACCTTGTAAGCCAAGGAACTTCTCCAGGTGATGGATGTGGTTTCCGGCCTCCTACCTCTGGAAAAGGTGTGGCAGCACCTTTGTGTTAGTCTTGATTTGTGAAAAGCAGATGCAGAAGGTGATGAATGCGCCTCCCCTGCTCTCTCTCTTGCTCACTGTGTCTGCCTGAGAGGGCTGTGAGTCATGAGAAGCATCTGGGAGTGAGTTCTGGCTCCTCATCTGGAGAAACGACCTGGCACATGTCAAGCAGAGCACTTGAGCTCCTCACATGCCCTTTTTGGCAAAAACCAGAAACGTGAGCTAAAAGAATGATCCAGGAAAATCCATCCAAATGTCCCAGAAGCCATTAACACCTCCAGTTTCAGCTGGTGTTCCTCAGACCTCCTAAATTGCCACTCTTGCTAAACTGGGTGTCTAAATATCTTCCTCCTTCCAAGTGTGTTAATAATGGAAAATCCCAAGTAAGTGTTTGCCTTGGCATCCAGAGGAAGCCTAACGTGCTATAAATGTTTGCTCCATGCCTTATTCACTTCCACAAAACATTCTTGAGTTAAAAAACTGCTGCTGGAGGTTCCTCTTATGAAAACCAAGTGGCAAAAATGCTGGCCCTACAGCTGGGATGCCTTGACCCTGCCCTTGTTGTGTGGTGTAAACCCAAAGCACCTTCATCTGGAATTGAGGGGTTAATCTTTATGGAAACCTTGTTCCTCCTGCTGGTGCTGGGAGAAGGCAGCAGTCATCACTGCTCAGTCCAGGGCTCAGAATCAGGAATCTGGAAAAAAAGCAGACAAGAATTTCAATGTCTGGTGTGTCAGTGCCAGCATTTAGCTGCAGCTAAAGGGACTGCAATTCTGAATCTTAAATTCTGGTTCTTTTGCTAATAACCATTAACTATAAATTCCTTTAGGAACATGAGGGAATAGGATCTAGAATTAACATTTCAAGAAAAGTTCCTTTTTTGCTCTTGTGCTTGCACTTCAGTTCAGAGACCCTTTTAAACCCCTTTTTCTAAGTTTTTTCCAGTTCTTTAATTTCTTCTACTACAGCACAGAGAGACAAAATCTGGAAAGGGTTCATAGTATGGTCACTAGAAGAGGCTTCTCTGGTTGTGGGAATAATTTGTTGAAATCTATTCAGCTGAAGTATTTAAATAAAACAGTCAATTTCAGGCTCTGAGACCCCATATCTCATTAAATTACTGACTTTAGAGACTCTTCAGGTCTACAAACTCCATAAAACAGTTCATACAGAGATTTTAGACATTGCTGTGCTGTAGATTGCAATACCTAAAGACTTTTGCTGAAATGCTGCCCTCTTGCTTTGAGGGCTGGCTCAGTAGTGATGAGTGCAGACAAAAACAAGACTGTCACAATGGTCAAAAACCCAAGAAGATTAGCACTGTAAACTATAGTAGAGGAAATGCATTGTACTTGAATATCTGTACTTGAATATCTGTATAGAGGCTTTGCCCCAGGAGGTCCCAGTTGTCCTTGATGGGCTGCAGCTGCGATGTCCTTAATTGGGCTGCAACTGTGACCAATGGAGATAACTGGGATAAAAGGGGGTGGGTTGGCCAGTCAGGGAGAGCCTTGATGGAGCCCTGAACTGAGAGAGAACAGCATGCAGAAGGAGGAGTCTGTGCTGTGAAGATCTGCAGCCATGAGAACCCACTAAGGAGGTATGGACTTTAAAAATCTGATAACAGTATGGGACTGTAGAAATAGAACAACAACAGTAAACTTTTCAGCTATGAGAACCTCAAGGTCAGATTAACTGCATCTCAACAGCCTCGTTGGTTCCAAACCCTGCCATGTGCTGTGCTCTGAGCTCTGCTCCTCACAAACCATCCTGGCAAGATGTCTCTGAGAATAATTCTCAGAGCAGATGAAGGCAGTGCCATGGGATGGGCACAGCTCCCACAGGCTGACCCTCACTCATGCTCCCAAGAGAAGAATTCTCCCTGGGCAGGCTGTCACATCCCTCCTTTTCCAGGTGAAGGCTGAGCCCCCACTTCTGTGTCTTGATCACAGTGAATTTCTTCCCACTGCAAAACACAGACAGTGAATTACCTCTTCTTATTAATGAACAACGGTTTTTCCCTTTGAATAACAAAAAAAAGCAACTTTATTTTACTATTTTATACCTTGGCCTTGAGTGTTTTCCCTTATTCTCTTTGATTTTGCAGTACATGGATCCCCAGGTTATCTCCATCAAGAAGGTGAGAGTGTTCTAAAGCAGAATGGATCATCCCCAAATTTCAGAGTTAGTTACATCAGAATTCTCAAAGGAACTGCTTTTTTTTTAAGCTATTATAAACTGACTGAACTCAAGTTTTGGATTTGAATTTAGAGTCCAACATCTTCATATTTTGGGTCTGAACTTTGCAACTGGTACTGATCTTTCTAGATGAACCTAAAATTCCAACAGAAGTCATTGATTAGTGGAGTACTCACTATCTGGAATTTAACCTGAAGTTTTCCATAGTGATCACCTCCCCACAACCCAATACAGGCTTTCTGGTTAGTTCCATATTTATTATGCAATGCAATTGCTAGAGAGCAACTGAATTTTGCAGGAGAATGTAGGAAAAAAATATATTGGAATTCAAAGATCAAAACTTCACTAGCAGATTATATTTCTGTGTAAGGTGATGAATTGCAGTGTTTTGATTCAGTGAAGGTTCTGTAAAAAATAGGTCCTGAGACTTCTCCATCTTACTGGAGTATAAATGAAAATAACTCCTTTGATCTACTCTAATGGAAGCTATAATCCAATCCTCCCTTTTCTTTAGGAGTTTATTAGCTGACAGTCAGCGGCTTTCTGCAGCATTTAATGGAACATTGCATTATCTGTCACCAGTTTTCCTCCCTGAAACCTGTACATCCTGCAGCCTAAATGCAGCTTTAAGGGGTGTAGAGGGCTAAAGAGAACAAGATCTCCTCTGTGTGAGCTCTGCACTGCAGCAGCCTCAGAGCTCAACCTCCCCCTCTGCCAAGTCAGGGATGGTTTTGCTTAGATTAAAGAAGAAATTGGACTGACATTGATAACTGTTCTAAGATATATTTGCACTTTCTCCTGATTTTTTTTACAGGCCTGATGTCTGTTTGTTACCACAACAGGCGCTACAGATGCGTTTTCTACACGTCCAAATGTGAGATTATGTGAGTTAAAAGTCACATAAGGTAGATCCCAATCAGAAACTTTAAGAAAAGCACACTCTGCAGAGATAACCAGTTAAAGCATTAGTTGATCCTTTTTTGTTTTCAAATGAATTATTTGTTTGGACAAAATGAGCATTAGAAAAAGTATGACTTTCTTCAAAGAAGTTTCAGGTCTTTTATAATTTTAACCCTACAACTAAAATGATGACTGAGAATATAAAAAGAAGTACAAAACAATTAATGGTTCCATCGTAATGGTGGTAGAAAGTAGGATTTTGGCATTTGTTTGGGTTTGATTTTTTTTCCCAATCTAATGAGAATGTTAAATTACATTTTTATGAAAAAACAAGCAAACAAAAACTTCCCTCACTTTGTAACAGAAAAAAAATTTCACAATGCGAAGAAAATACCCCGAACAAACTAAAATCGGTCTCTTGCTTATCACTCAGCTTCTGGGAACAGGCACAAAACAAGGTGTCCATTCAACTAAGAGATGCAATGAAACGTTTTTATGATTTTCTGATTTTATGACTCTAACTTCAAATCCTAGAAACAAACTTTAGGAAGATCACAAAGGTATCTAAGTGAAAATTTGGTTTATTATATATTTTCAGAGGTATATTTCACTTGTGGTTTCTAGGAAACATTATTTTACACTGAGTTAGGAATTCAGCAATGCACATAATGAAACTCTCTTTCCCTAACTCCCAAGTTTACAGTTGTTCAGAGAAGTGACAACAAAAATATCTGAAAGAAAAAAAAAACAAACAGCAAGCTTCCTCCTGGTTGGGTTTTTTCCCTTTTTAAAGATAGTTTAAAAGTTTTTTTTCAGAGATGGCTCAGTGTATGCCCAGATTCACCATCTCCAGATTAATGAACTGGGCCTCATTGAAAATGGGAGTAATTTTTTAATCTTTGCCTCTTTTAAAACCATTAAATGTTTCACCAGCAAACTTATGGCTGTTTGTGTGGGTCATCTTTTTGGCTGATGCTCCTCTTTAAGATGTTATGGCTTAGCCCACACTGCCCTGACAGTATTGTGTGCTTTCTTTTGAACCCTGTGAGACTTATTTTTCTTTTTGCCTCCATAGATGCCAGTCCAAATTGCATTGACTGATTGTCTGTGACCATCCAGGCTGACAAACTGTGACTTAAATGGGACAGTGTCAATTTTTCTCAGACAGGGAAAGGTCATTTCAAATTCAGAAGCCTGGACCAAAATAATCCATTGAATCTGAGTTATTGGCTTGAAGGTTAACATTTCAGTGATGTACAAGGTCATTAATATGATTAATATTTGCTTTGTGACTGCCCAGTAAGGATTGCAGAAGCAATGAGATGGAGGCTGGTGGTTGTTTTCCAAGCCAAAGCAATGTTATAATAAAAAAGAAGCTTTGAAAATAATTGTGGAAAGGGCCTGTCCTGGTGCCAGTGTCTCCAGTCAGTAACAGGGTTTGAGGAAAACATTTGATATTAACTGCAGGGATGGGGCTCTGTCCCTGACAGCCTTCATCATCACAGTCCCTTTTGATTTCACTGGGGAAGTTTTGCCTGTGTAACCTTAAAAAAAAAACCCAGACTTCTACAATTATGTTCTTTAGGATGAGAATCTTTGCTGCAAACTAAATCATGCATGGGTGGTGCGGTCTGTAAAAGCAAATAAATTTACATGCCCAGGTGGAGAATTTCTCAGAGCTGGACACTGCTGTTATCACCATTCATACTGCACATGCATCAATTCTCTCCTGGTTTGTCTTTCAGCAAAATACAAACAAATCATGTTGGCAGTTTTGAGGATTATTCACCCCAGTGACCCCTCTCATGAAAAATCAGTGTCCAGAATGCAGTTTGGCTGCTTATGGGCCTCCCCCACTATTCCAGAATTTTCTCTCTTAAGCAGCTATCCAACTTGTCTTCTTTCCAGCCCAGGACACAGTGTAAATTCTCAATTTCACAGTATAATAATATATTTCTGATAGCCTAAAGCAGAACCTTTGCACTCCCTTACTTATCAGGAAAAAAAGTACGAAGACATAGTTTTTATAGAATTATTATTATTAGGAGAAGAGAGTATTACATATGTCTGGCTTCAAGAAATCACTCTGAAATCTGAAACGAGTGTCATGGTTTTATAGTACAAATATAGAAGCTAAGATTCCAAAATTTGGTTTTTTTTGGTTTTGTTGTGCATTATAATGATTAAAAGACAAATGAAGTAGGAATGACAGACTGTTCTGAGAGATTTAAAACTGTCAGTCCCTGTGATCTAATGATGTTGACTTTCTATCAGCATCAGGATTTCTCAAACCTTCATCCACTCCACAGCTGCTGCAGCTCATGTTGTGTCCCCCTGCAAGTGTGTTTGTCTGAGCACTGACACAAACTTAATTTTCCTCCCAGACATGAAGATCCTCCATTATAAGTCCAGTACAATATTTTAACTAATTTTAAAGTTAATTCCATGCTGTGGTCACTAGTAAATTGAATTAATAGAGGTAAAGGATACACAGCAATATATTTTGGAATGGAATTAATGGAATCAATTCAATTTTTGGAATTAATTCAATTAATGGAATTAATTCAATTTTTTTAAACTGAATATCCTATTTCATTTTACTTGTTATTGTGCATATATTATATTTAATTTTGGATTAAGAGCTTGGAATCCAAGCTTGAACTCCCATTTCAAAGTTCTTGTATTTCCATGGGCTAAAGGCAAGAGCCACACCTTTGATCTAGCACAAGTTGAGTTCATATTCTTGGGTAATGCAGCTCTTCACTGCTGCTTGTGCCCAGTCTTTCACTCAAAACTTTTTTTTCTATATTTGAATTTCGCAGTGAGATTTGTCTGCAGGGTGGTATTAGAGTCCAATGAAAGCTTTCTTCTACAAGAGCAGGAATGTTTTTCTGCTCTCTGCCATCAACTACATGACTCACCAGAAAGACATGAGGAGTATTTGATTAGGAATTATTATTTGAAAACTAAATTAGATTAAAAAGAAAAGAAAGAAAAAGAAAAGTTTAAAATGGAGAAAGTATTTGTTGATCTTTCATCTTGAGACCTTTACTTTTTCTTGTGGAAAGTTTCTGTCTATTGCATTTTCCCTTCAGTCCTGCATAAGATGGTAAATACTTATTTGTCATCCTTTAATCTACAATCTTCAAGGATTTTTTTTGTAGATTCACAGGCATAAAGTGCATTTCAAGCAAATAAATGTGTATTGATCAGTTGAAGTAATTAATTCCTGAATATTTTTCAAGTAATTAGGGAATTCATAAGGTTTTAATTCTGAAAAACAAATCTGAAAAAGACGAAAAAGAAGCAAGTATAGCAACAATGAAAGAAATTGAGCTGCATTCATACAGAAAGGTGTTTTAATCCCTTAGTGATTTGTTAATACTTAATGGTGGCTAAATATGAATTAATGAATCATATGTATCAAGTTATTGAGCTAATCAAATTAACAAATCAGAACAGATTGCTGCAGAAAAATAATTAAAACCACAGCCTTCAACTTGAGGTCACTGTGTGGAGCATACACTTAAACTATTTCTGTGAATTCTGCTCTGAGATCATAAATAGATCCACAGGATGTTCTCCTGACAGTTGAAATGTTATTCAGAACTATAAATGTAAAATAAAGAATATCTCTCTTGAATGTAGCTTCTAAATCTGTGGGTCACTCAGCTTGATGTTCTGATCTAAAAAGAGATAAGGAGATCAGTTTTATTTATCAAAGAATAAAATGTTGGCCTTACCACAGTACAAGTCTGTCTAAATTCGTACCTGTTACTCCTTGAATGAGGAAATTTTGGATTAGGGACTTATATGTGATCATCCTTAAATGTTAATCAATTTTTAGCAGTAACTGGTGAAAATTGTTTTACTGTTAGCTAATTAATTAGTTATTGCCAGAGTCTCTATTATTCAGTGCAGCACTGTTAACTGGATTTCATTGCTAAAGGCTGGTAAATTAATTTTTAATGGACTGTATTTCAAAATTTAATAATGAGACAATACTATTTAATTATCTAAGCCAAACACTGAAACAATTTCAGGGCAGTACATGGCACTCATGAAAAGTTAGCCATTTATCCTGCTAGAAACTTTATATATCCTTCTTTATGCCATAAATATCAAGCAGTGCCTCTGAAGGTCTGCCTTGGCTTTTTGTTACTTAGATTTTCACATTGTGTCTCTCCACTTGCAGAGTTCTGTCTGTACTACAAAGGGGGAAATACTGCAAATAAGCAACTGACAGTAAAAATGTCTTAGCTGGTTTTGTAAGGCAATAAAAAAAAAAAAGATGTGAAAAGAGCATCTTCTTTCCAAGTACAGAGTAGTGTACTGGAAGAGAAGATGTGAGAAGGTGATAGACAGAACATGACTTGATGATATGCTGCACAGAAAATATGGGGAAAAAAAAAACCAGACTTCATATCAAAGTGAAGATTTCTGAAACGCTTCAGTAAGTGAAAATGCTATAAAGCCTAGCAAAGAGTATTTGAGTATTCCTACCCTCACTGCCAGCTCGTGCCCAGCATTAGAGGGGTGCCCCTGCACCCTCAGTGCTTCTTCCCAGGTGGGCAGTGCTGAAAGTGGGAGCTGGCTTGGGTGGCACTGCAGGGAGGTGGCACTGGTGCTAACCTCGGCCCAAGGGCTGTGGAAATTTTTTAAAGGTTTTACTGAATTCTAAATATCCCAAAAAGTAATGATGAGATTACTTCTACTGAAAAGGAAAGATGTCCCTGCCTGTGGCAGGCAGGTTGGATTCTGATTTTTAAGGTTCCTTCCAGCCTAAACCATTCTGTGATTCTGTGATTTTATGACTCAGTGGAAAATGTTCCCAGGGCTCTCTGCTCTCACAGCACCCTCAGTCCATCTGTCCAAAATTTGGTTTCAGTTTTTGTTACATTCCCTTCTGGAAGTAAGGACATGAGGTTCCTCCTTCTTTCACTTCCTCCTTCTGCCTGACCTATTTCCTTTTATTTCATTTTTCTTTACTTAAAATGGCACAGAAGTACCTTTCCCTTCACCACTGCGACCCTAAAGTTTCTGGCTGGTTTTGCTATGACGTTTTCCAGCATTTTAAAATATCCTTGTAAGTTCTGGGGGCTCTTTCCAAGGTATTTTTTTACATCAAGGATCTCCAGAAACTGGTAGGCAAATAGTACTGTGCTTAACTGAGACTTAAATGCAACCTGGGCTTATAAAGGAGGCTACGTTAGTAAAAATAAGTGCAAGGGCAGGGACCTAAGAAATATTCCCCCCTTTTTTTCCTGCTGTGGTTTTATCTTATGCCATGGTTTTATTCATCAGGATGCCATCAAACAATTCCTGACTAAAATTCCTTGAATGCAGATACTGTTTTGGGAACTGTATGGATGAAGTATCTGTCGTGTTGCTTTTGCTGCAGAGGCATTTCCATTAGTTATTTGTACATTTGTGTATTGAAGATACAAAAATGAAGAAAATTACTTCTTGTAGTGTTTGCATTGATTATAAAGAAATAAAAGATTACAAACTTTAGTGGAACAGTGAAATGATCCATTTATTCAATCTAATGAATTTGCATTGATGTGGTTTAATATAATGTCAAAAGTACATTTCAAGCAACTTAAATTGATTTTATTGCATATGAAATCAATCCTTGAAGAGTCTAGCTTCTGGCAGAATGTAAAAATAACTGCAGACTCTAAAATTAGGGGTGTCTGTCTCTGTATGTCTGTGTTTGTGTCTCCAAATGCGAAAGGCTAAAGTTGTGGACTTCAGTTTGAACTGGTTTCCTTGGTAACTTGCTCATAAAGTTCCATTTTCCTCCTAGTTTCTTTAATATTTTAATTAAATAACCCTTAACAATGTATTAGTTTCTCTAAGTTACAATATTCCTGATGTTTTTGATACTGTGTGAGAACAGTTTTTCCCTTAGCTCTTCTCATAATTTTGATTACAAATCACAAACATTTGACTTGTGACTTCACAGAAAAAAATGCTTTGCTATTACTGCAAATAATACTAATATTTTTTATTCTTTCCTTAGTACTATCACTCTTAACAGTCACATAAATACATCCATTTTACACCAGAAAAGTTTTAAGTTAAAAGTTCTCCACCCACTATTTTCAGTAGCAGCACAATTGTTATCCACTCAAACTGGTGGTCGACATCAGTAGCAGATTTTAGTGACAAAAACAGGAGCTCACAGGAGCTGGAACTAAAGTAATTTTTGTAACTTTGATCAATATTTGGGGTTCCTTCAGCCTCTTTTGTCAGAGGTTTTCAGCTTCTGCAGTGCTCACTTTTTCTTCAGTGGATGTTGTGAATATTCCACAGACACCAACATTTCCAAATGTGTAAAATAACCCACCTCAGAAAGGAAACCCACAGTTAAACAAAGTGCTAGGAAAGCCCATTTTTGCAAACTGTCTCTCCCAGAAATTCAACAAAGGCAAAAATCAAACTTATTTTGGTAAATATCAATGGGAAAATTACTTCTTGCTGTGAATTCTCACTCCATCACTCACAACACAACTGTCAACTTTGTGCTGTTTTGTACCTATGAAAAATTCTAACTTTGAGGAGGCTGCTTATATAAAGGTATGAATTTAGGAAAAACCTTCAGAGCAAGAGTTAGGTAATAACTTCCCACAACAGTCAAAGATGCTATTGAGATTTTTGTAACAATGCTCAAGATTTTGCAGGAGACAGATCAATACAAACATCCAGAGAATCTTTCAGAAAACAGAAAGCTCTAACTGAAAAGTCAACAGAAATTTAGGCATGGATGTGGGAGCTGTTCCTATGCATTCCCAGATTCTCCAGCTTTGTATTTCTCCTTGGATTGAGGTTACACTCAGTCCTACAGAGGGCAATGTGTTATCAAGGTGCTCAGCAGGGCTGTGAGCAGTGGAATGTGGCATCTGTTAAAACCTGCTCATAAATTCTTAATCCCACACACAAAAATTAAAAGGTGTCATATTGATCTCATTTTATTTTGTGCTGCATGCAGCTTTTGTGTAATGACACATTTAATAATGGCATGCTATTGTTATCTCTGCAATACCTATATAAGCTGTGTTTCAATAATTTTTTTTCTCCTGGTGAAGAAAATACATAAATTTTCTTATTAAATAGCTTTAATATTATGAAAAAAATGTGATGTAGTTAAACCATTTTATTTCCCCCTCTTTAAACAATTGCTACAACGTGGTAATTACAGAAACACTATTTGAATAGAGGCAAGCAGAAAAGGAACAATTTCAAATTTAACAAAATCAGTTTTACTAGCTTTCAACCAGTCTGAAAATGCTTTTCTTATTCAAAATGATCTCTTTTATATTTTAGTGAGGACAGTATTTTATTTTTACTATAGAATGTAGTATTTTATTATCAATAGAAACCACTGTTAAAAAGTTGACTTAATATACTGCTTATGTAAAGCAGCAGACTTCCACCAAAGGCAGATCCCACCACCAAGACTGAGAACTGAGAAGACAAAATTGGTCACAAAATGATATTGTCCTGTTGGAACCGTGGTTACTGAGAATTTCAGACTTTCTGTGCTGACAGATACTGACCCCCAGGAGAACACTGCATTTAACCTGAGGCTGTCTAGAAGGCTTCCAAAATAGAATGACAGAACTGGGATTGTGGGTGTGGAGTTTGAATAAAAGTGTTTAATATCACAGGGTGGGAAACTTAGAGTTTAAAGTTTTAGAATATAGTGATATATGTGAAGCAAGATGGAGCTTGTAGGGCACCGGCTGGTTCTTCTTCACCACCTTCTTCACCTTCTTCTTCACCTTCTTCATGGGTTTGGGTGGTTTTGTGTAATTGGATAAAAAGGTTCACATTGCAAGCCATGGGTGGTTGGTTATTGGGTTAAAAGTAAAAATAATTTAGGTGTCATTTCTTAATTGGCCAGTTTATTCTTAGAAGGCCTTGTAGAAAGAGTGATAGGGCTCCATTTTTACCTTGTTGGAGTGAAGTGCTGTAGAACTCGTGGCTTGTGAGACTGTAACATAGATAAGAACTAATAAACATCTGAGTACAAACAAGAAATACCATCTCGAGCATTTAATCCTAACCCTGGCAAAAAGAAGATAAAACTTGACATTGCCCCTTTACAAAAGCCCAACCTCTGCCTGTTAAAGGCCCAGTGGGAATGCCATTAATCTCTTCCACAGAAAACTTCCATCATCATCACTGTCATTATCCTGGACAAGTCTGCATGAAAACAATCAATCAGCTTAAATTCTTTATTGGCATAGAAAGAAAAGGAACCTGCCACCTATGAAGGGAAACTTTGAACATGGAAGAAACTGGTGTTCATTATCTTCCACCTCTCAAGTTCATTACAGGACTCAGGGTTTTCTTGGGGTTGTTTCAAGGTTCTCTCACAGCAGGAGATTTTCCCCCTCTGGGGTTTAAGTTTATTGTGGAGGAAGCTGGAGTAATTGGAAGCAAGATTTGGGATGTTGCTGTTTTAGCTGCAAGTTCTTCATGCCTGTGCTCTGCTCTACCCTGCTTCACGTGATGACTCAGCCTCTCTCCCTTCTTCCTCCAAAAGGTTCCTCCAGGTGTTCCAGCACACCCACACACACAGTAACTCTGTTATCAGACAGGTGGAAGATGGTTTGGAAAACATCTGCATTGAAAACACACAAATAACTTTGATTTTAGGGTTTGTACCTGCCTAGGGAGGCAGCACAGAAATTGGTGTGTTGGAAACTGGAAAGTGCAGAAATTCCTGACACAGTGAGGAGCAGCTGGGGACAGAATAAAGCAGCAGCTTCCTGCATCCAGACTCTGCTCTCTGCATCCAGAGTGAGACATGACTGCAGTGTGAACCTTTAATCTCATGAACATTGCTGCTATCTTTTCCATGAGCAAAGCAGTTGTGTATAAATGGATATTTTTAAGAGGACGATGGGAGTAGATAATAGTTTTCTGCAAGCTGAAAAAGTACTTATCTAACTTCCCACAGCCCCACAGAAATAAAATTCTTAAATCTCCCTCCAATGCCACCATGAATAGATCAAAATAGGGAAAAGTAATGAAAATACAGGGAGCAATCAGCCACTATTGTGAGGATGAATTTTATAATCCTTCAGAAATGTTATATGCAACATAATTTTAGACAGAATAGCATTTCTCATTCTTTTTCTGTCCAGGAAATAATCTTCCAAAGTGTCTGACCAAGAGCACTGGCTGACAGTAGGAAAGGAAATGGATTCAAAATTAATTTAGTTGATATGTTTGTGTTGTTCCTCTGGAAGAAATTCAGTGTTAATGACGTTATTCATTCTGAGAAATTGAATAAATGTATCAGGACAACAGTGAAATTGAAATGTGCAGTGCTAATGCAGTCATCACCCTTAAGTCCTTTCCAGTTTCTTATGGCCTCAAAGCTTCCAAAACTGTTGTATGTCCTGCATCAGCAAATTGTTGGCCTGTGCCTCTGCTGTGAATATTTTACATATCCTAGGAAGGATTCTGGCCCTTGACATCCAGGTAACATCAGTTCAGCATTTACCACACTTGGTAAACATTCTCCAGATTGCACATTAAGGGCCATTAAAAGACAAAAAAAAACCAAAAAAACCCCTATATCACTCATTTTTCACTATTTGAGTTTGTAAAGAAAAAATGAAAGGAGAATTAATATTTCTGAGCAAAAGGAAAACTGATGGAAAAGAAGAAAAGAAGTAGGGAAAAGTACCAAGGCAATGGAGGTTGCAGTCAAAGGTGTCTCTCATAAATCTTGTGTGCATTTTTTCACGGATGAGTTTCCCAAGGCTGCATGTAAAAATAGAATTGAAGAGGACTTATCCTTAATCCTCCCCTAAATCCCCTTTCTGCCATCCATCCAAGAGACAGATAGGAATATAGGAATCCAAGGTTTACACTGATGTCTAAAGGAAAAAAATATTATATTCAGTTAATATTTTCATCTACTACAATTATATTGCTGATGCTGAATCCCAGGCCAGAGAATCATGGTTAGTCAAAGTGGGGTCTTTGGTACAGTGATATGCACTGAAATATGGCTAAAGAAGATGTAAATTTCTGGGAATATTTTTATTTGTAAAACATCCTAACCTGATAAAGTTGTTTTGGTTTTTGATGTGGTTTTTTTTTTTAACCCATATTAATTCTGGGATCAAAAAAAACCCAAGGAAATCAAATTAAACCAAACCAACAAAACATAACAAACAAAAATTCTCCCAAATTATGGAACACTCCAAGACTATTTTTGAGCCTTGAGAACTAAATTTACAAGGTATCATAACAATATATATTGTATCAATATACATGTGGTTGTATTAATCTATTATCAAGATTGATTTTTTTTTTAGTTTTAGGAGGATTTTTTTTTCCTATTTCCTGCAGCATTTCATGAAATGTAGCATTTACTAAAATTCTGTACAATTCTAGGATCTGGGATATGTAAGTTTTGCAGGTAAGTCTGCTGATGAAAGAAGAAAGATGAGTTGAAAAGCCTTGCAACTTTAGACCCTCTGTGTCATTAGGTGAAATCTCCATCAGCAACACCATGTTTGCTTCCTTATTAACAATTTCAGATATTTTAGTGGCTTTATAATATCTCTAGGATATAATTTTCTGACTTTCAGCTTCCCCTTCAAAACAAGAAAGCTGAGGCACAATGAAGCAGGGTAAGAGGCTCCTCAGGAAGGTTGTGGGATTAAAACACTTTGAGATTGTCAAGATCAGAATGGATAAAGCTTTAAAGCTTTTTTAAACAACCTGATCTGGATTCATGACCTGGTTCTGAGCTAGGGCATCAGGCCAGAGACCTCCTTCCAATTCTGTGACTCTCTATCTTCATGTCTCATTCCCATGTCTTGATTATCCTTGGATTATCCAAAATTGAGCTAAACACTTGTGTTTAGATGACTAAATAATGGGAAATATCCATTCTCTTGAACAGGACAAACCCACCGTTAAAGCTGTAAATGAAAAGGCTCTTTAGCAGATGATGTCCATAAAAAGGGAAATCTTCAGGTCTAAGCCATTTTTTCAGGCATGGCTAGGAAAAAAAAAAATAGATCTGGTAGACTCAGAGGTTCTTTATGACATCTGAGTTTGGGTAAGAGAGAGAATCATTCTTAACAAGATATTATTTGAGACAAGCATGTATTGTTTGCTAGCTACCATCCTAAAACCAGATGTGTAGAAAAATTCCACAGCCCCTGCCCCCAGACACACACTTCCCCTTTTTTCAGGGCTCCTCCCCTGAATGAAGGATTGCAAGCAAATATTGCCTAGCTTTGCAAGGGCTGACAACCTCCCTTGATGTCAACAGAGAATATTGAAGGGCTACTGCTGCAGTTCATTATGCAAATTGCTGTAGTCCCAAGGAAACCAACTCTTTTATGCAAATAAATTGTTTACAAGCCTATTTATATCTTAATAATGGCTTAGCCTGGGTGCTTTTTGTTTCTGCTGGCACTAAGAATTTAAGCAGGATCTTTCTATTATCCACACATATTTGTGAGCTGGTGCTGTGGAAGGGATTGACCGACTCATTTCTATGCAAGGATTCTTTGCTGTATTCAAATGAGTTCTCAATCCATGAAGCACATTTCCAGGGTTTAAGAAAAATTAAAACATTAAGTAACTGCCTCCTGCAATTTGGCCAGCAATATACAAACACCAAACTGCAGAAATTGTGATGGTTCCTGAAATGCTGTAGATATTTTTCTTATGAATAAAAAAAAAAAAAATTAATAAGTGTATTCTGCAAATAAGATTTGTTTGGCCTATGAAAATTTTATAAGCAAGTGAATGGATTCTTTAGCTAATAACAAAGACTTGCTAAAAAGTCAAATGTTCAAAGTAACTGTGTTTAAATAGAGAAAAGGACTTCATTAGCTAATTCAATATTCTTGTGTTTTGTTGGCTATTAGGGTTGGGTTTTATATAAAAATAATTGCTTGAAAATAAGAGGCAAAGTCCATCCTTTTCATGTTTCCTTTTTTTCAGAAATAAATTCTCAACATTTTTTAAATGACATGTCAGGTCTGTAAGTTTGGTTTCAATAGAACATGAAAAAAAACCGAAAAACAAATCAAAGTCAACAAGAATACACAAAGTAAAAAAATGGATGAACTCACATAACAGAAACATGCTGATTCCCCCCTCATCTTTTCCCCACTTTTCACAATTTAAGGCAAATATAGGTTGCTACATTATGAAAGGTTCCTGGGTCTCAAAGAAGATTTTAACAAGATATTTCTTCCTTCCCCTGTTTTTTCATCCTGTGAATTTCTCAGTCTTTTTGCTACCCTGTCCTACCTTTAACAGAGATAAGGTTCTCTTCACTTAAATAATTAGTTTGACCAGGACTGAATTCATATGAAAGGTGTGGGGTTTAAACCAAAAGTGTCATAACCTTACATGTATTTTTTTGGTCTGAAGTTTTTAACAAGAAGCTTTGGAAAGGAAAAATGAAGTGATACCACCATTAACTTCCTTTAAAAAGAAAAGCCAGTTGTCTACTTCTTTTTAGATGATGCAAATGTTAAAGGACAGGAAATTTTAGGCTGTTAGGCCTGACCCTGTACAGATGCCAGGGCATTCCTAGTGAGCACATCCAATATTTTCATGGATGTAGCTTTCAATGGATTTATGGCATTGATTTGTTACATCAACAGGCAACGTGGTACCCAGAAAGATAAACCTTCCAGTGGGATCTTGCCAAATCTACTTTTTTTCTCAAGATAATAAAAAATTTCAAGGAATCTAGTGACTTAACATGGCTGAAGACCAACTTTTCCTGATTGTTCTTTTATGCAGAATTCCAAACTTCATTAGACAGCTAATTTTTTTTTTTTTTTTTTTTTTTTTTGCAACTGACCTGTAATTGTGAAGATACCAACTAGGACAGGATGAACTCTGAGTCTCATAAAAAGAAGCCAGGCACTCCAAATAATGCCAAGAAAAGGCTAAAAATTGAACAATTCTTCTAGTATTAAATGAAAATGTAATATAGTAATTTCTGTATTATTCTGATGAATTAAAAGCTTAAAAACATTGATTTAAAGATTTAATCTTTATGACTTTTATTTGATTACTTCATTAATGAAACTTTAATTAGCGGAGTAAAAGAGCAGCTTATGAGTTACAAATATTGCTTTGTGTAGCGTAGCTTGATCTTTTCCTAAATTCTTAAAATTTAAGCAGAAATGCCTGATTCCACCTGAATTATAAAAATCTCAAAGCCGCCAGGTTGCTTTGCACAGGAGATGTGTGCATTGTCATTGGATGGATTTATATCAGATATTAGGAAGAAATTCTTCATAAGTTGTTGTCATCTTTTGTGGATTCTTTGTTAGAACTGGAAAATGTGTTCAACAGGAATGGGAACAGAAGTGCCAGATGGACTAATAAAGAAAGAATGAACTCATGAACCTCATTTCTCAAAGAAATTAGGTAAAAAGTCCCTGCCAGAGTAATTTTTTTTCTCCTGTAAACTTTAAAACTGGTGTTAATAATGTTAATAAAGACATTTGTATCTGCTAATGCTTGACATAGTAAACACTTAGTTCTGGATGTTGGGCTTGGAGGAACATACCTATTTCTTCTTTATCTATTCTTGCAACTTGCTCTGTTCTCTTTTCTTTCATTCTTTAAAAAAAAAAATTGTCAAAACTTTTGATTAGAGGCTATTGGTGAAGCTGAATTTTTGAAAAGCTGGAGGAAAACACTAATAATAAAAATAACTAATAGTGGAGCTCCTCCGTGATGGATTTTGACAGAGCTTTACTATTTAAAGAAATAATTGAGTTCTATTAAATTAGTTTCTTCTGGCAAATTATCTAGTTTTAACAATACTTAAGAAATGCCACATGTCTTTGCTTGTAGATTACCCATACTGAGATCATCGAAGTCTTGTGAAATGAAGGTTATAAGTCAATTCTGACAGCTTATGGTAAATCTCAATCACTGAATGTCATAATAAAATTTCAAGTATTTGGAAAGCCAAGCCAAAGTGTGTAAGCAACAAATCTAAATTAATTTTTTTAAAGTTAAAAGACTTTGGTTTTTTTTATGTTAGGTCAAAATCTCAACATATTTCACTGTCTTATACTTCATAGAATCGCAGAATTTTTCAGCTTGAAAGACTTCAAAGACCTTCTTATTGATGGTCCCATGGGCAGGGACATCTTCCACTATCCCAGGGTGCTCCAAGGCCCATCCAGCCTGGCCTTGGACACTGCCAGGGATCCAGGGGCAGCCACAGCTGCTCTGGGCACCCTGTGCCAGGGCCTGCCCACCCTCACAGGGAAGAATTTCCTCCAAACATCTAATCTAGATCTCCCCTCCTTCAGTTTGTATCCAGTCCCCCTTCTCCTATCACTGCCTGCCCTTATACAAAGTCCCTCTCCAGCCTCCCTGCAGGCCCCACTCATTTCCTCCTGAGCTGCGTTTCTCTCACTTTTTCCATGTGGGGTGTGAATACATGATGAAATTCCATTCTGTCTGATCCATTTGACATTTCCACAAATGCTTCTGCTCAAACATGGTTATGAGCAAGGTCCCTTCCAACCGAGGATTCTATGATTGGGGCCTGCTCTTAATCTCAACCCAATATAATACAGATTGCGGGGGTAGTAGCAGAAAGAGCTGTGGAAATAAATCCTTTATTTCCAATGATCTGAGGAGAAATCTGCCTGATAACTTTCTCCTCAGAGGTATTGAAAAATGTCCTTATTTCCTCACTCATGAACACCACCATGGCTCTGCACAGTTGTGTATCTTCAGCAGAGTCCTTGGGAGCTGTTCCTCCTGCAAAGGGAAGGGATTTTGTGGGAATAGCTAAATCTATCCTGCAGACCTGCACCTATGGTGACTTGGACTGTCAAATAAATGGTTTTGGTGATGCACAGTTTAAAACTCCTTTCAGCAATCTAATTAATTTAGTCAAAACCTTCAATCCATCCCAATGACAAAACTCCCTCTTTACTGTATTTTTTAAGGAGCTACTTTCACCACTCCCCACACACCTCTGGTGGGGGTATAGAAGGAAGACTGACCAAGTTTTACTGGAGACATGATGAGTGTGTGCAAACACTATTTGTGTGAATCAGTAACAGGCTATTTGCTATTTTTGCTGCAAGAAAACCACACCTGATGTTTTCAGGAATTCTTATTCGCTGAAGCTTTCAACATTTTTCAAGGTTTTGAATTTTGTTTTTTACTCCTCAGCTGAATAAAAACAATCCTTCAAGCAATATTCACTTTTTTGAAATGTTTCAGTTTCAACAAAGCAATGTATTTTAAATACCTCTAAATACCTTGAAGATATTATTTCCCTTTTCAGATTAGTATGCCTGTCTATGAGTTTTCATAAGAATATAAGGCAACAAAACCAATTGCCCTCAAAGTTAATAGGAATTTGTTGCCTAGAAACTGTATACTTCTTTAAAACTAATTAGTTGCCTAGAAACCACACAAATCCCTAAAACTTCTGTAGTTTCAACAATGCCTAAGTGACATGCACTGTTTCATGCAAGAAAAAAGCAAGGTTTGAAAATGTGATTTTGATGGCAGAAGTGTGGGAATGTGCTATCAAGGTGTAAGCAAGGAACATTTAGAAAGCCTTAGGATTGGGATCTGGAATGTGATTTTACACGTATTGCCTTGAAGTGGGAATATTTTTAATGTCCTGGAGTTCAGGAGAGCACTCTGTGCTGGAATATCTCTGCCAGTAAAGCTGGACTTTGCAGGCTGATGCCCAATAATCCTTTTTTTTTTTGCTGTATTGCCTTACATGAAGTTGGGAAAAGCAGATCTGGGTGGGGGCCAATACTTGGGACAGGTATTAAGGCAACCTCAGGGAAAGTCAAAAGCCCTACTAAAGTTTTCTGTAGCTGCAGTAAACTAAATATTCTAAATATTGTACTTTGCTCAGCTTACACACATGTTCTGCTGCACTCTTAGGGAAGAGCTAATCCCCAAAAAAACAAGAGAACATAAAGCAAGCCTCATATAGAACTGCTACCACACTTAGTGTCATTAACTCAGTGAATTCAGAACAACAGACTGTTTTTAGAAGAAATAATTAATTTTTCTTTTTTTTCTTTTTTTTTTTTTTTTAAAGAAACACACACACATGTCTGGCTAAACCCTGAGTTTTCATTCCCATGAGATAGAGCAATGTTAAGCAGCCTGTTCATCCTTGTGCTTCAGTGCTCAGAGGTTATGAGTTTATTAGAGGGAAGTTTATTTTCTCTAAGAGAAGTTATTTTCTCTTGTTTAACACTAGATAACAATTAGGAAGGGATATTTACTCTCCTTAAAAATATTCATCAGAACTGTCGGATATCAAATGAATGTTTCACTGCAATTCCATTCTCACCTTTTAAGAAAAATGACATCCCAAAAGTGGAGCTCAGGCTGAGTAGCAGTCATATGAGGGCACTAAGTTACTTCTTGTTCACCTGAGCAGTCCGTGGATGGGCTCAACAGAAGTTTGAGATCTGCTGAGACTTGGCTGAGAGCTCTAAAAAATAAAATCCATTTTAAAATCCACTGCACTGTATATCACACCCAAATCCATGCAGCTATTGCATTCACACCAGGGTTAGTCTGCTTTAAATGTCCACTGTGCAGTCAGCATTTTTTTCAGCTGTTCATCTAACAAGGCACAGTGAAGGCATAATGACAACAGGAATCTTGGTTTTCTTTTGTGGAGCAAATAAGTGGAGCTTCACAGATTTTAGGTATTCACTTACTTACCTATTATTTCTTTCTTTTTATCATGAAAGAACAAGTAGGCAATGAGATCTAAGCCTGAGAAACTCCATTTCAAATGGACTACTGATCTAACAAAAGATGCAAATTATTCCAATAAGGACACACTTTATTTATTGTCTGCTGTTGAAGTAGCTGCATCAAAAGGAGTCTGCATGGAAAACACTGAATGTGAATCGATATCTACAAAAACTATTTCAACAAGCAAAGATAAATGATTTTCTAGCACAGTTTCTGCTGAGCTGCTGCCATACCTATATTTATATTAAGTGCTGTCTGAAAAAAAGTGCTCTGAAAATAAACACTGGGAAAGTAATCACCTGAGATCTGACACTTTCAAACCAGTGGTCAAAATTAGTATTCTGACATCATGAAGCCCCAGTGTATGTGACTGAATGGCTGCTGTTATTGGGACACACTGATTTATCATCTCCTGCAAGGTGCAGAAATAAATTCAAAAGCTGTATAATAAAGTCCCATGTGACAAAAAATAGAATTTTATTAGATTACTTTTACATTGCGACATTTATTTTTTTATTTTTATATTATAAAATATAATTTATAATTAGCATTTTTATTTTTATAATTACAATTTACATTTTTATTTCACTTAATGTACAGAAATTTTAAGTGAAAATTATTTTAGAAAACAAGTCTTTAAATCAGATTATTCAGGCTGCTAAAATCCCTTCCCCCCAAAATATCTGGACAAACCAGGTGTGGCACTGTTATTCTCTAAGAAAATTACATTTTCAGAAGCCTCAGAACATTAGGCTTTATTGTTTTTATTACCATGCTGAAATGTTTTTAAACATGTTAGTTGTCATTTATGAATGCCTCAGAAAATAAGGCCAAGTGGGTTTTGAACATGTTTACTTCTTTACACTCAGAGATAATCTTTCCAGGTAAATTACTAAAAGAATGAAGAACAAATCCCACTTACCGTGACAAATTAAATTACACTTAAACCTAGTAATATTTACTTCGCTGGAAGTGTTTTCATCTAAAGAATTATGAGGAAAAAGAAATGTTCAGGTGCTGAGTCATGCCACGATGGTCTTCTTTCCAATCCCAGACCTGAAGAGTCAGTCAGCTCTGTATTTTTACATTTATGGTTTTTTGTTTTAGTTAGAGTCACAGTGGAAGGGCAGCTGGAGACTTATACAGGATACATCAGTCAACAGAGATACAAAGAATGCAAGAATGCTGAAACAAAGGAAATGCGTGATTTTTGAGAAATTTATCAGTACAGTGGGTCCCTTCTGAGACAAAACCTCTGATTTTGGGAAAAGCTGAATATAAACTCTTCTTCCTGTTCTCTGAGGAGTGGGTGGTGGGGATAGTGGGAGGTACAGTCCCATGTTTTAGAGCCATAGCTACTGCAGGTGCTGGGCTGGGAGACCTTGTAAACTCTCTGAGGGAGGTTTATGGCTACAAATCACCAAATCTAAAGACTGTGCTTCGTTATGGGTCATTTTCCCTCAGGGCAAAAATAAGAACCTATGATTTTTTTAATGTTTCATTTTTTTATTTGATAGGGTTTCTGTAATTTTACTTTTTTAGTAAATTGAGGCAAAACAGCTCAGTCTTAGTCCTGAAAGGCAAATATTGGTCTTGGCAACTAAGGTAATCACACAGCCCTTCAGTAATTGCAGGTGATTTCATAGAATCATAGAATGGTTTGGACAGAGACACCTTCCACTATCATGGGTTTATCAGAGCTCAATCCAGCCTGGCCTTGGACACTTCCAGGGATCCAGGGGCAGCCACAGCTTCTCTGGGCACCCTGTGCAGGGCCTGACCACCCTCACAGTAAAGAATTTCTTCCTCATGTCTGATCTAACCCTGCCCTCTGTCAGTTTGAAGCCATTCTCCCTGTCCTGTCTCTCCATCCCTTGTCCCAAGTCCCTCTCCAGCTCTCTTGCAGCCCCTTTAGGCAGCACTGGGACTGTTTACTGGGAATGTGAAACTGTTTCAAAAGTGTAACGGCCTTAGAGAGGGAGATTTAAGGGAGCTCATGTTTTTGTGTACTTTGATTTTTTTTCACTAGGGAGTTGACTCCTTGAAGGAGAAACATTGGCTTGTGATGGTGCTGGATCCTGCCCCAGCCTCCCCCTGCATTCCAGCAGGTGGAGAGGAACCCTGCTGGGTAAAGAAGGTGTGAGACAAGGTGGACAGGTACATGAGTAACCACAAGTCTGAGGCATGCTGGAAATGGTTAAGTTTTGAGGGCTCACAGATGTGAATTTACAAACATCCTTGGCGTCACCATGATATTTTCTGAAAAATCCTCTTTGCCCACAATTTTCTCCTGGGAAGCTGAGAAGCCTCAGACAGGAATGAAAACAAGAATTATCTGATTGCTTTGGAATGTGGTCTGAAGATTGTTTACCAACAGGTGCATCTTTGATTGGTTCCATGTTAATTGTTTTTAATTAATGACCAATCACAGCCAGCTGTGTCGGACTCTGAGGAGTCAGTCATGAGTTTTCATTGTCATTCTTGTTAAGCCTTCTGATGTATCCTTTCTCTTTCTTTAGTATAGTTTTATAATATAATGTAATAATATAATGTGATATGATGTAATATAATATAATGTAATATATAATATAATATAATATCATATCATATCATATCATATCATATCATATCATATAATTAATATATCAGCCTTCTGAGAACACGGAGTCAAAAGTCTCATCTCTCACCTCGTCCTCACAAGCCCCACACCTGGGAGCACACTCACCTGAGAATGGCTGTGGCGGGGTGAAGACTTCTCTTGCCTTCAAAACAAAGGGATTGCTTGAGCTCACACTGAGTGTCTGGGATCAGTTTTCCAAAGGAAGGTGCTCAAATCGCTCTACTCAGGTTTAGACACACTTCTTATTCCAGCCCTTCACTCGGACAGAAGTTTTGCTGACCTTGAGGGCAGTTTTGCAGAGCAGGAGGCTGCAGAGAGGTAACTTCCATCCCTATTAGGGCTGCGATACCTCCTTCACATTCCCTTAAATTACACCAAAGCCTGTAAAAAGAAGAGTTTAATTTCTTTGACACTCGCTGCTTCAGCTGCTGGCACGACAAGTTGTTTCTCACTGGAGCTCTCTGAAGTACTATTGATTTTGGCAGGATGGCTAAAATGAGCTACTGTCTGCTTCTCATCATCTCCCATGGACAATGGAAGACAATTGTGGACAATGTCCAATCTGCTTTGGAATCACAGGGCTCTCACTGGCAATTTCAAATAATGGGCAATACACACTTCATGGTTTAGGTCCAATTGTGTTTTGTCAGAGAGCACAACTCTTCTCTTTTGCCACTTTGAATAAGATGACTCATGCTGCCTTGCCTTTTCAGCTTCTTGAGTGAACTATACCTAGTGTCATTTTTAACATTTTTTAATAATTAAATACACTCTGTACTCAGAAAATGTGGTTCCCATATCAGAAGAGCAAAGGAGAATTTATTGTTCACTATCTCATAAAATTATTTTGTCTTTTGTGGCACAATTACAGATAGAAGTGGCTGCCTACTCTTAAGTTTTTGAAGTCCTTTCGGTGGTGAAGTTTCTTTTGTGAGAACATCAAAATTAAATATACAGGAACAAAGAACAGAAAAACACCACTTTGTTGACAACTTTGTTTAAATTTGTACAAGCCACAAACAATAGAATCTAAATGTGATTTTCTCTCTTCCTGACAGGCATTTGCTTTATTTGATTATCTCTTTACAAGATGTTTTTTATTTTATAACTGTAAAAATGAGGAAGAGTTTTCAGACAATGCTTTGCACAGGACTGAGTGACCTTGGTGCTCTTCAGCAGAGGTTTCCTGCAGGGTCACACAGGTGGGAGTTTTCTTCTCTGTAGAATGACAGATGTGACATCATGATGGAGACACAGGCTCTGGATAGACACAGGGCAGGAAAATGACAACAGGACACCAATTTCTCTGGTCTGTACCATGTAAGGACTCAAGCTGTTGAGTCACCTGCACCTCAATATGAGTAAGGATTGAAAAACATCCTCACTGTGAGGGCGGGGAGGCCCTGGCACAGGGTGCCCAGAGAAGCTGTGGCTGCCCCTGGATCCCTGCAGGTGTTCCAAGCCAGGCTGGATGGGGCTTGGAGCAGCCTGGGATAGTAGAAGATGGCCCTGATCATGACAGAGAGGTTGGAACTGAATGGGCTTTCAGGAACCTTCCAAACCAAGCCATTCTATGATGATTCTATGATGAACGTGGCTGTTATGAGTTAGCTGTAATATAGTGAGAAAATGTTTCTGTTTTGACTTCTATTCTTTCATTCAATTTATGAGTGCTCAGTTGGGTGTCTGGGATTCCCAGTTGCTAGAGCAGACCCTGGGGTGGTTGGTAGTTTGTCACCATGATATTTTATGAAAAATCCCTTCTCCAGGATTTTTCTCCTGAGAAGCTGAGAAGCCTCAGAAAAGAAATGTAAACAATAATTATCTGATTGCTTGGAATGTGGTCTGGAGGTTGCTCACCAACAGGTGCATCTTTGGTTCCATGTGAATTGTTTTTAATTAATGACCAATCCCAGTCCAGCTGTGTCAGACTCTCTGGTCAGTCACAGGTTTTTATTATCATTCTTGTCTAGCCTTCTGATGTCTCCTTTCTCTTTAGTATAGTTTTAACATACCATTTCTTATAATATCATATCATATCAGCCTTCTGAGAACTTGGAGTCAGATTCTCATCTCTCAGCTCGTCCTGGGACCACCATCACCACAACAGTAGTTGGAATAAAAGCAATTAGTATAAACAGCAATGGCAGTGGGAAGGAACCTTGCAAATCCTTTAGCAAACAGATGAGATTTGAAGTCCATGCAGTGTTAATCTAAATGAAGCATGCTCTAAGCATGGTGGAAAAGCTTGGTCTGCAATTTTTATAACCCTTTGATACACTACAGATCACATTTATCCCTTGTCTTCATTCTGATTTTACAGCTCACTTCACAGGAAGTCAAGTAATTTGGGATTCATTTATCAGCCTCAAGACGAGCTGGGGAACATCCCACTGGGGAGAGGTGATGATGACTTGGCCTCCTGGCAATCCCTACCCAAACCACCCTCTGCAATGTGTAACCAACTGTGCTTTCACTGAGTGAACACCAGAAGTGGCACTCTTATTTTACTGAACAAAGACTCTGCCTTCATCAGCTCTCATTGTGATTTGATTTATTGATGAGGACAAGAGAATGCTTTTCAAAGACAACATAGAAAAGTTTGGAGAAGGCACACAGCAGTGTTCAACAAGGCAGAGACCACCATGCTCCTGTGGCAACACTCTGTGGCTACAGGGCAATATCTGGTGAGCAATGGCAACTGAGACCAGCCCTTGGTGGTTTTAGGAGTTCTCTTTTGGGGGTCACACCATGATTTGTTCTAATTTTTTAATTTCTAGCATGCCATGAAACTGTTGTACATTGCAGCACACCTGCAGCCATTTAGGACTTTATAGCTGCAGTTACTTTTCACACCTCAGATGTCTCCTCTTTCACTGCAGCAGAGGGGATAAAACCCAGATCACCTTGCTTATGGTGGCTGTTAATATTGTGGGGACTGTTGAAGTTCTAAGTGGGATCCCAGTTGCACACATGTGAGAGCTGTGCTTTGGGTCTAATTCCAAAGTCACTTTGCTGATCACACAGTAAAACCTACTGAACCAAAAAGGGACTGACAATTTAAAACAAAAATATTTCATTAAAGTATATGACAAATTAAACACCTTCTACGCTGTTTTTTTCAAACTTTGTTTCCAATGCACATAAATCATTTACATGAAGGAAAATATGGAACATAACACTGTGATCAAGGTGGTAGAGACTCTAATGGATATCTTAGTGTAAAAAGGCCCCTTGACCAATTAGGGGAAACTTCTTTGATTAACAGCCTTTGTATTCACTCTCTTTCTTTCTCCTTTATAAGCTGTTAATGGGTATGTCAGCTAAAAAAGTAGCCCCATAAGAATCAGCTTTGGAAAAGATAATCTGAGATCATCTAAGTTCACTGCCATTACCGTGGAATTGTTCTCTATAGCATTGTTTAAGAAGCTTTATTCAGCCTAATTTTGGGTAACTCAATCACAAAATTATTTTTTCTGTTTCTCCACAGGCTTCATCACTAGCTACCTGAATAGTTTAAAAAGAAATAAGAAGGGTTTTTTAAAATCATAATTCTATTGCTTTAGATATTCTATAACCTATCACCTAGCATGACCTGTAACTTCTTTATGTGTATTAATTCTAATGATTTTTCAGCTGTATTGCTGCAGAGATCAGAAAGCCACAGATTGGTTTGTGGAGCTTTGTAAATTTAATTAGATGACATAATTTTTCTGTTGATAGTGGAAAATTTAATCAAAATTCTTTTAAACACACACACACACACATTTAAGTATATACAGAAAACACACACCCCCCTGTTCAGTCTGTTCTAATGGTAAGATCATGGAGCTTAGGCCCTATTTCTATTTTAAAATATGCATTATAAATTATGAAATGCATATTCACGAGATTATTTCTGTTTGTTCTTTCATCCAGTGTCTAAGAAAGGCTCAGTGACTGATATGAACATTGTATGAGAGCAGCAGTACAAGAAGTTCTTTCCAACCTTAGAACCACAGGGTTTTCACAGCAGACAGAGATGTGAATTCAGACTATAAAATACTTCCAGCTTCTGCAAATCACTTTATTTTCAATAGGAAAAATGTAAGAAAAGCAAGTAGAAGGTTTATGCTAAGTCCTGTTCAGGACTGTTCTGCACTAGAACATCTACTTCCAGGCTACCGCCAGAGATAAATTATGGCATCTCCATAATTCTGCTAATTGCAGCAATCAAAAATGTCTCTGCTCCATTCTCACTTAGTCCATGTTTAAATCTATTGTATTAATATTCTATTTTTATTTCCTACACTCTTTCCCTCTCTAATCCATCTCTGAGAACCTATGAACTCAGAGTCCAAAAGCAGTAAGACAAGACTTCAAACTTTAGCTCAGCTTCCATTTCAATTTTTCGTGTAATTATGCTTTAGTCACTTTTTAGGCATCAAAACCCACTGGATATTGATTATCCAGGTCCAGGAAATGGTGAGGACAAAGATATTCTGTCCCATATGATAAAGGTTAATGAAATGACTGCCTATGTTTAAGCTATCTGAAAAAAAAAAACAAACAACAAAAAACCACCACAGGATACCCATCCTGGGCATCAACCCCCAAATCTGGGTTAGTATTTCATCTTTTTATGAAACCTGAGTTCAAACAATTCATCTACACTTTCTCACAAACTTTTTTATTCAGCAACCTTCCTCCTCCATTTTAGAGACTAAGACAACTGAAGATGACTTTATTTACCCATTTTCAATAGCGTGGCAGTGCTGGTGGACATTTTTGTGTAGGAATCTGAATTTCTGCAGTTACTTTTGCAAAGGAGACAGCAAAGCCCGTGCTTGTCATCCTTAGGTTATAAACCAAATTATTATATTGCATCCTACAAGGGCATAATTATCCCTGATACAGAGAGCACATTTACCAGGAGATAATCACATTTCCAGCAAACGTGGCAGCTCCTGAGCTAATGGCAGTGCTATTACCTAAATATGTTACCCATTTCAGCTAATTAGACCTGCAGAAAAATTCAGAGAATTGCCACCCCCATCAATGTTGATGGGAGAAACAGAGCTCCTATAGAAACTCCAGCTTCCCTGTGTGCATATGTGTATTTGTGTTGCCTATACACCTGCTAACCTGGCAAGAAATTTTCCAGGACACAAGCTTATAGTTTCACATTGCTTAAAAATTGTGATAAATGCATGCTAAGGCTGAGGGTGTGGGGGATAACTGTATAATACAGTTTAAAGAGCCTGAAAGAGCCTATTTTTTTTTTTTTTACTTGGTTCAAAAATCACTGCCAGGTTTGTTTGGGTTTTTGTTTTTTTTTCTCCTCATGATTCAGCAAAAAATTTCCCATATTATTCTTGGAAATCCTTCCAATTACATTGCATAACTGATGATTTTATGCCACTGTGCCAGCAATGGCCAGGCCACGTTTGGCCAGAGAGCAGGTGGAGTTTCGTACCACAGCACCAGCAAGGTTGAGGGAATTTTTCTAGTAAGATTTACAATATAGCAGAGCTCCCTCTGAAAGAGAAAAAAGCACTCATGGGTAAAATAAAACATGACTGAAGTTTCAGGTTAACAGTTAATGATCACACAGTTCTTTGCAGGCAATTACTGCAGTCTTTTTAAAGTCCCTTTTGTGGCTGCTGATGGGGCCCTTGGAGGTTCCTGTAGTACTGATACCATTTCATCAAACCATCACTTTGCTTGCATCTGAAAATGCAAAGTTTAACATTCTCCTTTGGAATTATTTCATGTAATATTCTCCCTCACAGTCATTCAGCTGACTGAGACTTATTTCTGCAGTGCAGCAATGTCTGAGAACACTGATATAACATCATATAACATTGAAACAGGAATCTCTGAACAAGTTTAAAAATGTGCAAAATGGATTTACCACTGACTATCATGAGTAAAAAACACCCCAACCTATTTATTTGCATTATTTTGGTGTTTTTCCTTCTCTCTAGGTTCACAGTCAGCAGAGAATAGTTTAGGAAATGACACGGTTTAAGATAACACATAAGACCAGTCCTGCACTAAAGACATACAATAGAAATGCACTCAATGGAAAAAGCTGATAGCTGTTTCTGCACATAAATACATACATTTAGACCCAAATAAGCAAATAATTTCCGTAAGGTGACAAGAAGTCTTTAGAAATGTTCATTGTTCACCACATCCTTTCACATGGGCCATGCAAATGGAAGAAAGACAACCAATAATAATCCTCTGTCCTCCTATCTGAGTGTGCTTTCATCCTGGTGCATCATCAAATTCTCTTTTTTCTTCCAGGACTCAAATGCACATTTCCATGGTACAGGGGGGCTGGCAGGGTGAGGCAGCTGCTGGTGTTCAGCGTGGAGAGGAGAAGGCTCCAGAGAGATCTCAGAGCCCCTTCCAGGGCCTGAAGGGCTCCAGGAGAGCTGGAGAGGGACTTGGGACAAGTCCTAAGTGTGACTTTGTGTGACAGCACAAAGGGTGAATGGCTTTAAACAAGAGGACAGGTTAAAATTGGATCTTGGGTTGGATCTTGGGAAAAAAATTCTTCCCTGTGAGGGTGGGGATGTGTGACGGTGGTCACAGGGGTCCTTGGATGAGGGAAGAGACGAGGATTTGACTCCATATTTCAGAAGGCTTGATTTATTATTTTATTATATACTTTACATTAAAACTATACTAAAAGAATAGAAGAAAAAGTTTCTCAGAAGACTAGCTAAGGTAAGAATAGAAAGGAAAGAATGATAACAGCTGTCTGAGACAGCTGGGCCTTGATTGGCCATTAACTATAAACACCCAACATGGACCAATCACAGATCCACCTGTTGCATTCCACAGCAGCAGATAACCATTGTTTACATTTTGTCCCTGAGGCCTCTCAGCTTCTCAGGAAGAAAAAAATCCTAAGGGAAGGATTTTACATGAGAAGATATCTGTGACAGGAAGGCCTTGGCACAGGGTGCCCAGAGAAGCTGTGGCTGCCCCTGGATCCCTGGAAGTGTCCAAGGTCAGGCTGGATGGGGCTTGGAGCAACCTGGGATGGTGGAAGGTGTCCTGTGGAAGATTCTTGTTTAGAAATGATTACATATCATTATATATAATTTCAATTTATCTTATATCCTATGATTTAGATACTCCAACTATCTAAAAGCATCCTGCTTGCTGAAGGGAATATGAAGTATCCAAGGGGTTGCTTGGTGAAGGCTGGATATGATCTTGTCTGTATTTTGTCCAATTAATTACTCTTCAGTTGTCTCACAAATAGCCTTCCTCTAAAAATAAAATCAGTTACAGAGCATGGGGTTTGTACTAACAAAATGTAAGAAGGACTAAAAAGAAAAACTTTTAAAAAATTAATATCTGAAGATCAGCCTTAGCTTGCAGTTACAACAGTGACACAATATCCTGAAAAGTCTGAAATAAGAGATATTTATTTGCAAGTTGAACTACAACTTGTAAACAAAATTTAGAATTGATTTTCCATGGATTTAAAACCAGGGATACAATCATTCAAGAGAGAATGCTCACCAAAGCTCTTGTACTACATAGTGCTACATTAATATGCATGCACAGCCACAAATATATGTCATGCACAAAATTCAACCTGTTATGAAAATCACAGTGTATTACTTTTTTCCCCCCACTTTTTCTGGAATCACTTTTTAAAAGAGTATTAACATAAACATTTAGAGTTTCTATCCACAGACATATACTACATTTATCTTACTGCTTCAAGAAAATATAAAATAATTTATATAAACTATAATGCTCTGATATCATTTATGTACAAATGTACAGCTTTTGAAATTTTTGCTTATAAAAAGATTCACATTATTTAGGTCAAAATACTGGATTTATAACTCAATATATATTTTCTATTCTAACCTAATTTTATCTTCTATAGATCATTTGATAACCCATGAGCATCCTGAAAAGCAAAGAACTTTACCTCATTCAGAGCAAGGGAGGGGACTTCATTCGGAATGTAGTGAAGGAAAAATATGAATTGATACATTATGCTATTCAACATCAATGGCTTAAAAGGAAAGAAATGTTGCTTGCATTTATGTGACTTTACTGTTTCATTTTATATGATCCATTAGCTTTTCTTTTCTTGCTTCAGGGTGGATTTGATGAAGACAATATAATCACACGGCCTATCAGTCTGTGCATTTTGAATCATTGAATCATTTCTTTGAGGAAGAAAGTAATGACAGTTTCATAAACACAAGTTTTCATTGTTTGATCATCCCATACCACAAAAAGCTTTCTTGTGATCTACTGAGCTACTTGGATCTTGTGTTGCCTTTGGAGAGATGAAGGAATGAGTAGTTATAATACTTTGGGACATGGTAGTAAAATAGTTTGGAATTGACCAGAAATTATTTAGTAGTTCATATAAGGACGGGAATGATGAGAAAAACAGAATTATTTCAGTCTGGGGAATCAGCAGAATGAGAGCAATGAAAGCAAGAACTTTGTGTAAGTTTTTAAAGCCTGCTTGGGGTCATGTGCATTGGTTTCCCCTGTCCCCCACATTGTCCACTGTCCCACGGAAAGGAGCTGTGTGCAGCAGACAGCTGAACACTTAAAAAGGTGCAGGCTGGAAAAATGAAGAGCAGACTGTGGCTCCAGGAGCAGTGGATTCATTACAAAGACAGTGCAGAGTATTGTTTCTGCAGTCACATCTGCATTTCCCAACAGCTGATATCAACCTGGGGGACACATCCTCACTACTCCCTTCACTGCAGATCGGGCATTTCATTTACCAAAAGAAAGGAGAAATGAAGCAACAGAAGGAAAACAAAGCTTTACAAATATATTCACAGAGGAATAAGTAAGGTTTTGGAACTGGGGACAGGTGAGGCTGCAGAGATAGTGGTTTAAAGGAACACCTGGAGGTCTGTCATGAACAGGCAGGATTCAAAAAGAAAATTCATTTCCCTATGGGAAAGGAAACGGAATCTTGTGAACCCAAAAAGAAAGGCTTACAAACACTCTGGAAAGGAGATAGGATCAAATGAAGTGCGAGTGAAAAAAACGCCAAAAAAGGCAGAAAATCGGGAGTGTTAGTGTCTTCAAGAAATGGTCTGTGAGGAAAGGAGCTGCATTGCAAAGGATCAAAAGAAACCAAAACTGAGCTGACAGATGTTGCAAAAGCAGGGGAAAAAGTCAAGGAGGAAGATACAACTTGGAGGGGAATATATGAGGGACATGGTATGGATACTTGGGAAAAAAAAAAAAAAAATTCTGGAATCTTTCCCATATACCAGTACTTGCAGGCACATGCAGCAAAGCTTGCCAAAAGTGATGCCCGCTGAAGGCCAAAAGAGAAAAGAAGGACTTAGAAACAGGCTGGAATGGAGATATCATCAAAGGAATTGCAATTGGAGGAGAAAAAAAAGAAAATTGGGAAATTTGGGCAATTTAGTGACTCTAAAAAAATGGAGCGGGATTATATCAGAGCAGTGCAAAAAACCCAAAAGATGCCAACACTGAGCTGACGGATGTTGCAAAAGCCAGGGAAAATGTGAAGGAGGAAGATACAACTTGGAGGGGAATATATGAGGGACATGGTATGGATACTTGGAAAAAAAAAAAAAAACTCTGGAATCTATCCCATATGCCAGTACCTGCACGAACATGGAGCAAAGCTTGCCAAAAGTGATCCCCGCTGAAGGCCAAAAGAGAAAAGAAGGACTTAGAAACAGGCTGGAATGGAGATATCACCAAAGGAAGTGCAACTGGAGAAGAGAAAAAAGAAAATTGGGAAATTTGGGCAATTTAGTGACACTAAAAAAATGGAGCAGGATTATATCAGAGCAGTGCAAAAAACCCAAAAGATGCCAACAGTAAGGTCACAGAGGTTGCAAAAGCCAGGGAAAATGTGAAGGAGGAAGATACAACTTGGAGGGGAAGATATGAGGGACATGGTATGGATACCTGGAAAAAAAAAAAAAAATCTGGAATCTTTCCCATATGCCAGTACCTGCACGAACATGGAGCAAAGCTTGACAAAAGTGATCCCCGCTGAAGGCCAAAAGAGAAAAGAAGGACTTAGAAACAGGCTGGAATGGAGATATCACCAAAGGAATTGCAATTGGAGGAGAAAAAAAAGAAAACTGGGAAATTTGGCCAATGTAGTGACTCTAAAAAAATGGAGCGGGATTCTATCAGAGCAGTGCAAAAAACATAAAAGATGCCAAAACTAAGCTCACGGAGGTTGCAAAAGCCAGGGAAAATGTCAAGGAGGAAGATACAATTTGGAGGGGAGGATATAAAAGACATGGCAAGGATGCTTATAAAAAAGAAAAAAAAAAGAAAAAAATCTTTCCCAAAGTGCAAGCCATCAAAAGGCATGGCATGTCATCAAGTGCAGGGACTTGCACCAAAGATTCCTCTCATGGTCCCCATTGAAATCGCAAGATTCCGTTTCCCTTCCCGAAAGGAAATGAAATTTCCTTTCGGGAAGGGAAACGGAATCTTGCGAACCCAAAAAGAAAGGCTTGCAAACACTCTGGAAAGGAGATAGGATCAAATGAAGTGCGAGTGAAAAAAACGCCAAAAAAGGCAGAAAATTGGGAGAGTTAGTGTCTTCAAGAAATGGTCTGGGAAAAAAGGAGCTGCATTGCAAAGGATCAAAAGACACCAAAACGGAGCTGAGAGATGTTGCAAAAGCAGGGGAAAAAGTCAAGGAGGAAGACTCAACTTGGGGGGGAAGATATAATAGATAATGGATGCTTAAAAAAAACAAAAAAAAAAATGCAGGAATCTTTCCCATATACAAGCAAGTGAAGGCACATGCATCAAAGCTTGCCAAAAGTGATCCCTGCTGAAGGCCAAAAGAAAAAAGAAGGACTTAGAAACAGGCTGGAATGGAGATATCACCAAAGGAATTGCAATTGGAGGAGAAAAAAAAGAAAACTGGGAAATTTGGCCAATTTAGTGACTCTAAAAAAATGGAGCGGGATTATATCAGAGCAGTGCAAAAAACATAAAAGATGCCAAAACTAAGCTCACGGAGGTTGCAAAAGCCAGGGAAAATGTCAAAGAGGAAGATACAACTTGGAGGGGAATATATGAGGGACATGGTATGGATACTTGGAAAAAAAAAAATCTGGAATCTTTCCCATATGCCAGTACCTGCACGAACATGGAGCAAAGCTTGCCAAAAGTGATCCCCGCTGAAGGCCAAAAGACAAAAGAAGGACTTAGAAACAGGCTGGAATGGAGATATCACCAAAGGAATTGCAATTGGAGGAGAAAAAAAAGAAAACTGGGAAATTTGGCCAATGTAGTGACTCTAAAAAAATGGAGCGGGATTCTATCAGAGCAGTGCAAAAAACATAAAAGATGCCAAAACTAAGCTCACGGAGGTTGCAAAAGCCAGGGAAAATGTCAAGGAGGAAGATACAATTTGGAGGGGAGGATATAAAAGACATGGCAAGGATGCTTATAAAAAAGAAAAAAAAAAAGAAAAAAATCTTTCCCAAAGTGCAAGCCATCAAAAGGCATGGCATGTCATCAAGTGCAGGGACTTGCACCAAAGATTCCTCTCATGGTCCCCATTGAAATCGCAAGATTCCGTTTCCCTTCCCGAAAGGAAATGAAATTTCCTTTCGGGAAGGGAAACGGAATCTTGCGAACCCAAAAAGAAAGGCTTGCAAACACTCTGGAAAGGAGATAGGATCAAATGAAGTGCGAGTGAAAAAAACGCCAAAAAAGGCAGAAAATTGGGAGAGTTAGTGTCTTCAAGAAATGGTCTGGGAAAAAAGGAGCTGCATTGCAAAGGATCAAAAGACACCAAAACTGAGCTCACAGATGCTGCAAAAGCAGGGGAAAAAGTCAAGGAGGAAGACACAACTTGGGGGGAAGATATAATAGACATGGCATGGATGCTTAAAAAAAATAAAAAAAAAATGCAGGAATCTTTCCCATTTACCAGTACTTGCAGGCACATGGCAGCAAAGCTTGCCAAAAGTGATCCCTGCTGAAGGCCAAAAGAGAAAAGAAGGACTTAGAAACAGGCTGGAATGGAGATATCATCAAAGGAATTGCAACTGGAGAAGAAAAAAAAGAAAATTGGGAAATTTGGGCAATTTAGTGACACTAAAGAAATGGAGCAGGATTATATCAGAGCAGTGCAAAAAACACTAAAGATGCCAACACTAAGGTCACAGAGGTTGCAAAAGCCAGGGAAAATGTCAAAGAGGAAGATACAACTTGGAGGGGAATATATGAGGGACATGGTATGGATACTTGGAAAAAAAACAAAAAATCTGGAATCTTTCCCATATGCCAGTACCTGCACGAACATGGAGCAAAGCTTGCCAAAAGTGATCCCCGCTGAAGGCCAAAAGAGAAAAGAAGGACTTAGAAACAGGCTGGAATGGAGATATCACCAAAGGAAGTGCAATTGGAGGAGAAAAAAAAGAAAACTGGGAAATTTGGCCAATGTAGTGACTCTAAAAAAATGGAGCGGGATTATATCAGAGCAGTGCAAAAAACATAAAAATGCCAAAACTAAGCTCACAGAGGTTGCAAAAGCCAGGGAAAATGTCAAGGAGGAAGATACAATTTGGAGGGGAGGATATAAAAGACATGGCATGGATGCTTAAAAAAAAGAAAAAAAAAAAGAAAAAAATCTTTCCCAAAGTGCAAGCCATCAAAAGGCATGGCATGTCATCAAGTGCAGGGACTTGCACCAAAGATTCCTCTCATGGTCCCCATTGAAATCGCAAGATTCCGTTTCCCTTCCCGAAAGGAAATGAAATTTCCTTTCGGGAAGGGAAACGGAATCTTGCGAACCCAAAAAGAAAGGCTTGCAAACACTCTGGAAAGGAGATAGGATCAAATGAAGTGCGAGTGAAAAAAACGCCAAAAAAGGCAGAAAATTGGGAGAGTTAGTGTCTTCAAGAAATGGTCTGGGAAAAAAGGAGCTGCATTGCAAAGGATCAAAAGACACCAAAACTGAGCTGAGAGATGCTGCAAAAGCAGGGGAAAAAGTCAAGGAGGAAGACACATCTTGGGGGGGAAGATATAATAGACATGGCAAGAATCATTAAAAAAAAGTAAAAAAAAAATACAGGAATCTTTGCCATATTCAAGTAAGTGCAGGCACATGCATCAAAGCTTGCCAAAATGATGCCCGCTGAAGGCCAAAAGAGAAAAGATGGACTTAGAAACAGGCTGGAATGGAGATATCATCAAAGGAAGTGCAACTGGAGAAGAGAAAAAAGAAAATTGGGAAATTTGGCCAATTTAGTGACACTAAAAAAATGGAGCGGGATTATATCAGAGCAGTGCAAAAAACATAAAAGATGCCAAAACTAAGCTCACGGAGGTTGCAAAAGCCAGGGAAAATGTCAAGGAGGAAGATACAACTTGGAGGGGAATATATGAGGGACATGGTATGGATACCTGGAAAAAAAAAAAAAAAATCTGGAATCTTTCCCATATGCCAGTACCTGCACGAACATGGAGCAAAGCTTGCCAAAAGTGATCCCCGCTGAAGGCCAAAAGAGAAAAGAAGGACTTAGAAAGAGGCTGGAATGGAGATATCACCAAAGGAATTGCAATTGGAGGAGAAAAAAAAGAAAACAGGGAAATTTGGCCAATTTAGTGACTCTAAAAAAATGGAGCGGGATTATATCAGAGCAGTGCAAAAAACACTAAAGATGCCAAAACTAAGCTCACGGAGGTTGCAAAAGCCAGGGAAAATGTCAAAGAGGAAGATACAACTTGGAGGGGAATATATGAGGGACATGGTATGGATACTTGGAAAAAAAAAAAAAATCTGGAATCTTTGCCATATGCCAGTACCTGCACGAACATGGAGCAAAGCTTGCCAAAAGTGATCCCCGCTGAAGGCCAAAAGAGAAAAGAAGGACTTAGAAACAGGCTGGAATGGAGATATCACCAAAGGAATTGCAATTGGAGGAGAAAAAAAAGAAAACTGGGAAATTTGGCCAATTTAGTGACTCTAAAAAAATGGAGCGGGATTCTATCAGAGCAGTGCAAAAAACATAAAAGATGCCAAAACTAAGCTCACGGAGGTTGCAAAAGCCAGGGAAAATGTCAAGGAGGAAGATACAATTTGGAGGGGAGGATATAAAAGACATGGCATGGATGCTTAAAAAAAAGAAAAAAAAAAAGAAAAACATCTTTCCCAAAGTGCAAGCCATCAAAAGGCATGGCATGTCATCAAGTGCAGGGACTTGCACCAAAGATTCCTCTCATGGTCCCCATTGAAATCGCAAGATTCCGTTTCCCTTCCCGAAAGGAAATGAAATTTCCTTTCGGGAAGGGAAACGGAATCTTGCGAACCCAAAAAGAAAGGCTTGCAAACACTCTGGAAAGGAGATAGGATCAAATGAAGTGCGAGTGAAAAAAACGCCAAAAAAGGCAGAAAATCGGGAGAGTTAGTGTCTTCAAGAAATGGTCTGGGAAAAAAGGAGCTGCATTGCAAAGGATCAAAAGACACCAAAACTGAGCTGAGAGATGTTGCAAAAGCAGGGGAAAAAGTCAAGGAGGAAGACACAACTTGGGGGGAAGATATAATAGACATGGCATGGATGCTTAAAAAAAAAAAAAAAAAAATCCAGGAATCTTTCCCATATACCAGTACTTGCAGGCACATGGCAGCAAAGCTTGCCAAAAGTGATCCCCGCTGAAGGCCAAAAGAGAAAAGAAGGACTTAGAAACAGGCTGGAATGGAGATATCACCAAAGGAAGTGCAACTGGAGAAGAGAAAAAAGAAAATTGGTAAATTTGGGCAATTTAGTGACACTAAAAAAATGGAGCGGGATTATATCAGAGCAGTGCAAAAAACATAAAAGATGCCAACACTAAGGTCACAGAGGTTGCAAAAGCAAGGGAAAATGTCAAGGAAGAAGATACAACTTGGAGGGGAATATATGAGGGACATGGTATGGATACTTGGAAAAAAAACAAAAAAAAAATCTGGAATCTTTCCCATATGCCAGTACCTGCACGAACATGGAGCAAAGCTTGCCAAAAGTGATCCCCGCTGAAGGCCAAAAGAGAAAAGAAGGACTTAGAAACAGGCTGGAATGGAGATATCACCAAAGGAATTGCAATTGGAGGAGAAAAAAAAAAGAAAACTGCGAAATTTGGGCAATTTAGTGACTCTAAGGAAATGGAGCGGGATTATTTTAGAGCAGTGCAAAAAACATAAAAGATGCCAAAACTAAGCTCACGGAGGTTGCAAAAGCCAGGGAAAATGTCAAGGAGGAAGACACAATTTGGAGGGGAGGATATAAAAGACATGGCATGGATGCTTAAAAAAAAGAAAAAAAAAAAACGAAAAAAATCTTTCCCAAAGTGCAAGCCATCAAAAGGCATGGCATGTCATCAAGTGCAGGGACTTGCAGCAAAGATTCCTCTCATGGTCCCCATTGAAATCGCAAGATTCCGTTTCCCTTCCCGAAAGGAAATGAAATTTCCCGCTCATTTCTGGCTGATAATTTTAAATGTATATTTTATTTATTTCTAGAAATATTAAATTTAAGTATAAAAAATAAACATTTCTTCCTCTCTTTTATTTTTATTTCAATATTTGTCACCTTATCAGGTGTCAGAAATATTTGAGAGTAACCACCAGAATAAATTTCACACATTCTTTTGAATGTGTCTTTTCTCCAAGACCAGTTTTCAATATATTCCATTAATCCCAGATTAAGTATGTGAGAGATTCGTTCTTTTGTACAGCTTTTTAGAAGCAGCTACCAAGTGATTCAGAACTTGGAAATTTCTTAAAAGTGCATCTGTTTGGCAAATTCTTTTGAATAATGTACCCAGCATAGTTATAGGTTTTCACAACCAATTGCAAGCTATTTACTAACAAAACAAGAGAAGACATTTGCAATAAAGTTCTATTCACTGAAATAATCTGGTCTAATTTACTGCAGCACTGAATTGTTCTCATTTCCAGAGGAAGACCACTCCACAGGCATCCATTGATTTGTTCTACACTTCAATTTTCAAGGTGTTAAATCCTGCTCTATTCATTTTCTGCTGCAAATCTAGTTTGCATCAAATGCCTAATGGATTCCAAACACAAGAAAACTTTCCCATTTATAAAGATTTTAAGTACATCTCTGTTTTTTTTTTCCAAAATAATAATAGAAATCTAGTGTGGGTCCACGAATCTGACAGTTGCACAACCTTTTCCCAGATTTCTTTTTGATATGGTGGCTGCTTGTCTCTCCTAAAGGATTACTTCTGCATTTTGGGGGAAGAGCGGGAGTGAGACTGAAAAATTACACATACATGGAAACCAAAATATTGATTAGGAAGCTGTGACTCACCTACTCATGCTACATTTATCTCTTTCCTTCCTATGGGAAAGATACTGAGAAAAAAAATACAACATGGATCCAATTCCGTCTTAAATAGTTTTGCCATGGTGGATGTCATTAAGTCCCAAAATACCAAAAAAATTGCTCTTTTGCTCTTGTTTTTAATTACCCAGCTGTTCCTTGGCCCCTGTTGAAGACACTGATACATTTTGCTAGTTTCAATAAAAATAGTCAAATGAACATTTCTACCAATATGGAAAGGTTTTGATGAAGTGCACTTTTCCCTTTTATTTTTTTATATTTACTATATACATAATGTAACACACACTTCACAAAAATGGAAAGAAGGGCTGAAAAATCCCTCCCTTTTTTTTACATGAAAATTTTTGACACTGTTAATATTTCTTTTTTGCTTGAAGTCCATATCTTAGGGAGAAACTCTTCCGACTTGGTGATGTTTGATATTGTTATCTGACAATTTTGTACCAATACTTGAATCTGGGTCTGGCTATCTAACTTTAGGAATCCTTTCTTACCCAATGCTTTTGCTTTACTTGTGTCCTCCTGTGCCACCCTAAATAAAGTCTTGGAATGAGATTCATATCCCATGACTGGAAATGCCTACAAATGCAGATATCTACATATGAGGAAGGCATTTAAGTGTTCTCTGCACTCATTGGGATGACATAGTCACTGCTCAAGTGTAATTCATCTGGCCTAATTTGGATGTCTTCATTAGGATGAAAGGAATTGTGCCCTAGAAAAGTCCACTTCTTCCACTGGCTGTAAATTGAGTGATTTCAAGAAGATTAAATGAAGTTATACTTGTAAGTATAGTTTAGCAATATAAAGTGAACATTTTCCATTTTCTACTGGTTTTTAATACTTCACTTAAAGTTAGTTATTCTCTTTTTCTTGCTTAAGAACATTTTAAACACATTCAACCAGTTCTTTCCCAAAGACACATTATTCCAAACAATATTTTACCTAATCTCTTCTGTTCATGTATCTTTTGCTTACATCCATCTAAAAAAATGATGCCCAGAAGGAATGTACTGCTCTTTTCTAATTGGATCCAAGACCTAGTCAGTCAAGTTTGGGGTTTTGTTTCTGTAATTATATTTAGAGAGATTATAACTATACCCTTATGTTCCTCAGCCTCATGGTTTGCACTCAGCTCTTTGCCTCCAGCCTTACAATAAACACACGAAGCCCAACTGTGTGCATTATCTCATGGACTGTTACCTTCCTCCCCATCCTCCTGACAGGTTCTTGCTCTAAAGTATTCAAAAATATTCAGACAGTAATTCAAAGAATCTACCTCTACCTTATTCCAGCCCTACAACTTCAGGTCATATGTCTAAAACAGTTCTGCAATCACTTCTTTCCCCTTTTTGAATCATTAAATAGCCTTTTCTCTTATGAAATGAAGCTGAAACAGGAAGATAACAAATGGCAGAAGTGACAAGCAGTCACTTTGGTAAATCTCACATTGTGCTTTTATCTCATTTCAGATTTTACCATTATTTTTCTGGTGCAGCACATGCTTTCCCTTATTAATTTGTCTACATTTCTCCAACAAAAGATTAACTTCCATCATGTCAGGGCGTCCATTTGTGTGATTGTTGTAAACAATTTTTTGCTTCATCTGCCCATTGTGCAAGATGCTTTAAAATCTCACACTCTTTAACAACTTTGATCTCCCCCAGCTGGTTTTTCACCCTAAAAGCATTCCTTCAGCATCCTGTCTTCCTCCTGAGAAAAAATCTAATTTGTTTCAACATTTGTCCAGAGTTTTACTAATGTCTCCAGCAATGACTGTAGGTCATAGTCAAGGCAAGATACGTCTTAAACACTTAATAGTGGAAATATTCAATTTTATTTTCAATTTAATAAGGAAGATCTTCCACCCAGTAGCATCTTTCCCCAACAATTCTGACAAATTTATTCTTTTTTTTGTGAATGTGTGTGGAAATCATTCTAATAAATGCTATGAATTCCACCCATTCTAGTTTCTTTCCAATTGATAGTTGTACACAAACCCCTTGCACATATTTGTATGGAATCTTCTCTAACTCATTGATCTTAATTAGCATTATTCCCAAAGGGCTTTATTTAGATTGGTTCACCTCTTTATTGGCACTTTATGTACCATGGACAATGCTGGCCTCATATGGGCTACAATAAAAAAAATTGATTTTAAGGGCCAGCCATCAAAGGTAACAGTTTTAAGTCCTGCCAGACCAAGCCACATGAGATTAGAAATCCATTGAAATGAATAAAAAGAATCTTAGCCAAATTTAGGATTGTGATCTCTGGTGTGTCAAAGCAAATATAAACACAGTTGTGTGTATATAATGTTTTCTGAAATCTTGAGGTGATATTTTTTACTTGGAAAAATCTTAATATCCTCTTAGATTCAAAAGTCTTATTATCGTCTTGGATTCGAAAATGGAAAGTATCCACTTCATAGCACACATGGAAGTGGTTTGTGATGTTCTAAAAGCCTCCTGTATCTACATGGATTATTTACAAGTATTTTATTTATGAATAATGGCCTATTTTGCAGCAGGAATTCCTTTAGACATCTCTGGAGTGGTCAGACTTTTCATCCACATTAATGTTAATTAACACAAATGAGCGTACAAGCCATGCCTATCAGCTGGTCTAATTACAGCAGGACCTGCTGGACAAAATTTTGGGGATAACTGAAAATTTCCATTGGAGTGCCCTGCTATGACAGATGGGGAAAATTTAGTTTATCTTACTTCTCACTTCTTACACTAACTCCAGGAGACTTGTGATCCTGATTATCAACCAGCATTGACTAGGTGCCTATTTTGGCTTTGACTTTTGTGCTTGCCAATCAAATCAGAGCTCTTTGGCAAATAAAACCCCTATTCAGCCAAGCCTGTTGGCTCATGGAGCTCCTCCCTAGGGAGCATTTGATTATAAACTCAATAAACAGCTGCCAAGGAAGGAGCAAAGCTTCTGCAGTTTGTGGCTGTACTGAATTTTGCAGACAGCTCTCCCTGGGGGCTGATGCAGAGCTCCATCCTGGCTGTAAACACATCTGGGATCAGTCTCACCCTTGTAGAAGTTTGTCATGGGGTTCCATGGCTCTTCAAGGGAACCGGTGAGGTGTGTGGGGACAGCAATTGAGTAAATGAAAAGGGTCAGGTCTCATGTGAGATATTTCAGAGAGATGCATCCTTCGGGGGGAAGCTGGAGCATGGTAAGGGCACAGCCAGCACTACTCAGACACATTTTCTGAGAGGTGTGTGAGTGACCTCGGTGCACTCCTGGAACTGTATCCAGACTGCTGTGTGGTGCCATAAGGATCTCTGTAAGGATCTGTCCTCTGGGACCTGCTTGTGGCTTATTGCAGCAGAATGGTGTCAGCATGGCCACTGACTGAAATGTAACTCTTAGAGGAGTGTGAAAACACATTCTGAGGGGTCGATAGGAGCCAATTACAGAAATACAGATGGCTTGAAGAAAACAAAGTTGTGGTGTTTGAGTTCTGTCCTAAACTGAAGTATTTCCAAGTCTTTATATTCTGCTACAGCAGTTAACCATATACTTTACATTTCCACTATCTGCTCAAGCAGAATTGGAGAAAGAAGTGATACCTTATTCTTTCTGTGAGAACTGTCTCACAGGTAAAGCACAGTACAGTGGTTACTCTTCCTGAGATGAACTGTGACTGACAAAAGATTTTAAGCTTTTAAGCTTTTGTGCATAACTTGAACAGTAAGAGTAATTACTTTGAAGCTAAGGGAGCATTCATATGCTTAAAACCTTTGTTATACTGAAAACTGACAACTCATCCAGATGATCATGGCTAAACAGCTGAGTTTCCTGTAAGCAGTTTCCACACTCAGTCAGGGAGATTTCATGTCTTAAGGAAAGATTTAGATAGGCTATGCCTCTAAAGACTTTATAAACTATGCATTCAGTAAGTTCCTCTGAGGATAATGTAAAATTTTACATATGTGGTGCAAATCCCATTATTTATCCATGGCATCTTGCTGGATGTTGTAATAGTCCTTGGGGGCAGCAACAGAAGTTGCATCTCTTCCTTATGGCAAGTTCAGAGCTTGGAAACTGTGCTCCACAGTGTTTAATGTGCAGCCAACCCAAAGCCTGTGACTCTGGAGCATCAAACAGGCAGTGTGACAATGGCTGAATGACTGGGAGGAACAGATTTCCCTTCACAAATTAACATGTGAACCTTAATAAGTCTTGACTTATTTACTTGAAATAAAGGAAGTCTAAAAGGTTGGCTGGAAATCCCACAGTTACAGAATCACAGAATATTCAGGTTGGAAGGGACCTTAAAGACCATCTTGTTTCACCCCCCTGCTATGGGCAGGGCCACCTTCCCCTAGACCAGGTTGCTCAGAACCCTGCCCAAACTGACCTTGAACACTTCCAGGGATGGGGCAGCCACAGCTCCTCTGGGCAACCTATTCCAGTGTTTCATGAACAGCAGGAAGAATTTCTTCATGAGAGGGGTGGTCAGGAACTGTAATGGGGGGCGCAGGGAGGTGGTGGAGTCACTGTCCCTGGAAGGGTCCAGGGAAAACTGGATGTGGCACCAGTGGTCTGCTCTGGCCAGCAAGGCAGGGATTGGTTGGAAAGTGGACTTGATGACCTTGGAGGTCTTTTCCAGTCCTAGTAGTAATTCTGTGATTAATTTATTTTTTTAAAAACAATAATTAGGATCTCAAAGAGAAATGCTGATACAAACCTCCAGTACTGATATAAACCAAAATACCAGTTCAAACTCTATTATATTCAATAATAAAACAGTTATTATCTCTGCAATGAACTTTAGTTCAGTGATGTCCAAAATGAATTTAAAGTTTCATACATTTTGCTTCTGCCTCAAAATTCTGGTTTCTTTTACAAAAGCTAGTGTAGTACTTTACAGATATTGTGTACTGGAATTGCTGCTTTGAGTGTGGACTGAAATGCCTGTTACTTGTTTCAAAGCCTTCTTCCAACAGTGCTCTGCAGAGACACTCAATTTAACAGCAAAAAAATAGCTCTTGATGTAGAAACTCAGCAGTCATGTCAGCACAATGTTGTTCCTCAACTAATACTTCTGCTTCAATGAGGGCAGCCTTGTTCTGCTCCCAGAACATGAGCTGAGGTTGGTGCACAGACCTGAAATGTGCAGGTTTGGGGACTTGCATCAATTGGGAAATAGTCTATCTTCAACTCAGAGCTACAGAGCCTGTTGGAGATAGAGAATTATTTATGTCTTTTTTGGAAAGAACCTCTAGAAACCTTCAGCTTTTAAATCAAAGTAGGATGTGGGCAACCATGAGCCACAGAACTAGTAATCTTATAGCCAAGTCCAAAAGTTTGAGGGTTGGGATTTCAGTCTCCATGAACAGCCTCTTCCTGTGGAACAACCTCTTCCTGTGCTGCATGGAATGACCCGAACCTCACAAATGCTTTAACTCAAGATGAGAGGGAAAAATAGGCTAGATATTAGGAAATTATTAATCTAAAAATAGGTTAACCTCTATCCCAAGGGAAATATAGGTTGGATATTAGGAAAAAGTTTTTTATTGAAAGGATGATAAAGTACTGGAATTGTCTGCCTGGGGAGGTGGTGGAGTCACCATCCCTGGATGTGTTTAAAAACAGACTGGATGTGGCACTGAGTGCCAGGGTTTAATTGAGGTGTCAGGGAACAGGTTGGACTCGATGGTCATTCTGTGATTCTCTGATTCTGTCAGAGTGTATCTGTGGCTCCTACTCCCTCCACAGCAATTCTCAGGCCCTTTTCAACAGGGAGGTCACAGGCTTTGCAGAGCTCTGTGCAAGAGTTTGGAGCATTTCCCAGTTCACATGAAAAATTTCATTTTCTCCTTGGTGGACTTTGCAAGTTGTCTCCTGACTAAAAGTTTGCTCCAGACAAACAAACTCAGTTGGTCTGAAACTCTACATGTTGGTATCTCAGCCTCTTCCCATAATTTAGCATAATCTGCAAGTGTGCTGAAGGTTCTCTCTGCCCCATGGTCTGGACTGTGGCTGAGGAAATGAAAAGTGTGGGCATCTGTTGTACTCAGTATTACTGTCACTGCTAAATTAATCTTATTTTCCTTAAAGCCACCTCAATGGTCTCATGGATTAGTTAAAAAATTAGTTAAAAAATATTAAATTCATAACTCATGGAAATTATCTGTTTCCCTCTGTGTTTACAGCAGATAACATCAACCTTGAATGAAGACAAGCAAAGCATTGTCTTATGTGAAAGAAAAATTCCTGCCACTCACTTTTGTCACTCATTTTCTTCAACAGAAATTTTTTGATTCATTTATATGATTAATTACTTATATAATTTTGGCAATTTTTTTGCTGGTGACTCTCCACATGAAAGATTTTTCTGTTGTACTGCCCAGCTTTAAATTATGAAAATAATATACCTTAAGAAATATCTAGGACTATTTGCTATAGTGTAAGAACTGGAACTTAAAAGAGAACAGTGGAACAAATTACCTTTCATAGGTGTTATTGATCCCAGAAATCTGAACAATGAAAAGATTGCAAATAACCTCTATTGGACAAACTTTGCAATAGAATTTAACAGCCTCAGCTGGTATGAGACTGATGAAATATTTAAAAAAAAAGTTAATCAGAGCACCAGTTGATCTAATTTATTCTTTTTTCCCCTCACTTGAGGCAGCGTTAAGATCAGCACAGAAATATTGCATTTAATGCAAATCAAATGCCAAACTTCTAGATATTTGCCGTGGGAGTCTTATCACTTTATATTAGATGGATGTAGATATTTGTACCCAAAGTACTCACCAAAGTTTCTCTTTACAGCTGTTTTATGCCCTGCATAAGTGTTTGATGTGGGAGCCTACCTAGCCATTGCTAGTGAGCTACACCAAGTGCAATAAAGTTAATTTATGAGGGTTTGTGCATGCACTCAGCTCTAGTGTTTCCACCTGATTTCAAACTCCAGAGAGAAATGCTCTGCATCACCACAGGTAGCAGGAACCCCTTCAGAAAGAGCAGGCACATCTGAATGTCTATGAAATGGTCATGTCAGTTTGGAACCAAGGAAGCTGAGGATGATTATAATCCATCCTAACTGGGGCAGACAGACTAGGCAGGAAACCACCATCCAAGTTTAAAATTGACAGTGCTGAATTGCCAGCACCCCTGCTATTACCAAAGAAATGCACTTGTCACTCTCACATGGACAGCCCTCCTGAGCTGCATCATTTCTAAGAGCTCACACTTTGGTAATGCTTAACTCCCCATGGGGAACTTAATGGACCCTTCCAGTTTGCAGCAGCCGAGTGCCAGTGGGATGTGACATCCTGGGCTTTGAAACACAGCTTGCAAAGAACATGTTGTTCTCCATAAAATTCTGCCCTGGAAGGTAGATACCTAAATGTGTTTTCAGACCCCTTAATCAGTGGTATGATTCTCTCTGTGTGCATTAGTCTCCATGGGGCATAGGTACTGCCAGAGATAAAAACAAGTGGTGAGGTCTCAGAGCACACAGAACTGACTGAGCAGGTACATCAAGAAGTGCTGGCTGACTGCCTTCTGCCTAATCTAGCCTGTTATTAAAAAGACATCATAAAATTCATCCAGTCACAGATGTTATAAATCTTCAGCAGGTCTTACAATAACACAGTACAAGGCAGGTCATCACTGACAGTCAGAAAAGTTTTTCCTTATTAAAAAAATGCTTGCTATGATTTCAATAAAATAATCTAGGTCTAAAGGTCTAAAATAATAATAATAATAATAATAATAATAAATTCAAATCCAAACTTCCTCAGATAAACTTAGCTTACTGGTAAATTTGAAATATTAAATTTTACCACTATTTATACTTTTCTAAAATACTGTAAGACCAAGACAGCCAATGTTAGATGCTGGCATTGCTCATATTGACACTTCAGTAGCTGTGAATAAAATAAAATAAACAGGTAAATAAGACCATGCACCTAAATTAGAGCAGCTTTACAGAAGTCAACACACATCTGTCTTTGTTACAAGCAAAGAAGTGAGGGCACTGGCAAGTGAAGAGCCAAATGGGTAAAAGATGCCAAGAAGTTCAGCATTTCTCAGAGCAGGGAGAGTGAAGGGGACTGTGGCATAAATAAAATTTGCCATCATATTGATTAAAGGAGTAAGTTGTTTATTTTTGCCTTTGACTCCTGGAATGATAAATGTAAGACTCTGAAAAGTGGCAGAACAATTCCATTTGCTTTAAGGCAGCATGGGCAATGGGTTGAACAGAAAGACCTCTGCACTGACAGAAAGGAATGGCAGTGAAAGTCCCAGAGCACGACTGATCACACACTGCATAACACAGAGAGAGGTGATGCACAGCTCCAATGCATATTTAGTAAGTAAGAAAGGTTGTTTTCATACAGAAAGCCCATTTTGGGATTCAGAAGATGGGGGCCAAGTTGCAGCTCTGCCACTGATGTGTTAGTTGCTGTCTTCCTGATTTAACTCTCTCTGAGAGAGAGGCAGCAACACCTTTTTATGCACCCTCATAAATTCTGTGGTGACATTTATGACCTTTCACACAAGTCAAGACCTGACTTTAAAAACTTTTTAAAATGTGGATCTAAAGCAGATTCTAATCTCTACAGGAGACTGGAGGAAATAAATGGCTGTGACACAGATTGGGAAGTACAGGGAAATCTTTGTAGTTTATTGTTCTGCAAGGGAGGCAGGACTTCTTACACATCAGAACCTCCACCAAGACTTCTCAGAAGTATCAGGACAAAGGAAAATCTCAAAGGAGGTTTTGACCAGGGACAATGGAAAGAAAAGGTGGTTTCTTCCCAGCATTTTCCCCATGGAAAAATAATGAACATACATAAATGCAAACTGAATAGGCTGGAAATGGATCTTTGTGCAATGGGCAGGACAAAAGTGGGAATCAATTTCTGAACACCTAATCACAGAGAGCAGTAGGATGGTGATAATGAAAGGATTTGAGATGAAAGGCTTATCAGATGCACTAGACACACATGGGGACATGTACAGACCAGTGTGCAAAAGCCAAAACAAAGAGGTGAGCTGAGCAAAACCAGACTCAAGTTGTCAAGGTCAGAGCAAATACATAACAGAGATGGAACAGCTTGGGAGGCTGGAAAAGGATTTTTCTTATCTCTTATTTCTATTTAGATTGCAAAACCTGTCATGCAAGACCTCTTTGTGGCTTTGAAAAGCCTTTTACTTTTAGGTGAAAAGCTGGTTTATTAGCTGCTAGACTGGGATTTGAACTTTTTACTTGCCACATATCTTTTTTTTCCTTATTGCAAGGCATAGAAGCACTGTCTTTCTAGATGGCATGTTGGCCATCTCAAATATAAGCCTGAAAACAGAAGGTTTGCATCTGGAGTGCCAGCTGCAATACAGCAATGAAAACAAAGGTTCTGGATGTTCACATCCTCCACCTCTCTGGGTTTTTTCCCTCTTTCTCTACAAAAGATTATTAAAAGATTGTGTATGTGAGGCATGAGGTCACAGGGGTCCTTCCTGTCCCATTCATCTCTTCCCATTCTACTTTCTCCAGCCATGGTCCTCAGTATCTCTAGGTTGAAGATGTCTGGGTTGTCACAGCTGCATATTTAGGACACTGAGACAGTGATGATGTGGAAATATATTACCACATATGTTCATACTGAGTTAGCTTTCCACATCTGTGCAGCAACAAGCACTCTCAAAATTTGTCAAGAAAAGAGAAATTAGATAGTAGCTGCATTTGAAACTCAGGCAAAATTTACAAATAACATAAACATCCTAGGTTGTGGCAGCATAAGTTAATTTTTCTTTCATTTTTAATGTAAAACATTTGATGTATTATAAAGATCGCAAAACAGCACGTGAACCAGTCTGTTTATGTTAAAATATACAAATGGACATAACTGAATTTTGATGCTTTCATTTCATTATCTCTATCATCTCTCATTTTACTTGACTGGAGATGAGAGGTCTTCCTTCCTACCTATTATGAGTGTAAATTGTCATTTTTTTCTGCAGAAGGCTTTAAGGACAAAAAGAAAATGAAGCAGAAATAATGTAAAAAACCTGGGGGACAAAGAGGGAGATTAAGACAGGAGTGAGTTAAAGCAGAGAGAAGTACAGGAGCAAGAGAAGAGCTGAAGATTTGTAGGACAGAAAAGGTGACTGCAATAATGAGCCCCTCAGCAGGCAAAAACCTGCCCTGGATTGTGAGTTACTCAGAGCAGCTCCAGGAATCTGAGACCCCAAGCTGGGTTGCTTTGTATGCTTCCTTCCACAGCACCTCCAGCTCCCAGCTGCCTCACAGCAGTGCTGGAGATTCAGCTCTGGGAGAAGAACCAAAATATTTGGCTGTGTTTGTGTATGAGATGCACAGCGAGTTCCTTTCTCATCTCTGTGAAAAACTGTGAGATGGGGAATGAAAAACAATCAAGGCAATAAAATCAACCACCAGCCTGTCTGACTGTGTGTGCTGGTTTCAGCTGGGGTAATCTGGGGTGGGGCTGTGTTTTGGGTTTGTGCTGAGCACAGGGGTGATGATACAGAGATGTTTTTGTTGTTGCTGGGCAGGATCACACAGAGCCAGGGCCTTTTCTGCTTCTCCTGTGTTGTGGTTCTATTTCTAGAGTCCCATACTGTTGTTATCAGATTTCTAAAGTCCCATACCTCCTCAGTGTGTTCTTATGGCTGCAGATCTTCACAGCACAGACTCCTTCTTCTGCATGTTGTTCTTTCTCAGTTCAAGGCTCTCCCTGACTGGCTAACCCACCCCCTTTTATCCCAGTTATCTTCATTAGTCACAGCTGCAGCCCAATTAAGGACATGGCAGCTGCAGCCCATCAAGGACAACCGGGACCTCCTGGGGCAAAGCCTCTATACAGATATTCAAATACAATACATGCATTTTGCTAGGACTCAAAGGCCACCTCTACTATATTTCCCCCTTTTCTTTTACTTATTAACAATTGTACGGATATTCAAGTACAATACTTCAAGTACAACACACACATTTCCCCATGACTCACAGGCCATGTACAACACACACATAGCTCCTTGCTCAAAGGCCATACTCTTGCACAGCTCCTTAACCCAAAGGCTATGTTCTCTTGCAGCTCTTGGCTGTCTTGTCTTCTGCTAACTATCACATTGGGGTCACCAATCATTGTGGTTCTATTTCTAGAGTCCCATACTGTTGTTATTATCAGATTTCCAAAGTCCCATACCTCCTTGGTGCATTCTTATGGCCGCAGATCTTCACAGCACAGACTCCTTCTTCTGCATGCTGTTCTCTCTCAGTTCAGGGCTCCATCAAGGCTCTCCCTGACTGGCTAACCCACCCCCTTTTATCCCAGTTATCTTCATTAGCCACAGCTGCAGCCCAATTAAGCACATCACAGTCGCAGCCCATCAAGGACAACCAGGACCTCCTGGGGCAAAGCCTCTATACAGATATTCAAATACAATACATGCATTTTGCTAGGACTCAAAGGCCACCTCTACTATATTTCCCCCTTTTCTTTTACTTGTTAACAGTTGTACAGATATTCAAGTACAATATTTCAAGTACAACACACACATTTCCCCATGACTCACAGGCCATGTACAACACACACATAGCTCCTTGCTCCAAGGCCATACTCTTGGCACAGCTCCTTGACCCAAAGGCTATGTTCTCTCACAGCTCTTGGCTATCTTATCTTCTACCAGCTATCCACAGCTCTTGGCTGTCTTATCTTTTACCAACTATCACATTGGGGTCACCAATTGTTGTGGTTCTATTTCTAGAGTCCCATACTATTGTTATTATCTGATTTCTAAAGTCCATACCTCCTTGGTGCATTCTTATGGCTGCAGATCTTCACAGCACAGACTCCTTCTTCTGCATGTTGTTCTTTCTTAGTTCAGGGCTCCTCCAAGGCTCTCCCTGACTGGCTAACCCGCCCCCTTTTATCCCAGTTATCTTCATTAGTCACAGCTGCAGCCCAATTAAGGACATCGCAGCTGCAGCCCATCAAGGACAACCGGGACCTCCTGGGGCAAAGCCCACATACAGATATTCAAATACAATACATGCATTTTGCTAGGATTCAAAGGCTACCTTGATTAAACTCCTGCAGCCAGGCTGGGGAGGGCTGGGGCTGCCTGGGAGGAGACACAGCCAGGACAGGTAACCCCAAGTGACCAAAGGGATATTCCAGATCTTATGGCATCATGCTCAGGATATAAAGTGAGAGGAAGAGAGGAAATTAAACCTCTGTAATCTTTTTTTCTGGTTGGGGAGAAAGAAGGGGAAAGACTTCCTGCAGAAATAGACTACAACGAGGGGTTACATACCAAGTTATGCAGTTGGCTGCTCCACTAAATCAAACTATGATATAGTAATAAAAATTATAAAATATGTGCATGTTACTGGCTGGATGGAAAGCATTTTTGTCTAGAGCTGGAAAATGGATTAATGGCAATTAACTTGGGTTAGTGGACTCAAAGGACTTAAGGTGGAAAATGAAAATACCATTTGCTCTTTGATTTCTGGATTCCACTCTGATATTTTCAGTCTTTCTGCTGCAGCTAAGGGATAGGTTTTTGCTTTGAATGAAAGCTGAGATTCATATTTAGTGTATTTGCTGGTTTGTGTTGTTTTTTTCAATAGCTGGAATTATTCAGAAAACAAATGAGATGGCAAAAGGAGCCATTTCCTGCCTGTGTGTGCAGTGTTTTCCAGTCACAGGGATTTGCACACTCCCTGTGTATTTTTCAGCACAGAAAAGTTCCCCTGGTAGCAAGTTTAAGACTATGAATAACATATTTTTCTTATTTACCTGCTGCTAATTCCTAGCTAATGCTCCACAGTTCCACAGAGCACAGGCTGAATACAGCAGTTTGGGACAAAAAAAAAAAAAAAAAAAACAACAAAAAAACCCCAGAAGATCAAGACTTTGCAAGTTTATTCTTTACTGAACAATTTCTCTTTCCAATCCATACTCTGATTTGCATTTCATATCCATAAATTTCCACATTTGTCTCTATAGTTTTTCAGTTTGAAGTTTAGCAAAGACCATTGCTGGAGGATTCAATGTTCCAATGATTAATTATTTTCACTCCAAAGAAACATTCCCAGTGTTGTTTGAACAAACAGTTGCTGTATCACTTGTGCCTATTTTTACCAGAGAAAGTGCCTCAAAGTTATGGAAGTATTGTTTCCTTCTATACATAGAACCTTTTGCAAATCCTGTGAGTGATTCCCTGTGTGAGCATCAGAAGAGTGGAAGAGAATAATTTCTCACAGCAGGAAGGGGATGAAGGGAACATCCTATCTTTGGATAGGGGTTTTGAGTTATTTTTCCCTTTCTGATGCCAGCAGCTGCAGAGTTGATGCTCATGTAAAGAAGGATGTCAGTGTGGCAGCCTGTGAAGAAGAGTGCAGGGTGTTTGAAGAAGCTGTTGAAAGAGAACCAGTGGCATGAGAGAAACATGCAAAGCCCCTTATAGCAACAAAACCATCATAGATTAGAGAGAAACAATGGGAACAGGTCCCAGCTCAGCAGGGAACTGCCAGGTTTGTCTCTCAGCAGTGGGAAGATGCAGCCATGGCTAAAATCCACCAGAATGACCAAACTGAGAGCCCTGCTCTGTTCCCAGGTCCTCCTTCCTGTGCAGTTCATGGAGGTGTTCACTGGGTCATGCAGAGGAAAATAACCTGGCTTTTTTTTTTTTCTTTTTTGTTCAATGTGTAAATCATTCTTTGTCTCCTCTTAGTGCAGAACTTTCCTGGATGTATGAGCTGAATCAATTTTAAGCCGAGGATATTGAGTTTTGTGTGTTGGCAACAGGGCTTGGAGTTGGTTTCTGATGCACAGGTGAGCTTGTCTGTGCAACTTCCTCATGAGAGGAGAGAATAATATAATTTTAAAAACAATAAAAGGATGGGCACCTGAGAAACTGGAAAATGAAATCATTCAATCTGTTTTCCCTTGCCTGATATTTTATTCCTGCTAATACAGATCCAGACTTTTACTATAATACATTAGTTAGAGAGCCAACCTAGAAAAGAACTGTGTCTAATTACTTTTTTTTGGGTCATTTTCTCTTTTTTTACCTGGTTGGCTTCTTGCTGGTTTTTTTTTAGCAACTTCCAGAGAGACATCTGGTACTGGTCCAAACAGAGATGAAGGGCCCAGAGACAACAGTGAGATGAGAGTCAGCAGGACTGGGAAGGAAGCAGTTTATCCATATTTGGGAAAAGATAAATTTTTCCATGACTCTTTAATTTAAGATTTCAAAGAATTTGTTAAAAGTGATTTGTAATGGAAATACGGCATAAGTTAACTCTGGATAGAGGATTAAAACCCCCTCATAAATTAACAAATTGTGATGTGCTGTAGTAAGTAGTTATCCCTGTCCAGATTTCTACTTTTTTTTTTTTTTTTTTTCCACACCATTTGCCAGGTAACAGCTCCTGGCAGAACACAGCACTTGTCCTGAGATTCATGAAAACTTAATGGAGCTTGATTTCAAAAGCACAGAGACAAAAATAGGTGGTTGAAAAATATCTTAACACAGAGTGTTTTGTAAAAGCCTCCTGTGTCTCATAAGATAATATCTTACAACATCAATTTTGTCCTTGTTTTCTGTTAGCTCCATCCTGCCACATTATCTTTTAATGAATCTCCCATTTTGCTGACCTGACTAGTGACAAATCCATTTTCCTGTTTCAGGGAATTGAGTAGAAATAACCTGAAGAAGACATCCAGATTTCCAGATAACATCCAGCCAAGAGGCCTCTGCTCTTTGTAAATCTCCCCAGCTGAACAGGCTGATCCCCTGCTGCCATTCTGGATAACCCCAAAATATCATGGCTGGGGTGGAAATGGATGAACAAGACTAAATGTTGCCACCTGTCAGTGACCTGGAAGGATTTATCAACTCAGGCAAAAATGGATGAAAAAGAAAATAAGGAGAAATAGCCATGGTCACAATGCTGGTCACTGACAGTAGTGGTAGATCAGATCCCCTGCTCTCCATCCTCCCTCCTGCTCTGTTTTTATCTCTGACATTCTTCACCTGAATTTTTGTAATTTTTTGTAAATTTAAGTAGACATTGACAGAAGTTTTCCTCCTAAGATGTTAAAAAATTTCAGATTTTACAATCCATTCTTAAATCATACTATGGCGACATTATAATAATTCAAATTTCATTTTCTGTGTACATTGGAGCCTGGAGAGCTGTGTGCTGAAAGATAATTTTCATTGCTAAGAATAAAGTATCACCATTTTTTATAGTGCAGATATCCTAATAATAAAAAATATATTGTCTCCACTTGGAAGAGTTAAGTACACTTTAATTAAATCAAAATCTCTGAGTTTGTAAATGATTTGAAATTTTTTTATACCAAAGCCAAATTTATGGGAGATTTGGTCTTCACGAGATTAAGGCATTTATGCTTGTACATAAAATAAAAACATCACTCAGAAAATATAATTAAAAAGCCTCTAGGGCTGGTAGAGCACAGATGTTCTAAATATCATTGCTTAGATCTCCCCTAAAGTCATCTGAGCCTTATTTTGGATCAGCCTAAGAACTTGGGTTTGGCTCTTGGTCACTTTACTGGAACTTTGGAACAAACCAAGTTTTATTCCTATGCTATTTCTTACCTATATTACCAGTATGCAGGTTAAAAATGTACCTAAGCAAGAGCTTTAAAGGGCATGTAAAGGATAATCTGATTTTTAGAAAGAAAAAAAATGCAGAAGAAAACCCAGCAGAAAAAAAGTTCAAACTGGGATAATATTTAGCCACCTTAGTTTAAGGGCAGTCTGGAATATATTGCTCAGAATTCGTGGCAGCATTTAATTTTATCTTTACATTAGGTGACAATCTCACAGGCTTAGTGAGTGCATCTGGGCTCATTTCATAGCAAATGCCCTGGAGAATCAGCTGGTGGTGTACTTTAGTTAATAATGCATTTATTAGCAGAATTTGAATAATTCAGAGAGATTTATAGCTGGGAGTGAAGGGAGTTTTTTTTTCCCCTGACCTAATATAGGAACTTCTTCATAACAAGTGGCTCCTCTGCCACAGGTGCCCACCTATAAAACCAATATAATGACATTTATCTTCCCTTCAAACATCAATTAATGTTTTTCCTCTGTCAGAAGCTTCATGAAGTCCCTTAGTCCCAGCTCTGGATGGGAAATAAACACTTCCATGGACTCTGAGGGGCATGAGGTGTGTTAGGCTGCCAATCTCCATAAGCTGGAGCTGTATTCTGTTTTCTTTTTCCATAGCTGTTTTTTTCCTAAATGACAAGAATTATAATTTAATACCAGGGAAAACAAACAGACATTTAATTAGCAAAATGTTTTATTTCTTGTGCCAAAGATTTGCTCCTTCCTGTATCTACTTTCCATATTTTTGGTTATTTTAAAGAGAGAGAGAGAGAAAACCCATATAAACCTGATGGAGTTTTCTCAGTAATATCTATATCTGACAAAGTTATTCAACAGGATTTTTTGCTGTAATGCTTTTCCACCCAAAACCAGCTAAAAGCCATCTTCAATTTATTAGCTTTTAAAAATTTCTGTTACCCTGTTTTTCTGTTTAGGGAATTTATAAGTGGCAAGAGCAGGGCAGGGAATCCAATAAGTTTTGAGTAAAGCAGTAATGTCTGAGAGGATATCAGTATACCCCATTTTTATTTTCATTTTTTAGATATGGGGAGAAATGTGAATACTTTACAAACAAGATACTGGGCTTTACACCTGAGACTGGATCACTATTAAAAACGATTAGATCTTCCCAAAGTAGCTGGATAAATGCACATGCAGCTCAGCTGTGCCACAAATCAACATTTTGTATTCAGTGTGTTTGTGCTGATCACAGCTTTCAGTCAGGTCAATCTCATCTGCTTTGTTTACTAAACACCACATGTATCACACCATGCCAGTTTTTATTGATTTGAATTTCATTCAATTCCACTAAATGCTACAAAATGCTGTGGCTGAGTCTGGCACTTCAGATTAAAGCTGCCAAGAGTTGCACATAAACAGCAATATTTTTAAGTTAAATAAAAAGTATTTAAGAGCTGCTGTGACAGCAGGCTGGATGGTCAGTGCAGAGGAGGCTCTCATTCTTAGCTGATGCTCTCTGTTATATTCTGTATTCCCAAATTGTGTCTGGGCCTAAAAATCCTTATCTAAACTCAGCCCAGCATCTTGAAACAAAGTCCTGTATGCTGCTAGCAGCTAAAATGCAGCTGTGCAGGTCAGCTACAGAGAGGGAGAATAAAAAATAAAACTAAAACTTGAGGCTGTTTAGCACAATAGATGCAAAGGGATTCACCTGCCAAAGACCCCCAGCTCAAATCCTACAGGTGGCCACCAAACCAGGGGCATGGCAAACAACCTCTGAAAGGTTAACACAGCTTTTTGTAAAAGTGAGCTGACCTGGGCTGCTGGGTACTTACCACCCTGGGCCTTGCATCCTCCCTAGGTCAGAATCATAGGTCTCATACAAAGCCAAAAGTTCAGTATTTGAAAATATCAGAAGTGTTTGTGAGAATTGCGATGAGACTCCAGCCAGTCAAAAAATTCTCAGGTTAGTTCGTTGTTAGAGCTTCAATTTCTTTAGGGAAAAAAAACCAAACCAAACCAAAGCAAAACAAAAAACCAAAAAAAACCCAAACCAAACCAAACCAAACAAAAAACCAAACCAAACCAAACCAACAAAAAAAACCCCAAAACAGAACAAAAAAAAAAAAAAAAAAAAAAACACAAAAAACCCCAAAACAAAACAAAAAAAACTCTGCATGTTTGAATCCGAAATTTATAACTCTGCTTAGAGACAAACAATTTGGAACCAAAACTCCATTTTTGAGTGAGCATCAGCCAAATCTCTTCCAATTATTGCTTGGAATGCAGTCAGACAATCCTTTCTGAAATCATGCTGAGTTTTCCAGAGTGCTGGCACATGTAGTCCCAGGTGAACTGCAGCGATGGTTTGTTGGTTCCATGAAAATCAGGAATCAGACTGCTTTGCTTTTCCCTTGTATCCCATTGCCTGAGCTGACTTGGCCAAGATCCCTCCATATGAATCTTTTCACACTCATCACTTATACAATTAATATAAAATTATTGGAGTGTCAGTCATGAAGTTCCTCCCAACTGGGGGACCTCGTTTGACCTGCAAATCTGCCACATGTGGAAACCAGACCCATGAACTCACCTCGAGTTCATTCAGCTTTACTGAATTCAAGGGAGCTCCAAATTGGGAACTTGTAGTGCCAAGTTTAACATTTCACATCTGGGAAAAACAGGCAAGTCTGAAAGTAAAGTGTTAAAGCTTCCACTTCTTTCCCGAAAAAGGAAATTATTCATTTAGAGAAATATTTTATTGTTATTATTTATTTCGAGATAATAATAATAAAATTAATATTTTATTTTTATTGTTATTTATTTAGAGGAATAAGACATTGCCAGTCCTCAGCTGAGGACCTCAGCATCTGTTATGAGCAGCAGCACAGAATCTGGAAAAGAGGAATCAGGAGCTCAACTTCTGAGTGACCTGAAAAGCTCTGTACAATTTCATCATCTCCTCCCAGGCCTGGGCACACAGAACAGCCCAGTGAGAATCCAACCCTCCTGCACTGTGCACTCTTATCCCCTCTGGAAAATGTATTAGAAAATATATCTGAAAAAAATGGATAATCACTGCCCTGATGTTTTGTTTGCCATTCCTTTTAAACCTCACAAGCATTGTGGCCAATCCTCATGAAAATGCTGATTTTTAAAATTGGAAAGAAGATGGTCAAACCAAAGCCCACCTCTTCAGCAGAGGCAGAAAAATCACTAATCTCCACTGCATCCCCTCAGGTTCATTCACCATTGGACTCTTAGGTGGCATAATCACTGTGCTGAGATTTCCTGGAGGCTACTTTACCTATATTAACCTCTAAAACAGATCTTTTGGGATTATTAGACAAATCATTCTCCTATTTCTCTGTCTCATTTGCACCTGCTCTCCTGCATTGTGTTCAGTTACAGGGCTCAGAGTGAGGCTTTCCTGAGGTAAAATGAAATGCAGGACACAGGAAAATGATTCTTTGTGTGTTTGAGTCAGAGAAAAGTTGCTTACAACAAATATCCCTAGGTTAATTAAAAAAACCTCAAAATTTCTTTTCATCCCAAAATCAAATATTTAATTTCAAATTCTGTATTGTATTAACCCTTCCATTTATTTTATATTTTAAATGGAATTTAATATTTAAAACAAATTTTTTATAACCTCAACATAAAGCACCATGAAATTTTTAATGTTTATTATACATTTTTAAAATAAATTTGCTCCCTACTTCTTACCAAGTAGTTGGAATAACTCATCCTTTTCAGATAAATTAACTTTTGAAACTATTTACTCATCTGAATGTAAATAAAATGGATATCTCAATCAAACTCAGTACAGCTGAAGACAAATTAGTATTTCTTCTCTTTGGCTTGTATTTGAAGAGTTATTGTGATGGTCCAAATGTAAAAAAAAAAAAAAAACAAAACCAAAAAAGCAAACCAGAAACAACAACAACAACACTCCTAAATAATTAAATAAATTTTTTACATGTTATTTTGTTTCATTTGCCTATATTTCAACAGACAGTGATTTTGATTTCAAAATAAGGTCTTCTAACTATATTAAGGTATTTTTTTTTAACTTGAAGAATGTTCATGGTCACACAAATTTTTTTTTTTGGCATCCTGGAGGTTCCAGTTTATGTGACTTTAGTCACTGATTTCTTTTACAGAAATACCCTGAGAGTCATTTCATGAGGCATTTGTGTCAAGCTGGGAGCCAGCAAAGCACTTAACTGGGTGTATTTAATAAAATGCATTGAAATCACTGTGCCAGCCTGCAAGCTTGAACATAAGAATGTGCTCTGATGAATTACAGCAGATCAGAAGTTTTATCATCACTGGAGTCTGGAGAGGTCTTCAAATTTCTCACTTCTTCCCTCCTTTTAGCCTGTTGTTAAAGTGAAGTTTTATAACTGGAAGGTTTCTCTTGTATTTGCAGGGATGCCCCAACGAAGGCAGGAATGATGAATCTGACTCCATGCTCTCAGAAGGCTAATTTATTACTTTATTATACTATATTATATTAAAGAGTACTATACTATACTAAAGAATACAGAAAGGATACTTACAGAAGGCTACAAAGATAATAATGAAAACTCCTGACTCTCTCCAGAGTCCTGACACAGCTTGGCCCTGATTGGCCAAAGAGTGAAAACAACTCCCAGCAGAATCCAATGAAACAATCACCTGTGGGTGAACAATCTCCAAACACATTCCACACGAGCACAACACAGGAGAAGCAAATGAGATAAGAATTGTTTTCCTTTTCTCTGAGGCTTCTCAGCTTCCCAGGAGAAAAATCCTGGGCAAAGGGATTTTTCAGAAAATGTGAATGCCACAGGTTTTGGACTGTGATCCATCACTGGAAGGATGTGGGATTTGAGATCACTTGATCATTCAGTTTTAGCTTTTAAATAACAGTATTAATTTTTTGTAAACAGTCCTCTCTTTGGCTGTCTCAGATAGTGATTTCTGGCCCAGCAGTTGCTTGGATGGGGTCACCAGCTGCTCTTTGTGTCAGAAGGTCAAAAGCAGGTGAGGTGTGACACCCTGAAGTCAGCCCCTAGCACCAAAGTTTAAATCTGTAGGGCTGGGCTGTGTGCAGGAGGTGAGGACAGAGTCATTCTGCATCCCTGGGGAACTGCTGGGTTTGAGCAGTGCCTCAGCTCTTGGCACAATCTGTGGAGTTTCGTGCACATCAAGTCACCCTTTGTCCCTCAGTGCCCCCAGGGTGAGGGTTTGTAGCTTTTGAGCAGAACAGAGCAGCCAGACCCTGTTTGCTTTCCCAGAGCAGAACTCCATGGTGTTCCCTCCCTCTTTCATAAAATCATGGAATCATGGAGTGGTTTGGGTTGGGGAGACCACAGAGATCACATAGTTCCAACCTCACAGCCACAAGACACCTTCCACTATCCCAGGCTGCTCCAAGCCCCATCCAACCTGGCCTTGGATAATTCCAGGCATGGAAGTGCCTTCCACAGCTTTTCTGGGCACCCTGTGCCAGGACCTCAGCACCCCCACAGAATTTCCTCCCAATACCAATCTAAACTTATTTTCACACTGATTTCATTGATCCACTGCCCTATCTCAGCGCTGTGTAACACCTGAGCAATACTAATGATGTCAAGATCATTGAAGGCATTGTTCTCTATGAAATTAATAGAAACAGAAATTAATTATCCAGAGTAAGACTTGCCCTGATCTCAGTCACCAAGAGTGAAACACATCTGCTTTTAGTGGGTATCTAATGACAGAAGAGAGGAAAAAAAAGGGTAAATCACCCCCTGTGATACTTCTCTCTGGTGCCTAGCAAAAGAGTTTAGTTAAAACACATAAATCTAGAGACAGCAGTGGCAGAATTAATCAGCTGCAAGGCCAAGGCATAAAGAATATTTAGATATTCAGCTCCTATCAACAAGTTATGCAACCAGGTGTATAATTATTTGAGCTTACAGGCACTTTTTATGATATTTTTCATGGCAACTAATAAGACTAAAGGTAGAGATGACTACAGAGAAAAATCTGAGGGGGTTTTGCCTTTTTATCATAAAATTCCATACATCTCACTGTATTTTTTATTCTATTACTCTTTTTTACGATGGAACATTGAATGCGACTGCTCTAGAGAAATTCTTGCCTTACAATAGATTGAAATTGAAAAACATTAAAGTTTATGGCAATAATTCTTCAAATTATAATTGCCTTTCCATACAGGGACTTTTTTTTGTGTGAAGCTATCAAATGTTTAATAGCAGACCTTTACATAAAAGCAATTTTATTAAAAAAAAAGTAAAAATACAGCTGCTTACATTATTGGTATCAATCCCTTGGAAGCTGGCTCATAGTGCAATTACTGCTTATTTCTAAGGGAGAAGAATAGAATAACTTTAGGAAATATATTATTTGATATTTTTCAATATCATATAAATGTAAATGTAAACAAATTATTCCTGGGGAAAAAAAAAAAAAAAAGACAGTATGTAAAGAACAAAATAGTGGTTTCTAGTTTATGGCTGCAATATTCTCATCTGCCACATTTGTTCACCCACTCCAGCAAGAGGCTGAGCGCTGTGAGAGAGTGACAGGGAGCTCTGGGAGGCCTTTGGGGAAGTTGTCTCAGGGGAAAATGCTTTTGGGAAGTTGTCTCAGGGGAAAAAATGCTCTGCTCCAGCTCATCTCCTTGCTTTCTTGTGACAGCAGACCTGCATCTCAGAGAAGGAAGCCTCAGCATCTCCTGGCAACAAACCATCTGCTCTGTAAAGCTGCAGGTCAGAGCTTTGCTGTGAGTTTTTCAGCTGTGTGATAGGAAATTCTCAGCAGTGATGCAGAAGTCATCCTGCAGAGCCAATGATCAGTCATTGAATTTTCCTCATGCTTTTAAAAAAAGCCTGAAGACTTTTTCGTGTTTTCATGTTTTAGATAAAACACAATGGAAAGAGGAATTGGTTGTCAAGTTTGCTGCTTCCAAGGGTTTTATGTAGGAGCCTCAAAAAAAAAGAAAAACCCAGAAAAAAAGAAATGTGATAATGTTATAAAGAATTAAGTTAGTCTGATGGCAAATCACTTAAAAGAGGAATTCTTCAATAGAAGCTTGTGGCTAAATCCTGGGTTATCAGCATCTGGCAGGAAGCAGATTCTTCTTACTGCATGTAGTGTAGGAGAAATGCTGAACAGTACATAACTCCATCTTTTTTTCTGTTTATTCACTGACCTTCTCATCAGACATTTCTCTTTTAATTATGAGAATTTGCTTTTCCTTCTAAGCCCAGAGCAGAGGTTTCCCTACTCACATATCAGGAAATACTTTTCTAAGCAACTTGGAAATGGCTGCCTGGGCTGGATTTGGGTTTGAGACATGCTAGAGATGCTTTTCATGGAAATGCAAGATGAGTGAGTGGAAGGTTGCAGGCTCCAGGGTTTGTGAGGCACAGAATATATCATGTGTGTCTGGAGAAAAGTGCCAGTGCCAGCCACTGGACCCATTCCCAGGCTGCTCTGCATCTCTTGTCTCATCAGGAATAACCTGCTTTGCTTCCCTCAATTTATTCATGTTGTCAGGGATGGCACATGGACATGGCAAACTACGGGACATGACAAAGAAATTGCTGGATGTGACACACAGAATTATCTCAGGATAAGACAAGATGCTGACTGTGAGGGATGATGGAGTTCAGAGGTGGTGAGAGGGGAAGTTATGGCAATAAATTAGCAAAGTCCATGGATAATGAGAGGGGAGTATTTGGGAACCTTTTAGGAATAAAGCCTTACAGGAAAATCAAGGTAATCGTGTTTCAGATAACTATTAGGATTTGTACTGTTATTGATAAGTTTCTCTCTCTTCTTGGTCTCATTCTTTCCTGTTGTTCTATATGGTAGTACTTCAATATTTACAAGCTGTATTGATATTTTATATTTTTTCCTGCCATACATCAGAACCCACCACTGCCAGAACATTAATTTGCACGGGCAAGACAAATGCACATGTGGGAAAATGAGATATTAATGAAACCAACACCTCAGGCTGTGTGTACCTATGCTCAGGGATGTAAAATGTATTGTCCAAGTTGCTCTCAATTGTAGTTCTTCTTGCCTGAAAAATTTTATATATATATATATATATATATATATAATTATATATATATATATATAATTATATATATATAATTATATATATAATTATACATATATATATAATATATATATAATTATATATATATAAAAATTATATATATATATAATTATATATATAATTATACATATATATATAATATATATATATAATTTTTGTGTGTGTTATAGAGTACTAATAAGAAGGATTCTTCCTCATGCCTTTCATAACTCGATGCAACGAGTTATATATTATTTAAAAAATGAATGAACTGGAGAACTAAAAGTACACTGGGCAAAGAGGGACAACTCAATTAATCCTATTTTAAATTCATGTCAAATATCAAAGCTTTTAGCCTTTCTGTTGCTTTTGGTAAACAGGCTCAAAAATAGTGAGGTGGTCAGGAAAACAATGGCAAAATGAAGCCTTAAATCAAAAGAGCTGGTTAAGAGATCAAAACCTGGGTTGATGAGATTATGAAATACTCTGAGTGCACCTGATTTTCTGAGACTTATTCTCTGTATTTAGTCCAAATATTTTAAATAATCAACCATATTTTCATGATTTTGGGAAAGATGCAGGACTTGATTGAGTGCACCTGATTTTCAGAGATTTATGCTCTGTATTTAGTCCTAATATTTTAAATTAATCAACCATATTTTCATGATTTTGGGAAAGATGCAGGACTTGATTCCCCACTGAGGTGTCAGTGCCTGATTTTAGCAGATCACTGAAAAACCACAGAGGAACGGCCCCAGTCTCAGAGCTCAGGATCTGCTCCAAACTGAGAGCTGTCTCTGAGCTGCTTCCCTGGAAGCCCCACCCTGCCCTGGAGCAGAGGGAGCAGGAGGCAAACACAGCCAGGACCTTCTCTCCATCAGGAGCTTGTTGGGGTGAATAACTCCTTCCAGGGCTCATCCTGCCTGAGCTTAGTCTGTCTCAGCCCACCAGTACAAAAATTACTTTTTAAAGCCATTATTGTCGTACTACATCAAATTCTTACTCTCACACACTTATTTTTTTTTTTAGCCAGCTGGAGAGAGAGCATAATCTTTCTAGCCAAAGACCCAAAGGGGTGAGGACAAAAGAACAATCTTTTTGCTGAAGAACTCCCTTTTTGCCAGACCTACAGAGAATTTTCTCTACTATTCCTGCCCTCAATCAGGAGGTCAACATAGCCCTGACCCTGTGCATGCTGAGCTGTTCTCCTGCAGATTTAAATAAAACACCCAAAAGGAAATTCTGAAGTGGAGCCACAGAGCACAGGTGATTCTTCCTTTTTAAAGTTAGTATTCAGGTAAGTACTGCAGACTTTAATTGAAGAAGGTTGAGGTATTATTGTGAGGTCTTGACATGAAATAGCATCTATAGATTTGGGTTAACTTCAGTGACCCACTAGCTAAGGATTAAATATGCTAAAAATAGTTAAGAATAACTCATTTTATAGAGGAATAATAAGAGGAGAATAAATTGGGATGCAGTACTGAACTCGAATTTGAAATATGGTTAATTTTTAAAAAGAATCTGTGCAAGGGTGATAGAGCTGCTGTAGAACAGAACCTGTCATTTCAGAAATGCCATTAAGTCATCTCACTCTGTCCTCTTGGGCGTAAAATTTCCATTTAAGCAAAACACATCTAGGCAGCACATACAGTGAAAAAAAAAGGTCCAAAATGAGTAAAAGAAACGCTGGAGGTCTGCTGCATATTTTGAAAGATGGATTTTGCCCATAGTGTGAAAGTTAATGCAAAATGATCTCCTGTTCTCAGAATTCCATTTAGCTTTCATTGCTGAGCCTGACCCTATGTGATAACACATTAATGCTGGCTTTGGACTCAGTCCTTCCAATAGGGAATCCTGGTTTTATCCACAGCCATCAAAATAAAAATCCAGCAGTGGAGGCCAGAGTCCATGGAGCTGTTTAGTCAAAATATAATCTATTGATTTCATTAAAATAGATGCTAATGACTCCTCATTATTAACAATCATATTGAAAAGAAGATTTCAACTCTAAAGACTCAGTACTATGTAAAACAGAAGATTGCCTTTCTGCAGGGACAGACTAGCAATAATGAAGGTATCACAGAATTATTTGACGAGGCTGTAAGCTGTACCTTTTTGAAAATGCCTTGTTTATCTTCTGTTAAATTGCTTAGTTAGGAAAGGTTTTTCCCTCCAGGAACACAATGTTAAAATTTGCATAATGATCCTTTTTTTTTCAACAGTTGGAATTATTAATCTTTTATATCTCATTCATGATGAACATGAAAAAAACCCTGTAAACCTGTCAGTAATACAGTGCTGAACTCTGCCCATCACAGAGAATAGTGTTTGGTGTTACATCTGGCTCTGTGGACCTTGCAGGACCCAAAAGTGGTTCCACACAGCTGAACCAATTATCATGATATAAAGCATGAAAAAAACCACTTCCTTTCAAAAAGAGTTCTCATGACACTCAGCACTGCAATTTCTGTCCAGCATGGATTTCTTTCTGGGACTCAGTAGCAATGTTTTTGTGAGGGCAGTGTTTGAAAGTAAAACCAGTGTCCAAGGATTATTTACCAAATTGTAGCAGAACCAATTAAGTAATTGGAACAGGAAACCATAGTTTGCTGGAAAAATAGTTTGTGAGAGGCAGAAAAACATCCAGAACAAGCAAGCAGTGGACAAAAAGTTTATTACAAACAAGAGGAAATGGAGTGTGGAAAAAGTAGTGGTTTAATTTCCATCTTGGAGTCAGGGACAGGAACCTGAACTAATCTGAAATCTTCAAAATTCCAGATAAGAACCATGATCAAAGCCTCACTTTTTAGCTACAGCTGGCTAAGGTACCCCTTCTGCTTGCAAAGTGCAAATTAATGGGTATTCACAGAGATTTTTGTCTACAGTTAATTAACAGCCTCCTACAGACTTACTCCTGCTAGTACTGTCCACTTTCTCCCTCCCAAAACAACCCAACTGTGAATCTCCAGACTCCAACATGACTAAATTCTATTCTAACATGGGCACAACCAAAAGCCAACATGAATATATTACACCCATAGCTCACAGTTTTTTCCTCTTAATAGTACATAGTACAAGTTTTTTTCCTCTTGTAAATAGTAATAGTACAAGTTTTTTCCTCTTGTAAATAGTACATAGTACAAGTTTTTTCCTCTTAATTAAAAGCTGTAGAAATCATACCACACTCTTAGTCCTGTGCTTGAGTCAGAAACTTTTCATCAAGTGCTACTAAAAAATAAATTTGTCTGCAGCCAAAAGAGCTGAACCATGAAAATTCAGGACCAAAAACGAAAGGGATCTGCAGTAATTAATAAGCACCTAATCCAGAAATGACTGGGAATCTCTGGCAGAAAACCTTACTAACCTTTCATGTCCTGGTATGTACGGAAACAGTGAAAGCTTTCAAGATACCTGCAGTTCTTGAGCTGAGAGCTGTCCACCAAAAAAGGCAGAACTAGTACAAGGCAGGCTGCAGAATGCAGCTGTTGTTAAACCACGAGAGTGAGGGGAGGTTTGTGAAAGACAGAAAATGATAATAATCTGCATTTGCAAGGAAAAGGGAATTTACACACCTACCCTGCCCTTTGTATTCCCTGCTGCTCAGCTCCCCATGAGGTTGTGTTGGCCAGGTTGCAATTCCATAACTCCTGGCTCAAGGCTTTTAAAACACTGTGTGGAAAACAAGAATGCCTCAGAGAGGATCCTGGTTTCATTGAGGGCCATCAACAGTTTGATGCTCCAGTTCACAGTTTTAGGGACCAAAGTCTTCACCCTGGATTCAAGCCTAAGTAATAATTTGCATTGAAAGTTTAATGTTAAACTAGTTGTTTACCTATTGTACATACATTTTATTCAAGTGCAAATCATTACCTTCACTCCACCTCTTTTAGAAAAGCAGAGAAAATAATTCTTACCCAGGCTTTAAGGAAAAATGTAAATTCAAAACCATCACATTTCTTCCCAGCCTTAGGACTTTTTTGCTGTATAATGAACCACTACTTCAAATGCAACATTTCATTTAGAAAACACTGTAGCCACGTTTTCTTATTCAAAATTATAATATTTTTCATTTAAAATATAAACCAAAACAAGAAGACTCTTGACCAATGTTCTATAGGAATGCCAAGAAAACACATTTTAAATGACTGTTTGAGGAGTTTAGGTTTCTTCTTCTGATTGTTGATTTCTGTGCACCAATTTCACCATGAGAATGATACAAATATATGTATTAAATATGCTGATTTGAAGACAGCAGGATTATCTGAGCATTGCTCTCAGTTTCAACACATCCTAAAGAAACCAAAACAATGCTCAGTTGTAAGAATGGCATGAATAAATCTGTTAAGTAGTTTAAGAAGCATTTAATTAGTGGAGCATAAATAACATTGAGCCTTTCTAACAGGGAAAATGGAACAAGAACTTAAATCTCATTGGCACTTTGTTATCTCAGAGTGACAAGGACTCTGCCTTGTTTTGCAGGAAAGTTAAAACCAGCTTTATTCAGAACAGGTGAAATCCTGATTCCATTAAACCAGGGGAGTGCACAAGATGTCCACAACCTGGTTCAAGATTTTACCCCTTTAGTTTCTTAACATCCAGAGGATTTTACAAATTATTTTGTAAAACCTTGCATCTACTGCAAAATGTACTGATTTGCAGATGTGGGAAGCAATCTCATTTCCCACCATTAAGACTGCAACCTGCAATTGTTGCCTGGAGAGTTTGGCTGGAATGTGCATTGATTCTTCCACATGTGGATTATAGATAAAGGTCTTGCATCAGTCATACTCTGTTTTATGAAATAAAATTCAACAACAACAGCAGCAGGTAGATGCATAATCAAGATAATGTTATCATAAAAGTGTAGAATAGACAAAATGTTCCCTTGGCTGTGGCCTGGGTAAAGCCTCTTGCCTAAATTGGGACTGACATGAAATTCAGTCCTAGGAGCCTTCCTTTCAAGAAGTTATTCAATATCAGGCTGGGCAGTTTGCTCATGTAGAAGAAATCTGATGGTTCATATAACTGCCTTAAAGTAAGCATTTTCCATTAAAAAATTCCTATTTCCAACACACAAGTCCAACAAAAGCTTGTATTTGGTATTTTCACAGCACACTGCCCCAGACATGATGCATTCAGAGAGAACAACACATGAAGGGAAACCAGCTTGTGTAGGAGACTGGGAACTTGACAAACTTGATTCCAAGATTGCAACTTACCATTTTGGAAAGTCAAGTGCAACCTGGCATTTTCACTTGTTAAATTTCAATAGAATTTAATTTCATTCTCTACATCCATGGACCATATCACTTTATTCTCTTTTCCTAACCTTTCTCTCCCTTCTTCTCCCATTAAATATACACATATATTTTTTCTCTAGAGGAAGGAATTATGTCCTCTACATGCATAAAATATAATTTATAGTTTCTGTCTTTTAAAATAAGCAGGTCCGATTACAAGCAACAAAGGCTGTTCAATACTATTTAAAATCTTAGACACATAAATCCCTCCAAAAATGCATGAGGGTAAAGGCCACATCCAAAAAGTCTGAGGTAATAGTTCTTTTTTTCCCTATAGTTTCTTTTTCCCTATATCCATTGCTATGGATTTCAATAAAAAATCTTTTGGTAGCATATCTTGTACCAAGCCCTGTGAGATTCCTTCAGCACATAGGTTCATTCTTATAAAAATAAGCAAATAGACAGGACAAAAAGTGAGATTGGAAACTGATTCCCAGCTGATTTATGTGCATATTTTCTATCTCAGTGAAAGATGGAGAAATGAATGCTTTTCAGAAAGGCAATCTCACAGTGGACAGGCTTAGAGTACAACTGAGGGTATGTCTTGAGATCACAAGAGGTGTGATGGTTTCTCCACCACCAAAATGGGGCTTTCCTGCTTGCTGTCAGAAAAAAGAGTAATTAGAGATATCAAAGGCAGTCACTGGGGCTGGCTTCTTGTTGTAGCACTGGTTGTAGGATCCTGAAAATTGCAAGCAAGCTCCTAAGTGTTGGCTATAGATCATGTAACATTTATAAGCAACTCCGTAAAACAGGATAACTAACTGGAGAAAACAAGAAATTAAGAAATTTAAATATTCCATGCCAATTAAAAAAGAAAAAACAAACCAACAACAAAAAACCTGAAAGGGTAGTTTCAAGAAGAAGAAGATAATAGAGATATAGTTACATTATAAGTCATGGTAAAGGGAGGATAGAGAGACATTACCAAAATATAATTCTCAGCGTAGTTGCAACACTTCTTGTTTAAGAGTTCATGATCTGAAAACCACAAGTTCAAAAGGTGTCCCAAAGAATTAAGAATGGGTGGGCCTCGTTTTTACATGGCTTGGAAGACATCTAAGGGAAAGGAAGAGTTTTATCAGTCAGGGGCATCCTATCTCTCATCTCTTCTATTGTTGTAGTCTTGGATATAAGTACAAGAACCCTTTAGAAAAAAGAAGGTTTTCTGCCCTTCTCACCTCTTCTTTCTTCAAACAGTTGTGCAGATCTTAAAATATGAATAAAAACCCATGGGGCCAATTTTTTCAAAATGAAGAGGCCGACTTCCACCTCTTGACTTTGCCAAGTCAGAGTTCAACGAGACTCCTCTGAAGAGAAGAGAGCCCCGAGCTCACCCGTGGATCACGAGCGTGGCGGTGGCCAGGGGTCTCGGAGAGCCTCTTCCAAGAGGAGCTTTGTTCTGGGGCTCACAGAAAGTCAAATGCCCACCTGGTTTCATGCTTCACAATGCTCACTTCCAGCTCAGAGCCACGTCTCTCACTGGCTGATCTGTGCAATAGTCTTTCCCTTCTCTGCAGTTTCGATTTGTGTGTAAGAGAATGTCATTCATGCCGCTGATTCAGTGATGGGAGTAGGGTGTTTCTTCTAGATGAATCTTTCTGCATGCCATTTAGGGTGAGATTAAGCCCATATTCCACCATATTCCAATGCTGCCCAATTTACTATTGTGTTGCCCCAAACCCTGGACCTTTTCTACACTTAAAATTGGCCCCTTGAGCCAGACCACTGCCATATTGCCATTGCACAAGACACACCAGCCAAATTCAATTTTCATTATTCAGTTAAACTGTGGTTTTAGCCACACACTGATTTTGTGATATTGCAAATTTCTTGCAAGTGTTGGGATTTGATAAGTTTAATAGAAATCGAGGTTAGTCTTAAATTCCCATCTGCTCAAAAAGTAAGAGATTGTTTTTCTTGTACTTCTGCATTAAGATTGAGAATTTGTAACTCAATTTCCTAAATGGGAACAGGAAGAAGAACTATGAAATTTTACTAGATTTCTAAAGAGTCTGTAAATTAAACTTTTGGCTTGAATGGAAGAGCAATATTCTTAAAATGCTTGGATGCAAACATCTTTTCCAGCGCTGTTTTTTACCTTCTGCAGGTATGTGATAGCTTGCAAATGATGGTAATATTTTAGATGTTATTAAACTCAGAAATCCTTCCTCAATGTCCTAACCCTCTGCCACAGAAAAGTCAGTAATTTTTTTATCTGGGAAGCATGAGTTACTTGCTGCTTGAATGTTAATCAATTCATAATTTGATTTTTTGCATTCATCAGAATTCTATATAATTTGAGGGTAATCACAACCCCTGCTTCCCAAATAACACATGCAGAAATATTCAAGTCCAAGCCATCCAAATCTGTCTGCTTTTAAAACATATGTCAGGTTTTTCCCCATCCTGCTTTATAGTGTTTATAATTATTAAGCAATATTATTATACAAATTATACCATATGAAGTATTATACATTTTATAGGTATAATTAGATATGCATAAGTATTTTATATCTATTTTATGTATTATAGAAATCATTGCCAAAATATTAAAAGCTGCATTCTTCATGATTGGAAGTTTCCTATTCCTCTCTCAGTGTAGTTCAACCTTAATGCTTATAGGAGATTTGAAAGACCTGAAGGCAAGTTCTGCAGTCCCAGGAATCAACAGGGAGTTTTACATTATTTACCACCTGCTGTTCTGGACAAATGTTAATTTATCCTTTAATACCATATAAATCCTAATATTTCACTATAAATTCTTTTAAGGGAAGAGACAGTTAACAGCATGTGACTGATCAGGAATAGAAATGAGTGACAGGGGAGTATTGATCAGGAATTTAGACACTTACACTACATTATCTGTGAAAATGATACTTGGCTGATTTGACTGATGAAAAAATTGAGTCCTATGGCTTCCTGGAATTCTTTAAAAATACAGGTTTTCACTAAATATGGAAATACAACAGCAAATCCATAATAGTTTTATGATTACTTATTTATGCCCAGGCTATGACAAAGTAGAACGTGCACTCCACCACTCCAGTGTATCCTGGTGAAATTTAATTGAAATTAGAGGTGTTATTGGGGTAGGCATAAAACAGCTGAATCTCACTTATGGAGGTAGATTTGGGCTGTGAAAATGCAAATTCCTGTTTACAAACTCCTTTAACATGTGATTTCTCAGAGTATTAAGGAATTTAGGATGAGAGCTGGCATAGACCGCTGAAAGTTGTTCAGCAGAAGCAGAATTTGAAAGGCTCCAAAATTTGATTTTGCAGTTCTTATCACATCAGTACTTCAAGAGAACTCTCAAAGATGGCAAAAAAAGTCATTATGAGAGACAACTATTGGGTAGGCAAAAAATCTGAGTAGAACTATGCAGAAATTAATTTTGTGTGAATTAGGATGACTGAATTTTGCTGGCATTTGCACTCTTGAGTGCATATAATATACTTCCCATTCTCAGGGGACATGGAAATGATGACATCTGCATTGTCTGTGAATGTAATACAACAAAGCTCATAAATTGATTATGTGTCACTGGAGTCATTGGAGACCGTACTTCAGCTGAGGTAGAGCCACTGACTGTCCTAGTTCCTCATTTTTTAACTTTTTCTTCTAAAACTGTCCTTTTGTGTAAAGTTTCTTTTTCTTTTCTCATTTTCCCAAAGAGATGATTCTTCCCATTACAATCCAAGTCACCAGGTCAGGTATTGTTCACATTGTTCTTTTTTTTTTCATCCAACAAGTATTAAAAAAGGAAGAGTTTTTCTATTACTCACAACCTACTTTTAAGCTGATCCAACTCAGTTTCACTTAACGTAGCACTAGCAAGGACCTCGTTCCTGTATTGAATGTATTAAAAGTAGAATATTTTATGGTGGAGAAAATTTAGTGGAGGTGTGTAAATTTGTGGAGCTTCAGTGATGCAGGGAGCTTGATCCATCATGCTATCAAAGAGCTTGGCAGAACACATCACATTAGAAGGAAAACACACAGTGGTGGGGATTTACCCTCATATAGAGTCTGCCATCTGGGAGCCTCAAGGTTAACCATCAATTTATGGTCTGTTAGTTCCAGGGAGAGCTTTGAGATTCAGGATCAGTTTTGAAATACACCACAAATATCCCTAGCAAAAAATGTAGAGGAAAGTGGAAGGAGAGTACACAAATGTGAGAATTTACTGCCTTTTTATCATCAGGTAAGAAAAGTCTCCTGATCAATACAGATAATTCAGTATAAACTCATTTAAAAAATGAACACAGGAAAATTAATCAGTCCAAGGTCCTTCCCCTGCCCCTGAAGCCTGTGGCATAAACCCAATTTACACTCAGAGTGATTTAGGTCTTTATTCAAACACATGATAATAGTTGAGTTTTTGGGGATCACTCTCTTCTTATGCTTCCCTATTATCCCAGAAAATACTCACTGGTGCCTCCTGTAACCCAGATTATGGACTGTGCTAGAAGCTGGTGAATTAGATAGTCACAGATCACAAATAATCACAGTGCTTGAGCCCAAGCCCTCATACAGTTTTATCAGCAAGTATGGACACAGTCAATGCAATCCAGGGTAAATCCCCACAGATTTGATACACAGAGAGGTTTAACTGCCTCAGTCATACCCAGATCCTTCCAAACTCCCTACAGACCTTGCCAAGAAGTTTGCATAGCATGTGGACTCCCACTGTGATATTATTATTATTATTATTGTACCAGGATATCCAAGCCAGTGCCTCAGTCTCAGAGCCCTGTTGGGTTGCCTTATGTTTTTATTTGAAAATATCCACCTTTTCATAAGCTTCAGCATAGGTGGTTTGAGACCTGTTCTAGGATCTTGCTCCTACTTGATCTGGAGGAAAACCCTGAACATTATCTGTGTTTTATGGCTTTTGACTCAAGACAGTGGTGGTGCCTTGTGAAGGCTGAGCTAGAGCAGAGGCTGGAAGGGATTTATTAAAAGGCCTCCATGGATTCACCTTGGGCAGCACAAGAGCCCAGCCAGGGCTGCACCCAAGATGAACCAAAATGGTCACAAAATGCATGGCCGGTCACGGGGTGCTCTCACTTTGATCAGTTCTGCTCCATTTGCATCTTGCAGTTCATTGTCCAATTCCAGCTTTAGCCCATGCAGTCCCATCCTGCTTATTTTTCTCTCTCCAGCCCACGGTGTTTGTGCTCCTGGGCTGAGATTTGGATCATTTGTCCTTGGTCCCCAGCTGGAGAAGGAATTGTTTTGTCTCCCTGCTCTGTGCAAGAGCTCACCATCCCCTGACATGAAGACCCACACACTAAAGCAGCACAGAATCTGAAAAATACAGAAGCTAAAACATGAGGCATCAGTGGCAGCAGAAACATTTGCCAAAGGGTGGCCAAATGGCAAAGCAGGGGCTGATCCAGATCTGCTGAGCCCAACACTTCTGCCTACACCATCTACTCTGCTCTCAAAAATGCACCTCAGCCTCAGGGGACAGATGGGCAGAGGTGGGTGACAGACAGGAGCGCTGCTCTGCCCACAAACCTCTCCCAACATCGGACGTGTGTCACAGACACATTTTATGAAAAATCCTTTCCTTAGGATTTTTTCTCCTGAGAAGCTGAGAGGCCTCAGGAGCAAAATGTAACCAATGGTTATCTGCTGCTGTGGGATGCAACAGGTGCATCTGGGACTGGTTCATGTGGTTGTTTCTAATTAATGGCCAATCACAGTCAGCTGGCTCAGACTCTCTGTCCAAGACACAAGCCTTTGTTATCATTCCTTCTATTCTATTCTTAGCCAGCCTTCTGATGAAATCCTTTCTTCTATTCTTTTAGTATAGTTTTAATATAATATATATCATAAAATAATAAATCAACCTTCTGAAACATGGAGTCAGTTCCTCATCTCTTCCCTCATCCTAACACCCATGTGAACACCATCACAGATGTGCAAAATGCAGGAATGTGCAGTATGATATTTTAAAAATCTGATCCCAGCACCTACAAGAACCTCACAAACAGGAGAAAGGAGATGAAACAATACAAATGAAGATTTGTTAAACTGCTACCTTTCTTGACTGCTAAATTAAACATGCATATTTGGGTGCTTTTATTTGGAAAATTGATGCCTTTGCGTATCTTAAACTGCCAGATTGAAAGTGAGACTTTTTGTTTCATTTCAAGGAACTGATTAAATGGGATAAGTTAAATATTTTTTTTGGCTTGACTTCTTTACTACTATTCTAATTAAACACTAGAATAATCTTGTATTGTGGGTTTTGATGAGATAACTCATCACTTGATCACTCACAATGGATGGCTTTGTTGTCAAATTAACTACTGAGTGTGTCTTGGGGGATGCAATTTTTTTTTTTTCTTTTCCTTTCATTGAAAAATTGCATTTGAATCAAAGTACTTGAAATTAAACTTTAATATGAGAGAGTAAAAAGTTGGGTTCTCGAATTTCAAAAGGAGCTTTTATGTTGGTGGATTTATACTTAAATTTTTAGTGGCTAAATGTGATTAAAGACTCATTTTCATCCAACAGCCTGAAATTAAGGTGAAAATCACAGCAAGTGTTGAAATATAGATCCTCTCTCACCACCCCCATCTGCTGAGAATCTTTTCCATTATCAGAATCACACACTCAACCTGCTTTAGCCCTGAATCTTCACCTCTCTGCTCCTGCTGTCTTTGTCCCACATGGCCTGCACTACCTACCAGCCCACAGTACCTGCTGCTATGGAAGTGCAGGGGTGGAGAGAGAGAAAGACAAAGGCTGATAATCCTTTGGTATTCTAGGACAACACAGCCATGTACAATGACATCAAATATAAATCATCAGTCAGAAATCCTTGACATGTAGCCCTTGGAGGAAGACAAAAGGCAAGATAATTTCTTAAGGTGTATTTAAGTTCTAGTTACCATTGTTCCTGAAAATCAAAAGTTTAATAGTTAGATGAGTATACTATTCTAACATCAAATCATTCTAGCACCGTATTCAAGGTAGTTTTACAGCATAACCTCAATTTGTTTTCTTGCACAATTTCATTACAGGATTATTCAGAGATTTGCTTATACTGGTAGAGACCATGAAGAATAAGTTCACTGTCACACCACAAATGTAGAGTTTTGCTATCACTCACCTAAATTGCAGTGTTACAGTCTGTGAGTTGAATCCTACTGCTTTTTTCTTGTTTTTCTAGATGAGTCATGATTTACATCCCAGTGAGAGAAAAATGATACAAATTACACAACCAGCAAGAAATAAAAAGGGGAAAAAGATGGATGAAAGGAGAATCAAATCTACAGATTTATGAACTAATAGTGCAATTTCCATAATGTCTTTACCTCTGTGTTTTATTATTGCTTTATTTATCTTTTTGTTCTCGGGTTAATCTCATATTCATTTGTCCCATAGATAAATTCTAGATTATTAAAATATGAATTAGATGAGAGGACATGCTGTCTGATTAAAATAATATCCGGTTACTACATGCTGATATACACCCAGGCTAAAATCCAAATATTCAAGCATTATCAAGCTACAGCATGTTTTAACAGCATAGCCTAAAACTACTAATTGTATTACAGGAATTAAGGGTGGGTTTATTCACTAAATGAGAACAGCAAATAATGAAGTAGATGATTTAGCAAGCAGAGGTTCTCCCAGGCTGCATCTTAATGTATCACTGGAGAGCCTTGTGAACTTCTGTTCAGAAAGACAGCCTATTAAAAATGGCATATACAGGAAAAACCAGAACTTTTGAAAGAGAATCAAGGCTGATTAATGTCTAAAATATTTATTTTAAATTTTACTTAACAGATAAGAGAGATAACAGCTATTGCTACTGCAGCAAAATTTGTGTTGGGTTGTGATTAGAATGCAATGCGCTGTGTTTTTATTAACATGCTAAAATTAGTGCATCATTCACTTCCTCGGTGTAATAAATAAAAATGTATAAATAAATAATTAAAAATCAATAGTGATATGATTAAAACATTTGTGATATGAATAAAAACATTTTATTCCTCACCCAGTACCTTAACAGGAAGGGTGGCACAACTCCGTGATGTCTCAAGTTCCTCAACACTGTGTTCCAGAGATCTGATTCAGGCCCTGAACAGGAGGATCTCACCCCTTTATCTCCCATGGGAAGGTCTTGGTTTGTCCCTAGTTGGACACCCAAACCTAAAAATCAGGATTTGCAAACCCAGGCAATTTTTATCTATGTTAATGTCCTATGTTTCTTAAATTAAGAATTCTTGGGGACAGGAAAACGATGCACTGAATGCTTATTTAGTAAACAAAGACAGTAGAGATATGGCCTGATCCTTCTTTAATTTAATTCAATGTACAGAGTCCCATTAAGCCTAGGTAATATGAATTTAGAATTTAATGAATAATATGCATATTATTTCTGTTTTGAAGGGTACATAGGGAATTACTAATAATAAAAAATGCACTTTTCAAAAACCTTCTTTATTGTTATGACTTCCTGACTCAATTAAGATTTTAATTATAGACTCAATATTTCATGTTTTCATTTGTAATGTAGTTAAAAACTAGATTGCTACTGCTGAAGAAAGCTTAGATATAATGTCATTAATTCAAAATTATACATTGGAATGCAATCTGTTACCATTTGATTAACCTATCAGGCATCTAGATGTGTTATTTTGCTGGCATTTCAAACACCATTTGAATATCAGTAAGAAAGTGGTTAAACTATGCTAATTGACACTCTGGAAGTGGATTGGTTACTAACTTGTAGCTGCTTTGAAATATCTCAGTTAAAGCCTAATCTTTCTCAAGTAGACTGCACTTAAAATATTTTAATGGACATAATTAAAACTTAATTGTTTATGTTATTTTTTCATCATAATTGGGAGATTAATTAGATATGGATCTTCATAGTACTGTTTAATAGGTGTTCTTGTTATCAGCTGACATTTAAGACTGTGGCAATCACTATTCTTTCATGTTTTAGTATCTCAGCTGAGAAACAGTGCTTTGGCAAAGAAGGAATGAATATAATTGTCCTGATTTTATGGAGCAGTGAAATTGCTACACTGGATCAGAGCTATGAACTTTCATCTTCCCTGATGTGTGCAAGAACCAGATGCTGCAAAAGAATGAATAAATCCTCTTATTCCTACTCAGCAGATGTGCAATATCTCCCCATGGAGGTCTCATTGTAATCCCAAAGGATTTGGATTAAACCATTAAGTACAGGGTTCATTTTATTTTCTTTTATAAATCTGTGGTAGTTTGGACTAGGATCTGTCTGAATATTTCTTCTCAATATAAACCCACAGTTTCCATTAGAACTTCTCTAATTCTGACTATTTCCTTTGTGAAGACCACTAATTGATGACAGAGTGCATTTTAAAATGGTAAAAACCAAGTGCTTGCAAAAAATCCAACAAAAATCATCCCTGAAATTACAAATGCTGGTCTCAACTCCAGATTTCTTTGTATGAGCAAAAGGATCATTAGGGAGAAAGGAAGTAAATAAAATTTTACAGAATAAGTTCAGATCTGCGCATTTTCCTTGGAAGAAAATTACCATCCCTCAGTATTCCTGAAAAAAAAATTAAAATAAACAGACTGAAAAAAAATAATCACATAAGAAACATCAAGCCTTTGTGCTAAAGATGTCACACCTGCTCCCTAGGAATCAGCAGAAAATGGCTAAAATTGGCATGAATTGTGACAGTATTCAGCAAGAGCATGGCAGGACCATCTCTTTGGGCAACCCTGTCCCAGGGACATCACAGATTTCACAGATTTCACAGATTTCACAGATTTCACAGATTTCACCTCTCTGCCTGGCCAGCACTGGGAGTCCTGACTAATTCCCGTGTCAAAACTTCCTCAAAGTTGCTTTCCAGAAAGGCTGATTGAAAACTTTCTTGCTTCTCAGCAGCAGTTCACCAAAATTCATATCAATGAATTTATGACATGCAAACAAGCTTTTACTGCAAATTCTCAATCAATTTTATTCCCAGAAAATGTTAAATTCAATGTATGATTTCTGGAAAGGGGACATAGCTACCTCAGGGTGCACTGAATAATCATACCTGAGTTTCCACTGAATTCCAAACTTTTATGTGCTTCTTCCTATTTTTCCAAGAAATTTCCCTGAATAAATTGCTCACACTGTGGCATGAGGCTTTCTGCAATGTGAGCACATGACAAGGAAAGGTAAAGATAAATTCATATGCAAAATGTCATTTTTACTACCTATAAAATATGTACAGTGGCAAAAGAGAGTCAGACTCTCAGCCTTGAGCTGGAGGCCTCTGGCACAGGATCCGAAATTTAAAAGCAGCAGTGACCAATATAAGACTGAGAGAGTGCATATATAATATAATATATTATATATATTATATGTATAATATATAATATAAGAATGAGAGAGTGCAATGTACCTCAACAGAAGAACAAAAAGAAAAAAAAATCTGGAAAAAACCCCCATGAAATGTCCAGAGATTTGGGAAATGTCTTGGGTAGAACAGGGGAGAAACACTAAAAATGCATGTGAATGTAAACTCGTTGACTCTCTGCTTCCTAGTCTAGATTCCATCCTCTGTTATGGATTTAAACATATATATTTTAAAAGAACTGAGAGGGGATTAAAGAGAGATTAAATCTTCTCTCTTTTTCATTCCAGGGAAAAGTTCCTAATTGCTGCCCCTCTACTGGTAGTGGATAAAGGATACAGAAAAATCTTAGCCTAACGATCTGGTCTAGGAAAAGGGATTTCACCTTTCTTTTCCTGACCTCTTTGGAGACTTTATACAGGACTCAGAAAAGAAATGAACCCCTTGGAGAGGCAGCATCACATCCAGCTCTTGCCTTGCCTTCCTGACCACCTGGCTCTGGAGGAGGGTCCTAGAAGGGTAAATATCCCTCCAACCCCTGTGTCCTCTGAATGGCTGAGGGTGCTTAGGAAAAGATCATAAAAACCAGGGAAACACTGATGGGCAGAAAAGAAGAGAGATTTAATCCTGAGAGTGCTTTCCTTCTGACCCTATGCCAACTTTCCTTCCTATGCTAGGGCTAACCCAGGGCTAACAACATGTACAGTTCTGTTGGAATAAACAAAGATAATATTTTTTTTTTTTTGCAAACATGAATATTCATGCAATCATAGATATATAATCTTCAAAGCCATCTTCAGTCTATCCATCCCTCCCAGTTCAAGGCAGAGGGAATGCTATATTTAGTCTGCAGCTTCCCAGATAAAGAATTTAGAGCAGCAGCAAAGGGGGAGAAGAAAAATGGGCTGTATTGAAATTGTCCTGGGATACATTACACAGTAATTCATGAACCTGCTGCAGCTAATGCTGTTATCACAAATCTACTGTTATTTACTGTGCTAGGGCGTGCAAAGAAATGCTCAATTCAGTTTTACATATGTAAATTAAACACATAAACCTGCACATCTTTCCTTATTAGGCTGTGAAATGTTATGACTCAAATGTGACAAATAAGTTATTCATAGGTACTGGTGGCCATCCATTTTAAACTATTCCCTGCAGACCACAAATACCTTTATATCCTAATGAATTCCCAGACTCTCTGGCAGAATCAGCCAAATAGATTTTAAATATTTTAAAGCATTTCTGAATAAGACAGTAGGTAGTCCACTCTAGATACTGCTATAGCAAATAAAAGACTTTTCCTATTTTGGTTTTTTGTTTTTTTTTTTTCCCTCCTCTGGATTCAGTTTGATTGCTGTCTGGATACTTGAAGAAAAATTTGATTAATTTTAACAGATGAAGAGTCATTTGAGTTAAAAGCCACCTTAGAGTCTTCCACATTTCATCTTCTTGCATTAACACAGAGCTGAGACTTCCAGCTGTAAGGAAGTTCTGATCTATTTTGCCAATGAGTAATATGGAATTTGAGAATTCAAAGCTGAATCCCCAGATGTACCACAGATTTAATTTGCGACATAAAGAGGTCCCCTAATTACTTTGTACCTCATATCAAGCTCTGGAAAAAAAAAAAATCTATGTACACAGTACATTTGGATGTCTAAAATATACTACAAATGAAAAGGGAAAAACGGCACTGATATGTAATCTCTGGGATTGTCTCAGGGACCTGGGCAATGAAAAGTTCAGGGAAAGAAAAGAAATGGGGAACTGATGACACATTTTTGTTCCTCAATTCATGATGCTGAGAAGGTTTGACAGAAGAGACACCATGATTACCCAAAGCCTTGTGGAAGAAGTAAGGCTGCAGACAAAGAAGAATGTTTGGGTCCATTCTTGGCTTGGCAGTACCTGTTCCAAAGCCAGACAAACAAAATGAACACAAGTTATATCCAATGTTTTTTGCTTTTGTAAAATTTGAGGACCCTTTAGTTGATACAATTTTACCAGTATTAGAAAAGCACTCTCACTCTTCATTCCAATAATTGGTGCAATCTTGTCAGCATTATAATGTAGTTCTAATTACCTACATTCAATAATGCAGAATATAAATAGAAATGGGAAAATGAGCAACCTTGTAATCAAAGGAGACAGGAACTTAATTCATATTTATATTTTTTAAGTAATGAAAGATTGAGATAGAATACATTTTTTGTTATTAAGTTTTGAGGAGAGGGAACTTTGTAAAGGAGAACATAGAGTGAGCTTGAGTAGTGTCTGTGAAGATATTAAAATAGACAATAGGTGAGAACAGCTGGGATCTCAAATACCCTTCCATCAGGGATAGTGAAGTCTGGAAAAAAAAAAAAAAAAACAAACTTCTAAAACTCCATAATTTTAAGTCTGGGAATTGCTGTCCTCTGTGTCAAGAAAAATCTTGAACCACTGATCCATTCTTCTGTATGCTTGTGGAAGGGAAAAATGTTTTAAAGGAAAATTCACAAGCCTACCTCAAGCAGAGAAAGGAAAACCCTATTTAGACTGAGTTTTGTGCTACATTATTCTTATTTGTTAAGGCAGAACCTGGGAATGGACTTGATCACTAACCACATGCCTGGGTGCATGCAAGACTTGCACATGCAAGACTTGTGATAGATGGGTAAATTGTATTTTTAACAACTATTACTTCTGGAAAGGATATGGCTTGAAAAGGAAATAATCATGTTAGAAAATCCAGTTTCACCTTTCAGAAATTCCAATACAGTGCTGTGATGTGTCATTTGAAAGAAGACAGCACACGGATTGGGAGTGAGGAATGAAAAATGTTTGTGCCTATTCAGAATTCTTTGAAATATAATAAAAATTTAACCAGAAGATTTTTATACACCTGAACTTACAAAGGCAGCTGAACTGTTTTCTGAAAGGACTTTCCTTTGCATGCCTGTGTCAGGTACAAGGAACATGAATACTTAAACCTGCTCTTGGCTGCTCTTGAGACACATTCTGATTAGAGCAAGGCATGTTCCCTCCCAGGGCTGTGACCTCGAGAGACCATGTACTTTTATAGAGCTAAAAGTTTGTCAGCCCCAAACTTCATAGATTCCTGGGTTTCCTCAGGCAGATGATTAAGGATTTTTTCTTGAGAAGAAGTTTTTAGGTAAGAAATACATTCTAAAATTATGGAAAACTTTTGTCTGCTCTTTCATCTGTAATGCTGTTGCTTTGCAGGGAGCCAGCTGTGCCTGTCAGGAATGCAATGCCATAATTTTGATAGATTGGTATTTTCTTGTTTTATGGAAAGGTGAGAGGTAGGCCCTAGGAAGTACTTAAGCCTTAGAAGTAGAAAATTTTGAATTTTGTTTTATTTTAGGGTTTTCCCACACCTATGACTAGGCCATTGAGAAGCACAGACAGCCACAAAGTAACTATATTCCAATACCCACAAGTGTCCATTAAGCATTATCCATACCTACAGGGAACCAAAACAGATTTTATTTAAGGCAGGAAAAGCTCTTCTGAGTATAATTAACCTCATCAAAATGAATTTTTATCAATTTACTTTCACAGGAACTGCCCTGTGTGTATTTACTGGCTCCTGTTCCTATATGCTACTTGTTTTGTTTTAAAGTATTATTGTTCACTTCAACTTTGTTACAAATTACTGCCCTTCAGGGGTATTAGTCAGGAGTCTTATGCAACAAACTCATAAAGAAGTGGAGGGAATATCAGCCAGTGATTAATCACATACAGGTCTCAAAAAGAGATTTCTTCCCCTTTTATCCATATCTCATGTGCAGTCTCCAGCCTCCTGAGACAAAGCTGAGGTTATCTGCAGACTGGCAATAACAGCATACACTGTGGAGGTGAAGAGGAGATAAACCAAGCCTCTTTATGGAACTGCTACTGGCAAAACAAATGCCCCAAAGGGCTGGAATTGGCAGTTAACTCTAAGCTGTTTTCTTCAGAAGTACAAAAATAGCCTTTACGTCTTCCACCAAAGCAAAACATTGAGCCACTGCATTTAGACAAGAGAATATTCTTTCAAAATTGGCAAGGGAGAAATGTTTTAGTTGTTGTGTAGTTCTTTCACATCAACTGTGAGGTTTGTGCCTGCAGTTTACTCAGCAAATTTCAGAGCACCTTTAAGGTTTTATTTGTGTTCCTCTAAGCCTTGGCCTTGAGATTCAAAATGACCCAGTGTCTTAGGTTGGAAATGGGGGTGTGTGTTCTATCACCATCTGTCAGAGGTGGGGCAGTTCTCTGCTGTTCATTGGGCAGTTTTCTTTATCTCTTCCACAGCCAATCCTCCCTCCAGGAGATCTCTGCTCTTCATGGGCCATTCATTATTAATTCTCTTCTGTCCATGGCCAGTGAGTGTCCCTGCATGGCTGATCCAATCCCATCATCCCATGGGGAGATGCTCCGCCCAGGGGAGGAGCCAAGCATTCCTACCTGGATCCAATCTGAGGTTTGGGACAGCACAGCAGCCTTTGCCCAGGGCATTGCCAGAGGAGCAGCTTCTGCTGCCCTGCATTGCCAGAGGGAGCCCAGGCCCATCTCCAGCAGCCCTGGAGCTGCAGAGGAAAACTCCCCCCTTGTGCAGGATCCCTGCTCCAGCAGAGCCACAGCTGGCACTGCAGGAGGGCTGAGCCCCCATGGGATGGGGCTGTGCCACCCCCTGACACACAGGGGGACAGGGCATGGTCTGACTCTGGCAGTGTTGTTTTGTATTACTGCATCATTTATTTTATTTTTATTTTTCCCCTAATAAAGAACTGTTATTCCTACTCCCACATCTTTGCCTGAGAGCCCCTTAATTTCAAATTTATAACAATTCAAAGGGAGGGAGTTTACATTTTCCATTTTAAGGGAGGCTCCTGCCTTCCTTAGCAGACACCTGTCTCTTCAAACCAAAACACCCAGTGTGTGTTGGCCAGGTTGGATGGGGCCCTGAGCAACTTGATCTGGTGGGTGATGCTGGAACCAGATGATCCTTAAGGTCCCTTCCAACCCAGACCATTCTATGATTCCATGATACACTTCCAGTTTAGCACAGTCTCAAAACTAACTGGATAATTCTGTATAATCCCAAATACTCCAGATGATGCTCTAGGGAACCAAGTGAATAATTTTAAAGCCTCAAAGCCTCACACTGCATCCCAGTGTGGACAGCAGGCCATACCAGACTGGCCACTCATCTGCAGGACTGAAGAATTCAGCTGATGTCTCTTCAGGCAGTGATGGCTCAGGGCTGAAGGATGTAAACACCAATCCCCCAGGTTAAAGAAGATCTAATCTAAATCTGCCCTCTTCCAGTTTAAAACCATTATCCCTTGTCCCATCACTACATTCCCATGTAAAATCCCTCTCCAGCTCTCCTGTAGCCCCTTCAGGCACTGGAAAGTGCTAACATCCCCTTGGAGTCTCTTTTTCTCAAGGTTTGACAACCCCAGCTCTCTCAGCCTGCCTTCATATACCCACAACATGGATTGGTGTCTGTCCCAGACTTCCTTATTCAAGAACACAGGCCAAATCATATATTTAGTTATGTTAAAAAGGGCTGCATCCAAGCACATATATGAAAGTTTGGAGGAGGTCTAGAACATTAGGTTTACATTGCTGAAGAATGTAGACAGTGTTTCTTTGGGGGTTTGGGGTTTCTTTTTAGTACAGAGCCTTAGTACCATGCCACCCTTGTTCCTATTCTGGCTTCTCTGTAGTGGAACTCACCAAACTAATTTAAAATATTCGGGATTCACTATTACTCATTTATAAATTGAGAATGTTCCATTCATGTCTTGCACAGGCATGTGTAGAGATTACTTCCTTGTTTTACAAGTGTTATGTAGCATAAAATCCCTTTGTTCCAGAAGTTAAGACCTCAGCTACAGACATTTTGCTTTGGATTAAAAATTGGCATGCACTGCTTCCTTCAGAAACATAATTCTTTTGGCAAAATGCCCTTCTATACTTCAACAAGTCTTCCTTTTTGAACATGGATTTTTACTCTCTGCTTTTTTCACTGTTAAAAAGCCCTTCTAAAAATTTAATATATTTTCTAATTCGTAACAAGACCTTTGTTTTTTCTTGCTTAATGTATGGTCAAGAGAAAATTATTCTCCTTGATTTTAGTCATTATCAAACTACAGGATTTTTTTCTTTTCATGTCCAAATGTATGACATACATCCCTCTGTGTATCTGAATAAAAAGTAAAAATTAATTTAAAAATAATATTTAATAAGACACAAAGTGTGTGTGTCATTGCTGGGCTGTATTACAAAAGCATCCATGAACTGAGGAGCAGAAATATATCAAGAAAGCAAATAAAGCAAGTAATTGTGGGGTAAGTGATGGTTTTCCTCTTTTCCTGTCAATAAATACCTTCCTGTTCAGAATCCAAAGACAATTATAAGTACTCTGAATTACCCAGAAACAGTTCGTAGAGGGTGAAGGGAGAAAATAATCTAACCCAGACTCACCTAAAAGTTAGATGAGTATGTCTGAGCTACTTAGAACATTTATAACCACTGGGAATTTTTTTTTTTCCATTTATAACCATTGGGGAAAAAAAAAGAAGAATCCTCAGAGAGAAATTCATCCAGTCTGTGTAAAAGATCCCTTCCAGGGTCTGATGGGCCTTTTACTGGGACAACCCAATTCCTAGCAGGCATTCAGACATTTAACATTTAAACAACAATAGAGATGAGTCCCATCCTGGATTAAAGCTTTATATCAAGTTCCCTAAAGTTTTTTTCCCCCATGATTTTGCTCCCCAAGTGTATTTACACAGCAGAATGGGCAAATTGCCCTCTTAGTCTATGTATGCTGCTTGACTTGTCAAAAAATGCTGTTTTCATTTTACACAAGGCTAGCTGATAAAATTTGACAGTTTTGCATGGGGTGTGAAATTATTCATATAACTCTGGATTTTCCTGCTTTTCAATGCCATTTTTAATTGAATCACCTTTACATATTTATTAGCTTACTCAGCTGGTTACAGGAATCAAAGAATAGAAATCATTGCAAAACTGGAGACTCATTTCACAAAACACTTAGATGAAGTTCAGACCAATATGATTTTTTTAGTGTCCAAACATCAAATCACCGTTAAAGCAAGGAAAAATGAAAACTCAATCAGACCTAGGCCTTTACATGTGGACATAAAATTTGTGTGAATATTTAATTTTTTTTCTTTCAATGCAGAAACTTCTCAGCTTTCATACATCACCCAAAAAAGTATTTCTTAAACTATTTCTTTAATTATCTGTTCCCATTTCTTTTGCCTCTATTGCAGGCAGTCACTTTATCTGCTGTAGCTTTTGCACCACATATATTTATTTTCATGTGTGCTGAGAAAAGACCAGCCCAGTAAAGCATGCTCAGGGACACAAATATATGTCTACATATATATATATATATATATATATATATAATATATTTTCCTTCCCATGTGATTCTCTAACCAAATGAGACAGCTGTTATTCTAGGCAGGAAGCCAGGCTGGGATTTAAAGGCAAAAGGAGCCTTAACACTAAAATAATTATTTAAAAACAACGTACAGCAGCTGTAGTCACCAGTACAACCTGAAGTTCAGTGTTTTTTTCACTGCAGCATCACACTCCATGTTCATGTAATGAGAGAAATCAGTTATAGGTTGCTGAAAGTTGGTGTTACAAATGTCCAGAAGCTTTTGCTTGTTAATTGTGTGAAAAGTTAATGGCATGTAAACTGCTTTTTAAATCTTATTTTGTTTTTTGTGTTTCAAAACTCCTGTTTGTCAGAATTTAGAGAGCTGATGGAAGAGGATTGAAGCAAATAGTGTAGTATCAGAAAATGTTATAAATGCATGAGACAGGCACAAGATGAGTTAAACACATAGATTGTGCTTAAGGACATAAAGGACCATTGAAATTACACCAGAAATCAAACTTGCCCAAACATGAGAGCTCAGAGCTCATCTCTCCTTTCTTCCTCTACGAGAACAGTAAGCAGAATACAAAACATCTGTACTCATAAACAAAATTCCCATCTAAGCAAGATATCAAACATGGAGATGAGTTTAGCCAAGTGCTATCTGCTTTCCCTACTATCACTGCTGTTTGGATTTCTGGTTGTCCAACAATCCCAGGTGCACTTTGCATCAGTTGGTGACCTGTCTCATGAGTCCTCTCTGACAGTGGAATATCAGCTTGCTTAAACCATGAAAAATACTCAAATTAAAGGAGCTTGTCAGCAGATGAACCAGAAAGAGTTGGACAGCCTGTAGCTCAGAAAGGTGCTCAGAAAATTACTCTAATGCTTACAAATATATATTATTCAAATCCAAATCTGATGAGAATTGTTAGTGTCAAGAAAAGAGGATGCAATTGATATACATTCTACCCTTTTTTTTTTTGCCTAGTTTTAATATTTAATTGCAAAATGCCATTGAGATTTCAGTGCTGATATATTTTTTTGGCACATTATGGAATTGGGAGACTATATTTATTGATAAGATGTTTATGAAGGCCATGACCTAGGATTTCTACTCAGAATGACATTTAGGACTCTGATTAGATCTCTGTGGAACTTGAGTAAGTGTATAAAATTAACTTTTCCTGAATCAGGATTAAAATAAGCTGTTATTTTCTGTTTGAGAAAGCTTCTACTAACTGGCAGTAATAGCTTAAAGAGATAAAAAGGAGCTGTCAGTCTCAAAAAAACCTTGGCTTGAAAGGAGGTTAATCTTGCTAAATCCTAGATTGACAGAGATCTTGTATGGATTCCCAGAGCTGAATATACATCCAGATGAACAGAAATGCCATTTCAAAATCTCTCAGAATTAGCCCCAAATTTTCTAAAGTATTAATCCAAAATCCTTCATCTGTTTGTTTATTTATTTATGTAGCCTGCTTTCTGGAGAGGAACTATGCACATTTACATCCTGAAACCAACCAGTAAGATACAAGCCTATTCAAAATAGATGGTTTAATAAAGCAATAATCGAACTGTGCTTTTAACACAATTAAAACATGCTACTTCTCTGCAAGCAGGACCAATTTCAAAGGTTTTCCTGCTTGTACACTGAAGTCTGCAGGAGCTGTGGTTTGTCCAGACGGGTTTTTCATCCTCAGTGTTTTCCCCCACAGCAGTTTCACCAAGGAGCATCAGACCCTCGCGGATGTCAATGTTTTAATCTCTGTGCCAGGCATTTTTCAAGTAAGGTGTCAGAGGAGTTAAACTCTTCTGGACCCACTGATTTTACATCACCTTCTTGTCCTGGAAAAGGTTTCCAGGCACAGAGAAGAGAGCAGTTATGCCAAAGTGTCTGTGCTAGCTCAGTGTGTGCTGGGTGGCGCATGGAGATGGTGGAGTGTAGGCAACACAGGTAGTTTAACAATTTAGGGGAAAAGAGGCAAAAAGAGAGAATAAATCAGAAAGAAAATAATTATATCAGGGAAATCAAACCATTTCAGTGTCAGGTGGGGTTTTTTGTTTGAGTGTTTTTAAGCCTTCTAGATTGGCAAATTGTGAAGTTGGGATTGGATGCAGAGATTAGAAGGGAAACTAAACAAATCTAACAGGACTGCCAGGACTGTTAATGCCAAGACTCTTACTCCAAACTCTGCCTCGTTTGGCAACAATCTATTCCATTTGTGAAATGGGACAGAGAAAAAAAATGAACATAAAAGGACTGAGCCATTCAATAATTATCAGCTGAGATTCAATTTAGGGAACAGCTGAGAGAAGGTCACACCAAATTAAAGGGAAAAACTCAATGATCTTCAGAGCACCTCTGATGTGCTGTGTTGGAATGAAATTCCCTTTGCCTTTACTTGGAAGGGAAGCAAACCCATTCATTTCAGTGGTATCTGGGATTTCTTTCTTGGAACACCAGTTCTTGGTGCTGGTGGTGAGGAACATAGGTAGTGATAAAAGCAGTTTGGCTACAATTTAAAAAACAGTTATGCCATTTCCAAGGAGAATGGAAAGTCACAGATCTGAATAATCTAAATTAACAGGCACTTTGCAGCAAAGTTGAAAAAGAGGATAGCCAAGACCTTTGCTGTTAGGAAATATGGAGTTAATGTTTGTATATAGGCAGCTGTTTGTATATTTGCAGCAAATCCACCTTTAAGCCTTTGTCAGGGAATCTGAAGCCAAAGGTTGATTTGCTGCAAATTTGTATTCCAGGCAAGCAGATTCAAGATGAATACAGTATTTTGTAGCATTCCTGCTTACATTAGCCAAAAGAAAAAAAAAAAGGATTAAACTTCTTTAACTCACTACAGAAGTAACAGAACATTTATTCTTGGAAGGTAGGGGGTTGGAAGGAGGGCAAGAACAGAAAGAGAGCTGATGGGGAGCATTTGTTGTATGCAAAATTCACTGCAGTACAGGAAGCAATAAACTGTGATTATAGTGTATTACATGCAAACCATGTGCCACATCTACTAAATCAGTGTTTCTCTGTGCCTGGTAAACACAATAACTAACCCCAGTGTTAAGATATTTCATCCTTTGAACTTGTTCAAATAAACCATTCCTCCTTAGACTGCTTAGGGAAACTACTTGGAGCAGCTTGCCAAAGCTAAATCCTGGGTCAAATTTATATTTGTTGTTGCAGATGAATCAGTTTTTAATTCCTTTCTCTACCCTCCCTGAGCTTAGTCTGGTGCCCTTTACTTTAAATTGGAATCTGGAATCTTTCCAAAAACTAATAGAAAGTTCTCTGAGACAACATTGTGAGCATTTGTTTGATTATCTAAACAATTTCTCAGCTTCCTCCAAACAGAAGGACTCTTACAGGGAAGGGATTCAAGAGCTGAACACATTTAGACTGGTGAAAGGCAGTGAAGAGGGTATTAAATCACAGTTTACAAGTACTTATGAGGGATTTAAGGCATTGCAAGGATTCACTAGGCATTGCATTTTTCTATTGCAAAATACATGGAGAATTTAATTTGTCAATTTACCTTCAGTCTGCTTGCAAAATGCAGGAATTACTACTTCATGAAATACAGGATTAATGTCTGCCCAAGCACTCAGAAAGGACAGGCCAGGGAAAGCTATAGTACTCATCACAATCATTTTAAAAGCTTTTCAGGGGTCCATGAAATAAGTATATGTTTGGATAGATAAAATAGAAAACAGCAGATAGTGAAAACAGAATACGTTTTTTGCCAGGGGAGCTTTTTCGAGTTCAACATATCTAATCAAGCTATTGAAATAGAAAGAAAATAACTCACCCCAAACTGGTTTACTTTCTGTTCCAAACCATTAACACCTCAGGAGAAGCAGAAGAAAGTTTCTTTGCCACTTAAAGACTGTTCTCACACACCTTAAATAAGCAAACAAATAATGGAAGCAATTCACTTAAAGACATGGGACATAATTGCAAGAATTCTGTGACACTTGTCTAAATCAACAAGTGGTGAAAGAGCTGAAACCTTTCATTATGGCTGTGGTGTTACACAAAACACCTGCTGAAAACACCAAGCAGTGCTCAGAGTGCTGTGTCCCTCCAGCCTTCCCACCTTCCCTCATCCTTTGCCATCTCTGCTCCAGGATGGATTTAGAGCAGCTGCCACGGGAACTGTGGCAGATTTTGAAGCAATTCAGTTTCTGACCTTCTGAAAACCCCATTGAATTTCACTGTCTAATCATATAGTGGGTGAAAAAAATTTATTATTTCTATCAGTTTCAGAGCAGCTTACTTGGTTTTCTGTTTTTGGTTTTATTCTGTCTTCTAAAGTGAATGATGCAAGAATTCTCTCCTGACCATTCCTCATTCTTTTTCTCCATGCAGAGAGAATGATTTTTTCTCTCATGATTTCGTTGGTCTCTGTCATACTCTCCCTCACTTTCCTCATCTGAACACTTGCTTAAATTTTCAAAATTGCTCAAAATACTTTATAGAGAACATTTTTCATTACTTTGCTGTTACCTGTCTATTTTTTTGATTCTGTCTCTTTTTCCAAGTCAAGAAAATAATTTCTAAACAGGCACAAAGTTAAGTATTTCTCTTAAATTTTTTCCCCTCTAAGTTTTTTTGTGTTTTATTCCTTACCATTTTTAACAGCAGTGCCCTGTTTGCCTTCATGAAAGCTCTTTATTACTGAGCAGGATTTCTGAAGAGCCCAGAAACAGTGACTCTGATCCTTTTCAGACTGCCAAAAGTTAATTTAGCAGTTGCCTCTCTTTATGTACAGTGAGAATTTCTGTCCTGTGTTTACTCCTTTGCATTTAACAGGAACTGTCTTCCATCAGCAATTGCAGCTCTTTATCACCCAGCATCAGGAAAACCTGCTGCAATTTCTTGCATGTCTTTCAGTTTAAAATGTCCTGAATCATTTTCTGTCAGCTGCAAATTTTGTCACTTCTCTACTTGTTCCCTTTTTTGGATCCCTTATGAATATTTCAAACAACACAAGTCTTGCACAGATTTCTTTAGTGACAACTGTGAAAACTGGCTTTTTTTTTTTTCTCTAATCTTGAAAGAGTTGTAATTCTATCTCTCTTATTCCTTATGCCTTTTTTTAATATACCCTCAAGTAAGTAGTTGGGTTTTTTAAATTCCAGCTGTACTTTAGAAACCACAAGAGATTTTGAATTTTGTTTGATTATTTGTTTGTGGGAGAGTTTGTGGTTGGTTGGGGGTTTTGGCTCCTGATGTATTAGACAAGACCTGTAGGGTGTGAGAAATAAATTTTGTCTACAAAATCTTTTAAAACTCTTTTCCACTGTGTCCTAATTACACACATGACTTTTAATTCTACTGAAAATTCTAGGATATGTTGGGTTAAGCAAGTTCTCTTCAAGATTACTTCCTGATCTCTTAAAATATTTTGGTTTTGTTTAATTTTCTGGGTTGAGGTGATATGGAGATTGATGGCTCACTGTGGAGACCATTACTAGGAAATGTAAGAGATGAAGTTCATTGGAAATGTCAAGAACAGCCACTTCCTTCCCATTTCAAAAGGAAGACTTCTACTGGGATGAAATATTCATAGTAGTTTTTTTTGTTCCTAATTAAAGACAAGGTTGATTGTCACATCACAAATGACAGGGTTAGAAGAAGTGTGGATTTTATGTTTTATAAAAATCAATGAATGCAAAGAGCAGCTGTAGGATTGTACTCCTGAAGGAGAATTCTGGTGTTCCTCAGCTGTGCTTACCCTTGGTTTCAGCTCCCGAGGATCTCAACCAGCCTTTTTGCTTTCACCAAGAGTGAATTTTCATTTCAAGCAACAGAGTAGTTTGCTTTTGTGATCACCTGAGTTTTTCACACCTCAAAGTGGATCAGTTTTGGTACTTACCTGTTAAATCATACTTTAACAGACAGCGCAGCATCACTGAGAGCCAGAGGAGAGCCAGACCAGCCTCCATCTCCCTTCCCAAGTGATGGAACCAACAAGTTATAAATAAACTCACATTTGAATTGACTGACTGGTCCTCCCATTCCAAATTTGGTTACTGTGTAAATTAATTTATTTTGGTGCAGAGTAAAGATGTATTTAGGATAATTTAAGAATCAGAAAAGCAAGATAGCTCTGGCACTTGATAAATGAAACTGGGTAACGTTTTCACCATATCGCATGTCTGAAGGAGGAAATGAAAATTAAATTTATTGAAATAAAGACTCTAATGTGCTGTTCAGTGGTATGGGAGAAAATGGGATGTCAAATCCCAGGTGCTTAGGGGAGATGCAGAGAAGAGAAAAGTAAATTATTGTACATTTCAAGATATTTGGGAAATTATGACCAAAATGTGGACAGAGATTATCAGCATTTCTTCCCAAGACCAGGTATTTCAGTAGTTTTTTCAAAGCAATGTTTGCTTTTCTACCTACATGCTTCCTTTCTCTCTTTCTCTTTAATTCAACTCCAGGTATAAATTGTGAACCTTGAATATTTTTTTCCCCAAATATTGCTTAGGGTATTTCCTACAATAAATAAATACATAATTTTCCAAGTTTCCCATTTTCAATAATTTTTAGTTTTTTTTTCCAAGGAGTAGGAAAGTACAGGTAAATCAAGAGCTGAGAATCCAACTGGGATTTTTCTTTTCTGTTAACAGGTCATAGTGCTAATAACATTTACTTAATCACCACTGTTATCAGTAATCTTAAAAAGTTAAATTGTCATGACTTTATATAAACATTGTAAGGACAGAAGTAGCAGACAAACAAGAACCAACAATATCATCTCATTTCACTTCTGGGCATGCAATTCTGAAGGAAAATAGTTACTTTCATCAGGAGGAGCAGAGCCTGTACTGCTGGAATTTGAAATTCTCTGTGTTACTCTTCCCACCAAGGAGTGTCACATCACTGCACAAGGGGAAGCAAAGGCACAGCTGCCACATGAAATAATCCCATTGTTAAGTGGAAAGGCTGACACTTGAGCTCTGCCTCCTTTCTGCCAAACTAATTCATCTTTCCCTCTCTAGCCACCTGCCCATCTTTATAAGGCTTTTCAGCACTCAATTATCTGCAAAACTTCTGTCCTTCTTTGGAGCTTGATGAAATTGGTCAACAGATCAGATGCCAGTACCCAAGGACAGACTGGCAAATGAGCAGCCAACACAATCCTGTCAGCAAAAACTTCTCCAAGAAAGAGAGAGCCACAAGCAGTAAAAAGCTGCTAGCAACAGATTAATGGAAATAAATTTAGTCACCAAAATGGGAGGCCGTGACAAGTCTTCTTGCAGAAGCTGCTCCAGCTTTAATGAAAGAATTAAAGATTCATCAGGCTACAGGGAAGGAGCAAAAAGAATCATGACTCTGTCTAGTGGTTAGGGCACATGCCTGGCTGAGGAAGGATGCGAGCTGTAATTGCTTGGAAAGCATCGGTGCTCAGAAGATGAGTGATGAGAGTTGCTCTCACCAGATACTTCTCATACCTGGCTGGCTGCAGCATTCATCTGTGATGCCTGGTTTGTCCCTACAGGTGAGGAGGAAACTGGATATTAATAATTTTTTGAATCTTTAGTAACACTTTCCTCATGTAATCGTTGCTGCTGAAGCAGGGCCCTGGCTGTGGCCAAAGTTCTGTGTGTTGGGCATCCTCCCTGGCTACCTCCTGCCTCAATCTCTGCAGGGAGGTAAAAGGAGGGACAGGCACCTGGGACTGGAGGCAGGACTTCAGCAGGATTCCAAAACCCTGCAAAGATGAGGAATTTTCGGGCTTTCTCAGGAGGAAATAAACACACTGCAAGAAAAGCCCTTGTTGATGGTCAGCCATGGGGTGGATAACTTCATTGCTCATGTCTGTAGCTGGAAGGAACCAAGTTAAATGACTTTACTCCTTTGGAAATAATGGAAGGTTTGGGTTAGAAGGAACCTTGAAGATCACCCAGCTCCACCCCCTGCCCTGTGCAGGGACACCTTCCACTATCCCAGGGTGCTCCAAGCCCTGTCCAGCCTGGCCTTGGACACTTCCAGGGATCCAGGGGCAGCCACAGCTTCTCTGGGCACCCTGTGCCAGGGCCTCTCCACCCTCACAGTAAAGAATTTCTTCCCTAAATCAAATTTAATCCTGTCCTCTGGCAGTTTAAAACCATTCCCCCTTGCCCTAATATGCATTCCTAGGTTAGGTGAGCTGTGCAAGGCCCCATCAGCTGTAGGATCACACACTTTTCTCCAAGAAAGCCTTGCCTGGACTGCTGTAGGAATTAAATAATAACTATACAAATACTAATTTCTAATTATATGTAGACTACTAATGATTATTTTATCACAGATTTGGATTGGGTTTGCACCAGAAGCAAACCAGAAATGACAGTTTCTTGCTTCTCAGAAAAATAAAAAACAACAAACTACCTCGTGTCAATTTTGCCACCATTTCATTTTGGTTACAGGTGATGGTTGTATGATATATTGAAGTAACATTTTTGGCTATGGAGATCTAGCTAAAAATGGTGTATTTGTCTAAAACAGGGTGAGACATGTCTAGATAATATCTATCTAGGAATATATGGTAACTCAGAAATCATTCCAGCCTGTTAGCACAGAATTAATCACATGCTGTTGGCAGGGCAGTGGGAGACCCCTGGATAACTCACAGATGTTTACCCCATTAGTTACACAAACATTTAACACCACATGGATTTGTATCATCCCGCATTACAAATTTATAATTTATGATTGGTTGATATTGTTGAGCATTTCTGAAGGAATCTCACTTTCCTCACCCAATGCACAGGGCCAGAATCAGCCTGCACAGGTCAGTGAGGAGTGCAAAGAGTGACTCAGCAAATGCCAAAAACCATCCTGGGCCTGCCTCCCACCTTCCTGTGCAGCAAGACAGCAGGGAACCAAATTCACAGAGACACCATGTTTCAAAGTTGGTTTAACCTCATTTACCCTTTTTTAGAATTGACCATTTTTTAGAATTTACCCTTTCTAGAATTTAGGTGGGGATACAGTGCTCTGTGCGCATGGCTTAGGCAGAGTCCATAGCAGTCGTGACAGGAACAAGGCATTGCTCTTTCAGCTGCTTTCACATCACCAGCTCTGGGTGTCAGGAGGCTACTGAGGGGTAGGCTAGGAGAATTCCAGAGAGCCAAAGAGGTTCAAAATGTGGTTAAAGAAAGCTGATGAAATAATCAAATAAGTGCAGTATGGTGCACTTAAAAAAATAAATTAAAAAAAGAGAATATAAAAGAGGGAAGGGAAGAAATGAAAAGAAAAAAGAAGAAAAGGAAAGAACAAAAGCACTCCTGACTTCAACACATGCCAGCTCAGGTGACACATCAAAGTGGACATTTGTCAGGAGTTGGATGTTAGATGAAGCAAATCCCCTCAAAAGTTTTGCTAGAGCATCTGCCTGTGTGATAAAATTTCAGCAGGGAGAGGAGTCGGACCCTCTGGTCCCTTTTTACCAAGGGCAGCAGCTCTGCAAGGGGATGGCATTTCTCAGGAAAGCAATGCCAGCTGGTGAGTCTGCTCCAGTACCATGGGCCTGTCAGCTGCTGGAACTGAGCAGCCCAGCTTTGATCTGCAAGAAGCTGGCTGGGAGCACTGGCTGCTCATCTCATTTCAATTTTGCAGAATTACAGCAGGTAGCTCCAATTTCACACCCTGCTTCCCTCACAACATCTCTTGCCAGTGAAGGTCACAGCCTGCTCTGGGTGCACAGGATGGATTTCTCCTCCAGTCGTGCCATCAGCAGCAAAAGCAAGATGGAACAGGTGCTTTCTGTGAAAAGTCTGTCTGTCCTGTGCTCAGGTGTGTGACTGGGGTTTGCAAGATGCCCAGGCTGGCTTTAAATTAGCTGGCTTAAATATCCAAAATATTACAGAAAGTCAAACTGCATTCAGGAGCTGCCCTGTGCTGATCTCCTGTGCTTCCATCCCTACCAACATTTATCCAGCAGGGCTTTCTAAATGGATTCCCAAGGATGTACCAAAATCAGAGGCTCTTTATTTGTGCAGAGTCCAGCTCTACATGGTGGATGCTTTCCACAACTCCCCTGAAAGTGCCCTGACAATAATTTTTCTCTATTTTTTTTTTCCTCTCTACCCCACTGTGCGGTGGTAACACCTTATCACCACTACAAATAAGAAAGTCACACCTTGAGATATCACCTTGGGATGGGACAAAAAACTTTTTACATCTAATGGACTTTATTGATCAGGGATAAGAGTCAATAGCTTGAATATAGTTACCTACCATCATTTTGGGTTGTGTGGAGCATCCTGACTGCTGCTCCAGCTGCTGCTCAGCAATGGCAATGGGCCAAGGTGCACTTTTAACTACAATTACATTAAATATTAACATTCAACCAAGGCTAGCTACCACAACAGTTTTCTTAAAGGCAGTCACTGATAGAACTCCCTGCCTAACTTTCAAGGTCTCTAGCAGGAAGACAAGCCAATAAATTCTGAGGCAATAATTGAAAACAACCACCCTAACAGCCAATTCAATTATATTTTCTCAAAGGATGAAAGATTCAATTCATTGGATCAGTGGGTGAATTTTTCCATGTACTTTTTGTGTTTTCAAGGGGCAGATAGAGAGCAATATTTGCTGGCAATATTTAACCAGCACACCAGAGTGGGCAGATGAGCAATCAGAGCTGCCCCAAACATTAATTTTTCACGAGTGGCAGAATGCTCAGTTCTGTAAAGGAAACCTTTAGCATGAGCATGGTTCCCTTCAGGGGGAAGGTGGAAACATTCTCAGTGTGATGAGAGAAGGACAAGTCAGTTTAGAACAAGCCATGGACTGTAAGTGAGGGTTATTTAATCCAAAAGAGGGTAAAGTGAGAGTAATTACTATAATTGCTCTGAACACAAGAACACTTTTCCCCATAAAAGCAATAGTTGTGAATTTACTCTCTGTGCACTGAATTTGCAATCTCAGATAAGGAGTCTCCCAGAAAACCTTAGAGGGATGTAGAGTAAGACTTCATCTTAGAGTGCACAGATGAGATGCACTCAAACATCTACAAGAGGAGATGGTTTCCAACTCTGAATTATTCACAGTAACATCAGCTGTGAGTAGAATGATGCATTTTTCTATTTTAAAAAAATCCCAATGAGAATGTACTCTGAAGAGATCTCTCTGAAGTGTTCATTTCAAAAATGTATTAATAATATAATGGTGTGTGGGGGGGGTGAAGCATTTCATCCATGAGGTGAAACTGAGATAACTGGATTTGTTAAGCCTGAAGAAGGGAAATATGTGGGGAGACCTGATACAGGTTGAATCAGTGTCTGCTGGGTGGATAAGAGACAACAGCATAAATGGAGAGATGTGGACTAGATACAAGTTATTTTTGGTTGTGTGAACAGTCATGTAGAGGTCCAGGTTGCCCAAGGAGCTTTTGCAACCTCCACCCTCAATCCTGACTAAAAGAGGACCTAAGAACCGACCTCAAAGTTGAGCTGACTTTGAGCAGAATGTTGGATTAGACAGCTCTTGACATCCTCTCCATCATAAATTATTTCCTGGGTCTACAATTCTTTGTCAAAACCAAAATTTATCTAGTTGGTGATGTCCCTCCTTTAGGCAGATTGCTCACCAGATTTCCAGAACATGCTGCCAGATTTGAAAAATGGCTGGTGAAGCCAATCTGAGAATAGAAAGCAAACAGAGTGTGAGGCATTACAGGGAAAGAACATGCTCAGAGTCAAGAGGAGGCATTTTGGGATGATCAAAACCTTCACACCAAACCTAACAGAATAATAGTGTTCTTTAGTGATTAAAAGTGAATATAATGTGACACTATTGATTTTTTTATTGTTGCACAGTAATAGATTTTTAAATCATGTACAAGACAAAAAGAGTGAAAAGCATAAAAAAAAGGATCAACACCCAAACTTCCTAAATAATACCCTAGGTAATATTACTATCTTTTTCATTTTTGCAATAAATTTTGGAAATATGTTGGAAACATTTCCTGATATTTTCTGGAAATAGATGGTTTAGCATTTCAAACATATCTAAGAAGTACATATGGGAGAGAGAAATTTTTCTCAGTTGAAGGATGTGTTCAGAAACCATGTCTGCCTTAAATTGATGCATCACACTATGGGATGCAAGCTATTTATTACTAATTGCTTCTTTTCCAAAAGAATTCATCACACCATATATCAAATTTATGAAGAATTGACACAGAACTTGCACTGAAATTGTGATTAAAAGTAGAACTACCAATAGAATGTTGAAGAAAATTTTGTTTTGTTTAAAAAATCCTTAGATCCAGTATCTTTTCAGATCTTTCATTATAAGATAGTAGTCATAATTGTTTCCACCAAGTATACATTCAGTTTTTGAGTACTTTGGGGTTTTTTTAATGCCCCATTAACAAATATTTGTTTTAATTTACAAAGCACATTTTAAATCTCTGGTACAATTGAATGTGACACACAAGGAAGTGTTCTTATACTTAAATAAAAGTCAGTCAGCTATTTTCAGTCTAATAGCATCAAAACTTTAATAAGAAAGCATTGAGGTCCTAACATCTCCTTAAATATTTACTATTTTTTAAAATAAATTTTAATTATATGGTACGTTCTTGGGAAAATTTATGGCATTTCCTCCTCCTCAGTTTACATTTTCCTGCATATACTTTATTGAAAATATTTTAAGTTTTTAATTTTTTTTTTCTGGAATAGTTCTGGATATCTATGGCTCTGGAAGATATCTCAATATAGCTGTCTTCAATTCAATGTCCACATTCATTCAAAATTAATGAAAATATGTCACTTCAAATATAAAATCATTCCAACACCTTCTGCTTTTGTTCCTCACATAACACAGGGCTTAGCATCTTCTGAATTATGATAGGAACAATCCTGCCTTGAAAGAGAAAAATTAAAAATCCTACAACCATCTCAAATACAGCTGACATTTCACATTAATTAACAGGGAATGACTCTTCATGGAAAAGATAATTATCCTCTGAAAAAAAAGATATTGAAGATATCTGCCAATAAAAACCAGAAGAATACATTCCAAAAGAGTCCTTGCCATATCCTCTCTTGGAAAAATTAAAATGAGGTGGACTCAAGTGAAAAAAAGATGCCTGTGTCCCTTTAATCCTGATTATGTAGAAAGGATTGATCATATAGATTTTTCTCTTGGAAAACCTAGAACTTCCATAGTGTGGTAACAGTGCATCCTAAAACAGTTTTTCAGTGCAGTTCTCATTTTTTAGGAACTGAGGTTATGGCATAAAGTTGAACACTACAAAAGCAGGCTCAGTTTCAGATTTAGCAGGTTTTTTCTGTTCAAGCTTGTAATCAGTGTGATACAGTTTCTTGTGCTCCTGGTAGCTTTGGGTCAGGCATTTGTTTTTTAGTTTGTAGAAATTCTGAACTGGTTTAAGATTACTGAATGCAGTATTGCTCTTTAATTCTTGCATTAAATTGATGAGGAGTCAGATATCTGATGAGATTTTGCAAAAATGAATTCATTATTCTAGAAAAAATACTAATTGATTAGGTAAATTGCCTATCATGAAAGCTCACCCTTTTTGCTGGTTTGTCTATTTGTTTGGTTTTTTTGGAGGACACTCTGGAATGGGATTCAGCTGCTCTACAAATGCAGAGCAAGACTGAACAACTCTTGGCATCAAGGAGAAATAGTGAACATAGCTAACAGGGTGCTTAGGGTGTAATTAATCATGCTGGATTTTTTTTGATGGGGGAAAAAAAAAGCAGAAATTATTCTTTGAGATTGGCATGGAACTGTTCATAATGGTAAATGACCAATATCTTGATTTTATGTCTCAATGAGGCTCATGAATGCAAAAAATTGTATGCATATTTAGCAGTATTATAATAAAAAAACACATTAAAAATCAAGTCTAGAAATTAGCCAAAAGTATTAGTTATATTTATAGCATGGAAATCAGTTCCAGGTTGCTCCTTACCTTTATTAGCTTTGGGCCAGAAAGCTCAGTGCACGCATTCCATTAAATGTCTATGTCAGGAACACAGTTCTAGGCACCTTCCTTAGGGAAAATCAAGGGTAAGCATGTCAATATAAACACTTTTCTTGGGGTTTAAAAAACAAAACTCTGACTTGCCATGAATCTCTGCTGACAAAAATATTAAAAAGTTGCTTGACCTGACCAGTTCTTCTCTGTTCTCTATGGAGATGATTAGTAGATCAATATTACCATAATGCTAAATTTATGAGCATTTTCAGTCTTAGGAGCCCCATTTAAATACTTTTTTACAAAAAAAAAAATTAATCACCTTTTTATCGGTTGGTTGCACAGTCTTTGATGTACAAAACTGTACATTTTGCCTGCAATGTGGGGATGCATCATGCTTGTTAAGGGTTGCAAAGAACAATCTTCAGATGAGATCCCAAACAGTGCTGGTCCTTCACGCTGCATTTTATTGCTGTCTCACAGGTTCTTAATGTAGGGATGGATTAAATGGAAACTAGCCACTTATGAAAGCATTGAAACAATTGGACTTCATCAGAAGCATTCCTTGGCATCAGGAACCAATTTTAAAGAGTGTTCACTGCCTCTGCAGCCAACTGCTCTCTCCTTAAAACAGGGTGGCTGCACTCAACCGGGCTACTCAGAGTGAGCCCTGGAATCTCCTGCATGCCAAACTCCCATGGGAATGATTCCTGAAAATTTTAAGTTTAAAGAGATTGACTCAGTCCCAGGGGAGATCCTGACAATGTCAGGGAAGAGTGTCCCCAGATGTGTTTGAGTTTACACGATGGATTTAGGATCACAGTCAGCAGAGGTGGCTGTAAAGCTGGTCTGAGACAGATCTCCTGGGGGGTTCCATCTGCCTTTTCTGTCAAGGCTGAAAACTCTCTGAGGTGGGCTGGCTGCAACATCTATTCATGCATTCTGTAAACATCTCTGCAGTGATTGCTCTTGGTCTCTGATCTCAGCTGACTCTCTTTGTCTGTGGCTGAATATGGTGCCATTCACATAAAGCAACACATTAAACACTCAGTACAGTGCAGGTTTCATAATACACTGAATTCTGTGAATATTCAATATATTTTCCATTTGTATGATAGCTACATCCAGACACATATTTTTTTATTTTAATTCTTTTTTTCCTTAAGACTATAGAAATGTGCTCTCTGTTGATGGAGTGACAAAACTATTTTTTGTACCCTTAAAAAGGAAATAAGCCCAGAAGTTTCTCTCCTCAATTAGATGAAAAGACACCTCATAGGAGTTGGGGGACTTCACCTCAAACTTAAGAATAGCTAATTGGACAGGAGCCAAAAAGTCCTGCCTGAGAAATTTACTGGAAAAAGAAGAGAACAAAGAAACTGATGGCTTTTGTGAGGTGTTTTACCAGGGACACGAGGGCCTCTTGCACCTGGCTCGGTTTTTTTCTGTAAAGAGTTTTGTTATTTTGCCTTTTATTAAAACCTTTTTGTTTCCAACACTACCACAGAAGCCATCCTGCTGATTTTATGCCTTCTAAGGTAGCTGAGCTACCTTGGGTGTTAAATAGATCTGCAAGAGCTTATGAGACCTGGCTTGAGGAGACCCATATTGCATGACAATTGCAAAATTTTTATTTAAATGCAACTATTTTTTAGATTACATAATATGTGTTTTTTTAATATATAGAAACAATTTCAAGGTTTAAACAGAGGTTTTCATTTATATACACATATTATTCTTTAGTCTACTGTCAGTTCTTAGGGGACTGACATATTTAAATTCACCATGCAGAGGCCTGGCTTCTTAATCCTACCATAAAGGCTTCTTTTACATAAAAATGAGGAGTTAAATTCTGCTGTCAGATATGCTGATGGAAGCTTGTTGACATCAGTGGGATGGCACCAGAAGGGCCTGGCACTACTTTTGTTCCCTGAATTCAACAGCCCCTAGGAGCGTGCAGCTCTTTTCAATATGAGGATGGTTTTCTCTGTCATATTCAATAATTCAGATGATTTGAACTTAAATGAACATCATGTAGGGAATTTACAGTAGATGCTTAGACTACTGGAAGGAACCCTCTGGCACAAAAGTTTCTTTTGCTGTACATTTTATTAGTAGTCTGTAGGCTGGAAGACAATTTTTGTTGGTGTTTTTCTTTGCCAGCTGCTCATGGACCCAAAGGTGTATTTCTTTCTTGGGTCACAGGGTTAATGAATTTTTGCTGCCTTTGTATTTCTATTTCATGACAATGAAAACTTCCAGTCAGGACAAAAAAAAAAAAAAAAATGGACAAAGAACTAAGCAAGTCTCAGTATTTTGGCACTGGAATTTCCTTAGACAGTAATTTCCCCATTTTTATAATAGAAATACAAATAAAATTACTCCTAGTGAGTTTGTATGTATATCTGCAAAGGGTTGTGTAGATTAGTGCAATCTTTTCTCAACTGTTTTCCTTCAATGTGTCTCTTTTTGGGTTCATTTATGTCAACATCCAACAATTTTGCACAAGTTCTGTAACATCCCTGCCCTTCTAGACTACTTAGGTGACTCTGTGACCTGATAGACAGAGATCCACCAGAAATGTAGAAGTTGGAGTGCTGAAGCATTGGTATAAAGCAGTAAGGAAAGCTTGGAGAATTGGAAATAGTACTTAAAATTTATCTTCTTGCAATTGCTTCTTTAATTGCAAGGCCTGCAATCCAATTTCCAATCTGACAAAGGGCATCCTGGGGGTTTTAGCACACAGGCTGGGGACCAATGACTCAGTCAGCTTTTTATTACTCAATTTGTGACAGCCTGCAAGAGCCCCATTTGCCAGGCAGACTCCTACTGTGCTGGGAAACTTTTTCCTATGGAAAACAAACTGGAGTTGATGGGTAAACTGGGAGGAGTGAACTACTAACCCAATTCCATGTGGAATTGCTGCTCCCAGAATTAACAGGAGATATTCCACCTATCAGGTTTGCACATTTTAAGAGACTGCAATTCTTACTTTAAGGTGTCTTTAAGACTGAGCCCTAAGAATTTGCCTGCCTGAGCTTCAAGCTGATAATGCAAATACCATTCAAAACCTGACAGGTTTAGCTTAATGGCATCTTAATTTAATATACGGATGTCTAAAGACACGTAAGCTGAGAAACTCTTTGCCCCTAAGTATTTGGATCCTGAGTGCTTGCATAAAATTAAAAAAAAAAAAAAAAAGAAAAATGTATGGAAGAAAAATCTATCAGAGGATATCTTTGCAACACAGACTGCTGGAAATTGGAGTGTTTGGGAAAAGTATCTCTGGACAATTACTTTATTCTTACACTTGTCTTCAGGTGTCTACTACTGGCCATTTTATGGAATTGTATAAAATAGACCAATGCCATATCACAGAATCACAGAATCATTTTGGTTGGGGAAAGAACTCCAAGATCATCAAGTTCAAATTTTGACCAAACACCACCCTGTCAGCTAGAGCATGGCACTGAATACCACTTCCAGTCATTTCTTAAAAACTTCAAGGTGTCACTGACTCCCCCACCTCCCTGGGCAGTCCATTCCAATGTTTAGCAACCTTTTCCATGAAGAAATTCTTCCTGGTGTATTGTATTTGCAGGGCACTCCCAACAAAGGAAGGAATGATGCACCTGACTCCATGTTCTCAGAAGCCTAATTTATTACTTTATTATACTATATTATATTAAAGAATACTATATTATACTTTACTAAAGAATACAGAAAGGATACAGACAGAAGGCTAAAAAGATAATAATGAAAACTCCTGACTCTTTCCAGAGTCCCAACACAGCTTGGCCCCAATTGGCCAAAGAGTCAAAACAACTCACAGCAGAATCCAATGGAACAATCACCTGTGGGGAAACAATCTCCAAACACATTCCACATGTGAGCACAACACAGGAGAAGCAAATGAGATAAGAATTGTTTTCCTTTTTCTCTGAGGCCTCTCAGCTTCCCAGGAGAAAAATCCTGGGCAAAGGGATTATTTTAGGGTATGTGAATGCCACACTGTTGTCCAACTTGAATGCCCCCTGATAGAAGAATATAGAAGGTGTCATAGTCTCATCCAAAAATGAGTTCTAAACTGGCCCCACTGAACAGCTCTCCAAGGTCTGAAAGCAGCATTGCTCCCTTTATGCAGATCAAACAAGCTCCCAGGGGGAAAGTGGAGGTCCTTGCACGATGTCCATCCACCTATTTCTTATAAATGATGTAATCTGTGCAAGGTTCAGCATTTTATCAGCTCTGGGCACTTCAGTTAGTTATGCTGTATTGAACAATCACACATACACCTATTTAGAAATTAAACAAGCAGAATAAGCTTGTGTGCACTGTGCACAACTGCACTTCTTTAATCTTTTTATCTTAAATCTGCAGAACAGACTTTTTTCTTTCATTTTAAAGAAACTGCCATCATATCTATTACTGTTATGGATGACTTCTCTTTAAAAACAAATTGAATGCAAGAGTTCAAGCTAGAAAATTGTATTTTGGCTGAATGGGAGAGTCTTGTTCTTTAGAGGCAGAACATTAAGACAGCAATGGCTTGAGGATGTATCTGTAAAAGACATATTGATTTTTAATAAATATAATGCACCAGTCACTTTGTAATAGCAAAGACACATGCAGCACAGTGCAGGCCTTCTGCTCCTTCTAAATGCATTCATATATATGTTCTGACATATATATGTTTATAAACCAGTAAGAGTACCTTGCACAAAGCAAAAAGGGCATGAGAAATATATCTACATATAGACACATATATCAAAAAATGTACTTACATATGAAAGGCCTTCTTGCCATTTCTTTTTTCTCCCTGTTCTTTAGAACTACTTTCAAACAACATCTTTTCTTTCTGAGAGGGAGATGCTTTCAGGAGTGTTGATATATCAGATATTTCAGAAGGTAATATATGAAGGGAGAGTAAGGACAGTGTTGAAAAATCTCAATAACTCTTTATAACTTTTACCTTACACAATTGAGGGTCACTGAACAAACAAATAATCTGCCTGCAAACCAATCACCCCCTGAAAACCAAAAGCCAGTTTATGTATTTATTTCATTAGCACATCTATGTCCATGAACCCATAAAAATGGGGTTCAGGGATCAAAAACAAATTTTTATGGCCTCTCCAGAGCACAGACTAGGGAAGTATAGAAGAAATTTAAATCATAACATGTCTTACATTTCTTAGAATAACATTTTAACTAATAATGATATTTTAATGCAGATCCTGGTGCTACTGAGTGGACAGGAAGCAATTATATGAGTCTTGAAAATCAAAAGGGTTTGATGCAGGGGAAGATATTGCTGGCTTGGGCTTGTTTTCAACTTCAGACATTATTGCTTGGGGAAAGAAAATGGGGAGAGAGAAGTGAGTTGCAAACCACTGGAGGAGCCACTAGACAGCAGTGAGGGATCAATAACTTAAAACTGCTGCTGCAAATGTCTTGGGTTGAGTGAAATGAATCTTTCCAGACCTTGGAAGATAAAGTGTCCTGATCTCCTTTAGTAGCTGGATACCACATCTTATGGATATTTTCCATGAACAAACCAGAATTACCTAAAAGCTTTTATTTGGTCCTGTGGTCCAAATTTCTTTTAGGAATAAAAATAACAAACACTAGGAAGAAATGTGTCACGTCCAGCTACCATCTCACATGGTGGTCATCAGCATTCATGACCTGATGAAAGTGAAAAGGAGAAGGGAGAAAAGAGAGGAGAGAGAGCTTTGCTCTGAGTTTATTTCAGTTTATAATAATCCAAAGGAATATCCTTTAATTACTTCACACTGTGAATGATCATTATGTCCCATATGATGTCACCTTGATCCAGCATAGCTGATAATGACAATATGTCTGTAATAAATAAGGTAAAGGTGGCATATTATTCTCTAAGAGATTAGTATTCAATTGGCAAACTGCATTCTATATGGAAAAGACTGTGTCATTTAAGATTAAGTACCTTTTTGTTTGTTACCATAACAGATGTTTCTAAAACCTATTAAAAAGAATCATAGTGCTGTTTTTGTCTAATAGCAAAAAAAAAAGTAGAAAAAAATCAGTACCTTATCACTACAATTTACCCTTAGAAACTTTCATTAAAGTACTTTAAATCCACTTTTATTTTCTCCCAGCTACTCATTTTATTTTTTTTTCAGAACTTTCATCCACAGGTTATTTGGATTATCAATGTCATTGGTAACAGGTTTCCTTGACTGCTCTTCCAACGTGAAAATATTATTGCCCGTGGGTTCCTGTGTTAAAATAGTTGTTCTCCCAGAACACCTCTCCTGAGAGATGTGTGTCCCTGTTCTCACTGCTGAGCCATAGAGAAGCCACAAAAAGAGCAATGTTAAAGGTTTTTTTTAAAGGTTTTCCATGCGAGGGGAAATGTTAGAAATGTCAAGGAAGCTTGAAGCTGGTAATTTCCAGTCACTTGTTCATTTATGAATGTGCACCAAGCATCCAGATCTGCAAAGATATTGAGTACTCACACATGTCTTTGAATGTCTTGTCTATCATTTTGACACTGCTGAGATCCTGTCATGTCCATAAAAAACAGAATTCTCACTGGTCTTCAGCCAAAACCTTTAATGTTGGCACCCTGCTCTGACAGCAAAGGCCCTATTGCAAACGGGAGATGATGTGGAGTCTCTGTCTTTAATTCCTTGGGCAAAATAACCTGAATTCAGCTCTGTTTTATGCAGCACCCAGCACTGGGCAGCCCATGGGCACAGACATCTTACCAAAGCAAGTGAGGAGAAGGGTTGTACAAGGATTTGTGCCTCACATGAACAATAATTTACTTGGCCATGTGGTTCTCCTGTCCCTCACAGTTGTGCCTACCAGACTTTTTGTAAGTACAATTCTTCTTTCTTATTTGCCTAAATGAAAGCATGGATTTGTCAATCCCTTATCAATATTTTTTTTTATAATCTTTTTGTCATCATCAATGTCCTGCTAAATCTTGAGGTTTATGGTATGTTATTTGGCAAATAAGGAATATATAAATGTTGGCTAAGGGTTCTAGGGCTGTGATGTGGAAGAATGATTAGCTGAAAAACAAGTTTCTGGTCTGATGGCTCTAAAAGCATTTGAGGTTGCAGCTCTCAGAAGGAAGAAAAGCTTGAATTGTTTGATGTCAAAACACAGGTAAGTGGTTTGGGAAATTCAGAAGAATAAAAAGCATTGAAATCCACCATTCTGCTTTTTTGTAAAGTATAAATGAATTTTTTTTAGATGCAGGCATCTGTTGGAACAGAAGTTTGGCTACCAAACATTCAATTGTTCACATCATCCTTCCAGAACATTAGTATTAAGAAAAAAAAAAAAAAGGAAATAAGTGATAGTGCTCTAATATAGAGAAGTAGGCTATATGAAAAAGACTTAATCCTTCAAATTGCTGAACAGTCTGGCTAAATTCCACTTAAATTTCCATTAAATCCTTGAACTCTGAATTAAAAGATTTAGCGCATATGAGCCAAAGTATGTAGGACACTTTGGGCATAAAAGGATCAAATAACAAGAAATAGCAGGAAAAGACAAATCCTCAAACAGAAAATCATGCTTTGACTGTGGTTTTCTGAACTCCATTCACAAATAACTTAAGACTCATTTAAAGCCTCATTAAAGCTTAGCCCAACTCTCTGAGCTTTCCAGAGCTTTTCTGAACCATGTCCCACAGCCTGGAGACCTAGCAGGAGCAGGGATGTAATGTATTTTCCAACTGGAAAAAAGGAATTACTTCACTTTGGCTAAAGATTCTCTTTACATCACCACTCATTTAGAAATCTGCTCTTGAGACCAAAGCAGTGTATGTCAGTGTGCTTATTTATTAAGATTTTAAAGGATTAAGTAAAAAAAAAAAAAAACAAAAAACAAACAAAAAAAACCCACCCAGAGACTCCACTTGGGAAAAGAGGGAAGAAAAAAAGGAAATACGTTTATTTTTAATGTCACTTATTAGAGTACTTTCAAGCTTTTCACCCAAACCCCAGATGAAGACGCTGCCAGATTTTAGAATTTTGAAATGCCAGATGAAGAAATTACAAACCCTCCACAGTTTGGGGCTGTGGAATTCCTTTCTAAATCCATTTCCTGCCAGCTATCTGTCACCTGAACGTGTCACACACTCTGCCTGCTGCTCAGATTGATGCCAAATGATCTGCAATTACAGTGTGCTTAACCTGGAATCTGCTAACACCTCTGAGCTTTGCAGAAGGCAACTTTCAGGTTTAGCAAATCCTTTAATTACCTTCCAGGAAGACTTTCACACCAGAGTAGGATCATTTGGCTGCAGATGTACAAAATTACCCATTTTACCAGGGCACTGACACTGTGCCAAATCATCCCTCTCTCTGAGCTACACTGGAGTAGGAAAATGTGAGAAAGGGAATCCAATTTCTTTGTCCTAAGAGGACACCAGGAGCCTCTCCTCCCCTTTGGTGACATGGGGGTATCAGTTGTGTTTAAAATTCTCATCCAAAGCACAGGACCAAATCTGGATGCATTGAGAGTCTTCATGAACATTCTGAGTGAAAAGCTGCAGAAACGAGCCAGGAGGAAAATGTAGAGGACAGCAAAGATTGCTGCCTAACTGAATGAACCAAACAAGGACATTCCCCATGGAATACATCAACATTTTTCTGTTCCAGAAGAATTTTTCACAGAATTGTTTGCTTTTCTGACATTTTCCCCTTTGTAAAATGGTTATATGGCTTTTTCACAGTGCAAAGATAGAAATTCTTCATGATGAACTGACATTTTAGATGCAGCTCAAACTACTGCAGTGCCAGGGACTTCCAGGAATAGCAGATCTGCAGACCTGTGGGTGCTCACATTTTGCAAAATTTCCTCAGAAGGTTCAGTGTTTTCATCCTGCAGATGAATTTATCTAATTAAGCTTCTTAAATTATTGTTTGCTTTTCTTTGGTTTTGCTCTGTTCTCATTTGTGCTCAAAGGAATGAGTTAAACAAAAAAACAAAACAAAAACCAGCCACAATTGGCCAGGTTTAATTCTAAATCTACCTAGGATAAATATGTGAATTTCAAGGAAAACTGAAACATGACCTTTCATGTTGCTGTGGGTTTTCTTAAGGATTAAGGCAATAAAAGTCATCACAGTGTTCTGAGGTAGACCTTCACATCTATTTGCCCAGGGGAGAGTAGAATACACATGATGTTGCTCTGATATCTGAGATGAAATCTTCACAGGGAAATATTAAAGGATGGAAAACAAATGTTATTTTAACTGTCAGATTGATCTTCTCAGTAGCTGTAATTAATCACAGTTACTGCTGTAAAGAGACTGAGAACTCTCTCTTAAAGAGGTCAGATGGTAATGAAACAAAGTTATTCTCTCATGTTCCTTTCAGAAATTGCCAGCAAACATAAATGTGTATGAGCTGTCATCCAGATGAGCTTTTCAGGACTTAATAACCCATTTAAAACTATCAGTGCTGGCAAAGCAAAATCATAAAAGACCTTTGAACTTTGCAAGGACGTTTCCTCTTTGAGCAATTTAGCCTTTGCATATGGATGGCTCAGAGCCATATGCACAGAATAACATTTCACCACAGGATGTCATCTTCGATACAAAGAGAATGAAAGAATTAATCTCTTATGTGAGTCTGTACTGTTTGTTTGGATTGCTGCAAGAGATGTAACATGATACTTTAAAAAACTGTAGGCAGAGGGCAGTATGACACATCAATAAAGGAGATTTTCATGAGTGGATTGCTGGTAGAAAACCACTGGCATGACAAAGTTTGTACTTCTTGGGTGTGGCAACGCAATTCCAAGTAATTATACTCACAGTCCTAAAATATTAAAGTGTTTCAACCTTTACCTTTACCTGAAGTTCAGTTCAGAAACCTTTTACTGTGTCTTGCAATATGAACAAGTACTAGAACCACTAGAGCTGGTTGTTTCTGGGATTTAGTAATAAGGCCCAGATTCAGCTTGTTAGGTTATTGCCAAGCACAAATTAAGGTTATTACCCAAAATAATCATCTGTCAACCTAAATATATTTGCATCTCATTCGTGGTGATTATCAGAATAACACCAAGAAATCCTTAGGAGTAGAGATGAATGCAATCTTCATGTCAGGAAAACAAAGGGGTTATAGGGATTCAAGAAATACTGGAGTTAGTTTTGCTCTTCCCTTTTTGTCTCTGGTGGGTAACGGAGCACTGGCTGACTGACATAACAAATTACAACTATATTTCTTTAGGCATTGTCACATGTACATTTCTGAATCCTTATTTGTATGGAAACACACAGCCTTGATGTTGTAAAGTTGATCTTTTTCCCCCCCAGAACTATTACATTTGTCAAATGTACTTTTTTCCTTGATTTATCTCCCATTTATATAAAATTAACTGCTGGGAAAAGGAGCAGATGTCACATTAAATAACAGACTGGCCATAGCACCAAAAGATACCTTTCTGAACCCTGCAAGGGCAGCATGGCCATTGCTGATTGCTGCAATCACATGGGAAGAGTTTTCCAAGTTATCAGTTGCTCCTGGAGATTACAATCTCTTCATGTTTTTGAAGTCTTATTTAAAGGGTAGACTAAGGGGAATATTCTTTTTTCCTTCAAGAAAATATGTAATAATCTGTGAGCAGCAGTGCATTATATTTTAATAATTTAATGCTTGCTTTCAAGAGTGACAGCAGCCTAGGAATTTGCCAGATCCTGTTTTTTTTTTTCCTTTGAAAGTTCTTCCCATCTAACTACACATGCATAAAAATCATAGGTTGCCTCTTGCTGACAGTGCAATGCTACCTTTTCATTTTAAAAGACAAAGGTCAGATCTATATGTTTGTTACACTCAGGCAGAATTTCTCTGCTCTATTCTGCTTTTTAAATTCCTGCTGTCAAGAGAAGAGGACAGGTTTCACTTTTTTTCTGTTTGTGTGAGCTGAAAATCACTGCTTTATATATATCTAGCATGACTTCTTGTGAAAGGAGACAATGTATAGAACTAATTTTTCTCCACAGATCTGACAAGGCCAGCATTTCACAGGTTTACAAGCACAAAAGTTTTTCTAAAAAAAAGCAGCCTATAAAAATAATATATAATAGAAAGACTGAAGGAAACAATATTGCAAAGCTGGAAGTACATCAAAATTGTAGTAAAAAAAATGCTTTTGACAGACTACAAAAAGTGCTGTTGGCAGGTTACAGAGTGATCAGTGTCATAAAAAGTAAAGTTGATCAATGGCAGGCAGAGGATCTGTAGATGATAGCATGAAATAACTTTTTTCCAACAAAATTAGTCTCACACTTGCAGAATATAAAGCCCTGTACTGGCCAGCCAATACCTATATCCTCCTCTCCCCATTTGAACCCTGGGATAAAATGTGCACATGAAATACAGGAGAGCCTGCACTAGCTTCTTATCCAGGTTGGAACTGGATCTACTTCCAGTCTATCTCCATTTTCTTCCATCCACCTCCCTCCTGCAACTGCAAAATGAGTCTCCATGAAACTCATAAAAGACAATTCAATGTGTGGTTGTGTGGTTGGTGCCAGGAGAATGAGGAATTATCAGGACTTTTGGATGGAGAGGATAGGGACAGTCATGTTCCTGCTTCAGTACCTGCAACCCTCACCCTGGAAAGAGGAAACAGCTGGAATCACCAATTTTAGGCATTTTGAGCAGTGTGTAGGGCTAAGGAGGGTACTCTGGAGAGCAAGCAACACCTCTCTGAAGGAAAGAGATTATGGTTTACACTACTACTGCCCCTCATAATTTGTATGTAATCTTTGCTTAGTGTTAGGTAATGAGGGCTCACAATGGTTATTAGGATTCTTTTTCCTTTTTTAAAAATTTTATTTATTTAATGCAGTTTCAGCTCAGTGAGTCCCTTTCCCAGATCAGTCAGCTCATGGATCTGTCTCAAAACCTGAAATCACAGCCAGAGGGCTGTCTACCAGCAATCCAGGTAGACAGCATTGGAATTGTGTCTGGGATTCAATGGACAGTCATATGAAGCTGCTGCCTCTCCGGTTATCTCACACCCTCAACCACAGCTGAATCCAGGAGCTGAATCCAGGAGCTGAATCCAGGGGCAGCCAGAGATAAAAACACTTCATGGTCATGTGCCTATCAGCTGAACTTCTTCTGGAGTTGGAGGTAAATCTTTGGGTGTGTTATTTCTTGATTTTTTTTTTAATTATTTTCTCATATTTGACCTAGCCATGCTAGTTTTAAAGATTGTGATTCAAAGCTTTGATTGTCTGGGTTATTATGTCCTTTTAAGTAAAGTGTAATATTCTTCTCTAGAAGCACTTTGCATTTACTTTTCACTCAAGTGAATACAAATTGAAAGCCTCTGCATTTGTTGTTTGCAAGCTGTTGATTATAGATTAGAGACAGAAAGGAGGAAATCTGTTCCCTAAACAATGAAACTCAGAGAACACCTATTCATGTATGAAAACAAAAAGCACATAAAGCTTGTAAGAGTAACCATCTTCCTTATGCAATTTGCAAGAAAACATTTGCAGTCAGATAACATGAATAGATGAGGGGACAAGCCAATCATCCTGTGTTTAATTGTCCATGCTATAATGCAATAAATCTGTATTCCAAGGAAAGCTTTGGAATGAGATCACTGAATGTATTTCAGAGTTCTGAAATTATTATTGATTCAAGGATGTTTTTTCTGAATTGTACATATGCAAAGCACAGTTCACACTGGAAAAGGCCTGAGTGTGATATAATAATCTGCAGAATGCCATCAATAACAGCCTTTGAGGCCACCCTCCCTTAATTGAGAAGATGTGTCACATTTGCAGTCAGACTATTTATTATGCAGACAGACATATTGCTTCCCTTTTTTAGCTGGATGAAGGGGACCTTCCCTTCCTGTTAGACATCTGGTGATAAATGCTGCTGTGATGTCATTCTTTATATCTCCATGTCACTGCACTTTGTATGCATTTGGCTTCACACAGAAGTATTAGAGCAGGCCTTTAAATCCAAAATCATCGATTGGCATGGGTATTTCTTAGAACAAGCACCAATTGGTGCTTAATTTCTTGTTGAGCTACTCTCCCAACCACAAACCTGTCTGTGGCACTTAGCTCATGGTAAATATATATGGAATTGTCTTGGTTTGAAAAGACAGGTGTCTGCTAAGGAAGGCAGGAGGCTCCCTTGAAATGGAAAATGTAAACCCCCTCCCTTTGAATTGTTATAAATTTGAAATTAAGGGGCTCTCAGGCAAAGATGTGGGAGTAGGAATAACAGTTCTTTATTAGGGGAAAAATAAAAATAAAATAAACAATGCAGTGATACAAACCAACACTGCCAGAGTCAGACCATGCCCTGTCCCCCTGTGTGTCAGGGGGTGGCACAGCCCCATCCCATGGGGGCTCAGCCCTCCTGCAGTGCCAGCTGTGGCTCTGCTGGAGCAGGGATCCTGCACAAGGGGGGAGTTTTCCTCTGCAGCTCCAGGGCTGCTGCAGATGGGCCTGGGCTCCCTCTGGCAATGCAGGGCAGCAGAAGCTGCTCCTCTGGCAATGCAGGGGGCAAAGGCTGCTGGGCTGTCCCAAACCTCAGATTGGATCCAGGTAGGAATGCTTGGCTCCTCCCCTGGGCGGAGCATCTCCCCATGGGATAATGGAATTGGATCAGCCATGCAGGGACACTCACTGGCCATGGACAGAAGAGAATTAATAATGAATGGCCCATGAACAGCAGAGATCTCCTGGAGGGAGGATTGGCTGTGGAAGTGATAAAGAAAACTGCCCAATGAACATAAGATAACTGCCCCACCTCTGACAGATGGCAGTAGATCATACACCCCCAGCCACATTTTGCATTTCCTACCTAAGACAGGTGTATATGACTTTCAGTCAGAGATCCAAGGTGCAAAATAATCATCGTTATCCCTGTAGTTATTCCAGGCGCGTGTCACTTTTCCACATTTTCCAGGGTCTGTCCATTCTTGTTCCCCTGGGTTCTCCCTCTGTCCCCTGGCATTTTTTCTCTCTTGGTTTAAGAAGCACTCTTTGGTCCTTGGAGTGTATTTTACCACTGCCCACTATGTGTTAGATCAATCCCCTCAAATCAGCTCACATGGGCAATCAATCAACAATCCTATGGCAATAACTTTCATCGCTGCTGACCCAAACTACATCACAAATGGTTATTTTGTGATGCTTCAGGACTTATTGCTGACATCCTGAAATATGCAGTCTTCTTGAAATTGTTGTGTGCATCACTGTGAAGGTAATTTCTTTTTCACCATGGTTATATATGCTACAATTCTTGCAAAGAAAAGGTTACCTCTGGAACTGGACAGAAATTATCTTAGAATAATGTGCATTGAAGAAGGAAAATTTCCATTTAAATAGTTGACAACAGCTAAAAATGTTTGAGAAAATGTCACTGTAATCACATTACAAAATAACCCCTGACTTTTTCATTGAGTTGTGTCTGTGGTGGGTGAATGCTTTCTGCCAAATTGATCAAACTACTTTGGTTTGACTTAATAGCACAGTTCATGTCACAAACTACTCTGTGAGTTTTTCTTTTCACTAAACTTTACCATCTCCCACCTTTCTAGTTTGGTATGGGAAAAACTGTGTTATCTTCCCAAAGGAATGAATTTTCAAGGTGAAAATCTGAAACTATGTGGAATTACAGAAAAAAAAAACCAAAACCAAAACAACAAAAAAACCCAAGCAACATTAGTTTTTCCCAAAAGTAAATTAATTAGAGATTGTCTTGTTTAATCCCACAGCAGATGTGATTACCACAGCCTCTTGTTTGGTCTCCCTACATTGATATGGTCTTCTCAACTGCTCAAGGATTCCATGTCCTATAACAATATGTTTTTAGTAAATCTTTGATATGACTTTTTACTTACACCTTTCTCAGCCAGAACACCTTCTTCTACCTTCCACTGTTCCTTCCTTTCTGTGTCTTTTACATTTCTCTATTTTTTAAGTGTTATCTATAATTTTACAGTGTAGAGCCAAATGGCCTCTCTGTGGTGTTAAGGATTTAGTAAATAACTATTTTGTTTTGATTATGAGAAGAAGTGCTGCTCTGACAAAAGCATATACTGTGTAATGCTGTGATTTATTCTGTGATATGATGGAAAAGAGAAAGCAAAAACCAGACTGTACATAAATAAACCAACCACTAACTTGTAATTAATATAACTATTATAGTTTGGCAATAGATTGAATATAAGAAATACATAAACATAAAAACATAACATAAATACATAACATAAAAATGTACATAAAAATGTGTAGCAATTAATGGAAGATCATTTGGGCAGGGATCAGCGTTTCAGAATTAAACTCTAGTGTAAGTGGGCAATGCAGAACTGCCACCAGCAAACTACAAAAATCCCATTTGAGCTTCATTGGTTTCAGATGTATTTGAAATGACAGGAATTGGCTGCCTCCTGGCCTAACGAGCAGAACAACAAATTACATGCCAGCTCATTTTAAACAAAGGAAAGGGCATCTTTACCTTAAAGAGGGAGATTAAAAGTTTCCAAGTGCACTACAGACAACTGCCTGCTGCCTGAAAGAGGAGTGGGTGTTTATTGTTAAATGTTTTATTTGCCACGTTGCTGTGCCAGCCAGGACTGGTAGTGCTGGCTCTGGGTGGGTTATGCAGAGCAGCTCCCAGCTCATGGTCATTTATGTGAATGCAAAATCAGAGCATGATGGAAGCAATCACCATTTCCTGAGCTTTTGCTTTCCAAACCAGCTACTGTTTGTATTTCAATCATGAGCATGCTTTGCTGGAATTTTTGCTTTCTTGCCAAGGGATTTTAGATAAACGGTAAATCTGATGTAAATCACTGTGGTTTGCCAAACACTGAAGAAAGTTATCACTCACAGAAGTGGAAAATAAATTATGGGAAGTTTTTAGTTTCTATGATCTATGGAGTTGAGGGCTTTCTCTCATGTGATAAAAGACTTTTTTGTAACAGATCTTATTCCAGAGGAATCATTTAATATCTTGTGAATGAGTTGGATTTCCTACACAGGGCTGGTAGATATTCCAGTCTATGTAGCACCTATAACCAAGGAAAACCAAGATGTTTCATGCTAGCAATATCAGAAGAGAGTCAGGAAAGCAGGAAAAAATTCTGGACTTGGAGAGTTTAATCTTCCCTAAGTCTCATTTTTCTTGAAGCAGTCTCTCATCAGTAATGTAATAGAAATAATAATAGTGTATTCTTCGTGCATATATAAACATAGTGGGACAGAAAATGTAGGTGTTTATGTTGCTGCAGGATTTTAATTTTATGTTTTCATTCTTCAAATCTTCCTTTATTTTCTCACTAAGAAAGTATTTACATTATTTCTTAATTGCTAATATTGTGTTCTTGAAAACAACTCTTTTTCCATTTTTTCTGATGTTTTTACTTACAAAACCAAACCTGTCATACTAGAAAAAAAAAAAAAAAAATGAAAAAGCTTGTTGTCAGAATGTTTTCAGCTATGTTATGAGAGAAAGAAAGATTAAGGAATCGTGATCTTCTCTTCTCTTCTCTTCTCTTCTCTTCTCTTCTCTTCTCTTCTCTTCTCTTCTCTTCTCTTCTCTTCTCTTCTCTTCTCTTCTCTTCTCTCCTCTCCTCTCCTCTCCTCTCCTCTCCTCTCCTCTCCTCTCCTCTCCTCTCCTCTCCTCTCCTCTCCTCTCCTCTCCTCTCCTCTCCTCTCCTCTCCTCTCCTCTCCTCTCCTCTCCTCTCCTCTCCTCTCCTCTCCCAAAGCACAAATTGCTGATTTTTTTCTTACTCTCTTACTCAGAGACTTATTCTACCTATCACCCAGTGTTCCACAAAAATATTGTTAAGGTGACTTGCCCTTGCCAAGCGAACTGCATTTGGGCAGGAGGTACAATGGGAAGGAACTAAGAAGAGAGAACTGTGGCACCATGGACCCACCTCTTATTCCAGGTGGTGCCTGGGATTTAGTTGACTTCTAGGAAAGGCATCATCCTTGGATTCCCATGGCCTGGTAAGCACATTGCACCTCTCAAGAACAATACAAAAAGACCTGATAGCAAAGTATCTATGAATGAATCACAGGAAAAATTACATAAGGAAAAACCATAAAGACCAGCACTCCATCAATTTCTGCATTTTAGTGAATCATTCTCTCGAGACATCTAAGAAGAAGATTTGTGATTTTATCCTGTTAATATTCAACAAATTACAGTGTCATAAAAATTTGGGGCTATTTCTAATGCCTGAATTGCACTGTGAATACTTTCTTTGGTAACTAAAACAGATAAATATGTTTTAGGTTATGTGTCTCCAATTGCTATGATATTTATGGGAACTGTACATAGAAAAATCTGAACCTGTCCTCCTAGCAGTTTATTTTCGTAACATTTACAGCAATCTTAGAAATTTTTATGTTATCTTTTCATGTCTGATTGTAAGTTTTCCTGCATATATTAATCCTGTTGTGATATGAATCACTTGTAACAAGAACCAAGTACCTAAATTTCAATACAGAGGAGGCAAAGCCAAAGTGAACACACACATATGCTCCCTCAAATAAAATTATTGATTGATGTTTTCATGCACAGAAGCTTCACTGACAGCTTGTGTCAGAGGAAAAACCATGCTCACACCAGTACAAAATGTGTTTGTTAATGACATTTAACTCTTCTTATGTCTATGTGCTATCTAGAGGGTAACAAAATGTGTTTGTGGTTAAAATATCTAATCAAAGAACAAATGCTGCCGTATGATTTTCAGGGACTATGTTTCACACTGGGTTAATGCTAAACAACTGAACCACTTTTACTCAATCCATCCTTTGAAGAGCTGATCATCATTTCAAAGCCTACACCATGTTAATTCAAAAAGGCTGTTGATGAGCATGTTTTGAATAAGTGTTATAAAATGTTCACAAGGGATTAATTCCACAGGAAAGCAGTGATCAATCAGACATCAATTCCCCTACCCCACATTTTTGCTACAGATGGTGACAAACAATCCCTCTGGAGATTCCTAATACAGCCAGTGAATATGAACCTTGAATTCCAGGTATTGATAAACTATTTATAACAGATTCATCAGCCATTAGGTTACACAGGGGAAATTAATAGTATTCAATAATCCTCAACTCCATACTTTTGCCAGTAGTAGTGAAAATGTGCTGGAGTGGAGTGCAATCATCAGGGAAAATTCAGTGGAAGACGCAGATTTTGCTTTTCCAGTTCTTTCTGCTCCCATATATAGTCCTGCTCCAAAAACATGGACATTACAGCATATCAGTTTGGTCCTGGATCACCAAGGGTATGGTTTCATCCCATCAGTCCTATCCATGACATCTTCACATTTAGGATCCCATTAAAAGAAATGGAATTAACACATTATTGTAGATACAGAGAAAATGCCCCATCCCTGAGGTGTCCAAAGCCAGGTTGGATGGGGCTTGGAGAAACCTTGGGTAGTGGAAGGTGTCCCTGCCCATGGCAGGGGGTGGAATGAGGTGATCTTAAGGTGTCTTCCAAACTAAACCAATCTGTGGTTCCTTGGATTGGAGTTATCAGGAGTGATCTATCAGAAACAGTTTTACTTTTCAATTTAACAAATCCCTCTCATGGCCTTTTGTATTAAACAGACCAGGCTTTACAAGGTTTTACAACTCTGCTTAGTAGAGTTGTATCTACTTCCTTAACAGAAAATAAATATTTAAGCAGAAATACTACTGATGTAAAATTGAAAGGAACACTGTGCAGTCGGCTCACAGATGAAGACATAAATATGATGTATGTACATAATACTTGATTCTGTGAACAGCAATCACAAAGCCAGGGGTGAACTTCACCATCTCTGTGGTGAAAACAAGTCAGCTTTAAGACAGGATGTTGTGACTATTTCTAAGTCCACAGGATGCCTTGTGAAGGCTGACCTAGAACAGAGGCTGGACAGAATTAAAGAATAAAGTAGGGATTTATTAAAAGGCTTCAATGGATGCACCTTGGGCAGCACAAGAGCCCAGCCAGAGCTGCACCCAGAAAGAAGCAAAATGGTCACAAAATGCACAACCAGTCACGGGGTCTCTCATTTTTATAAGTTCTGCTCTATTTGCATATTGGGATTAATTGTCCAATTACAGCTTTAGGTTATGAAGTCCCATCCTGCTTGTTTTTCTCTCTTCAGGCTATGTTGTTTGTGCTCTTGGGCCTGAATTTTGGATCATTTGTCCCCAGCCAGAGAAGGAATTGTTTTCTCTCCCTGCTCTGTGCAGAGAGCTCACCATCCCCTAGTATGAAGCTCAGAATTACACACTAAAGCAGCACAGAATGTGAAAATTATAAAAGCTGAAACCTGAGGCATCACACAGACGCAGTGAACCACTCTTGTCACCTGGGAACAAAATTCCCTGGTGAAATCATGATTAAAGTATCAGTGACCACAAAGCAACTCTCAGAAACACCAAGAACTCTCTTTTTGTGGATCTCAGCTGTTTCATGTGACCATGGGACACAGTAAAGTGAATATTTTTACCTTGAGTTCCTTTGAAGATCCATTTTTAATGAGAAAGAAGTGGTAACGTAAGTAAATGACACGAAACAACTCTGCTTAATCTTGTCTGAGAGGGAGCATTCTTCAGTCAGCACTGGCTGCCATGATTTGCTTCAAACATCTGCCCAAAATCCAGCAGCCTTTCAGTATGGGATGAGATGAATAATGTCTCCTCCTGCCTGTGCTAGGCAGAAGCTAAGTTGTTCAATTAACTCAGACAGACACTCTCTGTGCTTTGGGCTGAGATGATGTGGCTGCTCAAAACACTTGTTTATTTTTAGACTGCTGCTTTATTCTAATGCTTATGATTTAAAGAAACTAAGTTAAAGCACAACTTAGTTTTCTTCTTCATTTATAAAAAAATCCCTTTTTACCTGGTCCTTTTGCCTCCTCCCAAGACCTTCTCAGGGGAGGGTATGGATCAGAGACAGTATAAAACTTCTGAGACAAGAATTCACTTCATTTAGAAGCAAAATTTTTTCAGGAATAAATTTAACAGCCATGAAGCTGCATCTCAGAGATCTGGAGTTTGAGAACAATACTTCCAATCAGCTTAATTATATGCTTCCAAAATACAGACTTCTCATGAAGGCATCTTGCAACCTTTTCTGGGTAATGATACTTTGGAGTAACCTTTCAAACATATTGACTGCATAATAAAGAAGGAGCAAAAAACCCCCAGCACCAAGGAAAGTATGAAAAAATTTGCTAGAAAATAGAAATTAATTCCTTTAAAGCAGAACTAATTCTGTACATTTGTTCAGAGTTAAATGCTTAGACCCAAATACTCATTTTGGCAAAGTAGCTTTAATTACTAGGTTAATTTTTGAGTAATTTTATAGGAAAATATAGAACTCCTGGATGTCTCAGATTCAAAATTTGTGTTAAAAAGAAAAGGCTTTTCAACAAAGCTTCTCTGTATCACTGTTTTAATTCAGCAAAGTTATCTTAGAAATTAAAATGTTCCTTTATATCATTCCTTTATATCTCAGATTCAAAATTTGTGTTAAAAAGAAAAGGCTTTTCAACAAAGCTTCTCTGTATCACTGTTTTAATTCAGCAAAGTTATCTTAGAAATTAAAATGTTCCTTTATATCATTCTATTAGTTTTATTCAAATGGAAAGAGAAATCCATTTTAATATGTCATAGTTGGAAGCAGAGATGAAATGGCACGACAAATAATTCTCTTCCATGTATCTGTTTCCTTTGGCTTTCTGCATGAAATAAAGAAAAGCTGAAAAACTGCAAAACAACATAGTGACTTATAAAATCAATGTGCTACCTCACCAGGTCGTACATCACCTTTTTAATCAGAAAAAGATCTTTGCAGTCCATCCTTCTCCCTACACCCCAGAATACCAGCTTATTTAAGACTACATTCATCCTTTTCTCCTGAGTATTTTAAACATGAAGAAAAGCAGCATTTTTTGTGAATTTTATTCTACTTTTTTAAAATTTTTATTTTATTTTATTTTCTGAGCCCCTGTTGACTTAAAGCTGGCTCAGGATTTCTCAGAGGTGTGTGCAAAAATCAGTTCTGACCCCTCTGCAAGCAGGCAGGGTTTGGCAGAGAGGGCAGCTGTTCCCAGGGGTGCATCCATGCAGCCCCCCCAGTGCAGCCCCTGTTCTCCTGCCTCCCCTTCCCTCCCCAGCTTGGCTCTCCTCAGGTCTGGTGTGGATAAAATGGGCAACAGGGATGTGGCTCTTTCATCCTTCCCTACCCCAAGCAATGCCTTGCCCTCTGCAGCTGCCAGTTTTGCCCATGCCTACAGATAGTTTGGATTTGCCTAAATTCTGTATTTATCTCCAGTTAATGCACAAAGAGGATCACACTGTGCTTTGGCTGAAGTCTCTGTGTTACACTGGGCTCTACAGCCCTGCACTGCTGAAATCCAAGGTTATCCAAGGAAATGGGAGATCCCTCTCACTGCAGGGAATGTTTATCCATCCCCACAAATGTGAGCTCCTAGGAAAAAAACTCAAAAACTGTGGTATTTTCAGGGTCACCTGTGGCAGGAAGGAAATGATGAATCTGACTCCATGTTCTTAGAAGCTAATTTATTATTTTATGATATTATATTATATTATATTAAAGAATGCTATACTAAAACTATACTAAAGAGTAGAGAAAGGATACTTACAGAAGGCTTAACAAGATACTAATTAAAAACTCATGACCCTCTCTTCAGAGTCCTGACACAGCTGACTGTGATTGGTCATTAAATCAAAACAATTCACATGTTGGATAAAGAATCTCCAAAGCAGCAAAACACAGGAGAAGCAATCAGATAATTATTGTTCTCATTTTTCTCTGAGGCTTCTCAGCTTCCCAGGAGAAGAAATCCTGGCAAAGGGATTTTTCAGAAAATATGACAGTGACAAAAAAGGGTTATTTATTATCAGCTACACCTCTGTGTTCACCCCTGTCTCCCTTTGGAAACCAACTCTCTTGGGATCAAGTGCTGTATAATGTAAGGATTGATTAGGGGTTTGGAAATTCTTGCTGGATGTTGTGTCTGGCTCACCTGGCATTGCTGTACCATGTGTATCAATACAAGATGGGTTATGACTCTCATCTTTTCAACCAACACTTTATTCTGAAGTTTCAGAACCATCCTCCAGACGCCTTTTTGCACATCAGTAATTTCAGTTCAGTGTATCTTAAAGACAACATTTAGTTTTCTAATTTATAAGCAGAGCTGTCCTTGGTCCCCAGTGCATGAGAAGAAAAAGTTCCATTCCCAGCAAAGCCAGTGAGCACCTTCCATGGATCCCAAACAACTCCTCATCAGAAAAAACATCTGTGTGCCTTGCAGGAGGCTGCAGCAGAGTGCCCAGGGCATTGCAGAGCAGCAGAAAGCAGAGCTGAGGCACGGAAACCCAAACTCTTCATGGCAAAACCACAATTCTTTTTGGTTTTGTCCACCTCCTCAATTAGCCTAATTTATCCTAATTTTCCCATTCCACGTGTGTGGCATTCACATTCTCTGAAAAAATCCCTTCGCCCAGGATTTTTCTCCTGGGAAGCTGAGAAGCCTCAGAGAAAAGGAAAACAATTCTTATCTCATTTGCTTCTCCTGTGTTGTGCTCATGTGGAATGTGTTTGGAGATTGTTCATACACAGGTGATTGTTTCATTGCATTCTGCTGGGAGTTGTTTTCACTCTTTGGCCAATCAGGGCCAAGCTGTGTCAGGACTCTGGAGAGAGTCAGGAGTTTTCATTATTATCTTTTTAGCATTCTGTAAGTATGTTTTTTTTGTATTCTTTAATATAGTATAGTGTTCTTTAATATAATATAGTACAATAAATTATCCTTCTGAGAACAGGGAGTCGGATTCATCATTCCTGCCTTCATCAGGGCTACCCTGCAAACACAATACACGTGTCCTTCAACCTTTTACAATCACTGTAATTTCTCTATGTGTGTGCAGCCTTTACATGTCCTAAACAGGTTTCTACTTTCTATACAAGTCAGAGATGTGAATTTGTCCTTCCCCACTTGCTTTAACAGAAATCTCCATTTATTTTGTGAAGGGCATGGAAAAACTTGTTGCTGAGCCTTGGCTTTATTGTGAACGTTTCCTTTCCCTGTACCCCTTGTGCAGTACAAAAATCAGATTCAAGACAGAGCCATTGATGTGAAAATAAGATTTCAGTCAGTCTTGCCAGTTTGAAATTTATAATATTCTCCTTTTGTAAATGATGTGTCTGATTCCCTAACTTCCTTGCTGAATGATTGTTCACTGGGATATTTATTTTTTCCATTTTTTATGTTTTTAACAGTTCTGACTTGGGCAAAGTAGTGGCTGTGTTAGAGCATGACACTGTGCAGCTGAGAACACTTTAGGAAAAATTAAAGTTACAATAGAACCTAATATAGGTTGATTGATTGATAGGAGGGATAGTTTGGGTCTAAATAACCATTGATATCATAGGAGGGATAGTTTGGGTCTAAATAACCATCCTCTGTTGCCAAAAGAAATCCACTTACTCCCTGTCTCCACACACTAGAATATTTTCTAGAACTACTATATTTACTTTATGCTAATAAATGCTGTTGCCAGGGAAACAGCCCCTTTTCCCACTAATCAAGCTGTGTTTAAAAAGCAGTAACTTGCAGAGATTATAGTAGTTAGAAACTTGTCCTTGTGGCTAGGAGACCCTTTCTTCCTCAGGCCATCTGACTTATTTGATGCTTAGGCGAGGTACCTGGCCTCTTAAAGAATTCCTCAGGATTTGCCTTTTTTTCCCAAAGAAATATTTAATCCATCTTTTTTTCCAGTGGAAAAAGTTTAATTTATCTCTTGCTAAATATCTAGCTTGATTAAACTGTGCCTTGGTATACAAGCAGCAGAGTTCTTTCTGAAAAACCTGGGTGGCTTGACTAATGACTCTCCCATCTCAAAGGCATGTAACACTCACCCTAATTTCTGTGCATTCTTTCACAGGTAGAAAGAAACCCAAAAAGCTCTAGGAACCTTCCCTGAGAATAAAAAAATCTGAGAATGATGAAAAAGAGGAAGACATTTTCTTAGCTGCTGAGGCGACCAAGCTCACCTCCTTCTTTGTGTTTTCCTCATGGCTAGCTCATAGATTTCACTGTTTAACTAAATATTATTATTAGTAGTAGTAATGTTAATATTATTATTATAATTATAATCCAAATGTTATTTAGCTGGGGTGACTGACTGTACTCCCCAAGGGGACCCTCAGGGGCTCATTCGAGGCTGGGAGTTCAGTAGAAAGCTGGGCAGCCAGTGATGTTCAGCAGGAAGCAAACTGAGCACTTGTGACAATCTGGCTCTAATTGGAGCTGACAATGTTTATTTTCTGGAAGAAAACTTCACATGACAGGGGTGGCTTCATTTGTACCTCACTGAAGTCAGATCTTCCTCCTAGGACTGTGTTTGCCCTGTGTGTTAAAATCCAATAATTGCTTCTTCCATTCATTCTCTTTGTGGACAGAGCAGCTGTCAGGAATAAGGAAACAGTTTAGGCATGAAATGTTAAAATTCTTCATCTTAGTCTCTGTTTTCTAAAGCCCTTTTACATTTGTTTTACAGTCAGTTCTTATGAATATTCATAGTAAGAAAGAATACTCACATTGCTGCTTGTATAGGCATGCAAAACCATTTCTAGGAAGAGATTAATTCTTATTGACTTTCATCTGTGTTTTCAGTCCTTAAATTAGGCAAAAAAAGAATTAAATTAATTTAAATAAATGGCATTGAGGGAAAATAATACATAATTGGATTAGTTCTCAATTTTTGAAGAGTCTGATAAATCCATAGAGTTTTCTCTCTCTTTTTCAAAGGTCTGTAGCTTACTTCATGCTCAAGGTGAACTGAAGGAAAGTACAGTTTTAAGTTCTAGTGGTTTAGATACATGTACAGCAGGTACATGTTTGGGGCATGGAAGGATACATTTGCTAGGAATCTGGTGAGCCTTTGTTGAGTTCTGAATAGATCTGATGAATTCAGAGAGATATACTGCTAAATTTTAATAATATGAAAAAGGGAAGATGAGAATTGTGACAGCCAGGATTCCTAACATTAAATCTGGATTCCTAACATTAAATCTGAATTAAATTCTAGTGGTTTAGATATATGTACAGCAGGTACATGTTTGGGGCATGGAAGGATACATTTGCTAAGAATCTGGTGAGCCTTTGTTGAGTTCTGAATAGATCTGATGAATTCAGAGAGATATACTGCTAAATTTTAATAATATGAAAAAGGGAAGATGAGAATTGTGACAGCCAGGATTCCTAACATTAAATCTGGAGTGAATGTGACAGTCAGAAAGACCTGGAATTCCATTTTCCTAGACAAAATCAGCTGCTGCCACTACAGTTGCAGATGCATAGAGCCTGGGTTTGACTGAGAAGTCACTGAAATAATAATTTTGTGTAGGACAGAGAGGACGAGCTCCCAGCTGGGGACTGCCAGACGTGGAACCCCGATCCATTCCCATCTCTAGAGCAGCTCCCTCTGAGGGCTCTGCTGCAGCAAAGCTGCCCTGTTAACATGAGCTGCTGTGCCTGTGCCCAAAAATAACCCTGTGCTCACTCGACTTGTTCCTAATGCAGCCATTAAACCTTGTCTTAGCAGAATTAGGCAGCCTTTAGCAGGCAGTTGGATAATTAACAGCAAATCCTTTATGTGCCACCACAGCGGCACTGTAAAGGACATAGAAGCAGACTAAACATGCTGCTAATTTTTAATGGACTTCTCTGTGTGTTCAAGCCTCACAGGACCTGGGTGAATGATTCCACTTGTGAAAAGTACAATAAAAGTATTGCTGTGCTGTCAGTGTTAGTAAGATTTATGCAGATTTTAATGTGCAAAATTCTGGCTCCAGTCTGGGCAGCAGTTCAGGAGAGTTTAAATCAGGGCAAAGCTTGCAGCCAGGTGCAGAGCAGAGTAACTAACTTCACATCCTACCCTCAAACCTGCTGACAAGGTGGAAATATATGTCCATAATATTCTGCAACTCTTATAATGTGCTTCCACATTAATACAGTGACTGCTAATAAAATAATATTTCAATTAACATTATCATCAGATAAAATACCTATGTATTGATTTGAAACTTAAAAACACAGAATAATACAGGCTTATGAAAAAAATGTATTTCAGAGGTTTTTTTTTTAAAACAGCCACACTTTTATTTACATATATAAAAAATTTCAGCTCATTCAAATGCCTCATAACACACCAAAGTTTTTTCTCTGGTGCTCTGATAACACTGCTAGGTTAACACAGCTGCCAGGTACTGTGGAAATTAGAACAATTTTATACTATGTTAGAAACTAAAGTGGCTCCCTGCTGTTGACAGAGGCAAAATCCCTGTACTCAGTATTCAGATTTTTCCACAAGGTACCTCCAGGTTATTTAGTATTTCTCTACAGTTCATATCCTTCACTTACTCGAGCAGCAGGAGATTTGCCTCTCATTCTCAAGGAAAGAGAAAATAAGATTAGATAAATATTTACATTTAATGTTTGGGGGTATTTCATACTTTCCTTGCCCATTAAATGTCTGTACCTTCATTTTCACCCTTAATGGCAGATTTCCAGTTTCCCAAGGAGTGTCTTCATGTCAGTTGTGATTTACTTGGCACTAATATATATTATGTAGGTCGTAGCATGTAAGTTTTCATTACACCCCTGTAACTGAGTTTATTTCTTACTGCTTTTTGTGTGGATCTGACAGTTTTGATCAATTAATTCTAGTTTACATGTAACACATCCAAGTTCACTTGAAGTCTGTCAGAAAAAAGCAAATGTTAAGTATTGCATGCCATATCCTTGCCATATGAAAAGCAAAAAAAAGCTTCTGAAACCAATATTTAGCTAAATCTTTAGGCAAAGCAATGGCCCCTCATTCTTCTATTGTTCTTTAATGATAAAGATGTGAAAAATGCTGATCACTTGTTTTTAAAATTTTAAAACTTTAATAGTAATAAAATGGTTATAAAAATAGTAATAAAATTAGAGTAATAAAAATTCGGGCAATTAGGATTAGGACAACACAAGACAATAAAACCAAAAAGTTACGTATGGTCTGGGTACCTCTTTCTGGGCAAAATAAGCCCAAGAAAGGACCCACGTTAACAGAGGATTAACCCTTAAAAGCAATAGCCTGTTAGATATTCATACATCTCATACATGATGCATAAATTCTATTCAAACACAGGTTTCTGTCTGGTCAGTATCAATTTCTTCCTCTGAATCCTGATGGCTCCTCAGGGCTGAGTGAGGCAAGAAGAAGTTCATTTCTTCTGATTAAGGAGCAAGAAATTCTTTTTCTCTGAAAGATTTAGGTGTCCTGTGGCTGCTATCTCAGTGTGAGTCCCTCATTCCTCTCTTTAAAAGAAGTATCTTACATAGCATAGTTTCTATTTTAACATTTTGTTATAACCTAAAATTATATTTAACACACTACTTATGAAAATTAATACAGCACAACTTTCTAACATAACACATATAATATTCATTTTCATATTTGTGAAAAGCCAATCATAAAATACCCATTTTTCACAAAGAGAGCACAGAAAAAAATTAAAAGGCCAAATTTAGAATGGACAATTTGTCCCATAGGAAAATGTTCCTTCAGTATCTGTCTTTGTTAAATGAGAGCCTGAAAACAGTGACAAAAATCTGCTCCTCTGTGAAGGATCTGTTGTTGAAGAGGATTTCACAGTGAGGTGAAGCAGTGGAGAACCATCAACCCATCAAAGGTATAACCTGGTTATACCCAGGGAGTGAAGAGTTGAATGCTCTCCCCACCAGTGACCATCAGTTGTTTTCCCTTTGCCAATCCCTGCATGGGCAGGATCACAGCTCTGGGTGGCTCATTTGTGCCTTAGGGATTACCTTATTGTATTTGCAGGGACCCCTGTGGCAGGCAGGAATGATGAATCTGACTCCATGTTCTCAGAAGGATAATTTATTATTTTACAGTAATATATTATATTGTAGAATGCTATACTATACTAAAGAATACAGGAAGGATACTTACAGAATGCTAAAAAGATAATAATGAAAACTCCTGACTCTCTCCAGAGTCCCGACACAGCTTGGCCCTGATTGGCCAAAGAGTGAAAACAACTCCCAGCAGAATCCAATGAAACAATCACCTGTGGGTGAACAATCTCCAAACACATTCCACATGAGCACAACACAGGAGAAGCAAATGAGATAAGAATTGTTTTCCTTTTCTCTGAGGCTTCTCAGCTTCCCAGGAGAAGAACCCTGGGTGAAGGGATTTTTTCAGAGAATGTGAATGCTACAATTACCTGGAATGGTTAAAACAGGGGTGAAATTGGCTGTCATCCCCAGAAGCTGCTGGGTGACATATTTGAGCCTTTTAAGCAGGATTCACCATTATTTATATTTTTATTGACAAGCTCCCAGTGTAAAATTTGGCTTTAGCTGAAAAGCACTGATTTTTCAGAGTCAGGACTGATATACGGCTGCAGGATTTAGACCTAGAGAAGACAATTTAAATCCTTTAATATATGTAGCTTGGCTGCAATGAAAGACCTTAAAACACATGGGGATGGACACACAGCATCAAAATATGGCAGAGATCAAAAAATAAATATTTTCAGGAACAGGGTACTGATGCTGCTTTTAGTTTCCTAAAAGGGGTATTGCATTCATTCACTTGCTGAATAATTGTGTTACTTGGAGCATCCTCAGAACTTTTTGAACAATTTCTTATTATGGATTTGGAAGTGCTCAAGTGCTTTTGACAGATAATTGTGTTTTAAAATTTAAATACTTTTATGATGAATTTTTGAGGCAGGTGGTGGTTTGATTAAATTTTTAAGAGCTCTGATTATGCAAAAAATGTGAAAAGTATTGCATACATTTGTAAGTTATTTCTCAATAAAATTTAAACACTATTTTCTTTGAAAAGAATGCATTGAGACTGAGAGTAACTTCCACTTTCTTTTTAAAGATTTTGATGTGTTCATATGTCTATTTACAACTATATCTCTCTATGACTAATATCTGAAAATCATTTTTGTCTGAATACAGAGTTTTGGAAATCTTGAAGGTGTTTTTTGTTTTGGTTGGTGTTGTAGCTTTATATTTTTTTATGGTATGCTGTTTTGTTGTTGTTTTTCTTTGGCAACGTGAAAGATTTAATTAGCCAGATTCTCTAAATCTGTAGTAAACTTAATTTTATTCAGACAGTATGGCAGAGCAAAAAACTCATATACTCAGATATCAGCAAACCTGATTAAATGTAAATCACCATAAATTTAAATATCTCAGTGGAAAGATGTAGTGAAAGAAATGCATCCCAAGCAGCTGTTTCATATGGAGTACTGAGGAGTCAACAACACCAAGCCCCAAAACTACCCTGGCACTATGTAAAGCTTAAAACCAAGCTCTTGATCTACTGATAAGCTGTGATAAATACAAACCAGACATTACATTCCTATTTTTTCTCTGTTCTTGTGGGATTAGGCTTGTTGCAAACCATCTAGAGATGTAGTTTATATAAAATAATCAAAGATCTGAGGTGGGAGGCAAGTGGAGGGGATTCATGAGCCATTTAAGGGTTCAGAGGCCAGTCAGAGCTCGTATTTTGTAGATTTCTACAGTAAATGAAAAACAAAACCACCAAAAAAAAACAAAACCAAAAAACCAACCAAACAAAAACCTGAACAAACAAACAAAAAAAATGAAAACAAAAAATAAAGATACATTAAAAATCATCTATTTCCTCCCATTCCTTTATTGATAAAATAGAGAATACATCGTCACCTGGAGCTGATCACTCCAGAGGAGACCTCTGAAACAATTACCTTTCCACAGTGTGAGAACCCAGGCTTTAGGAGATTCCCAGACAGAGATCCCATGGCTGAGAGATCAAAAGGTTTGTTGATGTAGGAATTTCCTTGAGTCCACCAAATTGTTCAGGCACAGAAAAATCCCTGGAGAGGGTTAGGAAAATGGTCCCACTGCCCAATGATGTTGAGAGTCCCCAGTGATGTGCTCCTGTCACTAAGACACCAGCTCTGGGACAAAATGCTGACTCCTTTTCTGAACACATCTGGCTCTATAATGTGAATGTCATTGCAAATGCAGCAGAGAAAATACACCAGTCATGAAATCAGCCACATGTTCATGGAGCTGCTGCCTCAAACAGCAAAGGAGTTTGCTCTGTGAGGGTTGCTAAGACACTGCTTTCATGCCTCTGCACTTAGAGCACTCAGACCTGGATGAAGGAAGCTCAGGTTCCAGTGCTGATGATAAATTGCTGACCCAGAACTGCACAAAGTGGGTTTCTGAGCCTGAACCTCCAGCACCCCTGGTGAGTGCACTGGCAGGATACACAGTGCTGAACGAGATAACTGCCATGAGATTTACATTTCCAGTCTGTTTTGGTTATGCATTTTTTGCTTTTCATCTTGATGTCTCCAGTCTGAGCACATGATTCAAGCTGCTGGATGGGTTAAAGTGATCCAAGAAACAGCTACAGGGAGTTGTGTGTCCTTATTTGTGTAAAGGATGAGTTCCATTCTGTACACCCTGGTAAATGCCATTCATCAGGGTGTCAGATATCCCAGAAATTCACATTACTTGAAAGCCAATACAGTGCCAAGAGAAGAGCCAGAAAAAAGGCTCTTTTTCTTGTTGCTTTCTTTTTCTTGTTGCTGGGGATGCCAGAAAGGAAACAACATAAAAACCAAACAAACCCTGCAAAACCAACTGCTCTGACCATGGCTATACTCTTATTCTAAGACAACTACAAAGCATTGAGATAAAATTGCCAAAGTTCAGAGGAATCCCAAAACGTGGACCAAAAACTATGGCTGGCACAGCACAGTATTGACATTAGGAACAAGAATAAACAGCAAGTGGTAATAGGAAGTGAAAAGACATACAATCCAGTCTTATGAATGACAAAATATCCTGGATAACTCTGTTAGAAAAAAAATTAACAAAAAAAAAGTCTTTTTTATTAACCACTCTTTTATCATGAAAACTTAGTCTTCCTCTTTTTTTCCTTTCTCCCCCTCCCAATAAATGTCTTCAGCCAGAATGTTTCATGTAGAATATGAAGTGCTAAACCTCTTGCTGAAACATTTTACATTTCAGTACAAAATACATTTATATTTATGAAACCTCATCAATACAGATACATTATTCACACAGATGTTTAACATACCCACAGAAAAGCAGATCAAAAGGGTTGGAAAAGAATCCACCCAGACACAACAGAATGGAAGAAACTGGTTTTGTCCAGCAACCAGAGATTGGCACCCTCATGGTTTTTTTCCATTAGAAGGTAGAATTTTATCATAAAATTGAATGGTAATTTTTTTTTCTAACATAGTTCTGAGTAATTCAGGGCTGAATATCACCAAATGGTTTGAGACTGAAAGGACCTTTAAAAGTCATCTTGTCCAGTCCCTCTGCTATGGACAGGGATATCTTTCAGTAGAACAGTTTGCTCCAAGTCCTGTCCAATGTGACAGATCCTGGGATGGGACATGAACAATTTCTGTGTAAAATCTGTTCCAGTGTCTCACCACCCTCAGAGTAAAGAATTTCTTCCTTGGGTCACATCAAAATTTTCCTCTTTTAAGTTTAAATAAGTTAAATTGTCACTTGTCCTACTGCTAGTAAAAAGTCCCTCTTGACATTTTAAATCCTGATCAGGCATCAAAACACTGCTCTGAGGTGTCCCCAGAGCCTTCTGTTCCCTAGACTGAGTAGTTCAATCTCTCAAGCTTCACAGGAGAGATGCCCCAGCCCTCAGAGCATCTCTGTGGATCTGCTCAAATAAGAAGATGACTCTCTGCTCTTGGAGGCCCCAGAGCTGGACACAGTGCATCCACAAGAGCAGTGGATGTCCAATTTTCATCCACCTCCACCCCCAGGTCCTTCTTGGCAAGGCTGCTGTCAATCCCCTCATCACCCACTTGTTACTGATGCTGGGGACTGCCCCCACCCTGGCACTGACCTTGCCCTGGCCATGCAGAACTTGATGGGTTTCTGCAGAGACCAATCCTTGAAATGTGGAATGAAAATGACTTGCTGTAGTCTTATAAGAGCCTACTAATTTTTAATTTTTTTTTAACTTGATAACAGATGTATCAATGCTTTATTTACTGGTTGCTGTTCAAAGCCTGTTTTCCAAACAGAATTGTTCATTTCTAGAGCGATATGTAAGGCTATCATTAGAACTTTTTTTTTTGAGAAATGCCGTACTAAAGAAGTTTCTTCTTGTGTAGAATTTTTATTGATAAGATTGAATCAATTTCAATGTAGGGCTTTTTTCAGTTCACTGACAAAGTCACTAACAGCATAGAATCAATAAGTTTATTGCTTTTTGAGAACAGTTAACTCAATTTATCAATTTAGAGGCCGCTCAGTAGGAGGTCACTTAAATACAAGCAAAAGAGTGGAAGAAATAGATTGGAATCCTTATTTTTGGTGCCAAAAGTTCTTCCAGAGAGCTCTTTACAAAGGTAGTTTTTGAAACAGGTTAGATTTCAAAAGAGAACACGTCAGTCCGTGGGACTTCCTATAATACTCCGAATAGGAAGACATAGTTTGATCTCCTTCCTCTGCCTTGCTAAATACTGCATTTCTTTCTATCAGACTCTTCACATTGCTACCACAATATAAAGCAAAACAATATAAAGCAAAAAGAGTGTAAAACTGTGGTGCTACAGAGAGAAGGAGATACACATCATAATCTCAGCTGTTCTGCTGCACCCACCAGGACAGACCTGCCAGCATCTCTGTAAATACAGAGAATATTTTCTGTGTGGCACAGAATTGACCATTTGAGATTGTCTGGCCTCCTTGGAAATGTAAAAATTGCCACTCTTTAAGGCCAAACTCTTTCCCCTGTGGAAGCCAACGTCATCAGGAGCACCAAAAAATATCTCAATGACTTCAAGTGCATTATTGTTGAGGGTGAATTCTCCTCAGTAGACTTACAGACAATAAAGGGAGTACATCTTTAGCCATGTATGTTGTCTTTGTGTTCAAAGATGACAAAAACATCCCTACAGGGTAATTCCTCCCTTCCTAAAATATTTGATGTCAGATAACTTACCTTTTAGGGATGCCTACACTTGAGATGAGAAATTAAATTTAAAGTTTGAAAGAGTAAAGCATTTTTCCCTTTCCCAGCTGAAGCAAATGGATGTTTAAAACTCCCTTTCAGCAAAGAAAACCCATGCAATGAAACATGAGGCAGACACATGGCATTGGAAAAATGAGAACAAAAGCCTCTTCAGTCCAATTTATTACTGTTTGATGTTAGAACTAATAAAAAGACTCTCTTGTAATGTGACACACCAGGGAAACTTCATAATAGATAATGCTGTCATCCTGGAATTCTGTGTTTGCTATTTGATCAACAGATGGTGGTGATATAATTGCCAATGACACAGAAAAGAGACCAAAACTTCAGGAGCTAAGAATTTACAAACTGCAGACTTCAGTACGTGTTCAGGTGCTTTTTCTTCATCCTTCAAAAAGTGGGTTATAATATTTCTGAAATATGCATTACAAGATTGTAGTGGAAACCTGCTGAATATTTCATTTTCACTCATCTGAAGTAGTAAAGTTACAGAAGAATGCCTTTAAGCTGAAAAATGTAGTTTTACAAGCAGAACAACCCGATTGGGGAAATGACCAATGCTTTTCTTCCACTTTTGTGTTTCCAAAGTGGACACTTTCAGCAGCTGGCTCCGCAGGTTTTATTTTTTAATGTTCTGTAAGATCCTTTTTGCTGAGTAATGCTTCCAGTTGCTGGTCACATCATCTGAAGAGCAGATATTTTACTGCTGGGTAGCAGAATAGGCTTTTTCAAAGAAATTCTGGCTGCAGACAACTTTGCTGTTTCTTTGGAATCATCCATAGAAGGTCAGGTATGCAATGGATTAATTCCAGGGTCGTCTAGAACTGAACAAACAGGTTAGTTGTGATATTTGCTATCATGTCATTCAAGCCTGAATATAATTCAAATACAGTTTAATTTATCTAAATTTCAGCCACTGTTGAGGGAAGAGATTTGACAGCCCAACTCTGGAGTTGCCTCCTGCCACTAACCACAGAGAGAAATTCAGATGTCTGGGTTTGAGTAGAAACTTTTAGAAAGATGAAACCAGGTGACATCCATCATGAATTAGATACAGAAATCATCAATGGCAAAATCACTTTGCCTTGGACTCAAATGTACATTGTTCTTAACAATTAGTTACCTGACTATTAAAATGTTTTTTTTTCTTTTGCCTGAATGTTGGCAAACCCCAATAGTTTCATTGCCTATCTTTTGGTACTGTAGGCACTGCCTTTAGCAAAAAAAAAAAAAAAAAAGACTTTTTTTTGTAAATCAATAATTCTAGGGTTTGATCCCCCATTAAATACCATATCAATGAGCTCAGCTGTGTGTCACATGCAAGAACTCGCATTCATGTTATTGGTTTCATACTGATTGCTTTTCCATTTAAACATCTACCCTTGAGCTATGAAAAAGTAAATAAGGACTTCTTAATTTACCTTCTCTGTGGCATTCATTACCCTGCATGTTTCTGTAACATCCTGTATTAATCACCTCAAAGCTGAGAATTCTTCCCATGCCTTCAAGAACTTCATCAGGCTTCTTTGGCTCTCTTCCATTTGTGCTATACATTTTTTAGATGAGATAATGGAGAAGGAACAGTGCTACAAAAGGCTAAGTCAGGAAAGCATGTAATGATATTATTGTAGCTCCAAATTTGGTTTCTAGACCTTCTCTAAATGCCTTTATGTTTTGTTTTTTCAGTTTTAGCTACAGAAAGAATTACCTGTAAAGACTACAAAGACTTTTTCTATAATGATTTGAGGTGCACTTTAAGTAAGTTCCAGTGTGTTTGCTACCTTACTATTGTTTGTTACCTTTGTCTCCACAGCTGAATGTTCATCTGCTGTTGTGCCACATTTACCTTAAAGTATTCTAAAACCTCTATTTTAGTTCAACCATAAATTAAGAGAGTTAATGTGGTAGAGAAAAGCACATGATCTGCAGAAAAGAAGTGTGGATGAACATGAGGGCACCATTAGAAGTCAGCTCCCAAACAGCACCAACTAGACCTAAATCTTCACTGAAAAATGTTTTTCTAAATGTTTTGGTTTTGTTTTTGTTTTTTCTTTTGAAATTCCAGTTAAGAATTCTGCAGTATTTTTGCACAGGCTTACCTGGTGCTTAATCTCTGTTAATATTAAGGCAGAAGCTGAAGCTCACTGGCACTTGTTTCCATGTAGTGAGTATGTTTTTTAGAAAGATCCATAGAAATACCATCTAAGCACTTGAGGATTGCATTCCTTCAGTCTGTTCTTTTTCTTCATAAAGGTCACTGTATTCTCTCAACCTTCCATCACAGAAAAACATGGTAGAGGATCACAGCAGTCCTGGTGATCTTGAAAATAGTAATCAGTAATTTTATTGGATCTATCTGGCCTTTACTAACTCAGAAAGTCCCTGTGCTGTTGAAAATGTTCCAGCTTCATGCATAACACTGATAATTTATAGTCACACCACATTGAAACAAACATACCTACAAATGTTTATGCCATAAGCAAGTAGAGAAAGTTTTCAACGCATGTCATATTTGGGATATGGTCCTATAAGGGATTCACAAAGTTAAGTTGCCTGATCCTGTTTTTTCCCCTTCCTATTATAAAACATAAGATTTTAAAGGGAGAAATTGCCATGCCTAAAGTCTAGGAACCTTCAAAACTTGGGGAATACCTGAAAATTCTGAGGTTATTCTGATGAAATCACAAGTATAAGGACCTAAACCCAAAAAATTTTTATTATTCCATTTCTCAGCTTTCTGTAATTTTTGTTGTGAAGAAAATTTCCTCAGTTTTAGAGGAAGTGAATGTTCTTGCTGCTTTGAGAATTCACTTGTGCAGCTGAACATTGAAACAACAAGCAGCAACTGACAGGAAGAGAAAATATCTCCAATCATTGCCTTCAGGATTTTGCTGCAGGGAAAGAAAAGGCTCCCTAAGTTTCTGAGCAAGTTAGATAAAGCAATTGGATTAAAAAAATTACCTGTATGAGATGATCACAATTACAGTCTGAAAGACACAGCAATCTTGAAATGCCCTTTTGCCATTCAAGGCTCTCAGTGCTTCTGCTGATTGAGGGTGATAAATCCATACTTATTTGCATTTACATAAGAAAATGGACATTGGGTTACAGTAGCTTAATTACTAATCCAACCTTTATGCATTTTTATGTCTCATAATTACAGGAAAAGGCAAATATTCACCCATGACATAGGATAGCAATTAGTTTTATTCAGGCTGATCATATTAGCTTGAATGTTTTCTTATACACAAGGGAAAAACTGAACTTCAGAAAAGCTTCTAGGCTGGGTTTAATAATTGCATCATCTCAGCATAGAGACTATCTTGCTTTGTCTGCTCATTCATTTAAAAGTACTAAAAAAAAGGCAAACTGATCTTTCTTTTCATAAGCAGAAATTTAATATCATTATGCTAGAATTAAAGCAAACATGTTTCTGTTTGATCTTAGGCTATTCTTTGGCAGAGATGGAGAAATATAGAGAGAGAACATCTGAAATCTAACAAACACCTGTTAATGAAGGGAAAAGTAGATGGGGCTGATTCCTCCATTTATAATTTACAGAGGACCTCAGAAAAAAAAAAAATCCCATGTCTCTGTCCCCTCTGATGCTCACAGGCTTCTGTCCAGCCTCAGGATTTAATGCCTTGAGCTCATCCCTAATTCAAACTCTGCCAGTGATAGCTTGTGAGCTCAGCATATGCCCAGTTTCCTGATATCAAAAACAAGACCTTGATTTCTTCTAAACTATTATACACTCTCAGAGCAGTCAGGAAAGTTTATCCTGACAATGTGGACCCCTTGGCAAACCTGTGCTCCATAGGGCAGGAGTTCCTGAAGCGAAGGATCCATTTTAGTGCAGTTTTGTAGAAAGAAATGAGCAAATCTCAAACAGTTTCCTTTTGCTGCCATAAGGTGGGAGGAAATTTGCCCCAACAGGAACCTCCTGCCAATAAAGTTTATACCTTTTCCTTCACTTTAAAGCCTTATCTAAGGGCTTCACCTGAGATGGGAACCCCTGTGCAGAAACTGCACAAATAGAACAGATGAACAAAGCTCTCCTTCTGATAGAGACAGCAGCACAGGAACACGACTTCTGCATGTAATGAAATCCACATTGGCCTGGGGTCATGATAATCTCAGGCTTAGCTGTCACCTTCTATACACCCTGAAAATTCACTCTTGCAAAGGAAAAATCACTTCCCCAGCACTCTATAACAGATTTTATAAAAATAGCAGGACCATTACATTAACTTTACAGAGAGGAAATCGGAACACAGAGATTTATTAATTTGTAGAATGCCTGTAGAATGAGTGCATGGCACAGTACCATAATTCTCTGAGCTATTTTACAGCAGTAAATAAAATAGCACTAAGAACATTCTCTGGCCCCATGGCAGAAAGCACAGAAAAGTTTAATGGTGGCTGAACTCTCTTCTCCCAGAGAACAGAAACTGAACCCCAGGATTTGAGGTGCAGCCACACCAGTGCCCAGCACAGGGAGACAATCACTGCCCTGGTCCTGCTGGCCACACTATTGCTGATAAAGGCATGGGGGCATTGGCCTTCTTGGCCACCTGAGCACATTTTGGATGATGTTCAGCCACTGTCAGCATCCCCAGGTCCTTTTCTATCATGCAGCTGGTCCAGCCACTCAGCCTGGGGGTCTGGAATTCTGCAGGCCATTGTTTTGGCCAAAGCGCAGACCCAGCACCTGCCTTTGTTGAACCTTAGACCATTGGCCTTGGTCCGTCCATCCATCCAGTCCAGATCCATCTGCAGAGCCTTCCTGCAGATCAACACTCCCACCCAGCTTGGTGTCATCTCCAAACTGACTGAGGGTACCTTCCTGTTGTCATTACATTGCAAGGGTTCCATATTGCCAGAGTTTTGTACCTCCTTGATGTTTCTTGCAGGCAGCTCCTCCAGGCACTGACTCTTCCTTGTCCTCACAGCAGCCAACTGACTCCAGTTGCCCCTCAGCCAACCAATCCACTCTTTTATAACACTCTTCTGATTGGCTACAGCTGTGGCCTGTTAAAATCAGACCTGCTCCTAATCCTTAATAATTGGCTCAGCCCCGACTATTTGGGGGGTAAGATTACTTTCTATACTACCTTTATTTATTTATGTTCTATCCCCCTACACCTTCCTTAATAAAGAGATTAAACAGGGCTGGCCCCAGAAGTGTTCCCCTGGAGAGCACCAGCTGTGACACTCCACCATGTGGATGTGGCTCCATTCCCCACTGCTCCCTGGGCCTGGCCATCCTGACAGTTTTTCACCCAGCAAACTGTGAACCCATCCAAGCCATCAGCAGCCAGTTTCTCCAGGAAATATGAGAATATGATGGGAAAGGCTTTCCTAAAGTCTAAGTAGACCAGATCCACAACTTTTCCCTCACTTCACCATGTGAGGCACCTTGTCACAGAAGATTGGGGTGGCCAGCAGGCCCTGCCTTTCCCAAGCCCATGCTGGGCTTGTCCTGTACCCAAGGTGATCTGCTCCATGACCTTCCATGGAAACAGCCTTTAAGATTTCCCTCTTGAACAATGTCCAGCCATCCTGGACTCCTTTGCCCTCCAGGAATGTCTCAGCAGGGATTCTCCCTCCCAAGGGATTCTCTCAACCAATCTTCTAACCAGGCCAAACACTGCCCTCTGGAAGTCTGAGGCAGAAGTTCTGCTGGCAGCCCTCCTATGTCTCCAGAAATCCCAAATTCTTATAATTTTGTGATTTCTGTGCCTCAAGAGGGCCTCTGACCATCATATCACCCACAAGTCCTTCTCTGGTTGAAAACAAGAGAAACCACACACTCCAGGAACCTCCCAGACTGTTTCCTCTCTGCATTTCCAGCAGACATCTGGAGCTGGAGTTCCCCATGGGAACAACAAAATATTTAAGAGACATCCTAAGTGTGTTCTCTCCATTTTTTATCCAGTATCATGTTGTACTGCCAGACTAGGAAAATTTAATTTGAATCTTAACTCTCATTTAGTCAAATTTCTCTTCTGAGGAATGTAACAGATCTTGGGAGGGGTACTTGGACATTCAAACCCCACAGTATTGTCATGAAGTCTTAGCTGGCAAAACATGAAGCTAATGAATTGATTAATGCTGTTATCAGAGTGGGCTTACCCTTAGAAAATTCAACAGATCAGGGCACTAATTTTATGTCTTCTCTGCTAAATGAGGTGTGCAAGCTGTTAAAAATTCCCCTATCACACAGAGTTTCGTATCAGCCAGAAACAGATGGGCTTGTAGAATAATCAAACATTTAAGCAGATGCTAAGAAAATTCATCAGCAGTGAACCAAAACATTGGAATAAATTGTTACCTTTTGTTTAGTTTGTCTATTGGGAGGTCTCTTAATCATCAATTGGTTGTTCCCCATACCTTTCCAAAAATACTCAAGAGGCAGCCACTCTGAATTTGTGTTGTTTGCAAATTATCTGACATTTGGCAGCCTCACACTTTCACCCAGATAACATCCTTCATAATTATACTGTTCAAATATGTAAATCAAGGCCCTGATCCTGCAGATAGATCGACATGACTGGAAGGATATAACATGCACATGAATGACAGCAGTAGTTCCAAACTGGCAATCTTTATGAAATATTGATGCTGTAGATGGATGAAGCTGAACAATTCTCAAAACAAAAGCAGTGACATTGAGACAAAGGTGATTATTAGTCTCATTTATGCTCCTCTCAATCAACAACATATTCCCTGCAAAAATATAGAGAATTGTTTGGGCAGGGAACACACAGATTTACACTATTGCTGTGTGTTCACTTCCCAGATCTAAAAATCTTTCAGCAGATCTGGGATAAGTCATTCATGGTTAACAACGAGAAGACATTTTTATGTTTAAGGTTGCTGGTTTAGGGTTTGGCATATGGGCTTGAACTGACCTCACAGTGACACAACAATACTGCATCTGCTCCTGGAAACATACATTTTCACGACAATATTTCTGGTAGCTCAGGTTCTTTCTCGTGCTGCTGGGTAGTAGAATGTCATTCCATTGAGCTATACTATCAAGCAGAAAAGCAGCTCTACTGTATTTTGGATGACTAATAAGACATGAAATATAGCTAAATCTTTCAATGCAGCTATTTAATTTTCAGTAATGTACTATATTTTACTACTCAGGAAACTACCCAGCCACTGCGAGAAAGTTTAGCTGATGATTAAAATGTCTGTAGAAATACCAATGAAACAGTGTCAAGGAAAAACTATATATATATATATATGTACATACACATATGGTCTCTGAGGGACCCAGTTCTGTTGAAAATTATGGAAATGTAAAAAACTGTAAAGTTTGGTTCTGTGAATTCTCCAAGAATGTATTAAATTAGATTAATGTAATGTATAGTTCAAATTATTCTTTGCCTACTAAAGGTTTTTGGCAAAGCTCATAAAAATGTTGGTCACCATCAAAATATCACAAGGAGATTTTGTGACTAAAAGAAGAAAAATTTGTACTATATTGCTCTAGAACAAACCTTTCAATTTTTTCTTTCTACCCAAAGAGAAATCTTGCCAACTTTTTTCTTTTACAAACATCATAATTTTTTTTGTTTGAATTTACAATTAATTAAGTTTTGTTCCAAAACGTTTTAGAGAATTTAGAAGAATCAAGAACTTCCTCTCAGTTTTATTGTGGTAAAACATAGCAAGACACAGGGAAGGAAATGGAGGAAAATAAATATGAAAAACTGCTCATTCAGCAAATATTCATGAATGATTCATGGATACTTTGGGTTATCTTGAAATTGAAGTTATTGGCACACAGGTAAAAATAAATGGAAACTAAAAGCAAAGCAAATGTCAGGGAAGATCAGGTCATCAGGATAATAAACCTGAAGCCAAGTTTTGAAAGGAGATTTGGCACCTTTCAAGGCACATTGGTAATGAAAGAGTAAAAAAAGAAAAGAATAATTAAATTTTAGATGGTTTCAGAAAATGTAAAACCCATCCTCTTTCCAAGTCAACTATTTTTTTCTCCCTCTCCTATTTTTTTAATTCTGTGGAAGTATCCTGTATTGAGAATATCTATTTTCTTTCACTCTTTTTTCTGTATGCTTCCTTTCTTGAGGTTTTCCTGCCCTCAGTATTTTCTGATGCTAAATATTTGAACCCACTTTAAAATATCACAGATTTTTTTTTTTGTTTTCATTCTCTTCTTGCTTCATTTGTTTACTTAGTTTTATCAGGTTAAATAGAATTTATGGGGGGGGGGAGGTGGGGGGAGGAGTTGATAGTCAAAAAGAAAAAGAGATGGGGAAAAAATAGGAAAAAAATTCAAACTTTTATGTAACAGAATGGATCTGTTGTGCGACATCTCTTCTGCAATGTCCAGGGGAATTGGCTGTGAAAATGCCTGTGTTCACTCTGTCTCTTTCCCTAACTGCATGACTCAGAAAATTTTAAAGAAACACGGTAAGAAATGATCTTTCACCAGATAAATTTGGTCCTTCAACTGTGTGAAAATCACTTGTCAAGATAGGTCAATTATTTTCAATTGTTTGGCTGCAGTGATTTAGCTGAACTAAATATTGACCATGCAGAAGAACAATGACTTCACTGTCTTTCTGCCATCAGAATTGCTTGCTTGGGCCTGCATGTTTTTAGCAATTTTATACAAAAACATACTTGCATTAAAAGTTTGTGTCTGAGGAAGCCTGTCTACCAATATTAAAGCGGCAAAAAACTTCAGGCACAGGGGACATCCTTTTTATAACAATGCTCGGTCCAACACAGGGAATGAGAAATGAGACCGAAGCTGCACTTCCTGACAGCTTCCCAAACCCTGCATCAACAGGGCTAATCCAGTTTATTCCATATGGCATGAATTAGGGCACAGGAAAATAGGCAGCTGTAGATTCCATCCATCCATCCATCCATCCATCCATCCATCCATCCATCCCCGTCTCACTGTCCTCTTAAGTCATGATTGGATCATGAGGGAGGCAAAGATTTTTGTACTGGTGCCTGAAGTTTTAGCTTTCATATTTTTCCATACTGCATTAGTATATAACTCTGAACTTCATATAAAGTGTTCCTCACAGTTTAGTCAGACAAAACAATCCTTTTCTAGCCACAGAACCAAGGGCACTGTTGCAGTTTTGAGCCCAAAAAGTGCAAATAACAGTGAATTGAGGAGAGCAATCTGAGAGGATGGGACTTCATAACCTGAAGCTGTAATTGGACAATTAACCCCAATATGTAAATGGACCAAAACTTAAAAAAGTGTGAAAACTCATGGCTCTGAGTTCATCTTGGGTGTAGCCTTGGCCAGGCTCTTGTGCTGCTCAAGGTGCATCCTTTGAAGGCCTTTTTAACAAATACCTCCTTTATTCCTTTAACACTGTCTAGCCTCTGTTCTAGGTAGACTCTCAGGCATCAATACACCTTTTAAAATGGGAATATATTCTGTGTTAAATTTTCAGTGAGAGATCAGGACTGTTCCCTGGCTGTGAGCTGGAGATGGAAACCAGACACGTTCAATCCAGAAGTTGCTTGCACTCTTAAACAGAGAAGAAAAATAACCACAATGAGCAGAACTTATCTCAGGGTCAGGATAGCTTCTCTGTTGTCCAGCATTGCCACATGATTGATTTACTAAATTAAATTCTAGAAACTCTTGTTCAAATACAGAGTTTTAATTCTCTACAGGAAATTCTCTGGCCAGTGCTCTGCAGCAGCTGAGAGGGTGAGGAATGGCAGGAGTCCCTTAGATCACCCTGTTCTGTTCATCCAGGAAAAAACAGATATCAGACCCATTGAAAAAGTTAGATTTTTAGGTAAGTCAAGCCACACATTTAGTTTTTTTAAATGTTCACCCCATTTACCTCTTTCCTCCTTTTATGTATTAATGCTGTGCTTGGCAGAGCTGGGTTTGTTACTCTTCTCCATGCCTTATTCCTGTTCCCTTAAGAGGCTCCTGCCTTCTTGCTGGATAATACAGTTGGACTTCTCAGGCATCCTACTTTCATAATGGTTAACTTTTAAAACACTCAACTCAGCAAGTAAAAGACAAAACTAGAAAAAACCTGGGGTACTTGACTCTTTGCTTTAATGGCACATTAGAAATTTAATTTTAAATTCCTGGAAAAGTTATCTTTGCTGTTTAGCTTAAGTGTTGCTTCCAGATTAATATCTAATTTAAGAGCAGCTATCATTTTCCCTTTGTTGAATTTTTTTTTTTCATAATAACTGCCTTCAAAGTAGCTAAAAATATCCTTGTGATACAGAGCAATAAATGTTTGCAGATATGAATCCCATTATAGTTTATAGTGATTAAAACATGAAAAAGGACTTGGTCTTTGAGAGTTCTGCTGTAATTTGAAGCAGACAGACCTAAGAGCAAATAGTTGTATTTATATCCCTTTTACCTCAGGGCTTCAAACTGTGAAGGGTATGACTATCATTTTTTGAAAAGGATACTTAGAAGATATCAGATATTAGGTTTGCTGTTATCCTCCTCTTTACTGTGGGTTTCATAGTTATTCTGACCAATGCACTAGCAAAGAAGAGACTGAGATAGTGAATGCTGATGTGTTTCCAGAGAAGAGAAAACTGAGGACATCTGTCTTTCACAGGGTATCTATATTTTTTTTTCCCTGCAGCAGCATAAACACAAAAGCATTAAATGTATTGCTTAAATTATAAAGACTGCAACACGAACCAGACTCTTATAAATCAGATTTCTTGGTTTATTTTCTTGTTTTCTTGTCTTGTTCATTTAATTTGTTGTGGTTTTGGTTTTTTTCTTTTTTTTTTTTTTTTTGGTTGGAGGTTTTTTTTTGGTTGGTTGGATTTTGCTGCTGTTGTTTTGGGTTTTTTAAATTGAAATTGAAATTTACATACCTCAAAGAAGAACCCAAAGGATCTGTGCCAGCTGTGATCTCAGGAGAGCCCTAAGCATGCCCATCAATCTGTGCATACCCCAGGCTGTAATCAGCTATAGAATACACTGTACAGGGAAGATCTTTCTCTCACTAAGACATTCTTAAACACTCCCACAGAAGCCTAATCAAAAGCTAACAAAGCTTTCTCCCTCATGTGTTTCAAGATACAAAGTGATTTCATTATTCATCTATGCAACTTTTACTCTGTACTCAGATAGACCAGAACACCTTGCACAGACAGACAATTAAATGTGATTACCCTGAAATTCTTGATTAATGCCTTTCAGATTTTTCACCTGACTGCAACTGTGGAAATTTATATCTTGGCGAACAGGTCGATTTTGAACATCTATTTAGCATTTGGTGGAACAAACCATCATTTCAGGCAGAGGGGTTCAGTTGCTTTGCCAAGTGGATGCACCTGAACTTGTCGGTCCTTTTCTACAATGTAGTGATAAATGGATGTGGGCTGTGGGGGGAGGAATTAAAAAAATATAAAACAGAAAACCAGACCCTTTGCTAGCTGCAGAGTCACCACATGAAGCAGCTTCTTGTGCTGAGGGCTCCATGCCATGAATCCAGCTCACTGCAAGGAGGTGGGAGTTTTTCAGGCACTGCCAGACGGCGTTGGCGTGGCCCCAAAACCCCACACTTTTGGTGCTTAAAAATACTTAGAGCAAGGAGAGGATTATGGCAGGAGCTTTTTCAGGCTCAGTCCAAGCAACTCAAGCTGTGATAAGGGAGTCAGTTATTTCCTTCATCCAAATGCATGTGCTCAGGATAAAGAGGGAGACACACACAGCCCTGGGATGGCAGAGTGGGAAAGTTTTAATTCTCCATCAAACATTTCACAGTGTCTCACAGAGAGCTCCAGGAAATCCTAGCACTTACCTGTGACTTTCCACCTATTTTTACTGTTACATAAAATTGATACCAACATCTTAATACAAAGTTCAACCATAAAGTTAATGACCATTTATATTTAAATAGGGTCAACAAAAGGGAATGAGTTTAAATAGGTTGGTTTGTTTTTTAGGGTTTTATAGGGGGGTTTTTTTGTTTGTTTTTTTTTGTTTTTTAATGAAGCCAACATGGATTTGAAGTAATTTACAGTAATGCTGAATTTCTTTAAAAAGCATGTTATAATCAAAAATTTCAATCTCAATGAGATTTCTTTTTCCAAAGATAGCTGTGTACCTAAAGGAAAGCAAACAACTTACCATCTAAAATATGAGCATATGTGGCATTTAGGGACATGGTTTTTTAGTGAACATGGCAGTGCTGGGTTAATGGATGGACTCAATGATTTAAAAGATCTTTTCTAACCTGAAAGATTTTCTGGTTTTATATCTTTGGCCAAGTAAGATACTCCAATGAGAAAACACAGAATATTATACTCTTTCTTCCTGTGCTCTCAGAAATTTGTTAATGCATTCTTCAGCTCTATTTCAGTTTTCTTAAGGGTTATAAAATCACATTGACAGTAGTCAATTTATTGCAATGAACATCACACAGAATAAAACTGGCCCAAGTTCTCTGGCTATGGTTTATCAATGCATTCAAAACCATTGGAGAAAATCGCCTCTAAAAGAAAAAGTAAAAATTCCCATTCATTTAAGAGTTTCTGTTCATCATGACAGTGAGAAAAATAGCTACAATATCAGCTTTCAAGATGCACTCATTAGAAACATGTAAACTGCCTTTTGATTGGTGGATTTCTTTTAGGGGAACTGGTCAAGAAATCATATTCCTACAAGATGAAGCTGGTTTTTCATCTGCCAACTTTGGCTGCAGAACATCAACATCTGGAAAGTTTTATATGGGATTTGTGGGATTTTTTTTTTCTCTCAGAAGGTCCTGTTCTAACTAATCTGGAATCTGGTTTGGGAGACAGTCTGAGTCATCTTTAAAATAGAAATATTTCATGGTTGTGGTCTTTATTGGTTTTTGTTATTTGGGATTGGGGTTTTTTTTGTGTGTGGGAGGGGTGTATTTATTTCTCATAACCTTTTGTCCAATCAATTGCAGCAGATTGTGATCAATATGCACAATGATTATTAGAACTGCAGTTGTTGCTACCAGGTCATATCTTCTCCTACACAAAAATCCCATCAAATTTTAGTGCAGGAGTATGCCAGATTTTTTGGCAAGGTAGATTCATTCCATCCTCACAGAAAGAAATTATTTTTATTATAAATTAATTAGTTCAAGTCTGAGATGCAAGTCTGAGTGATTTTATGATGCATCACTGTGGTTCTCTGTGCTATCAGATCCATTGTGGGAAAGGCTGTGTGTAGGTAGATAAATCAAGGAAGAAGTAGAGTTTTTATTTTAAATCTTACAAATGTCTGCTGTTTACACTTCATTGACATGTTGAAGGGAATATCTGCAGGAACTGAGTTTAACAATATTTCAGTGTATGTTGCTGGCTCATTCACACCCTGCCATGTTCAATACTGCAGTTTTAGGAGTGTCAGAAACAGATAAACTCCAAGTTGAATCTATTGCTTATTGGCTCACAAACAAAAGCCTATTGTTAAATCCAGAACTAACATCATTGCCAAAAGTGAAAGTGAATAATCTGAGATGGAGAAGACAAAGAATTCTGAAAGTTAAAGTTCCTATGGCAACACTGACTGGGACAACCTGCCACAAAAATTAATTGTTTCTCTGTTCCTTAATGGTAGGAGGTGCAGGTAGGGAGAACACTGCTGGAGTAAACATGGTCAAACACCCACAGCCTTTCTGATAAAGTATGTTTTGATATCAAACAAGCCTGTCAAGCCCAGGTTTTTAAATATCTTCAGAGAAAATGTGAATAAGAAACACAGACTTAAGTACTAATGCACAGATTCAGTGTGCTATCCTCTCATGGAGTATAAATTTGTTTATACACACACCCCAGCAAGCTTGCATCCAATTCCTACACTGATTTTTTTTCAATTTAAGAGATGCTTTTGCAATCAGATACAGAGTTTACTCTGTTCTTTTAATCTCATTTACTTCGTTTCTCAGGAGAATTGTTTCCTGGAAATCAGCACTGAGAAGGTATTTGAGAGGAGTTTACCTGCCTGTAATTAATTGTTTCCTGTATCTGAGGTGTGTTGCAGTGTAAACCAAGAATAAAAGCCTCTTTACCAGGAATTTTAATCAAGATCTTGCAGTATTTACTTGTCTCCAGCAAGAAAGCATTTGTGTCCATGATCCCAGAGTTCTGCTAAGGTTCTTACAGAGAATCCAGTATGCTCAGTGGAAAATAGGCATGGGAAATATTTAACAAGTGTGATAAAAAGCATCTGAATGCCAAATATTTTACAACTGCAATTTTGAGGCACACAGTGTAAGCCTTGTCACCTGTACACCTCTGCTTAAATCTTCCCTCAGGATTTTCTTTGTCCATGTCACCAAGACAATTCCAGACTTATAATTTTAAAACATTTTCCATTCAAATGGCATGGTTCTTGACAAATATCTTAAAGCCTGTAAGATCTGAAAACCTCCTCATTTGCCAGCATGCTTTCTATCCCAGGATGCTCTAATTCTATAAAATTTGGGGAATACTTTGACCTTTAAGATGAAACCTCACAGCACATACGATATCTTCATACCAAGCCACAGAAGTGATACTAATTCACACAATTTTAACTGACCCATTGTGATGTGCATCCAAATATTAATATTCTAAGATCCCTTTTCCAGAGGTGCCTTTGCTCTCAGAGCCAATATTCTCCACTCAAGCTATTCAAACAGCAGGACATTGTCTCCCAGTAGAAAATCATCTCTGCAGGATTTTATCACAATTCTTTAATTTGAGACTAGTGAGAAACTGTGCAATCCATTAGGAAAATGAGTTGTTTAACATCCTACCTGGGATTGTTACACCTTCTCCAAAGGACTATTTCTGCAGGATTAAACTAAGGCTGCTGAAGTACACCAGGGCTGAATCTTGAGTTCTTGTGTCAGCTGAAGACTTGGCTCCTTTCCCTGAAGCTTTCACTCTCCTTCCCAGAAGTGTCAGCTGAAATGAGATGACAATTCCAAGGGCACCATTGACTTTTCAGCAAATGAGCAATAGCCCAGCACTGTAACTCCTGCCAGGGACTGCCAAGAAGGGGAACTTGGTTTTCTTGTGTTTCAGTAAGTTTGAGATCTATGGGCAGCTGACCTTCAGTGTCTGTGGAAACTGTCCCTGCATGGATGGAAGATTTACATTCACCTCCATGGTATTTTGGGATGTGACAGAGTCAGTTTAAGGGCAAAATAAACTTCCTTCACTGCTTTTCTGCAATGGCCCTTGTGGTCTCTTCTAGAGCAGATCTCATAGCATTTGCCAGGAGGGGTGAAAATATTAAAATTTTACAAGTGGAATGCATTTGAGAGTGTCCTCAGAACTGTATGCATATTATCTCAACATAACCCATCTTTTGTAGACAGAGAGTTCTTTCTTGATAGGCCACAAAAATCATCCTGACACAAGCACACAGGATTTGTGGACAGATGGAACTTAAGCACTTTGAGCTGTATATGGATACAGGTTTGGACATACAGGGCTGAAAAGTTGTTCTCAGAACCAGGCAACACCAAAAGCACTGCTTCCAAAACATCACTTCAGGCAAGAAAAGTAAATCCTATACCTGTTTTCAAATTACTTTCTTGCACAGCCGAGCTCATTTCTATTGCTCTAAAGGATTACAAGCTGCAAGGCAAAGTTTAAAGAGACAATACTTTAAAACACCATGTGCTTGGGAGAATCAACACATGAAATACAAATCAAGAAAGCACCTCCTTCTTGGTGACAGAAGTGGTTTTCAGAAAAGCAAATGAAGGTTTTCAAAGCATTTTCTTGTCTGAAGTGTCTTTTAGACTGTTCAAATGGTAAAATCTCCTACCACTCCTTTAAATGTTAGAGGTACTAAGCCTTAGATATCAGATCCAGCTACCTTACTCTTCTAACAGTGTCAGATCTTGAGACAACTTTTGCCTTTAATATGTTAATATTTTTCAGCAATATGAGCATGGATATAATCCCACTTTCCTTTATACCTCTCCTCTCTTCTTGTGCTTTATTGGATTCACGTGTTTTGAGAGGAGAATGTAATACTAATAATCATCTCAAAGAAAATCTGCTAGGGCCACTTCCAGCTGATGCAGAGGTAGTTTGAGGTACAATGTGTGGCTTTAAGAGCAATCTATATTGTAGTATAGGACCTTTTAGAGAGAACTGTAAACCCAGCTTTGGAATTGCTCTGCAATGTCATTTAGCTTCTCAGCAGCTCTCCAAGTCCTTGCAGAAATACAAGGATGATCAAAGGTACAGGATGGTATCAGCATGATGAGTGTATAATAGACCAGCTCTTTTCAGCCTGGAAAAAAAAAATAGATGAGTGAAGAAGTACATGACAGATGCCATCAGTGGCACATAAAAGATAAAAAGATAACATGTCGTTCATTGTCTCTTTCAATGGAATGAAATCTAAAGCAGGCAGATCCAAACTAAGCATGAATTTTCAAAGTGGAGAGTTAAAAAGTACTCCTTGCCTTTTCAATACTTTTAGGAGTATTGAAAAGGCAATTGATGAAGTTGAAGATAATAAAATAAATAATTCACTGTGGGCTATTATGTAATGGCACTTCTGATGGTTAGAGGGACTCTAAACAGATATTTTGTCAAACTGGGAAAAAACACTCCAGAAAAGGATCATAGCTGATTTCTCCCACTCCTATATGTTATTCCTTTACCAAATATTGGTCATGTTGTGTGACAGAACACAAGGTCAGATGCACATTTCATCTGATGCACTACAGCCATTCCCTTGGTGTAATTGTGTGGAAAAGTATCAGACCCTGCCTGAAAATATAAAGGAAAAACCCCATATATTATTAATGTTGGGAATAGATTTTTCTGAATGCTTTGCAAACTCACTTGAAGTATGAAATGTTACTAAATCATGCTCATTGATAAAGAAGTGCACACTCCTTTCCCCATTTTTTCCTTGTGTAGATTCTGATTGAAACAACCTGACCAGAAACCTTGTACAGTTAAGACCATTCAGGACTTGGAAACACAGTCTCTTAATCCAGGGAAGAGATTATTTCAAAATCTTGGTGATAGCTTTGCTGTAAACTGGTCAGGAGTTTCTTTTCTATATTAATGCTATGGAATTCCTAATCCCAGAGGATGGCTGAACCAACATTAACTTCCTAATTTCTATTTCTAAAACAGACAGGTGCTTGTAAGGCAGCAGAGACCTCCACCAGGTACTACCATAACATTTAACAGGTTTGTTGTCACACAGTACTGGTACCACTCAGAAACCAGAACAGCAGATTGAGGAAATACTTTTGGTCCTGTCACCAAGCCTTGCTTAAAAAGAGTTGCAAAGGAACTCCCAAAATAAGATTGAAGAGGTGAAGATGAAAACTAAAAGCACAGAATGAAACACCATCCCTACTTACCCCAGTGTGTCACTATTTTCAAAAGAGATGGAATACACTTGGAAATTCAATTAGAACTTGCTGGTATTAAACAACATTACAGTTAACTGAGATCAAGTAAATCTCATTTCTCAGTGAAAAGAACCAAAGATATTGTATTTCTCCTTTCCAGAAACCTCGAATTTTTCAGACCTACCTCAGGACTGTCAAAATTATATGAGGTGACAAGTACAGGGCAATATCAGTACCTATTGTCCTTTTTGTTTGTTCTTTTTTCCACTCCTCTAAGTGGCTTTATCTAGAGTAAGTCAATATTGGGTTAGACTACACACAAGTAATTTTCTAAAAATTTTAATTATTAAATAATTTTATATTATTAAATAATTTTTCTTCATATTTCCTGGCCTGGCAACTGTTCATGTTATTTGGTTTCTTGCAGGGCAGGTTGAATTTAAATAATGGCTAAGTTGGAGGCACAGCCACTTCATGGTAATAAGTTTTTCTTTTGAAAATTAAATCACTTCTATCATACATAACAAACTCTGCTGGTAGAGACATTGATCAGTGATGGAACTGAATGTCCTCTAAGTGGTTAATCTTTAAAATAAATTCTTCAGCATTCAAAATTGCTAACTGGTAAAACTGTAGTAATCTTGTAAATAAAGTTGGGTGACAAGTCATAAGATCCCTTACATCTTAAAAAGTCCTCTGCTTGTATGCTAACTGTTCACAGACTAGATTTATCCTGCTGTAAAAAGGGTACCAGAATCCTGAAAACTTTAGCTCAAGGGTTCTGTTATTACAGAATACAGCAGCGCTGATACCAAAATTATTATGTCTTCTCATCTGAAAATATCAGAGGAAAAACTTCCCCAAATGGAACAAAAAAAGAATTTCACATACCTCCATTTATCTCTGGAGGAAGTTGTTCAGAACAGAAAGTTTAGACTTTGCTACAGAAAGTGATAACAAGTTATTTAACAAATTGCTGTGACTGTGCATCTGAGGTTTTCCCAATGACACATACTCAGCTCATGAAACGGTAAGTGATAAAATTACTTGATGTAATAAAGAAGAATCAGTTGATTTTCCATGAGCCAAATTGCACAGAATGATAAATCTTCATGAGGTACCCTTTGGCTTGAAGAACATCTTTAAATTTATGAACAGTCCAGCTATCAACTCAAAGCTGGCTCTCCATGTTTCCGTAAGTTGGGTGTTGGAAATGATAGACCTGCTCTTTAAAAACGACTCTGTTTGCACGTGCCTGACTTAAAACTCCTCAAAGAATTCTGATGAGAAGGAGGGATTTTACTCTTCTCAATACCTTGTATTGTAAGCAGAGAACTTAGGCCCAAGTGGCTGCCTGCAACATTTTTCAGCATTACAGTGATGACATAAACTACCAGAATCGAACTTATCCGGTGTTACTATGAAGGCCAAAAACTTCAGAGTCCTTGGAATAACTTCTCATATCTCTACTCCCTCTTCTCTCTCAATTCTTGTGCCATTTCTCTTCTTGCTCTTTTAATGAATCTTTATTTAATAGTTGAGGAGTGAGCAGAGCCCCATTCAGTGTTTAAGTTTCTGCATAAAAATACAAAAAAGAGTCATATGACCAGTTCTGTGCTCCCTGACAAAAGCCCAAAATTACAACCTTCAACCTAGTGTGTGCCTGGACAAAAACTTGATCTTTTCATGTTCATACACTGTGCATGGATCAGTCTCATTTATTAGCAGACAGGTAGATTCCTGCATTACAGCTGAAGTGACAACTCCATTAGCATTCAGAGCAGATACTCATGGAATTGGCTGACAACACAGTTCATGTTTATATGCATGGGATGCATTTACACTTATAACTATGTCATGATCTACAACATCAGCTAATGTGAAAATTATGCATTTAGGTTTAACACTGTGTAAATGCCAGATAGGCAGGATGGAAAAGTCCATTTAGCTTTTTAAGTACAGCCTCCAAAGGCAGTTTAGAATTTTTAGTTAGCAACTACATTAATAATTTTTTTGTTCTTTTATTATAGAAATGGGTAGAAAAAGCCATTTGACACTTTGAATACAATGAACAACTCCACCTGCTCTCCAATATTTGCTTTTATTGCAAAAGGCTGTGCTTTTATTGCAAAGCTATTTACTACAAATAGCCTTACTATAACAGCCTGTGTTAGTATCTTTGCTATAATAACCAAGGATGTTCATGTCACTACATTAACCACCATTCTCTGACCCTGAAGGGTTGAAAGTCTTTCCAAGACAAAGTATTTTTCTTTGTGCAGAAATTATAAGTATAGTACTGCCTTTCAAGAAAGAAAAACATTCCTCTTGGCTAATTTGCCTCATCATAGTATCCTAAAAAACACACCAGCCGAGCATGTTCTGCCCTGATCTTAAAACACAACTGGCTATAGGAGTTTATCTATAGGAGAATTGTCAGAGCATGGGGTTTAAATAATTCTTTGAACCAATGCTGTCAGCTGTAGAAGCACAAAAACACTGCCACGTTTGGCAGTTGCTAATAAACCAGTGGGATTTCCATTATTCAGGTGAGGACATGCACAGAGAACCACTATCACTGAGATATTTTCTGAAAAATCCCTTTGCCAGGATTTCTTCTCCTGGGAAGCTGAGAAGCCACAGAGAAAAGGGAAAACAATTATCTGATTGCTTCTCCTGTGTTTTGCTGCTTTGGGGTGTGGTTTGGACATTGTTTACCAACTGGTCATTGTTTTATTGGTTTCATGTGAATTGTTTTAACCTAATGACCAAAAATGACCAAAAATGTGAAAATGTTTCTAGGAAGAGAAACAAGAAGTGTTCTGGCTTATGCATCTCATAAAAGAAAGGGTCAGGGGAAGCTAATCTGCCACTTGTGCCTGTCTCAGCCATTATGCCAACTGGTCACCAGCAGAGTAAGATTTTTTTACTCTTAAATAAGTCTTAGTTTGGCTATACTGAATAATTTTTGTATCAATATATCAAAATAATTGAATGCAGAATGTCTTGGTATTTTTTACCATTATTCCCTCTGATGAGCACATCCCTTTAGGGACCCTACAATAACCTACTGCTGCTATCACCACTAGTTTTACCTCTACCATTTACAGAAGTAAAAGTGAGTTTGGGTTATTTAGGCAAAAATTATGATTCTATAATCTAAGTGTTAAATTTCTCATCTGGAGGGGAAATCCAGCCCTTTACCAGTGTGACTTCCCTGATCATTAGTTCATGAAACATGGATATTTATGGGGAGGAAAAAAAAAAAACATTTCTAGTAAAAAAAGAAAAAAAAAGTATTAGCTGGTGTCTTAACTTCTAAGTCATAAGAATTTTAACTTCAATACATGCAAATGAATATTTTTTTGCAATATTTCTTCCAAAAACTCTGCAATTGCCTGTTTGCATGCACACATACATGGGCATCCTCAAGACAAATAAAACATTCAGTGGATTTATCCCACATCTTTTATTTTCAGTTAATGGCTAGTAAATCCACACCTTTTTGTACTTATGTTAGTGCATAAATAAACAAAATAGCTCCTACTTAGAATTCCAGTTCCTAGAGATTTAAAGAACTCCCTTCACAAATAACCTTGATTTCAAGGCAGTTAAATTCAACCTAGGGTTACAAAACATGCATTATTCATTTTCCCTATGACTGCTAAAAGTGATTTAATCTGTTTATAAAGGGGGAGTTCAATTTTATTAAACTTTTCTTAACAAAGATCCCTGTGCTGCAGAATGTTTTACCTTGAAATTGTCACCCTTGCCTCTTAAACAGAATCCAGAGAGAAAAAAATCTCTCCTAAGACATAACACCAGTCATATAACATTTATTCTTAGGCTTTCTAATCATATTTTCTAACCATTATTAATTTGTAATTAAGAAGCAATGAGCAAAAATTATTGCAAGGTTTCATTTCTGCCCCAATTAGCATTTTGGATTTTGCTTTGGGGTCCTCATTACAAACAAGTTGTCAAGCTAAATGATGTGGCAAGTTATCTATATTTAGCGACCTATAATTTTAGCTTGTGTTTTACTGGTTGAAAACATGAGCAACTGACATCACTGCAGACAACAGGAAAGAAGAATGAACTAATATTAAAATCCCCAATAGCATGCATTAATCTTTTGTGATTAAAACCCTCTGCCTGGCCTTCCTTTGAAAAGACAAAGACTTCCAAACTGATTAAACCTAGAGGCAAGGCTGTTTTGCATATATCTTGTAAAAGTCCCCAAGCTGCCCTAAACTTCGGTCTAAAAATTAGCCGCAATCAAATTTTTCTTAGATAGCCATGTACCAGCTTGCCATTCTTCCAATTTTATTCCTGAAAATTTGATAAGCTTGGAGTCCAGTTTTTATAAATCAAAAGTGTGCTTGCATTTTACCTGATTTCATCACATGTTCTAAAATTGGTCTAGAAAACTGGGGTCTGTTTATGCTTCTGATTTCAGAGAGATTTGCTGTTAGAAATCAGCCATGATTTCTACACTTCTGCTCCGAGTGGACAACATCACACCGGGAGTACATTCTAATTAATTCCAATGTTAATTGGCAATTCATTAAGCTTAGCTGTGCCACCAATTGAGTTTAATTTTACCCAGGTATCCCCCAATGTATTCAGAGGCACAGCCACATGTCTCTTTACTTTAGGCTTATTCCTACAACTCCTGAGGTAGAAAAGAGCTCACAAATATATGGTGGGTAAAATGCAGTCAGAAACAATCACAGCAACTTTGATGTCAAAGAAGCTCAAAAGATCTGTGCAGAGGTTAAAAGCAGCTGCTTAGATCTGGAGAAATCAGTTCCAGTCTCATTCATCTGAAGTCACTGCAAGTTCCACTCCTGCCTTCAACACCACAAATACTGAATTAAGGACTACACCTGTACTCAACATTCTTCCAAGCTGCTGGAAGGTTGTACATGGTCGATGCAATTCCCATCATAATTTTCCCTCAGAACTACATAAATCTGCGAGGTGGTTTGAAGCCTCATTTCTGAGAGCAGGGACCATACTTTAGACTAATTGTTGCACTTTAATTATTACAAATGGGAGGAAATAATTCCATTTAAGATACTAACAAGAGTTAGAAATCCTCATTGGGTCAATAGCAGGACATGGCACTACTCAGTGTGACTTACTGAACACGAAAGTGTCTTCTTATTATGAAGTGACTGATTAGCATAAAAAGGGAATTAAAATTATTAGTGGCTGGGATATTTTTGAGGTGGATTCTGATTTCTCTGTCCAGGTGGAGACCCAATATATCCACTCTTGATATCAAAGAGTATTACAAAAAAACCTGTTAAATATAGAATTAACATTGAAACTGTTTTTTTCCATTATTTGCAACAAGTGTAAGTTGACAAACACATGGCAGATTTCCAGTGTTTCTCCAAATACTATTTTTAATACTTTGCAATAAAATTGTTTATGTGAGATGTTGGCATAATTGCTTGCAGATACAAATTAAGAAATTATTTCCTAAGCTGTGCAGAACTGAAATCCTATGGCATAAAAGCAGGAGTAAATAAATACTGCAATATATTTTGCAGAACATTTTAATGCACTGTGTGTCCTATAAATCAGGAGAAATGCACTACTTCCCTTGCTTGCCTGGATTTAGTCCTACAGAAGATAGGGTTACCTAAACTTCAATCCTGCCCTGAACTTAATCCTTTGTATTTTATCTCTAAAAGTCTCACCAAGTGTATGAAATAAGACATTGAATCATACTGGGGATGATGGGGAAAAAAGAGCTTAAAAGCTAGAAATGGATAAAGCTAAATCAAGCCAATGAGCACCATAAAATCTGCTTGAAGTCAAAGTGCCTTTGCCAACATTTTTGGCAGCTTAATATTCCAAATATTCAAAGTTGGATCCTTAGAAATAACTAGAAAATGTCTCCTGTCCATAGCCAGACTTCACAGAGAAAAGTTGTTTCTTTTTTACACAGGTAATGTTTAACTCTCCTGATCTGTCTAGCTGCAAAGATCTGGACATCTCTTCAGAAGAGGTTTGTGAGACTTTCATGAGTACAACGCTGTATTATTGAGTGGCTGTTCCCACAAGGTTCCTATATCCCCTGAAGAACACCTTTCAAAAATATTTTTTTTCAAAAAGCAGGTCTGGCTGCCGAATTGCTGTGAGTTTATACTTAATAACAGACATTTGCAAAACAACATAAAATTCCAAATAAATCAAACCAGAATGGTTGTTTGACCTTGAATCAAAGCACCCTAACAGAGCTTCTGTCCACACATCTACACTCTTTTTTCCTCAGAACTGTCAGAATAGAATTTCCTTCTTTTTGAACCAGTAATAGTGCTTGGCAGTAACTCTAAGCTGCAATTCCAAGCACTTAGAACTCAGTCTCCCTTTTAAGCTTGAGAGCAAGCTGGTGATTCAATATTTCTGTCATAAAGACACTCCCAGGCTTTTTCTGCAGATACAATGACCAAAAGAGCTGAAGGTCGCATCACAGCTCAAAGACTTCTAATTCTAACAATGGAGCAACATCCAACCCATATCAACCATCAAAGCTCTACATACATTATACTGCCAGCTTTTGGACCATCAACTTGGCTGCTCACTGACCTCAAGGTAATGAGAAACAAATTGTATCCTGAATATCCAAGTGCTGTGCGGCAGGAGCAGCACACTTATACAAACTTCTCATGAAACATGAAGTAATTTCTTCATAAGGAAGCTTAAGGAAGTAAAAAAGCCAACAAAAATGCCGAAATATCCATTTTCTGCTACTTAATAAAACAAAAATCAGCTGAAAAGCATGTATAGTTTACCTACCTCTTGTTGCAGCCATGTGCTAGAACAGCAAGGAGATGGAGAGCTTGAGTTCCAGCTTCCACTTAAAACATTGGCAACCAAGCTAGCAGGAAAACTGGGTTTTCTATTTTTTGTACTTCAGTTTATGCCAAAATCAGGCTAAAGCAAACAAAATAATTGCAAGTAACTGAAAAAGAACACAATTCTTGTTTTTCTGGAAGCATTAGCATCATCTTTCAGCGTGCTTGAACTCAAGTTTAGCCCCCAAATGTCACTGTCATATTTTCTGAAAAATCCCTTTGCCAGGATTTCTTCTCCTGGGAAGCTGAGAAGCCTCAGAGAAAAAGGAAAACAATATTATCTTATTGCTTCTCCTGTGTTTTGCTGCTTTGGAATCTGGTTGGAGATTGTTTATCCAACAAGTGGATTCTTTTTACTTAATGACCAATCATGGTCAGGCTGTGTCGGGACTCTGGAAGAGGTCACGAGTTTTTCATTAGTATCTTGTTAAGCCTTCTGTAAGTATCATTTCTCTATTCTTTAGTACAGTTTTAGTATAGCATTCTTTAATAGAATATCATAAAATAATAAATTAGCCTTCTGTGAACATGGAGTCAGATTCATCAATTCCTCCTTTGTCCTGGGGACCAGCAAATACCACACCCAGACCAGGTTTTGGAAGTGATCTGGATATCCTAACCACACTGCCCATTAGCTGATGATCCACAATAGCAAATGCTACTAAGAGTGATGTAAATTTTATTTATGTAAAACTTTGGAGGAGGTTATGACACTGACAGTAGAGTTAGTCTAGGGAAAAAAAAGTCAGATTAGGTTTAATCACAATATCTTAACTAACTTATTGATGTTGGCAAATATGCTTTCAGAGCATAACTTTACTATGAACTTGCTTCTCCCTAATACAACCAGGAGAGGTATTTCCAAATATATTCCATATATTTTACAGAAAAAAATTATGACATTCCACATATTCAACAATGTCACATGCAGTTCTAAATTTCTTATTTTGGTTGCCCAAACTAACAATTCAAATAAGTTATTTATTTGAAGTTATAAGCTTCAAGTAAATTAGGTTTTTGTAGTTATTTGATGTTTCCTAATTAATAGAGTAAACCAGGAGAAAAAAAATACATTATATTATACAGGTTATTTTACCCAGATCATAAAAAAAACAAACCAATTACCATGAATCAAGCATTAGATGCACTTTTCCTTTTGATTATGCATCTGCTATCCAGCTTGATAAGACAAGAATCATCAGATACAAAGGCGTTATGTCGAAAATAATTACAATTAAGATTAACATAGCCAGAAGCCAACCCTTCATTACAGCACTGAAGAAATTTCATGTTAATGAGAAGGCACATCTTCTAAACAGACAGTTTCACAGCTTTAGAAAATAAGAACTCCTTTTCCTTCCAGGCAAACAAACAAAAATGACAAAGTAATTTTCCAAGTTCTGAGGTCCTGCCAGGACCTGTCTACAACTACAATATCTGAATTATCAGATCACTTCTCTTGTTTTATGTTTGGATTTCAGATTTATTTCACTTGTAGGCACCACATTAAAAATCTTGTGATTCCAAATGGTAGTTGCCACTTCATTCTTCAGTTTTATTTCTTATTTGGATATTACTCAGAAGTAGTCTGCAAATTAGGAGTAAATATATCATGCTATGGATTATTACTATATACCTCTGCTTGGTTCTTTGATGGTAGAACTTATAAAAGCAGAGTGTTTAACATGAATTCTTGTTCTCTTCATATTTCACTATTCCCACATTCAACTACAATAGGTTGTTAGCCAAACTGCATATTAAGTTTTCTTCATAACTTGGTTGTGGATTTTCGTTTGGCGGGACTCTTTTTGTTGTTCCCGTTCTGTTGTTTTTTGGGGGTTGTTTTTTCATTAGATTATAGACAAAAAACATGCTATGGAACCACATACTGAAAATTTAATGAAGTCAAGGTAAATGACAGCCAAAAAACAACCCCAAAAACTTACCCACAACTTACACTTAAATCCCCACTTCCCATTGGAAGTCACCTTCCTTTTGCTCATGCACCTGATTTTGACTTTCAAGAACACTTATATACTTTTCCAAGAAATTGAAATTTAAAAGATTGATATCCTTTTCATGTTCTTTTCTGACACCTCCCTCATTAACAAGGTGAGCACAACAACTGCATTTTTCAGTCATTAAAACCCTTCTTATTTCCATCTGTTTGTTCTAAACCTTATTTAATACTGGCAAACCCATTCATAGCCCTGAGAGATTAAAGTTTTTTACAGCAGTATCTTCCCCATTAAAAGAAATCTCAGAGTTGCTGCTCTTCACCCAGCTGGTCTGCAGATAGACTGGATAACACCAAGGTTAAAAATCCTTATTCATAGACTCAGAGAATGGTTTGGGTTGGAAAGGACCTCAAAGATCATTTCCTTCCAACCCTCTGCCATGGGCAGGGACACCTTCCACCAGACCAGGTTGCTCAGGGCATCCTCCAACCTGGCCCTGAACACTTCCAGGGATTCACTGCTGTTCAATAATGCAGCCTTTTCTGACCTGCACCACCCTCCTAAAAATCTGTGGGATGATAAGGAACAGCTGGACCCCAGTAAATTGCTCTTTCTAAATACATTCAGAACTCACAATATGAGATCCCATGGCCCTTTCTAGACAGGGAATACCTCTGCTGTTATTACTTGCAAAAATAGCTAATTATTTTTGGCAAAACTCAAAAGACTAAATAAGCTGATGAAACTGTCCTAGTTAATTTTTCTTATCTTTTTTTCAAAGCCCTGATAAACTGAATTTAGTGCAGCAGGAAATATCACAGAGGTACCTATTAAGATCTCACATGTGAAAGAGATTAAATTCAGATAAATGAAGATTAAAGCAGATTTTGCAAACATTGATCTATTTTATATTTTGTAAGGAGGTACAGATCATAAACACCCAGGCAGCACAAATATATCCCAGGATTAGGAGAATACTACTATCATTCTCAGTTACTGAACTAAAAAAAAAATAAAATCCATACTATAAAAAATTACAACTTCCTGAGTAACTACCATAGGAATGAAGAAAAAAAAAAAAAGAGGAAAAAGTAAATCTCATCAGCTTCAGGCAGAGATTTAGGCAGTTTAATTTCCAAACTTCTTTAGATATTCATCTTTAACCCTTTTCTACTAGCAGAACAAGAATCTCTAAGGAAATACAGACTTCTGGAAAGAAAATACCTACAGAAATATTCAAGCATTTCTATATTTTTATCTCTTTTCTTCTTCCCCCTGCTAGTGTTCCTAAGTGCTCAAGAAATGCTTTAGTGAGCTGCTCTGTATTATATAGGGACATCGACTTCTCCCACTGCCAGCAGGCTCTACTTGCTAATTAGCCCTTAATTAAAATGAGTTGCAGCTGGTTTGAGACACTCCCCTCTCCCCAACCTCAGTGTCCTGTTTCTAATTTCAGAACTAATAAAAATTCCCACAAGCCAGTCTGGTCTGGGTACTTTTCTTGAGAGAGTATATTCAGCATTTCTTTAGTGTTCTTTCCTCTTCCTCTTCTCTCTTTGTTTTCTAAGCACAAAATTTTAAGAATAGATTTTGCTTCTTCTTGGGTTTTTTCTTCTTTTTTTTTTTTTTAATTTCCCTAGTGCAGTGAATTATAATTTTTTTTCTTTTTCCTAGCTTTGAAATTCGTTTTAGCTGTTGATTTGATGGGGCTTTAGGCTGGAATAGACTGAAAGCCTGACAATAAAATCTTGCTAAGGGCCAGTGCAGATGTGTTACAAGGTTCCCAGAAAGTGCTGCCAACACATTTTAACTGAGCCTTTTGATGTCTGTTATTCCTGCATTTCCACTCAATTGAATTAAATTCCATTTGGATTTTGTGACGAGGACAAACATCCACAAAGGATGAAACCAAAGCTCACAAACTCGATTTGACCTTCCCTGGATTTGCAGAAGTCTGCAAGGATGGAAAGGCTGGGCAGCCTCTTCTCTCCCTGTTGTGACTGTGTCTCACCACGTTAGTGAATAAATATCACTGAACAAACCTTGTTTTAGCTTCCTCTTTATGTTCCTGACTCACCTTTCTGAAAGTTAATCTGATCTAAGCCAAGAGACACATTAGGGTCTCCAGGAAATGCTCTGAAATGGTTACTGTACCAGAAAAATAGAGATGTGAGCAGAGTTTTAAAAAAAAAAAATCTGGAAGGAAAGGTGGGGGAAAAAGAAGTGTATGGATATATTCACTTAGTTCTGAATGAGCAACTTGAAGTCATGGCTTGTGTATTGTCTTAAAAAAAGATAAATTTTTCACTTAAATATAACCAAAAAAAGAATTCAGTCCACTGAGCATGAGAGGTACAAGAGAGAGAGAGGCAAATAATGGCTGCATTCTTTTATTCTCCCCATAGGGATTGATCTTATTAGGCAAATAATATTTGAAGTTCTTCTCTGCTTCTGTATTGGCAACAGGAATGTAACCACTCCTCCCTTGGACAACTCTAAATACAGAGTATGGCAACTGCAGTTTACCTTTCTGCTCTTTCTAGAAGGGGTTTATCTCAGTTCTTGGAGCATCTGGATCCAGATTATAGTTTTATTAATTTATTAAATTTATTTTCTGTCTTGCAATCATGCTTATGTTTCTCTCCCAGTCAAAAGTCAGAGGTTTGGGGTTGGTTTCCTCCCTGCTCTTCACATGTGAACTGAAAGTCAAAATAAATCAATAAATAGGTTATTTGGGGGAAAAATTTAAATGTTTTATGTCAGATTCATTTGTTTAAATTTTAAGATAAAATGTCATTGCATGATTTCTGAGGAAAAAAAAAGAAGGAAACTTCCTTCTGAAAATATAAGAATGCAACAAAAATAAAAAAAAAAATCCAGCTTTATTAAACCCTGATATATACTTCCTTCCTCATGTGTGTTTCCATCTGTGAATCTCCCATGAATTCAAAAAGTCAGAACAAAAATCCTAAACAATAAAGCTGATTTTAAAAGGTGTTTGTAAAAAGAACCTGACTTTGAAAAACTGCAGGCTGAGGGATGCCTTCAGTTCAGGTTTAATTTACAGAGAACATTTAATAAGGCAGCACCAAATGTTTCTTTGTTTCCAATCAGCTTTCTAAATTAATGCAATGCATTTTAGCATTTGTCATGCAGAGAACATTTTTTGTCAGCATTTAATGTTCAAAATCCCAGGTTTTGCCCTTAATGATGATCAGCTCTGGTCATGTGCTGCTGTGATCTCCATACCTCAGGAGATTTTACTTTGGGTCTGAAGCAAAAGTGCTTCTAGAGGCAGCCTAAAGTTGCATCTAGAGGCAGTTTGGTGTTGCCAGAGGTAGTTCTAGTGCAATTTCCCCCTCTCAGGATAATTTCAAAGGTTGTTTCAATTTAAAATATCCTCACAATTGGAAATCCCAGATCCCTCTGTGACCGGGCACACCCCAGATGTGCCCAGCCCTACCAAGTTGTGCGCTGATTTTCTCTATAATATCTTTTTCTTCCTTTGTATCAACTGATACTTTTGGTAAATTAAGTGAGATATTTTAATGATATCCTCTAAAGATAATCATGTCAGATGATATTGAGCCCTGGGTGTGCAGCTGACAATGCACAATCAAAGGCTGGATGCAGTCCCTGCCTGATGTCCAAATATCCATCAGGCTGAGGGCTGTGGTCTCCTGCTTTTCCTTCCCAGGGACTTTTTTACAAACACTGAATGACAGATCCTGCCTGGCTGCACAGAAATTCTTACTGAAAATTCAACAGCTGAGCAAAGACTGCTTTCACCTTCCAGAAAACTCTTTCCAGAAGTTAATCCTAAACTTTCCGATGTTAAAGATAAATTTTCCGTAGGAAGTTGACAGATTTTTGACATGTTCTGTCTGTCTGAAGGAGATGATACAAGTAAAAAGACACCTGAATTTAGCTCTTATTGGAAACATAGAGAAATAACTTTGAATAGAAGAAACTTTGTGCTTTTGAGAAAAAGCAGAACTTGTAAGAAACAGAAATGTCTCATTCAGCAGATGATTAAACTTCCCATTGTAAAGGAATGAAAAAGATGTTACAATCAATGTTAGGACTTGCAGTGAATATACAGCTGAGATAAAAATGGGAAAATGGGAATTTTTTTTTTCCCGGCACTCTGAAATTCAGGCAGTGAGCTAGAAAACACAAGAAGATGTAAGACTGCCCTGCAGCTCCAGTAAGTTTAGTCTCATGTTACTTTCCTGCAAACGTCCCTGAAGGTGTAAGACAGTGAGCAATCAGCTCAGAAAATTACTAGATTCACTTTGTGTGATTCACTTTGTGTGGCCAGAGGGGGATACTTTGTTAAAAGACAATGAGAAATAGAAAGTGTAATGAGATCCTAAGCTCCTCTTTTAGCCATGCATCTAACGGTAAAATATTAGTATAGTGTGAAGGAAATACAGAAAGAAAATCACTGTAAATATCAATGCAGCATGTAGCTTGGGTGAGCTGATTTATGTCCAAGGGCAGTCATCGTAAAATCCATGAAAGAAGTCATTGTAAAATCCATGGAAAAGACAGGGGAAAACTCTAATTTCTTTATGTACAGGCCAGGCAGAACAGTTATTAATTTTTTCTTACTTGTACTTGGCATACCTGCTGTGCTATTTTCATACATTTTACAAAAACATGGGATTTGGAAGTGAGTTAAAAGAATATTCTGTCTAGAGGGAGTTTTTAGATTTCAACATATTATGAAATTCTGAATAACTTTTTGATGGAAATGAGGACATATTTTGGCCTTGTTTATAGAGTGAAATTAGTTATTAAACAGTAAAAAAAAATAAATAGAAGAGAAACTTCTTGACTTGTTGGACTGAAGCAACAATTTATTTCAGAAGGGTGTTGACATCATGCAGTACTGTGGTGTCACAGGAAAGGCAACAGGTTTGAGGTTTGATTCCAATGCTTTCAGGTTTGTTCTCACCTCAGATTCAGGGATCAAAATGCATTTTACATCTTAGATCTGGAGATGTCATTCATCACATTTTCTGTAGAGGACAGGTGCAGCACATTATGGGAAATACAATTTGTTTTTCCAGTCACAAGAGAACTGTGACACACTTTTTAATTGACTCAGAGTCAAGTTTGATTGGCTCAGGATAAAGTTTCAAGTGAGTTTAAAAATGGTACTGCTTTAATATGGGTTCGAAACAATATAAAATAATGGTATAGTATTCCATTTTCCAAAGAAAATATGGTGTAATCTTAAAGAAAGAGAATGGAGATGACTGAATAATCTTTCCTGAAGTTTTGGGTGGGTTTATTTGGGGAGATTTCTTTGCTTGTTCTTCACCCAAGCCTTTCCTCTTTACCTACTTTCAATCCAAAATTGTTCTTCCAAAAACATCTTTCTAAAATGTCTATTTCTCCATTCAAACCAAGGTTGGTGTGTGTCTTGGTTTTGAAAGACAGGTGTCTGCTCAGGAAGGCAGGAGCCTCCCCTGAAATGGAAAATGTAAACCCCCTCCCTCCAAATTGCTATAAATTTTAAATTAAGGAGCTCTCAGGCAAAAACATGGGAGCAGGAATAACGGCTCTTTATTAGGGAAGAAAATAAAAGGATAAAATAAACAATGCAGTACACTAGAACAACACTGACAGAGTCAGAACACAACCTGACACCCTGTGGGTCAGGGTGTTGGTATCAGTCCCATTGGAATTGTGGCTGCAGCCCTCCTGCAGTGTCAGGGGTGGCTCTGCTGGAGCAGGGATCCTGTAGAAGGGTGTCTTGTTTTCCTCTGAAGATGCAGTGGAAGAGGCAGCTGCTGTTCCTCTGGGAATCCAGTGCAGAAGCTGTGCTGGTGTTCCAGAATCTCCAGATTATATCCAGGTAGGAATGCTTGGCTCCTCCCCCTGGGCTCACATCTCCCAGTGGGATGCTGTAGTTCTTATCAGCCATGCAGTGACATTCAATGGCTGTTATCAGCAGATGTCTCCCCGAGAGAGGAGTGGGTGTGGAAGAGATAAGGAAAACTGCCCAATGAACAGAAGACAGCTGCCATGCAGATGGCAAATAGAATACAACCTGCTTGGCAATCCAGGACAGTGTGCAATACTGCATTTAATAAATCTTAGAAAAATTGTTTATGCTCCTGGAAGCTGATAACTGTGTTCACTCCTTGTGCGTTTCTCAATGGTCAGTCTGCAACAAATTGCCAGTTGAAAAACTGTAAATTGGAAGATTTCCTTTTCTTAAAGAACATTTAAATCCCTCTGGTATTTTTTAGGCACTCAGATGCACTCAACCACTCATGTGGAGCCTGCTGTATTTCCAGGAACAGCACTTGTGCACTTGACTAGAGTTTAGATGGAAATCATCTCCTGTTTGGTATAGAAAAGCTACTAAATGAGAAAATAACCTTTCATGATGCTAAGTCAGGTCACTAGGAAAAAGTGTTGATGTCCTACTTAAAAAGATCAGAGACAATATGACTGAGGTCAGGGTGATAACACTTAAAACTCTTTTTCCCTGTGATGGATGTAAAGAACACAGGGAAAGATGGGAGGGACAGGTGGAGATGGTTTAAGTGGTGGAATTTAACAAAGGGATGTCAAGCAGAAAGCTGACATCTGTTTTCAACTCCATCGTTATATTCATCACAGAAATGTTTAGAAGCACATACGAAAAAAGAGAATTTCAAGAAGAGTTGGCTTGATGGGTCTATTTTCATGTCTCTTAAAAGGATAACCAGGCTAAGAAAATAGTTAATCCCTAGAAAAGAGTTAATTCCCTAGGAATACAGCACATCTGGCAAGATCACAGCTGTACCAGAAGCCAGATGTTGCAATAATCTTATTGTGACTGAGAAAATAAGAACAACAAAAGAAAGTGGGAGAAAAGCACACACAGTCATAATGGATGGAAAAGTCACCTTTTTAGTTTCTGTTTTTATGAAGGCTAAAACATTGATTATTCTGGAAATGTTTTAATTTCTGAAGAATTTTGGAGGATAAAATAAAAAAGGTTGTTTGAACAGCTGGCTGCCAAAGCCATGGCTTGGAAAGTGGGTTCAGACTTGGCTTCACAAGCAACCAGAAGTTCTCCCTGTGATTAACCCTGCATCCATTGCAATTTTGTTGTGGGAAGAAGGAAAAACTGTCTAATAAATGAGACATTCCATAAGGAAGGGAACAGGTTCTAGTGAAAAGACTAGAAGAAAGGAGGAAGGAAGATTCCTTCTTTTAGGAACTCTGCAAACATGACTCCAGCAAGTAATCTCATCTCTCAATTTCACTTATTTATCTCTTGTGATGCTTTGTTTCCATTCTAATAAATATTTCAAAGTTCAGATTTGCAAAAGATTTTTTTTCAATCAGCTTTAATTATTAAATCAAATAGGTTAAATTAGTAAAGGAGAAAAGATATATTTCATATAGAATACTCTTCACAGAAATTGCACATGGGCATTATCTATGTGGTTCTAATAAATACCTGAGTATCTATATTTTTTTCTCCTTGAATTATGTATGCATTAGCTGCAGACTCTATAAGCATAAAGAAAACTTCCTGGAATATTTATGACATAAATATTAATAGCAGCAATAACTTAATTCAAATGAAAAATAAACATACTTACAGTATGCTCTTTTTCCTGATTCTGAACTGATTTGATTGAGATGTTGCAGCTATTGAGAAAAACATGATCCTTACATTGTGTTTGCTATACAGGAATTCTATATACTGATTTGAAGCTATATTTAAAATAATGATAATATTTTTGCATGCCACAGAAAGTATGAATCATTACAAAAGCTCAAGTATATTTGAATGAAATTATGTCCTTATGTTTGGTGTCATAATTTTGTTTGAATAACCAGGTAAAATAATAAAACTATTGAATTTGTTAGGCAGCACTAGCACAAAAAGAAATAAAAATTAAAATATATATATGTGTATATGTGTAAGTAAAAAATATTTGTCTATTCCAGGGAGGTTTCCGTGCCTGGAAATGTTCAAGTGTTCAAGGCCAGGCTGGAAGGAGCTTTGAACAACCTGGTCTAATGAAAATTGTCCCTGCCCATGGCAGTGGGTGGGAACTCAATGGTCTTTAAGATCCCTTCCCAAACATTCTGTGATTCTGTGAGAAAATTTTGACGTGGATGTTGAACATACTCAGTATTCTTCCAATATAATATAATATAATTGTGTTAAAAAGTATATAGATTTTAAAATAAATTATTAAAAATATATTAGAAATTTTCAACGTAAGTTTTGAAATTGAAGAAGTAAAAATGCTTTAGGGCAGCAGCAGGGAGCAAAAATCACTGTTGGTGTTTAGACATCTTTAATCACTACACAGGAAAGCAAAGTATGTCCCCATCTTTTTATGGAGGATGTATGTATTGTTAAACAAATATTCAGGAGATTTTCAGTTCAAATTGTAGGAACAAATTACATAGAAACAAGTAGGAAATGGCTAGGAAGTTGCCATAAAAGTTTAAATGGATTAGAAAAGGATTTTGCAAATTCATGGAAAATTGGTCCATCCTTTTGAGTGTTAAACACAATCAGATGCATCAACTGGCATCCAGAAAGTCCATAAACTGCTGACTGCAAAGATAATGTCCCCAGAGAAAAATCTGCCTGCATAATGACTATTTCTTTTGCAATCCAACTATCCTGTTGGCAAGCAGGATGCTGGAATAGGAAAAAGCTGTAGCCTGCCTCAGTATGGCAATTCTCTGCTTGTTATTGAGAGAAAAAAAAAGATTTAAGTACTTCAGCACTTAATTAAGTTTGTAAATGTGTCCCAGACTTAAGGTTGAACACACAATTAATTTATTTGCTGATTTGGTGGGTTTGTATTTCATTGTGCAAGTTATTTATTGCAGAACTCCAAGAGATTCCAGTGATCCCAGCACAGACAGTTCACGAGAGTTTACCCTTATTTTGCCCTGTTCCAGTGCCTCTGGCAGGTGAACTTTCAGATCTTTGAATTGAGAAATGGCTGCTTAAAACTTTGAGGTGAAGTGTGAAGAGCAGCAAGATCACATCCAATTAAAAAGTAATTCTCCAACAATGTTAACTTACAGGTCACTCATCTTTTTAAGAAGCCATAAATAATTTATTCATTACTAATTAGCTGCATCTACTTTACCATCATATCTCCTATTTAATGAGCAACATGAGAGCATTATGTTAATTTAAAACTATACGACTTGTCAAAAAGGAGTCAATTAAAAGGATTCTCTTCAGGAGGCTCTAATAGAATTCAGGACAGGATTACATCAGAAACGAAATTGAACTTTCTGTCCTGTGGGTATTTTGAGAGTTCAAACTTCTGTCCCAAACAGAAACAAATAGAGTGAATCTGTTTATTGCTAAGGAAGGCAGAGGCATGTCAGTTTGAATCAGTCACTCTGTATATCCTGATTGTTTATATTTCATGCTTATATTTCAACTCTACTCTGCAATGTGCTCTCAGGAGATTGGATTAGGAAGAACCTTTTTTGGAGCAATTCTACAGATGCTGGAAGCAAAAATTAGATTTATTTTATTTTCTGAAAAGTTTTGAAGGGTGAAAGAGCCTCCCCACTGTCCCATGATGTGACTCCTGTTGGCACAAACAGTGGAGAAGGACTTTCAGATCTCCTCCCAAGCAGCTATGCAGGGCAGAAGCTCCCTTATTTTCCCTATGAAAAGACAGCTCCAGGGGAGTGTTAAAAACTAAAACCTAGCAAAGTTAAGGAAAGGATTCATCTCACACAGTTGGGCTTGGTCAGATGCTTTGGTGTAGCAGGGATGTGGGCAGAGGGCTCAGAGTGGGACCTCTGCAATGCAGGCTCTGAAACAAGGCAAGGTGACTCCTGCCACAAAGATTTGGAGCTAATCATCATAAATAATATTTCTGTACCTCTCACTCCTTCAGGACAGCAGATATGACTGCAACCTTTTGTCTAATTTCTCAAGACTTCTTACAAATTTTGTACCAATGTACAAAATTAGGACCACAATTTCTAGACACTGGGAATACAGGGTTATTTTTATCTACATATATAGAAATGCTCTTAAAAAATAAAAATTCCACTCCTTATCATTTAAAACAGTTGACCAGCTCACTAAACCTTAGATTTCTAAAAGAAAGCTCCTAATTAAAGGTGAAATATTATCTACAGTTAATAGCAAAAGACAGACAAATCCAGAACCCACACCAGTTTTGTTTGGAAACATAATTTCGGATTCCCACTGGAGAAAATCACCTTTCTGAAGGCATCAAGCCTGTACAAAAGCCTGTGTGTTATGGACAGGCAGAGTGAGCTGTTAACATGAGAGTTATTCTGACCTGTGGAACTCAGAATGCAGGAGTGGGAATGAGAAAGAGCACAAAGGAACAAAAAGATCATGGAGCACCACCTTGGCTTGTTTCACAGTTACTTTAAATTTTCATGACTATTGAAATCGGATTAGCTTCAATTCTCAAATGGTGTGCCTGAAAAAACAATCCTCTCTCCTCTAATGAAAGGATAAATCCAGAGAATTTAGAGTGCCAAGAGCAAGCCTACAAAAGCAAAGGAATAGTCTAGCAGACTTTAGGAGGTCTTTACTTTCATTATTTTACAGACAACCTTTCTCTTGCTCAAACAAAACATTTCCCACCCAAAGCTTATGAACAGGATGTTATCTTTGCACCAGGACTTGCCAGTGATTAGATGGAAATCTCCTGAGTTTTAGACCCCATTTATCTTGCGCTTGACTCTTTTCCAGTTGATGATTAATTAATGGGCTGTGGAGCTCTTAGCAAGGCTTTCCCTTGAACATCTCTTGGTTCCATCACATCTCCAGAGCTCTGGGCTGCAAGAGCCGCTGGAGGGTCCCTGAGCCCCTCTGATGTCAAAGGGAGCTGGAAGTCAGACACCAGAAAGAAAACACCATCATGTGGCATTTTAACAGGTTTGTCTTCAAGTAGGTTTTAAAAGTTGCCTTTTTTTTCCCTTTTTTCTATTTTTCTTTTCTTTTTTTTATTTTTTTTCCTCTCTAGACTTTCTCTGTAATCTAGAGATCACACTAGTGTCAGGCCAAATAAAACAGTATATAATTCTGAACGTTCTGAATGAATTTTTAATACAATCAGATCTATTTCCAGCAGCGCTCAGTTTGCGTATTTCTCACTCAAAACACTGAATATCAGTAGTAAAAAATAAAAGCAGGACCTTGATGGTTTTAAAATAACTCTGATACCAAACAACTCTTCCAGGCTATTAACTCTCTGGGAATGCAGCTTGTCAGATAAATCAGTTCTGATCTGTGGCCCACGTTGTGTTTATCCCAGTTCCTTAGAGACAGTTCTACAGTTCTCTCATCAGGTATTGTCTGCTTAATAATTTCATATAAGTTTAAAAAAAAGAAAAAAAAAGAAAGAAAAAAGAACAGGAAAGCATGTTCTTATTTATGTTCTTAGAAAGCACCTTCTTATTTATTTTTTCTTAATACAAAAAGGAACATTAAATTATTAAACCATTTTAGAGTCCCACTCTTCCTGGAAGAAAATACAGAGAAGTGAAAACTAACATTACAGTGGCACAAATTAGTGTGTTAATTTTGAAAAGAAATATTCATTTATTCATGTTGTCAAGATGAGAGGCATTTTCTATAAACTCACAATAATACATGCACATCTGAATTCTATCACTATGGGACAGAGTTAAGATTGTTTTAAAACTTTAATACAAATTTATTTATATTAAATCATAGTTGTTCAACATTTTCAAATTTGAGCTTCCCTAATTATTTTTTTTTTAAGTTTTGACTCATGTAATGGAATTTAGGTGTCACACTATAGGCTCCTTTTTGTTTCCTGCTTCTTGCAGGGTCATTCAGAATAATCCATAATTTTTTAAGGTGATTAGGGGTTAGGCTTTAGATATCACTTTAGATAGCTTTAGATTTAGATATCACTTTAGATAACTTTAGATAAGCTTTAGGTAACTGCATTTCATTATCTTTAGCCTCAACTCTGCTTTTCTTGTTTTATCTCTTCCCCTGCTCCGTCTTATCTGTAAAGAAACTCATGTATGAAGTTATCTTTAGAAGAACAATTTTGTTCAGTGCCTGCTGAAGAAATTTTCATTTATGTAAAATAATGTAGGTGGAAATGCCTATCAATCCTGTGCATTTTTCAGTCATACCTCATGCTCCAGATGTCAGCAAGTTGAAGGCCTCCATCCACAGCACAGGCAATAAAAATGTCATAAGAAGTATAGAATTAACTTCATAATTTGAATGGAAAATTAACTGAAAACTTGGAAAAAGAAATAAATTTTAATAAATGTCTGAAAAAGAACACCTGGAATAAAATGATTCCACAAAATTTATGCATTTTATGCCCTTATTGTAAAAATCCTAAAAATAAAGAAATCATGTCTACTTTTAGCTGGTGATGGTGGATAAATTTCCAAGTCAACATGTTTTTAACAATAGTAATGTGAGAGTAGCCACAAAAACACTAAGGCCTTGTCCTGCTTCTAAAGGAGTTAAAATTAGAAAAGCAAAAGCACAGAGAAAACATATTGAAACTGCTTAAAGATTAATAATTGCTTCACATTCTTAAAAAAAAAACCCCTCAAATCCAACCATTTCATAAAAATAAAAGCATAACTTGATTTTGGTTGTACCCCAACATAGTATAGTTGGGTTTTGAAACTTTCTCAGAGCGCTCCTCCTTTCTTTTCCTCCAATAAATATATTTTCAGAGAATATCTGATATGTCTTGATTTCACTGGATTTGGGTATTACTGACCCTTTTGTGGGCAGTTTCAGAAGGAAAGCCATCCACACCTCAATGATATTAATAAGGAGGTGACACTGGAGAAGGGACTTGTCCCCAAGGCAGTGTCTGGGACAGAGCAGGCAATCTCTGAGCTCTCATCTGGTGCCAGTACTTGGATTTCCTCAGCACAAGGAGGAATTTTTCACTGCTGTGAACCCTTCCCTGCTGCTCTGGTTGTTCATTTGACCATTATCCAACCTTCAGTCCTCCCACTGCTCATTTTCTGTGTCCTCAGCCGGGCTGAAATAGCTGAAGTGATCTGTCACTCGTGGCATTCTGTTACCTCTCAGCTACAGATTTATGGTGCTCTTATCTACATGACATGGGTAACTCACATCTGAGGTACTGTGCTGCTTTTACAGCTCTGTGCACAGCTTGGTGTGAATCTCCACAACTGGAAAAGTGAACAATTGATCTTTATTTTCATTAGTTCACTGAAAAATTCCTCAGGGGTTAGAGCTCAGCCTTACCACTGTGTGAGCGTCGTGCCCTACTTGAAAAATCTGATTTGTATCATAATGTCACTGTGTGAGTTGTGTTCTCCTCTAGCACTTCTGGGTTAAGGGTTATTCTGCTTCTCCAAAGACTTCTTAAATTTTGAAGTAAAATTCTGAATTATGATAAATCTTCAGAACCATACAAAAAAAAAAACCAAACCTAAAAAACCAAAGTACCCCAAGCAACCAAACAAAAAATACCAAACAAGCAAAAAAAGCTCTGCATAATACCTTGTATGCTATGCATCTTTCAGAAACCAATGTGGAGAATTGGAAGGGGGGCTGACAGAAAAAAAAAAAGAGTGTTTTTTTTGAACATAAAATTATGGGTTCATCTGTTTCTACACCAGCAATTGCACAGAGCTTTGAATTTTTTCCTCAGCAGTGATCCCAGCCATTGTCAAAGCTTGATTATCTCATAGAGTATAGGGTTTATGATGGCTTTTGACTTTTTCATGGAGAAATTTCAGGAAAAAAATACAAGTCCATAACTTGAATATCTCAAATGTAAAAAAGAAAATGTTTGAGAAGAAGGAAGACTATTATAAAGAAGGGAGTCAAATACAATATGCATGTGTTAGTGTGTAAATGTAAATAAATGTGAAGATCTATTTATTTATATTCTCAACTGTGCAAGTGTGAAGTTTTACACAGATACATACACAAAAATGTTTGCAACAAAATTGAGAGAACAAAACCAATGACACTGGATTCTATCTTATTCTTTGAAAGATGAAATGATTTTCTTCAGAACAGCATTTTTGTGTCTTTATCTGGCCTGCAATAATTTCTGTTTCTAGTTTCTTATAGTAACAATTTTGATATGAATGCATCCACCTACAATTTATATTAATAGCAGACATCTTCAATAGCTCTCAAACTGCAAATTATTTTGAAAGGGAAACATCTGTACATATTGCTATTCTGATTGTAAAGTCTGTGAAAACATTTTTCTCCCTGAGCTTTGCTTGTTTTTAATATTGGAATAAAAGTGGCTTAGCTATGCTGAGAAAATACTTGATCAAAATGTTGAAACCAGAGATTTGGTGTTGTGTCTGCACACAAGGGGAGCTGCTCAGATGATTATCAAAATCCCCCTGATGTGGTATTTTTGGGGTTCCTCATCATGGGGAGGAAAGATGAATCTGACTCCATGTTCTTAGAAAGCTAATTTGTTATTTTATTATACTATATTATATTATACTATACTAAAACTATATTAAAGATTAGAGAAAGGCAGAAGGCTTAACAAGATACTAAGGAAAAACTCATGACTGCTTCCAGAGTCTGACACAGCTGGACAGTGAATGGTCATTAAGTTAAAACAATTCACATGTTGGATAAACAGTCTCCAAACCACATTCCAAAGCAGCAAAACACAGGAGAAGCAAATGAGATAATATTGTTTTTCTTTTTCTCCAAGGCTCCTCAGCTTCCCAGGAGAAAATCCTGGGCAAAGGGATTTTTCCAGAAAATATGACAGTGACACATTAACATGCTTAAAATAGTCTTTACTCTCCATCTGATGGTAACTTCTGGCACTGATAAATTAATATTTTTAACTGTCACCAGGTTTCTCAACAGATGAAGCTGAATTTAGTTTAGTTTAGAGAGGTGTAGTGAGAGCAGTTGTTTCATCTGCATTTGCAGTGTCTGTTAAAATGTGGAGATGACAGAAAAGACCTCAGTCACTCAATCCTCAGAAAGAAGAAATCCAAAATATCTACACTTTAAGCTTCCAGTAGAACAAAATTAAGAACCAGCAAATAATTTTTCATTGAGTTGCACCATCTCCCCACATCCGTAGATCCTTTAAGTATTTTTTGAGAATTAAGTATTCTCAAAGTATTTTTTTTTTCTGATTGGAAAACTACTTCATTCCTGCACCAATTTTCACAGCCTCTACTTTCATATTTTTGAAAAGCTTTTGGAGATCTGTACAGAAATATGTTCATGCATACTAAAATACAGTTAGGTTTGTATTGAAATGGAAATCCAAAACATGCTTGGAAAGACTTTTTCACACATGTCCATGTTTTAGGTACATCTCATTCATGAGAATATGAACTGTTTGATTGCAATATATATGTTGTTATATCATTACCCCTTTGATAAAAAAAAAAATGCCATGAAAATACTCCCCAGATTAATAAGATATTTTTTACCACCATGCTGTTAAGGTCAAGAGTAATTTCTCCATAAATAAGAAAGAGCAGTCAGTTCCACACAGAGCAGTCAGTTTCAATTACAGCTGGGGAAAAAGAGTATGAATATTGTCTCTGTGAAAATTGGTGCCTTTTTGACTATTGATTGACCAGCATTCCTGTAAGTTATTACTATTTGACTAAATAAGTATTGGTTTAAAAGACCTGCTTTGAAGAATTCTCTCAAAGTAAAGGATAACCAACAGGATAAAATGGTGACAGTAATTCTGGGTTAATTAAAAATTACTATTGAAAAATTTTTGTTCTGAACCCTACAACCAAACTCATAATTATATACAAAAATGTATGCATAGTTAATTCCATATTTATTGTAATTGCTTATATATGTCATAGTGCACTTTACAGGGGCCATTTTACTGTTCATTCCAAATTAGCTCATCTGCATTGCTTGTTGTAAACATACATTTTTCAACTGTGATCCTATCTTTCATTTTTTCAGGTCTGTAAAATAGATGGAACTTAATTTGTATCATATTTCCTAAGAATTCCATTTTCCTGAGTTAGAGACTACTACCATAACCTTTTCCTTGCAATTTATCACATTTGATTTCACATACTGGTTTGGTTTTCCGGGCTCCCGATATTGCTTTCACCTTAAACAAACCTTATGTTCTAAGGTCCTGATATTGGGAATAGGAAAGGGGGGAGAAAATCACCTCAAGGTAGCAGAAAGTTGGCTAAAGGAGCCAATAATAATTTCTGTCTCTCTGCTGTACTTTACTGGATTAAATGCAGTACAGCATGATGTTATTGTGACTTTCATTAGTGTTTTGGGGAATAATAGTGTGTGCAAAAAATCCCTATGTTTAAAAGGACAGTTTTATAAAACCAGAAGTAAGACTATCTGTGATCTCAGGATTACCTTCACCTTATTGCAATTGGCCTTCCTTTTGCCAATTTTCCAGTTAAAAACTTTCCACAGGAAATATAAATCCTTGGACGAACCTCAGCTGATCTCCAACTATTTCTGTTCAAAAGCCACCAAGATAAGCTGAAGGAGTTGCAATGTCGGTACTTCACAAAATTCCTTTTCTAGACAAGATTCTCACTGAATTATCTGTCCCAAAATTCACCACAGCCTCACCTTTAAGTCCATGGAATGATTTCTTGTGGCAGCCAGATGTCTATAATGCATGATAACACAAGTCAGCTGAGGGCCTTTGGCTGAAGAAGCAAAAGTTCACATCTCAGGCTCAGTACAAGTCTTGTACCAGAGAGAAAAATGAGGACTAGAATAATCCAGTTTTTAGTGTGATTAAGGCAATAAATTTCCAGTCTCACATTTTAAAAATACTAGATGTACAAATACCACCAAAAGTTGGTTTTTAACTCAGTGTTAAGAAAATGTTTTGACCAGAAATTCTTAGCCAACCTGCCTAGCATCAAGAGCAAAAAATACAATATAACCCACAAACAAAAATTCAACCTCAATATATCATTATGCAGTCTGGACCATCATTTTTATTCAAGAAAAATATATGTAAGACTCCTCAAAGTCAGCAGAATCTTCATTCATCTATTATATCTGGAAATCACAGCCTAGAAATATGTCAGAGAACAGTAACATGCCAAACCAGCACCTTATGTCCTCACTCACGTTTCTCAGCATGTTTGTAGGTTCCACAATCCTCTGAAAACATGAGAATAGAAGATCATCCATAATCCCATCCATGTATCAGTGCTGAAGTGAAATGTAATTTCCTTTAAAAAAGTTTGAAATGACTGAGTTTCCAAAAAAAAAAAAAAAATCTAGTTCACTTTTTAGTGCCTGGAAACATTTGTAAGAAAAGGCAGGAAGTTAGACAGTTTTACATACAAGTAGAATGAAGACAGTAACTTCTCACATCTGCATTTCTCACCTCCAAGTTTTATATAAACAACAGCTTTGTTTATGTTTCAGAAAAAAAACCAATGTTCAATTGTTATTTTTTCCCTTTCTCCAAGTCTCTGTCACATGCCATGTTGTTCTTTCTGCCTCCATCATCCATATTCTATAGCTTTGCCAAATCTCGTGTCCTTTCCTCAGCTGAAAAGTTCCAATCTGGGTGAGTTTCAAGTCAGATAAGAAGTATCACAGAACTGCATCTTTCCAATATGACAAGCCTGTATTTCTAGAAAATGCACTCAAGAAATAGCATTCTGCTAGGCTCAATAAAGACATATTTACAGAACCTAAATGTTTACACCCTCTCACATTTACAACCTCAAGTTAATCTTTGATGACCGTAGTCTGTGGCATTCACATTCTCTGAAAAAATTCCTTTCACACAGGATTTTTCTCCTGGGAAGCTGAGAAGCCTCAGAGAAAAGGAAAACAATTCTTATCTCATTTGCATCTCCTGTGTTGTGCTCATGTGGAATGTGTTTGGAGATTGTTTACCCACAGGTGATTGTTTCATTGGATTCTGCTGGGAGTTGTTTTCACTCTTTGGCCAATCAGGGCCAAGCTGTGTCAGGACTCTGGAGAGAGTCAGGAGTTTTCATTATTATCTTTTTAGCAGTCATTAAGTATCCTTTCTGTATTCTTTAATATAATATAGTATAATAAAATAATAAATTAGCCTTCTGAGAACATGGAGTCAGATTCATCATTCCTGCCTTCCTTGGATCATCTTTGCAAATACAATAATAGTCTGTCATGCTTACGAATTTATTTTCAGAGGTGTTCTATGAGTTGAGGTTCCTCACACAAAGTTCCAAGAAAGCAGCAGTTCAGACCAAGGTGTGGTAAACTTTGGTCCATCTCTATCTCTGCTTGTGCTGGCTGAGAGAATGTTCCTTTATGGGAGTCAAGTTGGAGTAAGTAACAAGGTTTGTGCCCATGGAGACCAGTGCTGTAGTTTGACAGTCATGTTAGGGCAGCAGGAGGCAACAATATCCATGAAAAATGAATGTACTAGGAAGTAAACCCTAAAAACAAGAATTGTGAAATAGTAATTTCAAAGGAAAAACAACAACAGCAATAATAATAAAAAGCCCACCTCAATACAGATGTGAAAGAATAAAATAAATTAATTACTCAGATTGTTAGTTTGTCCTGCTGATGTTGAAAATCCACAATTATGACATGAAAATTAATTTGAAATTCAAAGTTATATCTACAAATTCAGGTACAGTATTGAAAAAAAGAGAGAGGGTTAGATGCTGGCATAACAGAAGTCAATGGATGTCCTGAAGTCAATGACAAAATTCTCCTGAATTTAATTAGTTTAATATTTTAAGTCCAGAAAATCCAAGAGCCATGAACTCCCATCCAAAACTCATGACTCTCTGCAGAGCACTGGAAATAAGTGGAGACGTGAAATATCCTATTTTCTAGTGATCTGGACATTTCAAGAGCTGGTAGACCACAAAATAATATTATGAGAGGGTGCAAATTTTGAGTGGATACAATCTTAAATTATTTATTCTGGAAAAGGTACGGAAAAAGCTAATTTTTCACCACAGGCTCAGTAAAGGAAGCATCAAACAAATCTCCCTGAGTTTTTCCACTCTGTATATTTGGACTAGACAATAATGCGCCCCCCTTTGTGTAGAAAGATCATTGAAAATACACAAGTCCCAGCCCTAGGCATTGCTGTAGCCAGAGTTAATACAAACTGAGCTGAAAACAAATCTTTAGCCACAAGGACCTCGTGTGGGTTTGAAAGTTCATATTCTATATTGCTTGTCAATATTATTATCTGCAGGGAAAAATAAGGTCTATGAAAAATAAAAAATCGGTGCATAAACAAAAGTGTATTTTTGGGGGGGGTCATAGTTAATTATAGGGGTTTTTGTTATAACTACTTCCCCATGAATATACATAAGCCTAAATATCCCATTACTGTTTAATTATACAGCCATTAGAAGAAGAAAATTGCCAGTGAAAGCAGCTATGAAAAATGTATATCATTTACAAAACCATACATAATATACCACGGATATTTTCAATATTACAGGGAAAAAGATGACTCTGAGGATATCAGCATTGCATTTAATCGCTTTTATACATTATCAAGTCTTTCATTGTGTAGAATTATGAGGGAGCTGGAAATGAAAACTCATCTGGGTGCCATTTTAAATCATACATTGGGCTTATTATAAGATATCAGGAGGGCTCATTCCTTCACCTGAGCTGTTGGTTTACCATCTGGACTTTTTAGTCATAAACTTCAAAAAAATTTCATTAAGGTGTGACATTAACCTTCAGCACAAGGTTTTCACATTCTAGTATAACTTTGCAATATTGGAAAGCTGCCTTATTGTTCTCAGCTTTTTGCTGTCATTTCTTGTAATGACTGTTTGCACTTTGAAACCACAACAATTCACGGGTATGTGAATTAATAATTCAGGTAAACACCTTTTATATCTGTGCACAAACTGGCAATTCTTCTGGCATGTGCATTTCTGGCTCTGAACAGCAGACCCTATAAAGTACATAAACCACTGTATTTTTTTTTGCCCCAGAAATGAGAAAATTCTTTTTCTCTCCATGCTCTAAGTGAACTGAAAATTACTTCTGTTTTCCTCAGGGATCTTATGAGCTACTGTATTTCCCAGATATCCATTATTAGCAAAAGGCAGTGCGCTGTTTTCTGTTCATAGAAAGTGGATATAGAACAACCTATAAATTTAAAAAAAACCAAACAAACTAAAAGAGTAAAAAAATTTGGGCATCTCATCATATGAAAGCCCTCAGCATGCCCAAACTGACTTTCTTTTCTGATGATGTCTGTTGCTAAGGACAGAAATTCCATATTTAAGTTCTGTGTTATTTCAGAAACAACAAAACAGGGACAAAAGTAATTATCACACTCATATGAAGTTTTGAGACAGAAACACTTGGGGAACTATTAAAAATAATTCTCCTATGTTCTTTCTTAAGTCTGATGACAAAGAAGATATTTAAAAGAGTAGAAAATTACAGTTGACTAGTCATAAAGGAAAATATTATACTGATTTTAACTATGCTATAGGATAAGTAAAATAAAAACATTTCACAGTAAGTTGGGGAGCAGAGATGACACAATGCTATGTCTGATTCTCTATTTTGCATATGCATACATATAAAATAAGCAATCAGCCAAGACAAAAATAATTATTTTTCATTTCATAATGAATAAGTAGCGTATGAATTTACTTTCTTCCTGGATATTTTTGCTGATTAGCTGGCTGAAAATTTACAGCAACACTAATTTCCACCGGTCAGCTACAGCGAGCAGTAATCAATCCTGTGACAGGGAGCTGTAAAATGGGGACCAAAAACTAAGCTTCCTATAAATACTGAATTACCCATCAGCCTTTAAAATATTCTGATTAATCATTACTCTAAAACACAACTGACTGCTTTAAAGAGCCCTGAGCAACTGATTCCAGACATCAAAAATGACATGATCATGTCTGAAATCAGTCTTTTCTTCTTGTTTGGCTTTATTGGCGACTAAGGGATACTTTGTGAATACCAAACTAACTGAATTTGTTGTACAAAGTGTTTGTTTGATCTATTTCCATGAAGTCAGTTATCTGCCTAAGACAGAGTAAAACATCACATGATTTACAGCATACAAAGATCACAAACAACATTTCCAGACTTAGTGCACAGGGCAGGGGAAATTCATGCTCAGACTTGGGGCATCTTACACTACTGGAGTTGATTTTCCACCCATAAAGAAGTCCTGCTTTGGCAAATGAGATTTCTGAGCAGCCCAAATATCAGCTTTCACCTGTTTCTGCTGGATTGTCAGGTCTATTGGCACTGGCCTTCCCCAGTCTCCCATCTGGTCTCAAATGCCTACTTAAATTTTTGAATGTTTCTTGAAGTCCTAATTTTCTTTCACTTTTTTTGTACACGCTCCATCAGCTTTAATTAAAATCTTAATAGGTGCATTTAGGTGCTAAGTGATACAAGAGTTTTATTTACAAGCATGGCATTCAAACTCTTCAGACAGGTTCTATAAGTCTTTCCTCCTCTCCACACTTTTTTTAGCAAGCTCAACAAGTTTGTCCCCAGTTTCTCTGAGCTCAGCTGATCAAGGGTGTGGCAATTCCACTGTGAGTGGTCATGGATTTTTGTCATGTGGTACCATGGTAACAGGTAGAGACACTGAGGATGAGCTGTGCACTCTTTTATTCTCTCTACTTTTAGTAAAATGAGCCTTCAACTGAAATTTCTTCTATGGGTGTAAATGTGTTATTCCTGCAGCATATCCAGACTGGCATCTGAGATCTGCTGCTGGCTCTCAGGGAAGCATCTTCATACCAACCAGGACCTTGATCTCTTAGGTTACAAAATCAGTTTTAAAACATAGCTCTCACCTTTTTGGCCAAAGGAACTGTAGATGAATGTAAATGCCATCAAGAGCTCTTTAATCAATGTACTGCATCATCAATGTCCTAATCAAAGACTCTGCCAGTGGACTTTGTACCCTAATCGATTTTCTGATGAGAATGTTAGTCTCATTATTATTTACAAAGCTAAAAGTAAGGACAGAACAAGATGATTTTAAACCTGCTGTTGGTAGCTAATTACCCAAGCTCATTAGTATCTTGATATACCAAAAGTTTTGTTATGGCCAAAAGAGAGCACACCATATATATGGAGCTAGGAATTTATTGTTAGCACAATTGAAGTTTTAACAATGTAGTTAATTTGGGCTGTGTAATTGCATATATAATTATGGTAAATCTTAATTAATAATACGATTAAAATTGTTGTACAAGTGCCTTCTCGATCTGGACAACCCTTTAGTCTGGTGCTGTCCTCAGTTTCCTAATTTTACTTGTACTTGTTATCATTGCAAACTAAAGCTAAACTAGGAGACAATTCCTCATTTAAGGAACTCTGATATTTGTTTCTACAGAGAAACCACAAATCAGAGCAAGCCAAGGTGATCTCAGACAAGTTCTGACACCCTGCAGTGTCAGGATAAGGATTTCAAAGCTTGACATCTCTTACCAACAACAGTAAAAGATGTGCCTGTGTTAATTGGTCTGTGATCCTCATCAACTTTTTATTCATGTCAGGCTCCTGCACTTTAGGTTTGCCCACCAGTTGAAATCTGAATTAATTTACACTTCCTGGGCGCAGACATTTTCCTGCTACCACTAGAAGGTGAGGACACTTAACCAGACATTTCTGAGCTCCCTGTACAGCTAACAAAATAATTGTGTTCCCATGTTCCATTGGTTTCAGGTAGCCAGAGACACCAGAACAATACACCATGGTGCAGGCCTTGAATGGAGATAATGTGACACCACTGCAAACATTGCTCACAGGCACTCAGAGATGCTCAGTCTGTGTCACAGTGACATTGTCTAAATATAGACATCTCAAATAGGCCAGATGATTTCTCTAAAAATGCCTGTGTCTCTCACATGACAATATACAGAATTGAATGGCTCAGCTGTAGACATCCACATTGTGGAGATGGGGCCTTGAACGTGATCATTACCTCCCTAAACCTCTAATTCCAGTCTTCTTTTTGCTGGAGATTAAATTCTACTTTTGATTACAATTTAATATCTCCCAACAACATGCTGCTACAAAAAAAAACAGACAGCTGGCTATAGTAACTCCTTGTATTTCTCTGATTACTGCCAAAATTCTTTCTTTCTGTCTGTTAAGGAAAAAAAAAAATAAGACAAAAATCCCCAAACTCTAAGCTTACCCAAAAGCAGCCAAGATTTAGTGAAATATCACAGCAGAAGTCTATTTTATCCCATGCACAACAAGTGAATAAGCTGTCATTGCTGGTTGTTTGCAATATTCATCTCTGGATGCAGTTTTAATTTTCCTGGGAGACAGCTGATTGTGCATGCCTGCACACCCATGCACAGAGACAGAGAACCCATAAAATACTTTCCACGCATGGCATCATTTATCTTAATAGTTGTTAGTGCTGCAGTTTCCACTTTAACAGTAATCATGACACATTTGTTACTTGATTTATTTGAATAGCACTGTCAAACATTGCATAAACAATACTGTTCTGGGACCTGGCCAGAAATTTCAAATTACATTTTAATATTTATGTTCCTTCAGACTCCAGGAAGAAAAATACTGATGCTGGCTTGTGATTTGAATTGCTGTTACAGCAAAGCCAGAATAAGTCTGCTTTTTTCTATAACTCATGTAATCTATCATGATATTTCTTTAGCTGATACAAGTAAAAAGAACATTAGTTTATATTTGCAATAACTGGCAGTAACTAAAATAATATTTAGGTGGAATTAAAGTATGCTTGCAGCTTCCTGGATTGGCTTTCTAAATAGCTATCTCTATCTCAATCATCTCTGTGACTTCACAGCACTGAATAGCTCTGCTATTGCTTTAGAACAGCATGAGCAGAGCTTGCTTTCTGAAATGTAAAACCTCCCTTTGAGTCCTCACTTTATATATTCCACTTAGCACCATCCATTAACAGCAAAATGTTCATTATAGCTGTGAGCTGATAACAAATTATTATTAGGACCACTATGTTTATTAGTGGTATATTTTTGGTTAGCTGTCTCTAGGGGCAGCGTTTTTTTTCTGCAGTTAAAATGTCCCACCATCAGAATTACAATTATTGTAGGATAAACGCTGTGGCAGGGTTCTGTTAGTTTCCTGCTGCTAATGAGAAATGATAAGGATATTGACAATGTTTTGTTCCCCTTTCCAGTGCTCCATGAGCATTCAGAAATCAGGGCCTTCAATCACATCTTCATGGGAGTGAGGCTGGGCTTTTCCTGGCTGTATTTAAAACCTTCTCTTTGTCAGTGGCCATCTGGATGTGTGTTATGTCCTATTGTGTGCCAAATTATATCGTTGTGTCCATGGTATCACTTAGTGTGGTTTGCTTTCTGTGACAAACCAGCAATAATAATTACTCCTTATCCTTTGCATTAATGATGATACTTACATGGAGAGAGTGTAGGGCTTGGTCTCATTGTCTATCAGGCAAAATTGCCACTTGTGAAATGGCAGAGTTCATGCAGAAATGGGTTCTCTTCTCTGAATCGTGCCCTGCTCTCTTCACTGGGGGCAGTGGGATGCACCTTAATGGACCAAAGAGCCCCTGAATTCCCCAGTACCTTGCCCCCAGCCCTCCTGACAATTATTTCTTTTTCCTTTGCCAAAAATCTGTATTTTCCATAAAATTTCACAAAGTAGGAAACAGAGAACTCATTTGGAAACTTCCCTCTTTTTTTTCAAGTAGTTTTCATGAAAATTTGTAGTGCCAAGGAATCCAAGGAAAATCTAAGGAAAACACAATCAGATGAACATCATTAAGCTTGAGGAATAGACAGACAGGAACATCATGATGTTCATTTTAAAAAGAGAAAATTCAGGGACTGACACCAACCAGTGCAGGCTCACAGGCAGGGAGCTGACTATGTATTAGGCATTCCTGAGCAGCAGGATGAATTAATGGCCACTTGAGGTCCCTCACAACAATTCAAATTTTAGAATTGCAGATATAACCAAAGCACATGTACTTAGCAGCAGAGGAAATTAGCTGACCTGCTCAAAACCAGACGAGGCAACACGCAGTGAATGAAGGGCTAAGGAATTAGGATCAGGGAGAAAAACAGGAGGCAAAATTATTCTTCTATGGATTGACACATTTGGATAAACAGGGTCTGTACCCCAAAGTGAAGCCATGTGTCTCACTAATACTTTAGTCAGAAAAGGAAGACAAAAGAGGTTGTACCTCCACCTCCCAATAAATGAGCACCACCACATTTACCACCCAGCCATATTCCCAAATGCCACACTCATACACATGTGGCACTCACATTCTCTGAAAAAAGTTCCCTTCACCCAGGATTTTTCTCCTGGGAAGCTGAGAAGCCTCAGAGAAAAGGAAAACAATTCTTATCTCATTTGCTTCTCCTGTGTTGTGCTCATGTGGAATGTGTTTGGAGATTGTTCACCCACAGGTGATTGTTTCATTGGATTCTGCTGTGAGTTGTTTTCACTCTTTGGCCAATCAGGGCCAAGCTGTGTCGGGACTCTGGAAAGAGTCAGGAGTTTTCGTTATTATCTTTTTAGCATTCTGTAAGTATCCTTTCTGTATTCTGTAGTGTAGTGTAGTATAGTATACTATTCTTTAATATAATATAGTATAAAAAAGTAATAAATTATCCTTCTGAGAATATGGAGTCAGATTCATCATTCCTGCCTTCATCAGGACATTTCCCTACAAATGCAATATACACATGCCTTCTGAACATCTCCAGGGGTGGTGTTTCCACCATTTCTCTGGGCAGCTTTTTCCACTGACTGACCAAACATCCCAGCCACTTTAAAAAGGGTTAAAAGAAGGACCTTGGAGTTGTTCACCAGTCATCCCCACCTCTGTGCCTGGTAAGATCATGGAATGGATGCACCTGGAAGACCTGGAAGGAATGTGGATGACAGAGAGGCGATCAGAGACAACCAAAGTGGTTTTCACAAAGGGCAAATCATGTCTGAATAACCTGGTGGCTTTCTTTTCCCACCTAAGTTTCCTCTCATTCAAGTTGTGTGATTAAGGATTTAAATGGGATTTCAGGAGTGTATTCTGCTAATTTTCTCTTTCTGCAACCAACTGAGTTGAATACAGAGATGTCCTGTGATTGAGAAAGGCAGGTCAGTGAAAGCAGTGCTAATGGTAAATCTAATGTACATGTGTATTTGTACTTCAGCTTCTGCAGCCTTGGTGCTGCAGATGAGCTGATATAATATTGCAGTTGCTAATTTGTCATGAGAGGTTTTATTATCACTCTTGTCACCTTGAGTGCCTTACACAATCAGATTGCTCTCTGCTGGGACAAAATATCTCATTTCCTGTGATATGCAGTAATTGTTATAATACAAAAATTCTCTCTGTCTTTGTATTCTGGAAACGTTCATTTCATGCTTTCTCCAACAGTTTCAGCTGATTTTCACAAGTTGTTAAACTGTTACTTAAGTGAAATAAAAACTCATTTTTTTTTCCCTTCCTATCTCCACTAAATCACACAAATTTGTGGAGAGAAAGTGAAATCTATTCTTTAAGGTTGCTGTCTTTTTTTGATTTTTATTGTGAATCTGGCAATTAACAGCCATAGCTTCTGGAATCATGTCATTAAGGAGTTTAAAGAAAACTTTGGAATTGTTATGCTCAAGAAACCAGAAGGAGAAAAAAAAAACCAAAAAGACCTCAGTTTCCTTTTTAAGCTTCATGCATTTTATTTTTCAGAGTCTGCCTCCTGACTGTAAGAGTAATATTTCAGTTCTGTGCCTCTTTCCTTCAAAAGCTCCAATGACTGTGACAATACAATGCAGTCCATAAATCAGAGTAGAAATGCCACAGATGATGGGGAAACGAGACTGAGGAATTAGTTATCAGGAGAACAAGCAGAGCACACACATGATTAATCAAAGAGTATGTTTTGTAGAGTTATGAGTCAAAGTCTAAATGGGATATTCCATGGCTGCTACTTTTACTTTAAACCTTTATTCAGGAGAATGGGATATTTGAGTCTAAATTATCTCTGAATAAATTACATGGGGAGAACCAGATTCTTGATGGTGCTGTCTTAAAATTGTAAAGATCAGATGATTCATTGTCAGAATTGTTGGATTTTCAAGAAAATCCTTGGAAAACCACCCTTTTTGTAGAGCCCTTGGCATCTTACCTTGCATTTGTGCTCAGCAGGGGATGGAGCAAAGACATTGATGCCATTATCTCCACGTTGGCTCCAAAAAGGAGCAGTGGCAGGGTGTGGTAGTGTCTGCATCTTGCTTTCTTCAGCTGTGAATTCTCCATTTCCTTACTTGCTTTATCCCTCTGTCTGTCCCTGAATGTCTTTTTGTGCTTCCTTCTTCAGATGGGCTCACACATTGAAGAACTGCAGCACTAAAGCCCAAGAGAAATCGAGTGTTTTGCTCAAAATCTCCTTCTCTGGAAATTTACTGGAATATTATCTTCACTTATTTTTGTCTGTCTAGACTATTAAAATGTAATAGACTCCCCTGCTTCCCAGAGAGGTTGGTTTTTGAACTGGATATGGTCTATGAAAACTCTTCTGTCATCTTTCTCTGTAAGATGCACAGAGGGAATTCTTGGATGATCCCATTTCTATAATTAATTACTCTCTGAGCTGTGTTTGTTCTTTAGGTTCTTGCTAAAATTGATGCTTTCAGACTTCTTTCTGTGTTAAGGGACAAGAGGATTTGTTCAATATTCTTGGTATTACAGACTTGGAACAGAGCTGACATTTTATATTCATAGCAGTTAATCCACCTGTGAGTATGCACATCTAATCCTTTTAAAGACTTTCCCTTTGGAAATTTTAATCTGTGTATGTTCTTATGAAAATCCACTAATTTTTCTTTCCACTGTAATTAAAAAAGTTAGCTACATTTTGTAATTGATTCGTTATATTTTTTTACAATTTATCATTTACTCTATTATGTCATTTATCATTATCTTTTTATAATTAAGCTAAATCTTTTCATCCTCCCATGTTTACTGGTATATTTCAGGCAGCATGTAGTTAAAAAAATACCCAACAACAAAAAAACCACCAGAATAAAAAAGACTTTCACACAATAAAAAGATTTGTACTGATCTGGCTCTTTTAAAGTTTTGTGGTAGCGTTTTATTTGTTTGTGTTGTGGATTCTAAACACTAAACTCAAATAATGCTTTTACATTTGGGGATAAGTCCAGAGTTGAAAAAAAAATTTGATCTTTATGTCAGCAGAAAGCTCTTGGCAGCACAAGGCTACATAAGCCAATTAAAATTTATGTGTTGAAGACCTGGAGCCTTAGGAGTCATGGCTCATTTAGAGAACTCCCCTAGTGGCATTTGATTTCTTTCATAAATGTGTTTCATCTAAGTAAGGATGGTTTGTGAGTAGGAAAACAGCACATCTGGAGACAAATCTAAAATATCATTAATGACGGAACAGGTTTATAAATATTGTGCAGTGGCTGGCAGGGAATATTGCACATACACTACCCAGAAAAACTGAAAATCTGCCCGATTACAATTCTCAGTACCTGACTAAAACCTATTATTCTTCACATTAGTTGACTTTTGCATGGCTTAGAATCTAAATAATTAGGGACGTAACCAGCCTTTGTTTCATAAACCAGCCTGCTGCTGTTTGGAAATGAAATTTCTGGGATTCTCATGAGGTTCAACAAGAGCAGGGCGAGGTTCTGCCCTGGGCTGGGGCCCAAGGTCAGCACAGGCTGGGGGTGACCAGGTGGAGCAGCCCTAGGAGGAAGGATTGGGTGAGAGGCTGGACATGACCCAGCCACGTTCTCTCGCAGCCCAGAGAGCCCCAGGTGTGTCCTGGGCTGCATCCAAGGCTGTGTGGGCAGGTCAAGGGAGGGGGTTCTGCCCTCAGACCCCACCTGCAGAGCTCCTCCAGCTCTGGGGCCAAGCACAGGAAGCACCTGGAGCTGCTGGAGGGAATCCAGAGGAGGCACCAAGGTCATCAGATGGTATAAAAATTATAAAGAAAGGCTAAAAATCATAAAGAAAGGCATAAAAATCATAAAGAAAGAAATCATAAAATCAAGCCTGCTCTTCTGGAATCAGTGGTGGCCTTGTCAGAGCTGGAATTTTGCAACTTCCCATTTAAAAGCAATCCTGTTGTGAGCAATTTGTTAATATAACAATCTATCCCTGGATAAAAAACAACTTGCACCTGTATAAACTGGTTTTACATCATTAGATAGAAAAATGAAAACTATTTTTACACCATTAAACTAAACTGGTTTTACACCATTAGATAGAAAAATGAAGCAAACAACTTTCCCTGCATGCAGACCCCCAGAGTTTGAGTGACCAATCAATACAGAATAACAACTTGTTACTAACCAATGAAAGTAATGGGCAAGAAAACTACCAACCAATTGGAGTCCCACAAAGGGTCTGTAAAACTGTATAAAAAGGAGTTATTCACATAACTTTTTCCTTTAGCCTTTTTCTGCCATGAAAGAAATGGAGCCCTGTGTGATTTATTCCCATAATCAGAGGGATGGAGCAGCTCGAGTGTGAGGCAGGGCTGAGAGGGCTGGGGAGGCTCAGCCTGGAGAACAGAAGCTCCAAGGTGACCTAACTGTGGCCTCTCAGTGCCTGCAGGGAACCTGCAAGGAAGTTGGACAGGGCAACTCTCACATTTTGCAAGAGCATGGAGTGACAGAAGAGGAAGTAATGGGTTTGGACTGGAAGAGGGTAGGGTCAAATTACATATTAGGAAAAAATTCTTTACTGTGAGGGTAGTAAGGCACAGGTTGCCCAGAAAAGCTGTGGCTGCCCCAGATGTCTCTGGAAGTTTCCATGGCCAGGCTGGATGGGGCTTAGAGAAACCTGGGACAGTGGAAGGTGTCCCTGCTCTGTCAGCAGGATTGGAACTGGGTGATCCTTAAGATCCCTTCCAACCCAAGACATTCTGTGGTTTCATGATTCTCTGATTCTGTAGAGATATGATACATTATTGTTAACTCCTTCTTCTGAAATACTTTGTGCTGATAATTACAACTCTCTTCCTGCTTTCTCCTCAGCCCAAGTGTCTCAGTTAACCCCTGGTGCTGACCAAGTATCCCTAACCTGATTCTCTTTTTGACCTCACTAGAACGTACCAGATCCATGACCTCCACTCCCCCAGCCTTTAACCAGGAACTTTCCTTCAATCAGGGCACAGGGACTCAAAATCTAACAGCTGAGGCAACTCTTGTTTTTATACACCTGAAATATTCTCTTCTGAAAGATAATAGTTTAAGTGAGCACCTTACACGATGCACTGGTCTCTAACTTTTGCTAGTAAAGTTTACTGTAAACAAAAAAATGAAATAATTTCTACTTAATTAGTGGCAAATCGCATAATTGAGATAGAATGTGAGATAAAAAAATCAGAGTGAGCCATTCTACAAATACCTATTATATTAAATACAAGGTTACTCTGTTTGGGGATATTTTTTTTTTTAATCAGCCATTCACTGTTCAGAACTAATTACATGTCTATTTTCATAAATTATGAGGATTAAAGTCACCATGTAAGTGTCTGTTTCCACTCAAAATGGTCAAGAATTGTTTGATCTGTTGTGCAAAATATGTTTACCCACTGGTCAGATCTGTACTGTTCTGGTCTTCAGCTCAGCTGAAAATGTCATTATGAAAAAGACAATTTGTCACCTTTTTGTACCTCTCCCTGCAATCCACAAAAGGACAGCAGTTTGTGTTCTATCTGTAATTTATTTCCTAAAGTAATTCCATCCGAATATTTTCTGATGTAAAACAAGGGAGTAAAAAGATGAAAAATAAAATATACTGAAAAAAGTAAAGTCTGTGACAAACCTAATTAAACAGATCACAAAATAAGAAATGTATTGTATCCTTAAATGTTATTGAGAGATCTGAAGAATTAATCATTGCAAAACAGCCCCAAGAGAGAAATACAGTGGGAATATATATTACAAAGAATATATATTACAGAATCAGGAGAAACAAACAGAAAGTCATTTTTTTGGAAACTTATTTGTACATAATCATTATTTTAATAGTTATTACCTAGTGCAAATTACAAATCTGTGTTTGCTAACCCATAAATTGCATTCAGTAGATTTTCAAAGAGACACAGCTAGTAAAAAGCTTCAGCTAATGGAGAAATTACAATCTGAGTTGAAATTATTAAGAAAAATAATTCTGTTCTTAAATATTAAAATTATTTTTGGGGTCACAATTTGAAGCCATGTCTGACTACAGCTGATTAGAAAATTGCATGGTTATGCATACAAGCATACATTGTGCATTTTTATACACACTAGAACATGAGGTAATGACAATTACAGTAATTTAGCAGACCATGGCAAGAGGAGTCAGGGTTCTTTAGAGACTAAGAATAGAAATAAAAACAAAAAAAAATTAATCCAAGAAAATTCACTGTCCCAAGCCACTCTGCAGTGGTGATTAATTTTCTAATTCAGGGTCACAAAATGATATCAAGAGAGAAAGAAGACCCATGACAGTTAACACAGGAATTTTTGTTTTCCTTTGGAGTTTTCAGCTCCTTTCATTGCCCACAAAGAAAGCCATGAGCCATGAGGTGATCAGGTCACAAGCTTGGAGTTAAGTGGGATTAATTCAGAGCAGAGCTGCGAAAACTTTTCCTGTTTTCTCCTAAATGGGTAAACAGCCATATGAGGGTATTTGGAGACACTCCTGAATTTTCAGGTGGTGTTGGGCTGTGGGGGAACTCTGACCTGGCATCCTGCAGAGCCCTGGCCAGGTTAATGGGATAAACCGACAGCGGCCAGGAAAAGGCACTGAGAGCAGCAGGGCCTCGTGGCAGCTGAGGCACAGACACGTGAGTACTCAAGGCTTTTTAAAACACATGCCTGCAGTCCACTCAGCAGAGAAAATGAGGTTAACAAAGCAGCCTCTTCCCCATCTCTCTGCTCCCAGCAGGCACCAGGTGAAGTGCCTATGAGCGCTTGACAAATACCAATTTCTGTAAACTCTGGTCCCTGTTTGTTTCCATTATCTCGGGGAGTAGCAACTTCAGTCACGAGTTAAGGGCTGACAGTTACCCTGGAGAAAGAATAACAATTAACTCTGCTCCCAGCCAGTGCCAGAGAGGAGGAAAATAATTGTGGAGCTTCTGTTATTTTTCTCATTAGCCTGTGCAGCATGCCAGGAGCTGGACTGTGCAAAGAGGAGTTTGCAGCTCCAGTTTGCTGCTACACTTCACCAGGATAACTGCACAGCTTGTACGTTGCTTAAAGGTTTAAAACAAAAATAATCCAAATTTCAGCACATCTTCAACTGGATATGAAAGCAAAACTAATTTCTCTCCTCGTATAGCACATGCCATCGTATGTGCTGATCTTTCCAAGACATGGTAATAATAAATATTCTCAGAAAGAATTGAAGATTTTCCTTTGTTCCTACTGTGTAATTCCTCTCTCTGACTGATTCAGAGAGTGGGGACAGAGCTATCACACCTTGAATAAAGACTGAGTGTCTGAGGTTTGAGCAACCTGCACCACACAGATCCTGCTCTTCTTTACATCACATCAGTATTTTAAGCTGATGTATTACATAAGCAATTTAAGTTGAGTAGACTTCTTTAAGTGCACTTAAAGCAGGAGAACCAGTTTGACCCACACTGTGAAAAATTTTTCCTGAGACAGCTGCTCTGAGTGGGTGAGGAGGTTAAGCAAAATTGCTTCTCAGAGGTTGGAACCTGGGGGTTATAATTGCTTCTCAGGGGTTCTAACCAAAGCCTGTTTTCCCATCTTTTTCTCCATGGTAATTCAGAAAATACAACTGCTTGGCAAAAGTTCAGCTCATGAAGTTAATGACCTGACAGCCAAGACCGTGATCGAAGAGAACAGAAACCAAAGTACTGGGCTGATCTGGTATTTTAATTTAATTTGATAGTGAAAATGAAAAAGATATTTTAGCTTAAACCAAAGTAGGATTACAGAAAGTTGTTTTACTGTTTTATGTTTAAGTGCTTTTTAGTGTCTTTAATTGACAAAAGAACACTCAAAAAGTCTTAAAATTTGCATTTCACAGAGGGTGTTTTTCTCTTTTTTTCATTTTTGGATGCTTTTACTTTTCTTAAGATATAATAGATTTAAAGAAAGAAAGGCTGCAAAATAGTCACATGGAAAAAGGCAAATCCTTTAATTTCAAAAAGTTGGGGGGAAATAGTCTCCCTTTACTTTTCCTTTCCCCATTTCTCAAAATATTCAAAATAGTTAATTAATCAGATATTGTCTTACAGATTATTTTGGATTTACCTTTCCCTCAAATGCATATTTACAGAACATAGGGTACAAAAAGCTTTGCTAAGCTCCAAGTTACCACCATTGTGTGCAAATTGAAAACTGTGGGACAACTCCTTTAATATCTGACCTGAAATAAAAGTCTTGTCTTTCCCCTCATTTTGATTCTCTGAATTTTCCTATTTTGTTTTGATTAAATCTGTCTAGTTCAATATTCCTATTATAGAATATATAACACCCATACAGTTATGTGTGTGTGTGTGTGTGTGTGTGTGTGTGTGTGTATATATATATGTATAATGTTTCAGTCTTTCCAAACCTACACCTCTTACTATCACTGAATGGTACTCTGCCATTTTAAACTTTAATTTCTGTTTCAGGTTCTTTCAGATTTCAAAAACCTTTTCAAAGGTTTTTGATGTTTTGATACATTTCCCTGTTAAGATTTTTTAAAGAGTTTATTTATGGGTTTTAGCTTTCAGTGGAAACAGAAAAAGGGAAACAAAAGAGGCATTAGCATAAAAATACACAAGGGGATGTAAATGGCCTTTGAAGCATAACTTTACTGATTCTTTATTTTTCTTAGTCTTAGATCTATTCAATTACAATCACACCCCCTGAAGAAAGATGGTCTGAAGTGAATTAAGAAGTTTCTCCAATTAGTTTATTCATTCATTAGGAATACACTTCTGGGCCTGCAGGACTATGAAAAGAAGAGTTTCAAAGAGGAAGGATGCTTTTGTAGCATAATCCATTCATTAGAATAATTTTATTCATTAAATGATGCTTTATGACAGACTACAGAAGGGCAGTATTGAAATAGTGCAGAAAAATATAATATCATTTATAGATTAGTTAAAGTAATATATATATATTTTTTTTTTAATTACCTTCTTAGTTTACTGAGAATAATCTTTTTGAGTTTTAGCCTTTAAGTGTGACTAGTTTCAAAGTAGTAGTCAAAACCACACAGAGAAATTTTTCCGGCTGGGTTGGATGAAGTTTCAGCTAAAATAGTAAAAAAAAAGATTCTGACTGGCTTCACAGGATTCCACAAACTCTGAAGAGCTACAGCTACTAGTGATCATACATCATTACAAAAACTTTTTTTGTGTTTCCTTATCTCTTTGTAACCTCATAATTGATAGTTAAAATACAAATCAAAGCTAAAAGTCTGATTTAAGTCTTGATCCATCCAGTCAAGCACTGTAAGTTTAAATTATAAGATTAAGAAACCCTGAGAAAAAAATAGCACGGAAAATATAAACAAAAACCCAAGCATCAAATTTCTAAAAACATTTTTGAGAAAAAAAATATATTTTTTATCTATTTAAATTAAAGCTTACTAAACTGCACCTCTTAAAAATGTTTATCAGTTATTAATCAGCTTATTTTATATCTAGACAAAGTGGATTAATTCTCATTACAATAAAGAAATTAGAAAACTTCAAATAATTCTGTGGGATCAGTTTTAGAGAGGTTCACCACAAATTAAAGTAGAATAGTTAGAGTTTTTTGACCATTATGCAAAAAACCCCAAATAAACAAACAAACAAAAAACAAAACAAAAAACCAAACAAACAAAAAATTCCAGATGTCAATGCAAAGTAACTCTGTCTACTGGGAGGAAAAAAAATGCAAACCTTCCCTGTATTTTTCTCTGTGGAGAGATGTTTTCATGGGGGAAAAATTAGAAAATAAAGCAAAACCACAAAAATAAAACCCAAAGCCAAACAAAAAGATTTTCAACTGTTGCCTAAATATGAAGATATGTTGTAAAACAAGGAAAGTTATACCTAGATTTGACTGAAGTATTCTTCTACAAACATTTTTAGTAACAGGTCACAGTCACATCTGCTGCATTCCTACCATAAGTTAAGCACTGTAAGAGTCTCATCTGTATTTAGTCTTCTTTTCTGGACTGTGAAGCTTTTTTATTAAAGTTGAACTGAATATTTTAGGAGAAAATTTGCAAAACTATAAACCTAAGAGCACGTGGATATTTGAAATCTTGAAGCACAGTCATCGTACAGAATCAGAGTGATAACAAACATAATTATAGTGACATAATTCTACAGAAGTGGAGAGGAGGCTGTTGCAGGTGAGTCTATGAGGGACCAGCAGAAAATACACTTCTACTGATGCCTCAGGTTTCAGCTTTTCTATTTTTCAGATTCTGGGCTGCTTTAGTGTGTGGGTCTGGGTTTCATATCAGGGGATGGTGAGCTCTGTGCACAGAGCAGGGAGACAAAACAATTCCTGCTCCAGCTGGGCACCAAGGACAAATGATCCAAATCTCAGCCCAAGAGCACAAACACCGTGGGCTGGAGAGAGAAAAACAAGGATGGGACTGCAGGGGCTAAAGCTGGAATGGGACAATGAACTCCAAGATGCAAATGGAGCAGAACTGATCCAAGGGAGAAACCCCATGAGCAGTCGTGCATTTCGTGACCATTTTGGTCCATCTTGGGTGCAGCCCTGGCTGGGCTCTTGTGTTGCCCAAGGTGCATCCATTGAGGAGATCCTTTTAATAAATCCCTCCTTTATTCTTTAGCTCTGTCCAGTCTCTGTCCTAGCTCAGCCTTCTCAAGGCATCAGTTTCTGGTGACCCAGATGGATGAGATGTGGTACCTGTACAACAAAGAAGCTTCTTCCTCCCCTGGCCTGGCCTCCCAAACACTCTGGGAGCCAAGCAACTGGCAAGGAGCATTCGCTGCAGATGGATCAGCAGCAGCTCACGTAACACTGTGCAGATGAATCCATCTGGCACCAAAGTGTTGGATATGGTGTTTTTGTTAGCTGTTTACCACATTTTTTTCCCCACTCTACATAAAAGCAGGGGAAGGCTTTTTCATGTCCACCAGCCACATTCTCTAAACTTCCTCTGCAGCCAAGAGGGTGTTAGAGCAAACTGCTCCTCACCCTCCTGCTCCTGAGTCCCTTTGGGATGCTCTTGAACGTTGTCCCCTCTGCAAATGGATGGCAGATTGTTTGGGCTGTGATTAAATTAGGCAGGCACAGGTGGCATCACCTATTGTAAATTTGTCAACTTTTTACATCTACAGCAGCAGCTGCTCTTCTTTGCCTTTTAATAACTCAACAAAGGGGAGAGGGAAAGGATGCTGAGCCCATGGGGTGCATCACATGGAAAAGTCCCACAGGTTTCAGAGAGCTGGGATGTTCTACATGCCATTGTTCAGTGACAGATATCTCTCTGCCCTGGTCCCCACAAGGAGATCTTGGGGTAAAGGGGCATTAAATCAGCAGCAGGGAAGAAATGCTGGAAAGTGTTCACTTTGCCTTCAATTTAGGTTTGGTTAATGACCTAGGAAAATCTACAAAGCTCTGTAACAGTGTGCTGGTTTAGGGAAGAGAAGGGTCCCTTAGACATGGCATTACCCACGTCTTTGGAAGCAATAATCCTTAAATTTCATCACTATTTTAGTTAATGCAGAAATTAATCAGCTCCAGTTCTTACTCTAACCTTTCCACATCATCATAACAATATAATCTACATGATATTTCTGACATTTTGTCATATTAGTTCTTTCTTTAAGTGGTCAGCATTCTAGCTTTCTTTATTCTTCAAAAGTTACTACTATCAGTAAACATTTTACCAAGTACTAGAAATTTTTTAAAAGTGTATAATATGCGTATTTTGCAAAATTTGTCGTAACAACATAGCATAGGTAAAATTGCCTCCATAACAGGACTCACACTATTTGTAAAGTTCTCATTCTTTACAGTTAATTGCCATTGAGTTGTTTTCTGATCCTGCTGAAATCATGTTATTTTCATTTTAGGTTACATTAACAAATTATAGTTTTCAGTTCCATTTTCACTTCCTATTAGCAGTAACACAGTTGTCCCCCTTTTGACCCTCAAACACATTCAGTATACAAAAGATGCTTTTTAAAATTCAGACCCAAATTTGATGTAATAATATGAGCCTACAATACTGCCCAGAAATTTGATTTGTAGACCAACTTATTACTCATTCATTAAATACTATACCACACTTTAAAATTTTCTGATTTTTTTTAGGATTGCAAAGAAAAGATACAGGAGAACTAAAGAAGGGCCTGCATTCTTAGATCTCATCTTTTTCTTCAAGTTATACCAGGAGTTTCAGCAAAAGATGTTATTTCCCACTATAAATATCCTTATTCTTTGAAAGGAACTGAAACTGTTGGTTCTTTCCATAGTTTTACCCAAGCAGCTAGATTGAGGCAGTATGTAAATTTAAGATAAAATTTCAAATATTTTATTGTGAACAAAAAATAAAGTGTAATGACAAGGAACTGACCACAGAAAAACAGGGAATGCATTTGTAACTTGTCTAAGAAACACTCCCCAGCAGAAGAAATACACAGATAAAGTCACTGGGAGGTTATTTTTCTGTTCAGTGTCACTAAATAATCAGATATCAGATTGAAAAATTGAGCAGCATTTTACTTGAGGTCTATAAAGTGGCTGGAGCATTGGTTTCATGTGATGATGATGAGAATGATGATAGTGAGGATGAGGAGGATCATTATGGACGTTTCAAGATAAGCAGGGCTTCTTTGGGTGGGAAAGCAGCCTACTGTTTCTCCAAATAAATATCTCTGAAAACATGGCACAACATTGTCAGGCAGACATTTACTTGTCACCTGTGGCAAATAAATACAGCATTTTGTCTGTCTCTGTCACAAGGCAAAACCTGAGTTTGCCAAACATTAGAGAAAAGTGCAGACACTTGCATATAAACCCCCAGACCTAGCAGCAAAGTGTTTGGAGAATGAGGTGAGAAAAAAAAGTGATAGATATTTTTAAAAGGGGGAATATTTACTAGATATGGGACTTAAAACTACAGGGCAGTGCAAAGACATTGACACAGACAGAAACTCAGGCCATTAATGCATCACACATGGTCTTTTGAGCAGCTCTGGGAGCTCGTGCTGCTGCTGGATCCCTGTTTTGTGCCATAGGACATGGCATTTTTGATCCAGCCATAGGAATTCAGGACATCCATTTGCTCTGCTCTGCCTTTGCACAGCCAGGTGTCCAAGGAAATGCATGAGTGCCTGATTATTACCTTTAAACACAAGGGCATGTTGTGGAGGCCAGACTAAAGCCTGTGCAGATCAAGAGAGTTTTTATTTACTGCAGCTGTCTTTAGGTCAGGCTGTCAGTGTGCTGGCATTTCTGGTGTTTGTCCTTTTTAGGAGTGACACAGGTCCTACAGTCCCATAATTACCTTAACAGTTCTGATTTCCTTGGGCACAGGGGAAGAAGTTTCTTGGTTATGGACAAAGACAAAAGAGCTAAACCTTCAAAACCATGAGCTCTGGGAGCTCCAAATTCACTCACTGAGTCCAAATATGCCATTTCCAACTAATTTTTGTTACTTCATTAAATTGATGAATGTTTTACAAGATATAAATTGCTCTTGTGCAATTTGGCTTGTGCAGTTTGGCAGAGCAAAGAGGTGCCACCCTTGATGAGAAAACACAGAGGCAGGAAATCTAAGGGTGAATACAGATAAAAGAATAAGCAAGATGAATTGGCTGGTAGATAAGGCAGGTTGGAGATCAGAAGACCCTTTCAAAATATTAAAATAATGATTATAAAATCCTCAGTCTGGAATAGCTTTTTGAAAACAGAGCACTTTTTGTGTTTTGGATAATGCTGTACAACCTGTGATAGCACAGAAGTTGGATAACCCAAAAAGCCTCTTTCAAGACTCCTGTTTCAGCATTGTCCCACAATAAAACTCCTGATATGACATAGTTTTCATTTATTCACAGATTTTAACAGAACCTTTCTGATTTAAAAATGCAGTGCTCCAGACCAAATTCATTTTGTGAAAATGTACCAGGGCATTAGGTTTTATTCCAGTGCAGATTGAATATAAACATTTATGTCTGGAAAGCTGCTGCAAAGTCAAATTATCCTCTGGCCAGCTTTAGCTGAGTATAATACACACAGGTGGTTCTTACCTGCTTCTTTGAAAGCAGGAACAAATGACAGAAAAATCCCCAAAACTAACACTGACTGCAACTACAGGCACAACCTGGAACCATGTGCACTGAGAATTTCCATGCCAGTTGGTGGTCTCAGCTTGATTTCCTGTTTCTTTCATTTAATTTTATCTTACTCAGACATTTTAATTTCTACCTGTTACTAGATATATTATGAGATTTTTTTTTTTCTGTTTTTTTTTCCCTACCTGCAAAGCTAGCAGGGAATCAACACCAAAGCTCACAGATTCTGTCCCCTCATTCAAGAGTTCTCTCACAGACATCCTCAGTTCGTGCTGTTTATCTATATATTTGATCCTCTCACTTCTTTTCCCTCTTTGCTGTCATCCATCCAGCACAATGCTTTCTAAGCAGTGATGGATCATCACACAGGTAAGTGTTTCATTGATATTTCCTCTCTGGCTGGTATTTGGAAGCTTTCAGTCTGCACTTTAAAAGTCCCAACGTTAATTAGGCTCCCTGCCTCTCCAGGGTTTACATGTCCTTTTCCATTCCCATAAAAGACTTCAGAAGTAATTTGGAAAAAGAACTGGTGCAATTTTTCAAGGTCAACTTTGATACAGTTTCGTGCCTTGTTAGTATCGATCAGTGCTCCCAGTCTAGTGTCACTTTTTTATTTGTACACTCTTTTTTTGTGTTCCCACCTCTTGGTCATCCTGTCAGCACAGAATGTGGACAAGATGAGGCCTGGCACTGCACTTCCATTTGTTGTCCTGCTTTTGCACTGCCTCAATCTGTCCTACTCAATTTTTGGTTCCTTAACTATGCCAATGTTTAATCCAGGTGAGAATTCACCATTAGACTCGTGCTTGTTGGTTCTGTGCATTCACTGTTTGTCTTTTCCTATGCAGTGAATCCTTTGGAAAAGCCACAATATTTTTAATATCTAAGTTTCCCCAGGTTGAGATCTGAGCTGGGCACTTCTAAGGATGGTGACAGGGACTTTAAAGGAAGGAATTTTCCCTGGAAAGACAGTAAGATGTGACTCTCAATTTTTCTAGTGAAACACTCAACTGAGTAAGGTCTTGTCCTCTGTGAGGATGTGAGTAGACAGGGCCATAACAGGAACATCTCTGTTACAAACCAGTTCCAGAACACAAATCTGAATGGAGCAAAAATCTGCAGCTCATGTTGGTGCAGACAAGGCAGTCATGGTGGCCTTCTCTGTGCTTATCAATAAAGAGGAGCCAGTACAAAAAAATACAGATGCTGACCACGGAGTTTATTTCCTTATCTGAAGGGACCTGGGCCAGTTATACACGTTCTGTTCTCCACTTGACTCTTTTGATCCTCTGGCACTCACAACAACTCTGTAACACAGCTTTGCCATCCCTGTTGAGAGCTGCAGCTGAGCAAACTGCTCACGTTTGTTTGGATGCTGTTGATGGGGAAATTCCTATTTTATATCCTTGAGATAAAGTGACAAATGCAGTTTTTGGAAAGATGAGAAGGAGCTCTCGATCCAAAGATTTCTGAAAGCACCAAATAAATCTGAGGTGTACACACTAATTGTAACTGCAAAATATAATCTGTTGAAAGGACAATTTAAAGAGGCACAGCATTTGCACCCATATTCCACAGATCCAAGATGATTTTGCAATGTTACTGCCATTATTCCAAGAAATGCATAATATTAAGTGTACATTATCATACACATATAGGCTGAGCAGAGTTGAAGTCAGAAGCTTTAAGTAGAAGAGGTCCATCCATAAATTTCTCAGATATATTTTTCACAGACCCTGAAATATTGAAAAAAACCTCATAGGATTGGATATTAAATGCTTAATAATAATCCAACTTTATTAAATAAATCTGCAAGTACTGACAAGTAGTGTGGAGTATATATGTGTGTGCAAGGCTACAAATATGAAGAAAGAGGAAACTCTTAATCCAAAAATGAAATCAGATAAAAATAGTGAGATGGAAAGCAATCATCATCTTTACAATTCCCATTTTACACCTGTAGTTTGAAGGCCAGAAGCAGTTACATGGTGTCTGAAGCTGTCAGTCTGAGGTGGTGCTGAAAATTGAGCCCATATATTGAGAATATAAACCTTGTACTTTGTCCTTCAAATCTGCCTTTGACTGAAGCCAGAGAAGCTCCAGCTTCCTCAGCACCTTGAGGCTCTGATTTCCTTTGGTTTTTCACACTCCATAGAGCTCCTCCTTACTGTCCAGTGGCACTGACTCGGTAAATGCACAGAAACAGATGGAGAATGACATCGGCTCAGCTCGAGGTAACTCATTCAAGTAATGAAGCAATTATTTCTAGGAATGCAGGATCAGCTCAGACCTCTCAGTCATCTCCCATCCACAGAGACACCCCCAGCAGATGCACTTACGATATCCTTGTCTCCATTTTAAAAGCAGTTAAGAATTTCGCTAACACATGATGGAGTTGCTGCAAAATTGCATTATGAATAATTAAATCGAAATCACTTTTCCCCCACTGCGGTCCATTACTGGGTTTTTCCTTTTCTTTGCTATAGATAAAATCAGAAAAGAAGAAAAGAATCAGAATGGGGAATACTTCTGGTGTGGGATCTCATTGCTAGAGCAGGTTGGTGGCAAATCTCCAGCAGAGTGCTATAAAAGTCTTACTCAGGGGTTTCCTCTTGATAAGTTGTCTGCAATATGAGGTTTTTTGCAGCAGAACATTGAACAGTGGCATAAATTCCCTTGCAGTGCTCTCAGGCAAAAAGCACAAGATGATCCTTTCCACACATGCTCCCAGTGAGATACTCTATTATGTAAGAAGGCACTTTGTGGAAAATAGAAATAATCTTTTAGGATCTAAGCTTGCCTGCCTATACATTAACTTTCCCAGGGAAACTGAGAGCTGGTGTCATTAGTTTAAACCATTTAAGATCCAAAAATTGACAACTGGGAAGGCTGGCATAGGCAAATATTAACTCTTTCTGTTGAGCTTTGCTGAACTTTCAGCTTTCTAAATCTTAAAATGTCTAGTCAAAAGTAGAAATAGGCTCCCTGCTTTTGATTTAAGACAGGAAATCACCTCCAGAGAATGATTTATCCAATGCAGAGACAGATCTCCAAGACAGCTGTGACCTCTTTTGGAGATGCCTTTCTCTATTATTCCAAGGAAGACTGCATACCAGCCTGTTAGTCTGATAACTTTGTGCAAAAGGCTTCCTATCCCATAAATCAGAGTGAATTCATATCCCATAGTTCTACTGTATCAGCTGGCAGCATCTCAAAATATTGATTTGCTTTGCTTTTTCTCATTTTGCCTTCATTATTTTAGTAGCAACATGTGTGCCTCTTCCCCTTTGATGCTCCTCACTCTCTTTTCATGACTGCATTAGTGGTAGAATAAATTTCCATCTGTGACTGCAAAGACATCACTGGCCATAACAAGAAAAACATGATAGAAAATACTTTTGTACATGGTGCTTAAATTTTGTATTATCTCCTCACCAGTAAAGCAAACCCTCCAGGCTCCTTGCCCCATAATTAGTTAAATACCCAATTAAACAGGATGTCTAAAAGCATGCATATGTTCAGGTGCACCCTACAAAGTTATCTTTTGGAATACAAAATAACAGTAATGCAAAAGGAAGAAGAATTATTCAGGGATAAAATGGAAGATGAAATCAAAATGATGATATCCCACCTTTGGAAGGAAGAATGTCTAGAGATATTGAGTCAGAATAGTGAGAGGACTCCAGCCTGGTTTTAAGCTGATGTTTGGAAAAGCCACAGCTGGACAGCAGGATTTCCTGCAATAACTGGTGATTTTTACCTTTGGAGTGAGGAAATCTTTCTGCTCTGGCATTCCAGCAGGTGACAGTAACACTTGGATACACTCTGACAGCCTCTGAGAAACAATTTGAGAAACTTCCTATCAAGAGATTGCCAGTGTGCTGCTCACTGCACAAATCCAAGAGCCATAGGATTGATGGCAGGTTTCTGGGGTTTGGGTTCTTTTCCCACAAATAAGCATTTCATTTTCTTAAAAAGGGATACTTACCCAAAAAATATGGATTTCAGCACTTCTTCTCACAGTAAGTTGTTCAACCCAGGCCCATCACAGATATAAGTTGTTTTGCTTAGGAACACACAAAAGCCTCTGTTTTCCAATCTGTTCCTTTCCTTTTCAGTACTCTCTGTCTGTTTACCAGATCTGCCAGGCTTAAAAATCCACTGGATGGCACAATATTGGCTACTTTGACAAAAGACCCAGGGTCGTGTGCAAGCTGTAAAACCCTTCTGAGAAACTGTCTTGGGCTGGAGTCTCACACTGATTTAGGAGGGTGGCCAGAGGGAAGCCATTCTCAGAAAGTCATAAGAGTCAAGGAAGGAAAAAGCCAAAATGAATCATCCAGCCCATTGCTCTGAAAGCACAGGGTTGCTTGTAGAATACATTTAAGCCTCATCGAGTTTGGAGGATCACCAAGGCTGACATTTTCCTCCATTTCCTTGGATTGTATCTCCATTCCAGAGTGTTTGTAAGTCCTTCTTTTCTGTTTCCAGGATTCCAATGGGGATCAATTTTAGCAAGCTTCAGTCCATGCCCCTGCACTTCACTGCATCCCATGCCTTTTGATGGCTTTCACTTTGGCAAAGATTATTTTTTTTCAGTATCTCTGGAGGGATAAAATGTGAAAAATAGAAAGAACATAGTGCAGAAGGTAGTCTCACACCTGAGGAGTTGCAGCTGTACAAATCACCAAAGATCAGGAACAGGCCTGCCCTCAACAGGCCACAGTTGTGTCCAATAAGAAGATGAGTGCTACAAAAGAGTGGGTGAGCTGGATGAGGAGAGTTGGAGTTTGTTGGCTGTGCTGTGATGAAAACCTCAGTACTGCAAGGAACTGCCCATGAGAAATCACCTAGAAGGTATGGGACTTTTAAGATAAGATATCAACAAGTATCAATGCCATGTCTCTCATATCTTCCCCTCCAAGTTGTGTCTTCCTCCTTGACATTTTCCCTGCCCTTTGCAACATTAGTTTTGGCATCTTTTGGTCCTTTGCGCTGCACCTGATATAATTCTGGTCCATTTTCTTGTAGTCACTAAATTTCCCAATTTTTTTTTTCTTCTTCAATTGCAATTCCTTTGATTGTATCTCCATTCCAGAGTGTTTGCAAGTCCTTTTCTGTTTTGGCCTTCAGTGGGGATCAATTTGGGCAAGCTTTGGTGCATGTCCCTGCACTTGATGGCATGTGGCCTGCCCTTTGATGGCTTTGACTCTGGGGAAGAGTTGTTTTTTTTTTTTTTAAGCATCCATGTCATGTCCCTGATATCTTCCCCTCCAAGTTGAGTCTTCCTCCTTGACTTTTTCCCCTGCTTTTGCAACATCTGTCAGCTTAGTTTTGGCATGTTTTTTACACTGCAGCTCATTTCCTCACAGACCATTTTTTGAAGGCACTAAATCTCCCAATTTTCTGTGGATTTTTTTTGTTTTTTTTCAATTGCATTTCATTTGATCCTATCTCCTTTCCAATGCATTTTTAAACCTTTCTTTTCGGGTTCACAAGATTCCATTTCCCTTCCTGAAACCTCATTTCCTCCCAGACCATTTGCTTCTAGTCACTAAACGTCCCAAAGCTGAGCTCACAAAAATGAGGAAATTCTCTGAGTTTAGCCATTCCTGGGCTAGGTGAGCTACAGTGGTGCCCATGTGTGTCCTATTAGCTAGACTATCATGGGCTAATTCAATTTAGCTTTAGTGCAATTATCTCAGGTTATCTACGACCTAAAAACATGCATAGATAGTTAATGTGCCTCAACTGATGTGCAATACTTTGACAGTTGATTCAAGCTCTCACAAGGCTGTTATAGACTGGGTTTTCCTTATTTCCTTGTCATTTTCTTACTAATTTTGCTTCTCATTTCCTTATTTCCTTCTCATTTTCTTACTTTTGTTTGTTTTACCAAGTGAGTTTGCGTAGTTGGTTGTGAAGTTTTACGATTCCCCTCTCTCAACCAGGTACAGATCAGCTCTAGTCAGAGTTGTATTAACTTGCTCTTGCAGTGCCACTTGTCAAGCCTGGGATCCCATCATTTCTTGCAGGGTATTTTTTATTCAGTGGGGAGTCATAATGAAGCTGGAGAACTTCCACACAGACTTAACTTCTCTCCCAATAGCCAAGAGAAGGAGCAGAGCAAACCCAGAACTTAGTCACTTCTAAATATAGGCATATTTATTGACTGTATTAAGCACATTAATTCCTTCTTAAATATAAACATGTAGTTATTGATAGACTTTTCATGGGTTAAATCTCTTTTCCCTGTCTAGAGATGTATTGCAAAATACCACAGCAAAATAAGCTCTTTTCTGATAAATTAAAAGTACTGACCCAATGCTTTCTGGGAAAAATTATTCCCATTCAAGCCAGTATTTTTCTACAGGATGTACAGTTTCTGCTGAAGTATGTCACAGGTATTTTATACATTTATCTGGAAAATATTGACAAATCTTAAATTTGAAGTTATTTTTATTGAATGTTAGTTATCATTATTAAGTTTTTTTATCTTTATCAAAAATACATTATTTGCTCCACCTGAAAATTCAATAAATAGTATTATTTCAATAACAATTTAATATAAAATATTGAATACCTGCAAAGAACAAAAGTGAGTTTTGAAAAACAAAATACAAGTACTAGTTTTTCCTCTGTTCTCTCAGAAGGCAGTAGTTCATCACAACAAGAAAAAAACAGTGTCACTAGGAAATAATATAGTGTTGTTAGGTTCCTCCTGAGAGGAAATCTTCACAGTACACAGCACATAGTCATATAAAGCTGGCAAAATATGAATAAATGGATGGTAAAGTGAGTAAAAATCCAATATAAAAGAAGATCTAGAAGATTCTACAGGTACTGAACAACTAGGAGTCTATATGATGGCGCAGTTTAATGATTTTGGGGGTGAGACAAGAGTTCACCATGTTATTTATTTTGCTGCTTCTTTTTCTCTTTTTTATATATAATACCTCTGCTATTCCCTGGAGGTCATTAAAACACCATACCAGCAAGTATCAGATCAAGCTTGCCAGAAAAAGTGTATAAAACAGGATCTGGGACCAGTGTGTAAATTGGATGGAGGTGTATAGCAAATCATCATGGGGGACATACATTTTTTTGTTTGGGTTTTTAAACAGCAAAGTTCATCAAATGCACAAATATCCCACCAACAGTGCTGCTAGCAAGAAGAGAAAAAAAAAAGCAACAGGGAGCTGTTGGAGAAGAGGAGGCTTGGGGGGCACCACATTTCTCTCTACAACTGCCTGAAAAGAGGCTTTAGCCAGGTGAGGGTCAGGCTCTTCTCCCAGGTAACAAGTGACAGGACAGGAGGAATAAGTCTCAAGTTGTGCTATGGGAGGTTTAGATTTGATATTAGGGAAAACTTCTTCCCTGAAAGCATGGTCAAGCATTGGAACAGGCTGCTCATGGCAGTGTTGGAGTTGTTGTCCCTGGAAGTGTGCAAAGAATGTGTAGGTGTGGCACTTGGGGACGTGGTTTAGGGGTGGAGGTGGCAATGTTGTGTTAATGGTTGGGCTGGACACTCTGAGAGGTCTTTTTGATCCTGTTCATACAATCAATTCCTGTTCTAGCTATTTTTTTTTTAATACTTTCCAAAAATGGTTATTTTGCTTACCTTCCCCCTTGTTAATTTGAAATATTTGTGCTAATATCTTCTCAAAACAAAGATATTCGCCAGCAGTGCTTGATTTTCATTTGACTATGAAACCATTGGGTGTTCCAAAAGAAGAGTGCAGGTGGAATGGATCCAGAAGAAGGAACTTTCTGGCACCTGGACAGCAAAGGGTCAGATCAAGTGACAAGCTGTTGCCAATGACATAATCCAAATCCTTACCATTGGGCTGATGAGGTAATCAATAAAAAGTCTCCATGGCTTTAAATCAGTTTTTATTAGAGCACTCTGAAGCATTTGGTTTTAGGACCCCATTGTTATTTCATGTGTTTTGGAGCCTCAGCACACTCTAACTGGATCTGAGCCTATTAGCAAATAGCCCATGAGCTACAGCACCTGTGCAGTGGCAGATGTTCCCTGCAGCCCTTAGAAAAGGCAGGTGTGGAGGAATCTCTGCCTCTGCTGGTCTCAGCTTGCTCTGTAACATCAGTAAAAACTGACTCATGACAACAAACAAATATTCATTATTTTCTTCCAGCACAGATTTTTTGGGTTTTGGGGTTCTTTTTTTTTTTTTTTTTCCCCTGGGATTTGTTATTTCATGTTAAGTATCTTTGCTAACAGTACAGAAATGCAACCATCTCCTGAATCTCTGCATTTTGTTTTACTGCAGTAGAGGGTGATTAGTTTTACCCTTTATTAGAGCCTTGTGTCAAAGGTTCCTTCTTTTCATCCACCTCAAACCTGTCACCTTTGAAATTCACTGGTTGCCTCTTTGTGACTGTATAACAGAACTTTGGATTGGGATATGGTAATTGAACTCCCAATATTTTTTTATTTTGAGCTGCTAAACTGCTTGCAAAGGTAAATAATGGCAATTTTACAATTCCTTTCCTATAGAACAAGATTTCTAGAAATATTTTCATTGCTCTGTGATAGGTGCAGTCTCTGGAGTTACATTACCCTCTCTGGGCATTTATTTTGAAGTGAGACCAGTAGATCAGAGGAGGTTTGGCCTCTAGATCTGTATAATTAATTACAATTAGGTCATATTGTTTTCTGGCTGGCTGGCCATGCATTTAACATCCTGTATTCTCTTGGGACCTATCCAATATCCATTGAACAGTGAACTGCCTCTAGTGGTGCCCAGGGATCTTGCCTGAATGAAGCTGTCACTATCACTCCCATTTCAACCTACATAACTTATGCTTTTTTCCCATCAAATTTCATTTAATATTGAGAAACTGCTTTTGGAGAAGATACCTCCAGATTTCTTCTTCTTTGGGTTTGATTGCTATGAGTAGTTTCTTTTCTCATCTGCAGGTCTTGGTGTCCTGCTGTTCACCCTAATTTCCATGTCTTCTGTAGAGAAAATATTCATTTTGGGATATGTGGCACTATGAGATATATTTCAAAAAATATGTGAATTTCATAAGGAAACGTGCATACATTCTCTTGTTCCATCTGAGGTGTTTTTTATATGATAAATACATATCTCTCATCTGAGACTTTATTCTTAGCCCAGAGTGCTTTCTAAGCATCTGATGTATATCTTGTGTGAGAAGCTTGTTTTATTCCCATTTTTCCAGTTTTCATGGTCATTTTATCAACAGTTGATTTGCTACATGGACACAAATAGACACACATGGTGGAACTGCAAATTCCATAACCAGGGCAGAGCAGAGGGGTTTTCTGTGACCCAGGTTTCATATGAAGCTGTGTCACTTGCCCACAGTGCTGCCTTTCCTGGAGATCTGTCAAAGCAATAACAAGTCCGCGTGATGACAATTAAATGTTGCTCCAAACTCATCAGTCCAAACTCAAAGGACCTGATCCAATGCAATCATTGCTAACTCCCATTAATTTCAGTGCACATTGAATTAGTATCTCAAATTTAACTGCATCCTATTTTCACCTCTTTTAGAGTGTGAATATATTAAAACAGCAAATCTGGATCAGCACTCAGACCCTCTAAGCACAGAAAAGATTCATTTGAGTAGCCAAGGCTACAGTTTGCCACAGGGATAATAACAATTGGTAATGAGAGCAGGAGGCTTTGCAGAACTCTTGATTCTGTAAGAAGATTTCTCTGTGAAAGAGAGGTACAGGAAGAATGATAAATATTCTAGATGAGTAGTGAGAATAATTACTTGGAAAAAGAAACTTTCAGTGTTTGTACACAAGCAGAGAAGGAATCCCTGGCCTACCTTATCCAAAATATTCAATATCCCCATGCTGCTACATTAAACAAAACAAAGTCTGCAGATGTTTTCTTGGGTCTGTTTGGCCTTCCTTAAAGCCTGTATAACTCATCTGTTTAACAAGAGAAATCATTTGATCCATTAACTGTTGTCATCTTATTGCAAAAGTTCCATACCTTCTCAGTGATTTCTCATGGGCATCTCCTCACAGCACTCACTCCTCCTTCTTCCCAGTACAGCCAATGAACTCCAACTCTCTTCTAACCCACTCTTTTATAGCACTCATCCTTATTGGACACAGCTGTGGCCTGTTAAGGGCAGGCCTGTTCCTAATATTTGGCAATTAGTACAGCTGCAACTCTTCAGGGGTGAGATAACCTTCTGCACTACCTTCATTTTCTTACATTCTATCCCCTCACAATTCCGCCTTTTCTTTTAATTACCAAGTTGCAGCATCTCTAGAAAGATATGTTCAAGTAAATTGATATTATAACATATTCACGGTTAACAACCTGAACCTAATTTAACTGTTTAATCATTTTTGAGATTGAGGGTTCTTAACTGCTAGAATTTTAAGACATCAAAGCCTTTCTGAAACAAACATATACCCTTCTAATATGTCTTTTTACTTCCCTGCAAGCAGAAACTTTTACTCAACAGATGTCTTCCAGAGACCACATTTCACCATGGCCTCACTGCACTCTTTGAGAATCCAGCACCATAATTATGGGAAACTGCTGAATATTTTTAAGAGTGCCTCCCTACCCTATCCTTCTCTTCAAAATTATGATTACTGCATAAAACATGATAAAACTTACTTGTCTTACAGAAAAAAGAATGTGAGAGTCCTTTGGTTTTGCAGACCTCTGTATGTTACATTAAAATGAAATATTAAAGTTTAAATGATTTAAAGCTCTGCAAGTTAAAACAAAGGAAAGGAAAACAAGCGGAAATAATGTTTTGCCTCACGTAGCAAACAGCAGAAACAAATAGCTTGCAGGGCACCAGTTTTGCCATCCTTTCAAGAAACAGATCAATAGTGAAAATGTGCTTAATTTTTATTAATCACTATTGCTGTAATTTATTTGGATATAAAATCCATATTTCAGTCAGGCATTGAGGCAAGGGTACTTCTTATGGGCAGAACACTACTGGGTGAGGTGATGTGGCTCTGATTATGGAAATGTAATTTTATGTTCATGCACTCTACATGAGCCTACCTCTCTTTCACCCCGTGCTCCTGAAGGGACACATCAGCTCCAACAGTGAAAGGCAGGCAGATCAGCAACAACTCACACCAATAGTTCCCCAAGGTATTTGGGGAAAGCAGAAGCCTCAAGGAAACAGAAATTCATTGACTCATTGCATAATTCTGTCCTGAGATTATTTTCTAATGCTTACTCCTCTTCCTCTGCCACTTTTTTTCTTCTGGTGGTTTGTTTATAATTTCTCCTATTCCCAAAAGTTGTAGCACCCTTCTCAATATTAACCTACTACGTAGATTTTAAAAAAGTTAAAAGCTCCTCAATTTATAACCCTTGAAATACTGCATAATATTACTAAGACAAAAACACAGATGAGATCCTTAAATTCTAATTGATGTAAAAGAATTTAACATAATCCTTGTCATAATCTTTCCCTGGGCTTCTTTTTGGAGATTAAAAAAATGTCTAACACCACTAATGCTGCTTTTATATTCTATGGCTGTAGTGAAAGAGCTGCAGAGAGATTGTTATAATAGTTATCCAAGCTGACCAGGAGAGCCACAAAGCTGACAGTTCTGCAGTTATTTTGTTATTTATGCCAGCACTTCATTATGTTTCTTAGGAAATAATCTCATTTTCAGGAACCAAATTCCACTGTGGGAGACCTGAGCACTTCTGAAATTCTATGAGATTTGGCAAAGTCACAGCAGATGTTGCTGCCCTTAGTTTAAAACAAACTCTCTGAATGTAATTACACATTAGGCTTCAAGGAAAAAAGCAACTACTGTGAGTAGTTAACAATAAACTTTGCCAGTGAGTATTTTATTCCATCTTTTTTACACATATTTCAGAAGATGATGGGGTTCACCACCAAAGGGAACAGGAAGATGGATTAGAGGGACACCGGTCTCAATTGGCTGCTCTCAATCTCTTCAACTCCTCTGTTGTTTTTCTCTGCTGTCCCAAAGCTCAGTACCTTCGAAATGAGGGTTTAATTTTGCTCCTATCTCTGTGTTTTCCTGGGTTGCTTAACACAAAATGCTGTTATGGAAACTCAAAATACAATAAGAGTTTTGTCAGAAGTTCAGCTGCAGCAGCTCTGAAAACACAACCTGTAAAGGGTCATCAAGGGAAAGGCTGGCAGACAGAATTCAATGTCACCTCTACTTCTCAGTTCTTCAGAAACAGAACTGAAGAGTTTTCATCTAATCTCTTGATAAAATATATTTTTATTAGTGGTCACTATGTCCAGCTAAATTTTTTATCACATGGCATTTTGCTGCTTACATTTATTGCTTGGTTGGTTAGATTCTATAAGCAATAACTTAAATTTTTATGCAACAAAATCTTTCACAGAAACTCTTCACTTTCCACAGATATTTTATTTTCCTTCTGCTTTTAAAGGTAACTTTATTAAGACTATGAATGCAGTCCAGGTCAGTACATGAAATCATTGGGCATTTTTCATTTGCTGAATGCTACCTGTTTGGTAAAAGGATCACTTAGAATTTTCTGAAAGAACTTTTTAAGTTCTTTTCTTTTTTAAAGCAATTTTCTTTTTTAAATAGAATGAAAAAAACCAAAACAGCTCTTAGTGTTTACTTAATAACATTTGAGTTCCCCTTCTCCTTGCTGAAGGTTTTCCCCAAACTTGCAGGCAGTGCAAGCTTTTGTAGGTAGAAGTCATGCCTACTGCCTATGCTGCTGAGCAGATACCAATAAATATGGTACCACTGCTTGACATTGCTCCCAGAAACACAAAAAATGTTTAAATGCTATGTAGGGATGCTAAAGCTATGATTCCACAGTGACATTTCTGTTTTTTCTTTGTCTAAGTACCAGGAGGTGTTGAAAGGATACTGTCTCTACTTTACTTCTCCCTATATTCCTGTATTCCTATATTCCTCTCCACCCTATTCCTATGCCAGTAGGAAAAACTGTACAGCTTGAGGAAAACCTGGAGGTCCTGAAAATTGGCATGTCTAGCATGGGGTTAGTTTTCAACAGATCTTTTTTTTTTTTTTTTGACCATAAAATAATTTGTCTGGTCAAGGATGTTTTACAGATTTAATAAAGAGCACACCTTGCCTAAGTCTAGATGGTTTTCCAGTTCTTTCTGTGGAGCAGCAGTGGTTACATCCCAGTCTGTCACTGTCATATTTTCTGAAAAATCCCTTTGCCAGGATTTCTTCTCCTGGGAAGCTGAGAAGCCTCAGAGAGAAATGAAAGCAATAATTATCTGATTGCTTCTCCTGTGTTTTGCTGCTTTGGAATTTGGTTTGGAGATTGTATATAATATAAGCACATAAAATAATAAATTAGCCTTCTAAGAAGATGGAGTCAGATTCCTCCTTCATCCTGGGGCCCCAGCAAATACCACACCAGTCATTTGCTGGGGCTACATAAATAGATGGTCCTATAGACACATTAATATTTATCTTTCCTTGTTCAGGCCCACAGCTGATGCTGAGGCTCTTTGACAGCCTCCCATTTCCTTGTATCAACACTATTTTCAGTCTCCTGCCTGACTCTACTTTCATAAGTTTATTGCAGTGTCAGTCAAATAACAGAAGTGCAGAAAACAGTGTTTGAACACTCTTCATGTATTCAGATCTGCAAACTTAGTTTTGAAACCCATCCCAGAGTGCAATTTGGTCCTCCTTTCAAGAGCTCCCAAAGACATCAAAAGACTGAAAGAACTTTACATCTTTTGCTGCATGGCTTTAATTTTTGACAGATCTAATAAGAACAGTTTCCCCTAAACTTTTGAGCAATTCTTCCACTTGGTGCTTGGCAGGTTTTCTTTTCTCCTTGATTAGCAAGTATTTGTCCTTCAAAAACAACCTAGAAAACAGTGTGTCAAATATAAATGAGCAGTCATAAATCTGATCAGAAAAGCCAGAGACTCAAATCAAGTCGTGGGTTTTCATTAATGAGATACCACCACCTAATTGCAGACAATATTTTGGGAAGGTTTGCACAGGCAGTGGGCATCTTCAGGCCTTGAAAGACAACAAAAGCTTCAAGAGGACCAAGTTACAAATTGCACAGACTTGATAGATAGAGCTAAGTCAGCTTCTTCAAAAATGTCTCTTCACACTAATTTATTGATTTTTTTTCTTCCATTAGGTCTTGGTATTTCTCTTTTTACAGAGAGTGAAATCATTAGCATTAGTTGGTAAATTGACATGAAATCTTCATTGTCAGTTTTGTGTTGTGTGCAGTCTCTCTCGAATGCAGAAAACACTTTATTTTACTCTGTTAAATTACTGATTTGTGCCTCAAGTACTTCCTTTGTAATTTGAATTGAATGCTGGAAATAACTTGCTGAAGCAGTAGGGTTGAAAATCAGGGTTAGGGATTTCAGACTCTCTATCTTTGCTCTGACATTGACTCACCAGGAGTCATTTCCCCTCTCAGCCATTTATACCTCTAAAGAACATGAGCACAGTTTTGCTATCTCATGTGGGCATTTTTAAAAGTATAAGCCAATATAAACAGCACTTTGAAGACTAAAAGAACTGACTGCTTTTACTATTAAATAGCAGGGTTTGGTTTGGTCTTAATTTGCTCTCTACTTTTATTCTGCATATATGAACTGACTTGTTAAACTGTCATAAATAGTTTACATCTATTTTCCCTCATGGTTTTGGAAATCATTGCATGATGTGAGCTGTGATCTAAAGCTAATTGAGACCTGTAGAGAAATTCTTGCTGACAAAAATGCAGTGAGATGGATCAGACTCTCAGGGAATCAAACATAACTCTTTTTTGAAATATTTATTGTAAAATAATGTTGTCCACCCATTCTTTCACAAGCCTTTTTGGCCACAGCATGGGGAATCTGTAGACAACTGAGATAAGAGCAGACACCAAACAGTGTGAAATTTTAATCATGAAAAGCAAAAAATGAAAACAGAGCTAGCAAAGAAACCAAACCAAATGGGATGGGAAATGACAGAAAAGTTCACCAGCCAGAATAATAAAAAATACAAGTACAATTAGTTGTAAAATACAAAGTTTTAGTCTATAGTAATCTGACATTTCAAATTTCAAGGCAAAGTTCGAAAATAGAATTTAACACTGGATAGAGAGGAAATTAAAAGTATATGGAAGCAAGAAATTTAAAAATTAATTTTTTTTTTCCTAGCTGATATTCACTTGTATAAGTCTCCTCACTGCTCTTTTATATTCCATCATCTTCTATATATTTCTAGTTAGGGAACACTATTTGACAAGAAGAAAATTATTAGTATGAAGTCCCATTTAGTTGTTTCTTCTTTTAATTAAAAAAAAGGAACAAAGATGGTCCTTCAAAATTCCTTTGAATATTCTAGTTATGTTAATGCTTGTTTTTGTATTGACAAGGACTGATTGCTTTCCTACATTATAGAGTGCTAAGAACTTTCATATTCCCCAGCTTCACTGAATTTTGAACCTTTTGACTGTGTTTTGCCAGGGCAATTTCTGTGCAGTGGATCTGTTTTAATCAGACCAGGCATTTTACATTCACCATTCACACACATTTTTCTATTACTTTGTACATCTCCAAAGACAAAAAAATAAGCTCTTCAAAAATGCAGTAAACTGACTCTCCAGATGTGACAGATCCAATTCAGATTAGGCAAAAGCACAAAGTTTATTTATTGTTACACGCTCTGCAGAAGGAGAGATTTAGATAATGGAATAGATTATATCTGTAGCTATGGAAAAGAAATGTTATATAAGAGTTACAGAAAACACAAATATGCAATAGGCAGATAAAAACCAGCCTTTTTTCTGACATCACTGCTCTGTGGGGAGAGGAGGAAAGAAAATCCACCCCTGATATTACTCTTTATTCTCAGTGGTGGGCTGAGGACATAATTTCCAAAAGCCTTGTGGATGCAGGAGCCCTGGTACAGCCCCACTGATGCTAAAAGTCATCCTTGCAGATGGAGATGGTACAAAACTCAGTGCAAGGCCAAATTCAGGTTTAAATCTGGACAAGGCAGGTGCAGCTCCCATGGAAGGTGTTAAGCCAAATGCAGTGGCAGTGAGGGCAGGGAGGAAATCACTCCTGCTGTTTATTTTGCTGTGGAATTTAGCCCAGAAGTTAATGGGGAAGCAGCACCTGCCCAAATCTGCTCTGAAAACTCCACAAGATGCACACAGACAAACAACCTCACTTGATACAGGAATTTATTTCTACTGCTGCTGTTTCACTGGCCTCCTTCCAGAGCAGGGCTTTGCCCAGGCAAGAGGAGTTAGGACAGTGACAGCAGATTTGGGTCCTACTTAATTCCATTTCATGCTAATATTTCATATAAGCTTGTGAAACCTTTGGGGTTTTTGGCCTTGAAATGTCTGTCATGCTCAATACAGAGCCTGAAAGGAGGGGAGGAAGCAACAAAAACCATCCCACCATCTGTTAGTACAAATCATTTTCCCAGCAAAGTGTTGGTTTGGTATGTTCTCGAAATAAAATCTACTTCTAAGCAATCTCAAATGTTGTGAACAGACAAGCTTATTAGCACTTGTCATATTTGATATAGAAAATACTGGAATTAATTTCCTCCTCTACACTGATAAAGTACTTGCACAGAAGTCTGGAAATATAGCAGAAATTTGTGTTTTACAAAGGGAAGTTGTACTTCAGTTGTGTAATTTCTTTGGTAATCTCCATTGCCATGCAGAAAAAAACCTGCAGTGGGTATGGAAAACATACAATTCCCATCTTGTAGGCCTCTTGGAGCAAAGTGCAGATCTCTCTTCTGTAGTTAGTGTTGTAGAAAGTCAGAAATTAGAAATATGGTTTTAATATTTTATAAAACATTATACAATATAAAATAGTTCAAATAGCCTGATCTGGTACAGGACACTGTATAAATGGGATTAAATACTTCAGTATATTAGATAAATGGCTATGACCAGGAATAACAGAGTACAAGATGAATACTCTGTCTGAAAGTTCAGAAGTCATGTTAGACCAGGTCTATCCTAACTGAATTTATCTTCCATTCCCTTCTTTGATCTAAGTCACATCCAGAATTTTTCATTCTACCTTTTACTGAATTTCATCAAGACTAAGATTCTTCACAGAGCTGATTATTCCATCACTTATACCTTTTATATGTTTATCTACAAAATTGTGCAGGAGTTTTACTTTGGCTTTTTTTTTTGTTGTTTTTTTTTTTTTTTTTTTTGTTTCTTTGGGGTTTTTTGGGGGGGGATTGGTTTTTTTTTTTAAGGCATTTGTCTCTGACAGCAGCACCATTGCCTCTGAAATTCTCACATTTTGTTCTGGATATTTCACTTTCTGGCAAAAAGCAGAGAACAAGTACACCATAACAAACTTCACATTTTACAGCACGAGAGATTGCCCTGCAATAAAATTCCATAGAGTATAAGCCATCCTCCTTTTTCCAGACATCTTTGATCCTCCAAAATTTCCAAGTTGCCAAATTTAATTATGGCCCTGCAGTTGTTCACTTTGAATGAGCACACAATAAACCATGGCAATTTCCCCTTGTCTGTCTAGAGAAGGACTGTGTCAGTATTTTGCAGTATAATTGTTTTATGGAACAATAGCATATTCAGCCTTTATCCACTCTACAAACCCTTTAGAAGTGCTCACTGTACTCTGCTTTTCATCATCTGCCAGAACTCCAGTTGCCACATTGATATTCAAAAAGTTCTGCTAGCAAAGCTTTGCTACCTCAGAGCCTGACAAAGTCACACCAGCAGCTGACTGTTGGGCCAGGAAATGTCCTTTGGACAGAATTGGGCTTTCAGAAAAGTTCTATAAGGTAACCTTGGGCTTTTGAAACAGGCAGTGCAAAAATTTGGCAGAAAACACAAAAAAAACCAACAAAACAAGAGCGAGGAAATAAACAAAAAATCCAGAACTTGTGGTACAATTAAAACCAATCAGGGTTTGGTTTTAAACCCAGGAGCCAAAAAGCATGAAACAAATCATATGCACACGCTTCAGTCTGCCCTCCTCCCTCCCAAAATTGGATGACCACATCCAAATTGCCTGTTCTGACCAGTTTTTAGTATTTGCTGCTACTCACACCCTTTGCAAAAGTTATCTGCTAGTTGCTACTGGCCATAAATAGGATACAAACTGAGAACTGAACAGTCTGGACAATTATCTGTTGTTCCTTGAGGCACGCTTTATTTACCAGTACAGGTATATATAGAGGCTCTATCTGCAGCAGATGTATTTGAAAATAGCCTAACCAAATCATCTCTGGGGATTAGGAATCTCTTCTGGACATCACACTTGAGGATAATTATCTTATTGTCCTTATATGTGCTCAGTAAATATGTTTATTTAGGATTAAACTGTACTTTGCTTTTTTTTTTTTTATGGTCAATACAAATTTATAGCTTTGTCATTCTCTGCTGTTATTATTTCTGTTGGCAATTCAAAGTATCACAGAGGTCAAAGACACCCAGACTCCTGCTCTCATTTTTGTCATTTTTGCATCAGAGAATTCATGGTAAAAAAAAGCAAATAGCACCACTGATGCATTTTGACCCCAAGCAAGGAGGTTTATGTCTAACTTTGATACTTTGATTAGGGAAAAAAAAAAAGGATGAAACAAAAGAAAAAAAAAATGGACAAGCTGATTAATTAATTTTTAATTGAACTAATTTGCATGGAATTGTGCTTGTGGTGGTTCAGAAAACAGTCACCTCTGATTAATAGATATGGCAAAATTAGAAACACTAACAAGCTTTTTTGGTATAGCCCATTAATCTAAATAGTTTCTCCTAAGTCAAGCCTGTTTTACACAGACATTTTAATTTACAGACCTACTTGGACCACTCTTTACATTTGGCAAAATTTAGCTACAAAATTCAACTAACTGATATTCCCAGAAGAACTGAACAGCTTTTCATCCTCTGCATAGATGATTAGCTTTGGTCAGCTGCTACACACCCACCCAGCCTCACCCTTCTTCTTCAGACATTTTTAATAAGGAAAACAGTCTCAATTTCATGGCCTATGTGTCATAATTCATGGTATATGTCCGTGTCACAGATATCTAAGAGATTTTAGAACTTTTTATTTTTCCCAGGAGAAAAAACCCCCATAGTCTGGCATGAACTGCACTCTATTTTCTATAAACAAATCACCTAGCATTAGTTTTTCATCAGGTGTTGTTTTGAGGAGGAAAAGTTCCTGCTGTTTCTTTGCAAGGGCTCAGGAGAGGAAAATGTGGAACTAACCTGAGAAGAACTGAAGCAGAAAGAAAGGAATAGGTATATGAAGAATACATTAAATACATGAAAAATTCTTTCTTAGGTTTAAAGTTAGTCTGCAGGTTTATAGAGTGTGTTTTTTGCCTCATATTTTATGCTGGTTGCTAAAGATATAGATGGTTTAGGGCTTTGAAGACTTCATACTTATCTCCTACACTTTGAGAGCAAATTATGAGAAATAAGTGAGCAGTGAGTGGAAGATGTGCAACAGAAAGATGACAGAAAGCCTGAGATGTGCATTGTCAAACAAATGTCATTGTATTGTCAAGAATATGCAAAACATTGGCTGAGAGCAGCTAATTTGAGTGACACAATCACTGTTCTATTTTTCCCACCTGGACAAGAAACTTCTCTTGGCTTCTCTGTCACTATTGATACCTGATTTTAATAAGCATTAAAATTCATGCCAACACTTTGAAATAATGACAAATGTAACAAAAAATATCTCCAGGCTCTGCATTAGACAAGTTAACATAAATATTGGTGGATAGGTCTTGAGCCAGAGTGGATCAATGTGCCTCACTTGGAGTCAAAGCTATTATGTGTAATTACACACCCCAGCTCTTAATTCTCTCTTTTCCCCTTGACGGATGGATTTTTTCCAAATATCTAAAAATGGATGGGAACATCTTGTCTCACTATAAATATTCAAGGAAAGCCAGGTACCTGATACACACAGATGTCATTGCTAGTAGGTTCTTTGATGGTACAAGCTAGGGAGATCTGTTTGAATTTCTGTACTTTCTGGGAACTAATGGGATTCTCTCACTTCTTGTCTTACTCATACAAACCAAACCTCGCTGCTTTTGGGGGCTAAGCTGAACATATGTGCAGAAACAATCTCTGAAACCTTGAAATTTCTTCAGCTACAAGTAAAACACAAGGCTTTTGTCTTGCCTCCAAATGTAAATGCACAGCTCCCATTGAGGTGCTTGGCAGTGGGTACACATATCTTGAGGTAAGAAATTGGTGGATTTCAGTCAAAATAATTACATAGAGTGTTGTTTACACACTGATGTATTTCCCCAGTAACACAGTAGTAAGAGTGGAAACCAAAGTGCTGCACACTTATGGGCCAGCTATGCTGACTCCAAAAATATATAATTGTGCAGCCAAATTGCTTGGACACTCTGTATGTGCTATACTGAACATCTTTACAAGTATAATTAATAAATAATGAGATTTTTAGCTGTGGATTATCTTTCTTGCATTTGCTGTGTCGATCTCATTCTAAAAAGCAAATAAAGCAAATGAAAAAAACAAGAACAGCAACAAATGTTAGCTAGTTTTAAATTTAAACTGCTGGGTTTTCTTTAGAAATAAGAATCTGAGTTGCAATGTAGTTTAAGGCAGTAAAATTGATTGTTTTGTAAATTTTGTTTATTTTTATCATAGCATATTAGATCACTTGCTCTAATACTGTGGACACAGAATGTTGAATAGATGTCTTGAAGATTAAATGGCATCTGGAATATTTCCAGGACATCTGTTACATATTTTAGGTATGCTAATTCCTAGGAGTTACAGTGTAAAGTTTTTAATCACTTTGAAAATGTGACTGTCCTTGACTTCTTATGCATAAAGAAATAAAAGTAAGCTATATGGCAGTGAAAGTGATTGTCTCTCAAATCAGCTCATACCCTCAATTCCTTCATCAGCCTCAGCTATTTCAGATCATACCAACAGTTCCTCATTTCCCATCCTAAAATGTGACAAAGCTTGTCCTGGAGACTGGCACCTTCAAGAAGCTCCAGAAGACAGAGAGCACCAGCTGTTATGTGACTACATGCAAATAGGATTGTGTCACAAAACGATGATTAATTGAACTAGGAAAAATCAATGAGGTGCATTTTTATCATCTTCCCCAGTTCAGGGCTCTTATTGACTAACACGAGTGAGTTTGCTCCTGGTGAGTCTGATTTGTGTTGTGCTTATTAAAATTATCTTTGAAAAGCTTTGTTTGTCAGGGTTTTGTGCTCTTTTTTTTTTCATCTGAATAGGGTGCACAAATGGCATTTGCCTCTTTGAGAATGTATTTACAATTTGTAAGAATTCAAAACTTTAATTGCACAGCAATCCAGTCTAATTGGTTGGTTGTTAGGGCTTTTCATCACCTGAATCTTCTCTTGCTCATTGTTTGTCTTGTATACAATGATTCATTAGACATCTTAGCATGACAGAAATCTTGAAATTTCTGGAGTGTTTACAAAGAATTGCTGCTTTTTTCATAATTGTATTTGATGTAACAGGAACTGGTGGTGTGGAATATACATAAGTTTGCTCTGTTTAACTTTTGTAATAGGTACAGGGTTTATTCTAAAAATATCTCTCTTTTCAATGTAACTTTGTCCATCTCTTCAAGTAGCTACATAATCTTAACTGTGTTTCTGACATTATTTATCAAGTAATTAAAAAAGATAATATTACTAGAAGGTAAATATTTTTCTTAAAGTTGAGATAGAGATTATAGACAAGAAAGAACTGAAGTTATCAACATGTTATAAAGGATAAATGACACAGGTATTTTTTTTGTAGTCTGATACTGAACTTGGGCAAAATAATGGAGCAGCAGACAAGGGGTTGAATTAATATTAAAGGTAAAGAAAGGTAAAACACTTAATATTAATCAACATTGAAGAAAAGGTCACCAAGCTAATTTAGTATCTTGGCTAAAAAGACAAAAAAAATTGGCTTATGAAGGAAATGGCTGTGGTGGAGTAGACTGCAACTGAACTTTTGACTTTGTTTTATATATAAATATATAAAAATAAAAATAAAAATAAAAATAAAAATAAAAATATCGAGAAAGAAGATTACCCCTCACATTTCATAAGGCAAGTGTGAAACAGGGTTGATATTTGTCCATAGGGGGTTGACATTCTATTTGTTTCCAAATTTATCAGTTCTTCCCTGTGTATTGTCTCAACCTCTGATGGGATTGGTAGCTACAGTTACAAGACAAGTACCTTGGTAAAATTATTTCTAAAATAATTAAGGATCATTTCAAATCTCCAGATCAAAATGAACTCCCAGTAATCAAATGGGTTTGGTTTTACAAAGAATTGCCAATTGAGAAGAAAGAGACACATGACCACTGCTTCTATTGACAAGAAATTTTCTAGAATTAATTCTGTTTTCCAATTTTCACTTAACAGACGGAAAAAAAAACCCTGAAAAACTGAGATTACACAGGGAATAAATTGAAAGGTTGGAGAACACAGTGAAAAACACAGGTAGTTCCATGTACCTAAATTATGAAGAGAAAGAATGAACTGTTGCATGAAGACAGTCTCAAAGAACTGAAGTGGAAATGTGGAACAGGATCATAAAAGACTTTAACACTCTGTGTCTATTTGGCAACTGGAAAACCAAATCTGATTCATGCAGTACTTCCACCTTTTCTCTGGAGAAGACAGAAATAGCAATGCCAGCAGTAAATTTAAGCCATAAAACTAAATGTGTTTTCCTGAATCTGCACAAAGCTTGGTTGGGATCTGCTGAGGTACCCGAGTCCCAGAAAAGAGGAAAAAGGATGGAGTGGGAGGACAGGACATCTGGAAGTTGTGCAGGCATCACTTTATTGGGATGTATTCTGGCTTTCCAGCCACAGCAAAGTGACAACTTGCACTCAGAAAGTGCCAGATACTGAAGCAAAAGACAAACTGTGTAATTCTCAAGCCAACAGAAGTTTTAACCAAATAAGCCTGACCTGTGAACATCGCGTGGGCAAATGCTCCCCAGGATACCCTGTCCGGGGAGATCATGGAAATTTTTCTGAAATTAAGCCTCCAGCCTGATTCCTTTAAAAGATTGACACTGATTGTCTGTGACAGGGATTACATTCCCAGCCAAGGTAATCAACTGCTCACTGCACCGTGGTTGCACATCATTAGTTAACGATAGCCACCATTGCTCTCATCTGTCTTGCTCAAACTCTGGAGACAAAAGGCATTTCTCTTGCTGGATCCCATTGTCTCTTTGATTGCCAAGCTTCTAAGTGACTCTCATGTGTTCAATTAAGTTCTCATTTACTTCTCTTTAGCTCCTCCGACACCTTTTTCCAAAAGAGTGAGGTGTTTCCTGCTGAGATTGCTAATACAACAAATGGACTCCTAATGAAACAGACTGCCTTTAAATCCACAACACCGTTGCCCTGAGGTAGCCCAAGAAACTGTGCTTTTATCAGAAAGCCACACTGAAGGCTCCAGGGCCATCATTATCTTTTCAGGCCTGAGCAGTAACATCTGCCTTTATTTCCTTTTCTGGGTGACAGCTCTGAAGGGCTGACATTAATCGCCAACAATCTCATGATGGCATGTAATTGCATATATCAAAAAATATTCATCCTGGGGGCAGCTGCCAGCGCTGGATATCAATCCAATTAAATCCTAGCATGGAGATAATTGTTTGTCACTCACTCCAAGGAAGAGAGTGACATTAATGCTGTGTCCCACAAGTGACCTTTACGTCATCTGGCCTTCATCAACTAATTAAAAGGGTTATGAGCATATCCCATGTCAATCACATTGATTCAATAGACTGAGCTAAGCACAGAGACTTGAGTGGAAGTAAGAATGAAAACTTTTTTCCCCCAGCTTCTCTTTTCTGGGTGATATTAATAACAAAAGGGCATTATGCTGATTGTGATTTAATTGCAGCAACATAGAAGGAAGCAGTTGAAAATGGCGACACGGTTTCCTCTCTGAAGAAAAAGGACTTGAGGAAGAAACATTAAGAAAATAGATGAAAATTTTCAAGATCAGTTATAAGTTCCTAAACTTTTCTCTACATCAATACAAATACAGATGGGAATGATACATACAAGTGGAGGAATACCTACAGGCCTGTGAAGGGAAAACCTACAATATCTGTGAGTTGGGCCAGTTGAGTTGTTCTTTCAGCTCAAGTGATTTAGTGATCATAAATCAGTGAAAAAAAAACAGAAAAAAATCTGTCCCTGCCTTTCTCTTTATAAAGGCATTTGATCACCAGCTCATATTCTGTTTACTTAATTAGTAAAGGGCACCCATGACTGCTGCATGGGGAAGTGGAATTCTACCTTTGTGCAATTCACATGACATTGTCTTAGTGCTGTAACAAGATAGTTTTCTAAAGCCTTTTGCTATAATTATAGTTTCTTTAATTAGCAAAGAATACTGCAATTAGTGTCTTTGCACATTGCAGACATCATTATTGCTACATTACCCGTGCACTTCACTTGCTTCAATGGTTTTGAATTAAGTATAGTTCACATTCAAGGTAGCTCTTTTAACTTTTTAAATTCTCCATGATCTAGATTAATATAATGACCTAGATGGTATCCTTCTCATTACTCCCTCCAGATCATGTTCTCTAGTATGCTACTGTAGGTCTTTTTACTTTTTGTTTTGATTAATATATTGTCTTTTTTAGCAGCAAATTTCCAATCTTTTTTTTATCCAAACACATTTTTGCCTTGTCCCAACTTCATTTAAATTTACTATTAAATTACAGTCGTTTATGACTGTTTCTAACTTTGCAATTTAATTTAAACTTTCCATTATTTCTGCTGAACTTCAGGGATGCTTTTAATTCTTACAAAGGAGTGAAAAATCTCTTTTCTGTACACAGGGTAAAGTCTCAGATCCAGAAGATACATTTTTTATAATTGTTATTGCAAAAATCTATTTCTGTCTAAATTTATCCCTGATTTTCTTCGTGAATAATTTGAAGAATGAGGTTTAATTTTGGTGTTCTTCTAGCAAAGACTGAGACTTTATCTTTCAGCAGGTGGCTTATCTGTCCAACCCTTATCTGCCATTTTTCACAGGCTTTATATTTAAAAGCTCTACCATCATGTATAATAATAATGTATAATAGGTATAATATGTATAATATTAATATGTATAATAATAATAATGTAAGGACCAGAGCTGCCTTGAGACAAGCTGAGTCCAAAGAAGATTTGATCCAAATCCATGAAAGGATCCTTGAATTTTTTTCTGTCATCCCAATGACTTGGGAAGGATGGGGATGACCTCAGAATTCAAACACTCCTTGCCTTTGCTGGCACCAGGTCTGCAGTTGCCATTTGGAACAGCACTCACCTGACCAAAAGGGATAAAACACACTCTTCTACATCTGAATTTGTCCCTCAAAGGTTTTCCCTTTGAAAAGAGAGATACAGGGATTTTTGTAGTGCTATTATAAACATCTGGTATGGGGATGGAGGATTTGCACCCTGTTTTCCTTAATTTACTTTAAGTGGAGCATAAGCTATATTCATTTAGATCCCTGTCTAATTTGGGTCCTATTTAATTTTATTTGCATTCTTATTTCAAATTCTCATAACTCTTCTGGCCCAAGCAGCCACCACTGTTAATTTTTTTGCAGGAATTTTCCCCATTAATAGTTTGAAGATTCAGATAATTTGAAGGTGATTCCTCTCATTCAGGGAAGATCACATTGGAAAAATATTCCTGTTAAAAAATTATGTGTGTGCCCATAATTGCACTTATTAATCCTGTTATCTTCAATATTGAGCTTACATGGTGACAGAAGGTCCTGCTTCAATAAATTTGTGGACCATATGGAGAAGCACTGCAGAAAAAAATATTCTTTTCACAAAAAAGATCAATACAGAAAGAGGGGAAATTCCAATACCAGTGTTACATAGAAAGACTCTGAGAGAGGCCCACTGAGACAGACCTCTTAGGGCTTTTTCCTGGGTTTAACTACACCAGTCACCCCTTTTTCAGCCTGCTTCAAGAACTTTGACCAAAATTAGATTTATTTTTTTATTTCAGTCCTCTGTCTTATATGAAAGAACATCTACTGGAGAGCATTTGTCATTTTAAATCTCTACTTATTTTATGCTAATAAAAGAAGAGGCACAGATCACCATTATAAAACAAATCCTTGACAACATCAAGGACAACATCAACAATATCCATCTTGTTGCAGCAGCATTTTGGAGCACAGCTATTCGTTTCTTTCTCCTTCATTAAAACATTTTATCATGCTAATTATCATTATGACAATTTTAATATTAGAACTCACTTTACTACCTGCAAAATGAAGTCTTTTAAGGATTGTCTTCCCCAGCCATTTCTCTTTCTGGAGTTGGGCAAATAAAACTACATTCAGAATAACTTTAAAAAAAAAATTTCTGTTCACTGATACCTAAAATTCAAAACAGTAAATAAATCATAATCTTTCAGTAACCCTGCTGCAATGAAGCAATCAGTAGATTCTTTCTCAAACCCTAAAGTGAGAGAGATTCTGTGCTTTGCATTCAGTGAATTTCACTGCAATAAAACAATGTTTTTCTGATAAGAAATTTATTTTTTATTGCACTGTGTGGTGTAATTCTCTCTGGGTGCACATGAAGGACCAGATAGAGGAAATTCAAATGGAAAACCTGTACCTGTGGCCTTTAAAAACATGTTGTGCCATTAATATATAGTTATTGTTTGGGAGGGTTTTCCCTATGGTAAAAAAATGCCAAAAGTCACAACATAACTTTTGAGTATCAGTCATGTTCCATGCATTGAAACTATCCAGGAGAGGCCAGGAGAAATGAGGGAACATTTTTCTTTTGCTTGCCTGGGGGGGAAAAAAAAAATAAATCTCCCTAAATAGACAATGCTAAGCTTGTAGCATGCTCAGCATTTCTTTGGAGGAGAAAACAAAGATCTTTAATAAACACTAGAATCCACTTTCAGGACATTAAATCCATTGCACAATAATGGTTTTAAGATCAATGCACCTAATGTCCAAGCAAAATAGAAAAGAGGAAAGAAAGGAAACAAAATCAGAAGCACGTGGGGAAAGGAGGAAAAGGAAATTTGGGAGCAAGTGAGCAGGGGAAGCTGATTTGTATAATTCAGCTGTTGGCTTTGATAACTTTCTTTAACTGGGGACAGAGGTCAATGGTTCTCTTCCTCTGCTATGGATAAAAAAAAAAATTCAAAATGTAAGATTCCAGTTTAGAGATCTGTTCCCATGCAGAATCCTGTGTCTTCAGGAATAAAGTTAGCACAGCTCTCACAGGCAGCATTTCCCAATAATGGGCAATAAAACTTGTCTGCCCCATCCTAACCCAAGAATACGTGCTTCAGTCATTCAAAAAAAATAAATTGTTGATGGTTGATATGTAATGGCTGAAATCCCACTGCATATCCCAGGGATTTAGCAGAATTCAGGAGACATGAGTTTTGAACATATCTTCTTTGGGACAAAGATTTAAATACAAAAAATACTGCATATGAGCAGAGGCAGTCCAATCCCACCTCAGGTCACACAGTCTAACTTTCAATATTTTTCTCTAAAGTCCTTAAGGTGAGTTACTGAATTTCAGTCTACAAGAACTATTTGTTCCTGCTGAACAAATAACATGTACTGCTACTGAAGCATGAGACAACAAAAATCCTCTCTGAATGAATTTATGAATCAAATACATCTACTTGGAAGCTTTAAGATAAAAGAAATTTGAAACAGAAATATGAATCCTGGGCCTTGGTAATACATAAAAAAAAATAAATTATAGCCCTCTGTGACAGCAGCTGATAACAAAAGACAGATCCACACTCTGGAGTTATTCATTAAAGCTCTTTGGTGCTGTGTTCTTTTGCTTTCAGAGAAAGGTTTGCTAGGATAAGATGAAAGAGACTTGTAGCTCTTCTGTACAGTGTGCATATTGATTTTGTGTGCTTTGGGTGAGGGATCCAATTGCAGGACTGGGTTTTGTACTCTGCTTCAGGCCACTTCACTTTTCTGCAGCCCATCACCTTCCTGGAGGACACAGGTTGGTTCAGATGGTCCCCCAAGGAGACCCAGAAAGATAACAGGCATGAAAAATTCTGGTGAGACACACAGGCTCTTTATTCTTTGGGTTTTGTTTCATATCTCTGACCAGTGGGGAGCTTTACACTCATAAAATTTGCTGCACTATATTTTGTGTGTTTGTGAGCATTAATTACATAGGTCCCCTCTTCACAGAGAATATAAGCATTCCTTTGCATCCCCTTTATGTGTGTTAGTAAGGACAAGAAATTATGTTAACTGAGTTTCCAGAAGGGTAAATATATAAGTTATAGATGCAGCTCAACTTCCAGGTTAAGACATTCAAAGTTAGGTGTTGAAATGTGCTGAGTTTGTGAGGGGTCCCCAGGACGAGGTGAGAGATGAGAATCTGACTCCATGTTCTTAGAAGGCATATTATTATATTATATTATATTATATTATATTATATTATATTATATTATATTATATTATATTATATTATATTATATTATATTATATTATATTATATTATATTATATTATATTATATTATATTATATTATTCTAAAACTGTACTAAAGAATACAGAAAGGATACAGACAGAAGGCTTAACAAGAATGAGTAATAAAAACTTGTGTCTGACTCCTCAGAGCCTCGACACAGCTGGCCATGATTGGCCATTAATTTAAAACAATTCACATGTTGGATAAACAATCTCCAGGCCACATTCCAGAGCAGCAAACACAGGAGAAGCTGAGGCTTCTCAGCTTCCCAGGAGAAAATCCTGGGCAAAGAGGATTTTTCAGAAAATGTGACAGAAATGTTTATGGCCTCAGTGCCTAAACTCTCATTCCAGCCCATTTCCATGACTCAGTACAGAAAGTTGTGACTGTGAAGTGTGCAGATGGTCAGGTGGAATCATCCACATGGCTGAAAATGCTTCCCCAAATCCCACTGCACTGGCTGGGTGCCCTCTCCTGTGCTTGGATACGCAGTTCACACACAGGCACCTACAAGGCAGCACCAACATTTAGAAATTTTTTATCTACAGTTGAATCCCACCAGATTATATCAAAGGACACGGATACATAACATGGGGCAGAGCTTTGCAGAAATACCAACATTATTTATCTTAACTATCCTATAGAAATTCCACTATTCAGCCCAGATAATTCATCATGCTAGGTAGAGGTCTTCAAAGGTGCAGCTGAAAAAGATCTTTTTTTTTTCCAAGGAGTATCCCAATAGAAAAATGACCTCCTAGCTTTTAATACATGTTAAATATCATTGGCATAAAAAGTTGTGAAGTTCATGGCTGTTGTTGTGCCTTTGCCACATCTTGGCTGACTCTTCCCAAGGATACTTAGACCATGAAGAAGAGTGAAAGAGAAAAAAGCATAATACATTATTCAAGGTTAGTTAAAGTGGAGACTTGGCTTGCTTTGACATTCCAAAATCATTTTATTCCAATCCCCCACTAACATAAAAGACAAGCAAAAAATCTCTGTTTGAAAATGAAAATGTCAAGAAAGTCAAGAAAAAACTTATTTTTTTCAGTAGTCTGCAGAGTTTTTCCTGCATGTCCCAGGCAGATCTCTGTTCATATTATCAAGGTCCTTGTATGGTATCTGTGATTTCTGCAAAACTAATCTCATCCACAGTTCCATATCTTCAAAACACTGATCAGATCAAGGGGGGTTTTTTGCACCTATAGAGATAAATTAGCGCTTGTTTTGATTAATTAATCTGAACTATTTCCACATCTACCTCAAGACTGTGGTAACTGTGCCCAGAATGCCTCCTCCACAGTAGCACTTGTAAAAGGAGCCTTGCTGTGAAACTCAGACATAGGTATGTATAAACCCAGGATAAATATCTGCTCAGCCAAATCTCTGTCCATCAACAGAGCCATAACTCCTCCTCACATTTTGCCCCTACCTGTAGGCAGAAATCTGGATCAGTGTTAACAAGAAAATGAGGGGCACTCCTAGGATGCATCCCAGAGACATGCAGCTGCCCCAGAGTTTTGTGGGCAGGGTATCTCCAGTGCCCACCTGAATCAGGATCTTCCCTATCCCCAGTTCCTTGATATCAGTGGGAGCTCTGAGCTCCTCTGGCTTACAGAAACAACAATTACAGGTTGACCTCTTCCATAATTCCCAGTACTCTAATTTATCCCATATATCTTAGGCAGAATTTAGAAAACCTCAAGTAGAGGTCACAAGGCAGATGAGGGATCCTCAGAATTGTGTATGTGCCCCTCCAGTTGCAGACCAGGTCAGAGCCAGTTCTCTCTTTCAGAATTATTAATTCCTTTAAATAATTAGCAGACATGCCACTCAATTATCCTTGATTTCCACATCCCATTTAAAGGTCACTAGGTTTCAGAGTCATCCTTAATTTGGCATAAAATTTATCTGTCCTTCCCAGCTCTGGCTTTACATCCCAGCAATCTGAAAAGCACAAAATTAACTTTGACAGCATTAACTCTTTGGTACAGTGGAGTGTGCATACTTCCTCTGCTTTCACTCATGGCAAAAGACATTGTTCAATTATTTAAGTTTAAAGAAAATTACATTTCCTCAGCTGTTTTAAATAAACTATGCCTCTTCTTATAGATCATATTTCAATATTTATACTTATTGAATGTATTAGGACAAAATTGATGTCAGCAATTGTAATACAGCAAAAAAAATCCTATCCTGAATTCTATCCTCCTTTATCCTTGTGAGCATTATTAAAAAATAGAAGATAACCTGATTTTATTTTATTTATGATGTCCTTTGGGTCACAGAGAACTGTGATTTCTCACAGACCAACTGAGTTTTCAATATGCAGAATAAAAAGCTGAATATTCTTAGCTATACTCCATGACTGATTATTGTCCTTTCTTCTTTCCTCTAGGTGATGCCAAATTAAATTGCATTCAGTAAAAACATATAAAATATAATTAACCTTAGCAACCCAGTTATCCTTTGTGTCCCTTTTTCCACCGAGTACAAAGTACAGAGAAACATTTCTTTTTTACAATTACTAAATATTCAGTGACAAAACAGAGAGTTAGCCAAGTGTATCTGTACCACAGGTAACAATATTGAGATATCCAAACTTGTAGCAGTGGTTTGGAGTGAAAAGCTTTTTTGAGTTTGGGTCATTACTTCTGTCAGTATTTCCTTATGAACTGATTCTGTGCCTTGAAACAACCTCAACAATTGGACTGAGTTGTGGCCCTGTCCCTGACTGGCTTGGAGGTCCTGTGTACATCCCATCCCCTGGGTGTTTGTCACCCTCCCACCCTCCCCTGCTTTATGGAGTGCAGGGAAGATGAGGCAGTCATTTGAAATATAAAATATTGCATGATTTTCTGACATTACAGGGAGTAAATGCAGGCGAGCCCCCAGTGTGTGGGAAGAATGATCAGCAGGACTCCATGATAGCAGATGGCTAATTAATTACTGTATTATTCTATATTATTCTATGCTATATTACACTGAATTACACTACATCTAAACTGAAACTGAACAAGAACTCAACTGAACAAAATCCTGTGACTGTCTCCTGACCAAGGGTCAGGACACAGCTTGCAGAGATTGGTCAAGAAAACAAAACGCTCACACCAGAATCCAATTACAAAATCAGTTCAGGTAAACAATCTTCCATAGTGAATTCCACTTGTGCACAAATAGGAGCAGCAAATGAGATAAAAATTGTTCTGATCACTCTCTTCTCTGCTTCTCTCAGGTTCAGAGAATCTGAATCCACAATTACCAGTAGGTCCAAAGCACAGGATAGAAGCAGTTTGGCATCTCTAGAAAAGGATCCTGGCAGTCCCCAACACTCACCAGGAGACAGTGGCTGATTGTCAGAGAAATTAATTAATTATTTAATTAATACCTGGCTGCACAGAGCTGTGTGGCTGGCTGCTCTCTGTGAGAAGGAAAGATGCATAAACTGATTGGGAAATCCTTGGATTTTAACAGCTGAGGTACCAGTTAGTACCAGATATCCTTCTTCCACTTGGCACTTTTGGTAAAATCTCAGGGAGCAAATCCTCTACCTTCAGTCTTAGAAATCCATCATCTTAACATAGAGATGTTGCCTTAGGGCTAGGCGAAAAAAAACCTTAAGTTCCTTATCTTTTTTGGGTTGTTGCTGCTATCATTTGTTCAACTATCGTTATAGAAAAGTATTTCTCAAAATGCTGAATTAATTTACAGGATCTGCTGACAGAAGTTGTGAGAATGCACTGGTAAATTACACATTAACTGTGAATTTCCAGTGGACTCAAGTTCCATCAATACCTAAATAACACTAAATGTAGATGGCTGCAAAGAGCCACAGGTGAGCATAAACATCTCTCAGGAGATCATAATCACCTGGGGATCCATGTCGCCACTGGACACCACAGAACTCACTGCTCTCACTGCAGATGAAGCTTAATTGTTATTATGGTTGAGTTTCATGTATTAAGGCAAAGAAAAGCTTTCCCAAACCCTTCTGATCACCACATTGTCATGAGCTCATATGAGTTATCTTTGCAGTTCACTTTGAATCTGGAATTAGTAAAATTCATTCATTTGCTTAGCAGTTCCTTCACACCTGATTGTTTCTTCCTTTGTCTTTTCTATTGCCATTGAGGAGACAAACGAAGGAAATTACCAGTGATGGACAGTTCATCACCCAGCTGGGCTGTGGACACCTTGTTTAATGATACCAGGGGTACCCCAAAATAATGCTAAAGTTCCTGGGAAAGGTGAAGAAAAGAGAAACTAAAGATAAGAGAGTAAGACATATGTTTCCTTCAGAAAACACCATTCCTCCATAAATAACAAGAAATAATTTCCAACTGGCTGTTTCCAAACCTACTCATCTCTTGCTCTCTACCTAAAAAGATACCCAAGGGATTCAAGCAACTGCTGTGTCCACAATACTTAGGTAGTTATCGTTCAGAAACAAAAAGCTCAGAGTACAATTAAACCTTCCCTCTGCCAGGCTGTGTGTAAATCAGCAGATGTAGAAGGCACATCACAGAAAGCACAGATGAAAAAACAGATACCATCTCTGTGCTCCTTTATGGGGATAAGCCAGAAAGATCAGCATTCCCTAAAGCAGCTGCACTGTCCATGTTTATTCTCCACAGGATACAGAGGGGTCCACACTGTCCTGTCAGAACCCAAGCTGAGCATCTTCCAGGTCCTACCCAGCCTTCCACAGGCAGCACAACTTCCTGGGAAGGGGATGGAGGTCCACAGGCAAAAACAAAACAAAACAAAACAAAACAAACCCCAAATCACACAGCATTTGCTGCTTGGCTGTAAGGCCAGAGTCCTCTGAATTTCACTGCTTCACAGCTTTGGGAAGTTTGAACTGCAGCCTGAGCTAGTGGCCTTGCTCATATCATGGTGCAGATACAGAAGAAAAGAAATTCATTTGCTGTCTCCTGGAGACCAAAGGCAGCAGCAACCTATGGGCAATGCCTGCAAACTCCCTTTCCTTGTTTCATCTATTGGCAAATGCCCCTTATCTAATATCCCTATCTGTAAATTTTATATTTCATTACCCAAAGTGAAATCACGGCTGTGACTCAAGGAGCAAAGAATTCAGAACAAGCCTGCCAGTCATGTGTTTTCAGACCAGGCTAAAAGAAAAGAACCACTGTGATAGCAAATATCTGTACACAGCACTGCTTTCATCATCCTCTCTCTGTCAGAACTTGTTTTGATATTTTTTTTTATATATTTTGTTATGAATAAAGGCTATACATTGACTATTCTATGTACTCAGGTTGATTTTGAGACTGTTCCCTTCAGTTAGATGAGAAGGAGCTTGACTGAAGTGTGTTGACATAGTTTAGTTATTTAAGACAATTAAATAATCTTTTCTATGCATGTATTATTTAGCACTTCAAAATACCAGCACCAGTCTATGTGTAATTAACACTTTTGAAGATTAATAAGCTTTGGGGTTTTTTTCCCACTTTTTTAAGAAAAACCTGTGCCATGAATGCTGAGCAATGGCAAAACTTTGAAACACAAATATAAATTCAACAAAATATGTACTGATAAGCTCAAAGGGAAAAATCAAATTCGAGGGAGGGGTGAACAAGGAAGAATTGTATTTCAAAGAAAGGTACAGTGTAGTACTATATATTAACTCTATTTTGGAGTATATTGTAGTATCATAACCCCCAATTATCTGGAAGAGGGGATGCACTGATACAGATCTTTTTATAGCCCCAAATCCTAGAACGCTCTGAACTCATATTGCAGAACGTTTTCTCAGCTGTTTGATTATTCTGTTTTATGAACCAGCTTTATTTGAAGGATGCTTTCTGCACTCACTTGGGGCTTAGGCTCTGAGAAATTTCCATTACATTGGGCATCCTGGGATTTATTGACTAGAAATTGCTGCAGAGGGAAGAACTTTGGGTTCTCTCTAAAGCTGGGACTGGTAAGGTGAAGCCCTCCCTTCCATATAGCCTGGGGCTGCATGCACTGCTCATTACTCCTGTTATTTCTGAGCTAGAAATGTTACCTAGCAGCTTTAGCCTCATTATGGCGAGCACAACACACACAGGGAGAACAAAGCAACATTCTGCTCTTTGAGTCACCCTTCTTGGAAATACACCTCAGACCCAAAGACAGCTTTATTGAGACATGGCCACCCTCAGGAAGAGTGAGGCAGTGACAGTAGTTTGTAAGAACTGATGGGGGATTAGTTATCAATTAATTTGTCCATCCCTCAAATATTACAACTTTTCCCCTTGACTTACCTTAAAGAAAACATGACATATGCATCAATAAATTGGATCCCAGTCTTCTGAAAACGAGCTCAATAACATATCCATCACATGCTCAATAACATATCCATCACATGCTCTTCTAATTACTTCTGCCTTTGCAGTAAAGTCTGCAGGACAAACAGTCTTTAGAATCCAGCTAAAACTGGACCTACTCATCAGCACTGGGTATTTATTATTATTATTATTATTAGCATTAGCATTACATTACTATTACTATAATTGCATTATTATTATTATTATTATTATTATTATACTGTTATTACTATTATTATTATTAATAGTATTATTTATTAAATTTGCAACAAAGCAAAAAGTTACATGAATTGAGGATGTGAGAATCCACTAACCATATATTCAAAATCTGTATCATTTCCAGGGGATTTCTGTGCTTTTCAGATCAGGGGGTAAACCCAGGCCTCATACTTAGCTTTCAATGACCTCTGACACAGAAGAGGTCAAAATTGAGGGTTTTGATCTTCTAGTGCTGGATATGTAGATTTAGTTTTCCTCAAATTAAAGCAGGCTCCCAGTAAGCAAATATTTTTTTTAAATGTTCAGAAATTACAATATCATAGAATCAATTAAGTTGGAAACGACCTTTGAGACCATTGAGTCCAACTTATAACCAAACACCTCCATTTCAACTCTTGCTGTGTCCAATCTTTTCTTAAACACCTCCAGGATCAGTGTCTCCACCATCTCCAGATAATTACTTCATATTAGCTTCAATTAAGTCCCATTTTAACAGATTTTTATTTCTTGAAAAACAGGTTCATTTCAATTTATGAGGCCTATGTAATTTAAGCTTCCTAATGCCCTGGAGTTTTGTTTCAGTTCTATTTACTAACTACCAGCAATGCATGATCAGTGGAAATTAGAAGAAATTCCAGTAACTTCAATAAAAATTGGTAAGTAAAAAAAGTCAGCCTGGTAATTGCCCATGATACCAAGTCCTTTAACTTTTCTATTTAGGCTTGAAAAATTACACTTTGATTTCTGATAATTTTTTTTCCTCCTGATTTTCCTCCTTCCACCTGCTCTAAAATGTAAACAAACCAGAACATGGATGCTCTTTTGGGGTGAGTATTTACTACCACATGAACACTGAGCTTCAGTGTATCACAAGTGTGGCACCATTTATTCAGAAATGCTTTGAAAAATTGCATTCTCCAGATTTTCTGCATAAACAGGAGGGATCTGCTTGTTTTATAAGTGAGCTGAGCCCTGTGAAGCACCAGCCATGCTCCTGAACTATCAATTCAAGGGATTCATTTAGAGCAAAAAAGTTTTAAGGCTGTCTACTTGACAGGAGGCGTATTTTATAATCTTTCACTTCTCCCATTGTGTAGGAAGCAATTCTACACTGGTAGTTTAACCTTCATCTACAAAGAGCAATTGTTCTCTTCATGAAGTCTGTACTGTTTTCACTTCAGGAATACACTGAAGAAATTATTAATGGCTAAAGTTCCAGGAAGAATTGTGTTCTTATAGCAAACACTGCCAGTTAAACACAGACAAATATTGGTTTAAAGGTGTATAATTCCTAACATCTGGGAGGGTATTTTTCTTTTTGTTTGGTTGCTCTTGTTTTGTTGTTTCATTTTTCCATTTCCTGTTTCTCTTTTTCTGATGTTCAAATATCTTACAAATCTCTTCCATATAGCTGGCCAGACCTACATAACAACATTCAACCAAAAATATACATCCAACCTGTGTGTGTTGCAGTATTTCTGAAAGAAAATTACTAAAATCCTATGTCAGGACCTGCTCATTAGTGGTAGGAGGTGGCAGCAGAAGAAGAATTAAATATAGATCCTACAAGATTCATAGGGTTATGTGCTAAGAAATTACAAGACCAATGTAGAACATTTTGCCAAATGTTCCAAATCCCAGGATTCCTTATTGCAGAAAAATACATTTCTGAAGGGGATTTCCAGTTAAATGATATTTTCTCAGCCTCTGCTGTTTTGAACCAGGATGTCCTTCCAGGGCTCAGGCAGTTTCCAGGAATTAGGCATTAATTTGGCCACTCCTGTTGCTGTGAATCCTTTTCTAACTCAGAGTCTTGTTCCATGTATTCCTAGGCAGGCTCCCCCATGACTGACCCTCCTTCAACCACTTATAGGCAGATTTGGGATGAATTATGTATTTAATAGATGAGAGTTTAAACCTGTGATTCCCATTTTCACACAAACATCCTACCCCTGGTTTCAAGACCACAAAAACAGCAGTGAAATGAAGATTCTCCAGGGGCTGGAGCATCTCTCCTGTGAAGACAACCTGAGAGCTGTGATTGTTCAGCCTGGAGAGGAGAAAGCTCCAGGGAGACCTTCCAGGACCTTCCAGTGCCTAAAGAGACTCCAGGACAGCTGGAGAGGGACTTGGATAAGGGTCTGGAGTGACAGGACAAGGGGGAATGGCTTCCCACTTTACATCTGGAAATGCAGAAATCTTAGAAATCTTTCTTAGTAGAAATCTTTAAGGCAAGATCAATTTTGATAGAATTAAAAGCAGTTTAAAACATGGTAACTAATTTCAGTAAAAAAAAAAAAAAATTAGAATAGAGTCTGGCTTCATTCTGTTACTTTGAGGGCTGTGTAAAAACTAAGAACTAGGAGTATGAAAAATGTTAAGAGCATGTAACCAGGAATAGATTAATAATAATAATAATAATAATAATAATAATAATAATAATAATAATAATAATAATAATAATAATAATAATAATAATAATAATAATAAATGTCTGATTTAAAATATCTGACAGCTCGAAACTGGACTTTATTTCTATGAAAATAAGGCAATGGCGGAACAGAACCAGTAAAAATTTAAGAGTACCACACTTATACAAATAAACATGAACACAGCCAAAAGAAAATCAGTCTGTATATCTATCAAAACAAATAGAGGACAGCAAGAACAGATAAGAGATTCTTTTTAGCAGAGGATTTTGTCAATTACAGATCTAACCAGCCACAGCTGAATAATATCCATGCTTGGGTGAAAGATCACTGCCACAAACCAAGCTCTGTAGATGAGCCACAAATAACTGTGCTCAATTCATCAGTAATTTTACATGAGCTGAGCTCATCCCTGCATTGTCCCCATAACCCACAGACAAATTCCTCTTTATGGGGCACAGAGGCTGCACTGCAGCTTTTCCACTGGGTCCCACCCTGCTTTTTTTACCTAACACCCCCTTTTCAGAAAGAATCAACTAATGAAATGAGTACATTAGAGTCCTGTTTCTGTGTTTATTCCCTTCTTGCTCTGTTTATATGTTCCCAAATACAGATTATAAATTGCAGGTTAAGACTTCCCATCACAAATGTGGGAGAACTTTCTTCTGAACAACTTTACTGCAAAGACAAGGCACTGAAGGCAGTTTCTTCATAGGTGTTGAGTTTTGAGGTACCTAAAACTACTGGAGTACTAAAAAGTTATGGAGATCCTCTGAGGCAAAAAGAAGGTTCCCTGCAGCCTCATTATTGGGGTTGTGAAGCTCTGGAATTCCTACAGAGTTCTCCTGAGACCTGTGGTGCTTTTTATTTAACACCTCCCTCTCTGATGAAAACATGTGAAATGCATTGACCCATTTTTCATGAAAATACCTGACCACAAACATATTTTACATATAATGAAGCTGCAGAGATGCAGTCCTTCAGGACATCAATTAATACCTGTGTGAAAATCTTAATTTTCAGTTTTCAAGAGAGTGGTTTTGGTCCTGTCATATTGACAGTGTCCATTCTGCTCCTGCAGTTTGTTTTTTTTCTGGCTTCTCTGCATTCAGACACTGAATCATCCACTTTCCTCTGAGACCACATGCTCTATCCATGCCACAATCAATATCCACAATATTTAGGAAAACACTGTGCTAAGAAATATTCAATTTTTAGAAAGACATGCCTGGGAGTTGAGGAATGCTGATACGAAGGCATCAGAGGAATTTCCACAAAGGACTAAATTGAAATATATGGGCAAGAGTAGGCAGGTATTTAACCCAGGCTGAAGAGCATTTATACTTGGTAATTAAGCCCATTGAGGGCATGAGTCAGCTTCATTTTGATCCAATTGAATCCTCCTGGGAATATGACTGACTCTAAAAAAATCTGCTTCTGTGAGTCCAGTCACAATTATAAGATAGGGGCTAATGCTGATGATAGTTAGTCTGAGGGATTGAAACAACTTCAGTTAATTATGATCTTAAAATCCCTAGAGAAAATTTCTAAATGTCTCAATCTATGTTTTCCCAGGGAATCCTGGGATGTATTCCTTCGTTAATTTTTCTTACTTGTAAAATGATTTTTCCCTGCTGGTTCTATTAAATGACCTGTCAGAAGGACTAATGAGATGAGTATTTTGTGATTAGTTTGCTCTTTTTGCAGTGTGACCTAAACTGTGGTTTGAGTTTTAACTGCACCATCACACACAGGCTTAAAACTCAAATTATTAGGCACTTTAAAAAAAATTTTTTTAAAAGTGAGAGAAGATAAAAACACACACTATGAACTAAAACTAATCTGTGGACATAACCTTTGAAGAGTTTTGTTGAGAGATGTTGCCATACAAACAATAGTTCCAGAAATGTCTCAGCCATGAAGAAAATTAAGTCTATCCTAGACAAAACCAGCACAGGAGATTAAGTGTTACCCACAAAGCTGGGTGGTATCCACTGCAGTTAATTCTGGGCACCTGGCATGTGGACCTTTACCTCTGGAATGCTGGTTTGGGTTGCATTTCTAAAGAATGGAATAAAGAATGGCTTTTAATACTTGCTAAAATGGAGACAGACAAAGCAGGTTATCAAACCCCCACTGTCTTTTCACCATTGGCTGTAAGCAGAAACTTGAGAAGCAGCTGAGATCTCATTCTGGATGTCTGAAACAAAGGTGGACAGTGAGGAATTTTCAAATAAGGCTGAAGTCTTACAGAGGAAATATCACCTACTGCCATCCCCTATTTTTGCTTTCTTTGAGGACTATTAGAACACGAACAATGGTCTTGACATGTCAGAAAGACAAGAGTAAATACTCCCTGGAAAAAGAAAAAAGCTTTCCCAGTGTGGCACCACTGAACACGCAGTGAAAGTCTGCACCACTGCTGGCAGCAAAATCTTGGGTTCTGTGTCTTGCTCTCACCTTGCAGCTGTCCTGCCAGGAAAGCCATGAAAATTAATTGAGTCACTCAAGTACTGTGTTATAATTCTCTTTTTAATTGACTTGGTCCCATTCTCAGCACTGTTAAAATTCAGATGTGTACATTCTATCTATTGCCAGGTACACCAATTTTTTTTTGTTCAATATGTTTTCAGTATTTACCATGGATCATCCTCTTGTCATTGTGCTGAGAACCAGGTGTAGAACTGGCAATGTGTTTAAGTCTTGGTGCATATACATGAATTTTTTACTATGTCCATAATGATTCATTCTCCTGAAGTCACAAGTGCTTGTAGCAGTGCTCTGGAGATTCATCACAATATGTCACACAGTAAAAAATGCTCATTAAAACAGTGAGAGAAAATACTATTCTTGTGGCAAGATTAGTGGCAAGAATTTTGGAGAGAATGTCATTGTTTTGGCCAAAAACAAATCAGTAGTAAAGGCACAATCTGTTTTCATCCTGCAATCCAGGCAAAAATGAAATTGCTGAAGAACTTTGTTCTTCAATTTTTAGTGATATTCAGAATTTTTTGGATTATATTAATATTCTCTATATGTTCTATCACCTAAATCTCTAAACTTGGAAATTACCTGTAGCAAACACATGATCTAAGGAATTAGTAAACTTTTTATTTTCCAAACACATGAACAACAATAAAATTAATTTCAATTAAAATTTAGCTTGCATTGTAGCAAAAGATTCATTGCAGAACTGAAGAAAAGGAAAAATAATCACTTCTGAACTTACTACTTTACATCATGCCCCAGCATTTCTTTTGTGATCTTCTTTCTGCCGGGGTGCCAAAGCATCTTCCACATGGGGAGTTTGTTATGTGGTTTAAAAATTGGTTTTTTTTTTCCTGAAAAATTGAGGAAATACAGAGTTTTGATGATTCTCATAGCATGGTTTATGTGCATTATACTGATGTCAGCTATCACCAGAATAAATGGAGCTCCTTTCACTGGGACTTGCCTTCCTTCAAGGCACAGAGGAATACAACATTATGGCATTTCCCTGCTCCATGTTCCACTGTAAAGAAAATCCTGGCTTTATTTAGGTGCTGTGAGCAAAAGAGACATCAAATAGATGCAATTAAGTAAATAATTACAACAACAGCTTGTAAGGGAATTTGTAGAACATGCACTCCTGGCTGCCTGGCAGAACTGTACGGGAAACTGTGCAAAGAAGTTTGCCAAAACCTGAGGTACCTCTAGAAGAACAAGTTGTTCTCACAAAGCAACGTTTGCAGACTTTTGGAGGTATAAAACAGCCTAAACTCTCCTACAAAAATGAAAATTGCTTTAAATTATTATTTTATTTTTGCTTTTTGTCTCATGGAAATAAGAGCAACTCCATTCTAGTAAGATAAGAATGATTAACCCTTTTTTAATAATTAAGACAAAATAGACATAAAGAATCATCAATTTGAATTTGATTTTCTTAATCCATGTCAAACACTGCCTTCAAAATTGGTTGTCTTGACTAATTTGGTTTTACTGGAGACTCTGTCAATAAATGTCCTCAATAAAAGATGTTCAAAGCTCTACAAATGAAGTCAAACTGGCCTAGAAAAAAACTTTGGGGGAAAAAAAACAGGTCAGTCTTGACTATTGATGGATCTCCCTCTTTGTAATTGTTTCTGAGGATCTCACTCATCAGTCTTCTTATGGGGGGAAATGGAATTCATCACCACAGCCTTTATTCTAGTGCAGATGATCCATTTCACGTGCCATAACAGAGCCCTAAAATGGATTACAGCCTAGGAAAATGCAGAGGGAAAAAAGGCTAACCTTCAATTACCATGATTAGAGTACAAAAGAAAAATAGATCTAATTTTTTTTAAGTGCTCGTATTTCATTTTGTGAATATCTACAAAAAAACCCAAACCAAACCAACCAAACAAAAAACCTCCTAACCATAAGTGCTTGAGATATTTCATATTGCTGTCTCTCCACTATCTTGTCCTAAAATCCTACTTAGGTCAGATTCACCTGGTCATTGATACCTCTCTTTTGCAAGGAACCAAACATCCAGGAAATGGCAACACCACACATTCAGAATAAAAATAACCTCAAAGAAGTCAAATAAGACCAATATGTTCAAAAGCTTTTCCATAACTTAAAACCCCTCTGAGTTAGGAGCAAAATTGCCTGCACGTTGGAAGATCAGACTTCAGAGCAGGGTGAAGGATTTTTTTTTCCCTAAATTCAACCATTTCTGATCACTGACCTGTTGTTTCCAGGCTGAGAGCTCCCTGTTCATGCAAACAGTGCCGAGCTCTCATGGCCTGTGTCACAGGAGGATACAGGGGACACTTGGCCCACACCAAATTTCTCATATCCCTCATTCTGAGCAGGTCTAAGTTTACCAATATAAGGACTTTCATTATGACCTAAGCATAGTATCAAATTTTTCATGTTTTCCACAGTATCCTTCCCTCACAATTTACCAAGATATCTCTTTGCTGTGAAATTTCATCACTTGTTAATGGGCTAAAAACAATACTGAAGCTGAAAAAAATATACCCCAAATGTAGTCCAGTTTTGCTTTTGCAGGTAAAATAACTAGATTAACAACAATCACTTACTCTTTCATGCCCACTTTGTCTTGTAAATTTTTTAGCAGATGATCACTTTTTTTTTTTTATTGTGAACAATAAAGTTTCCCTTATTTTTCTGCACTCATATAAAGCAACCCCACTAAAGTCAACGCTGGTAAAGTGGCAGATGGTAACAATCAAATGTGAAAAACATCTTCTGCTCTTTGCAGGAACATGGCAGGTACTTCCCAAATATCCAGAAAGGAGAATCTAATTTCCTCATTTGCTGCCCCTGGCAGGGTATTTCTACATGTACAAATAGGAGAGGGATGAGCCCTTACATATTTCACAAGCAGAGGTTCAGAAGTACATCAGTAATTTGGTTTATCAGAATTTGTTCTTCTACTGTGCTTTAGAATTAAAACAGGGATTTCCCCATGGCAGGAGATTTGGAATAAGATGATCTTTAAATCCCCTTCCAACCCAAAACATTCTATGATTCTGTGTTAAAATAACTCTAAAATAGGGAAAAGCTGGAAAAGGTGATCAAACAGGTAATGTTTGAGTCCATTTTAGGTGAGGTTCATGTAACAAGTGACAGAGATTTATCCCTCTGAGAATTTTAGTATATATGAAAAGGATATATAATATATAATATATATAATATATATAATATATATAATATATAATATATAATATATAATATATATAATATATATAATAAATATAATATATTATATAATATATAATGTATATTATATATAATATATATAATATTATATATAGTATATATATATAATATAATATAATATATAATATATATAATCAAAACCCAGAGATAGTGTTCAGCAGTGGTGAAAAGGTTAGAAAGACCTTAGAAAGTGAAATTATTAAAAATCAGAGGGAAACAGCACTGTTTGAAACCACAGATATGGAATATAAAATTTCTCCCAGATTTAGCATATGTGTACTCAATTCCAAGATCTCAGAACTTCCTATGTGAAATGGGGTGATTCACATAATCTATCTGTATCTGGGTTTTGCATCTGTAAAATGAAGAAAAGAAGGGATGAGATCCAAAACAATTTAGGTCATTTGAAAGCAAAAATTGAATCTTGCAAGACGTATGTGGTAATCTTAGTAATCCTTCTAATCTACTCAGTGGCTTTGGCTGAAATGCTCTCCTTAGTGTTACACAACACACTTCAAAATAGTTGTGAACAGCTGGAAGGAGGCCAGAGAAGAGAAGCAAAAATGATCCCAGAGATCTAGAAAATAGCTCTGACAGGACGCTGAAGAAAATGTAATTTTTAGAGCTTGGGAAAATTGGGAATACAAAACCCAAGAGCAACAACTTAACTGTAAGAATCTGTAAGAATTTATAAAGGCAACTGCAGGGAAAAAAAAAAAAAAAGAAGAAGAAATAAAGTGTTCTCCATACAGTAGTGGATAGGGCAAGCAATATGGTCAAATATGAAAAGAAGAAGATCTGGAAATTTAGATTAAATTTCTATTGATGCAGTTACTGAAGCACAAGGAAATGGTTTATGGGTAAACTACAAAATCTGCATTAAATGAGACTGTTATCTAACAGCTTGCCAGATGCTGGCCAGGAATGGCATGTTTGGGACCTGTCTGTGACATTAGTATCACCAAAGTTAAATATTTACATATTAAAAAATAAAGTTGCAGATCATCATCAAGCAGTTGTGATCCCAGTCTTTCATGCCAACACAATGTCTGCAATACGTCAGGAAATGTCAGTCTACTGAAGTTTCACACACAAAAAGACAAAGGTATCCTTCACTTCATTTCATTTCCATTTACTTTATCAATGGAAATTAATCTAATTTTGCTACAGAACCACTTCCTTCTCTAATATGCTTTGAATGTATAGCCATTAGTGAAGGAAATGCTTCATTAAAATCTCCCTGCTTTTTTTAGAGTAAAACTCATAAAATTCGCAAGATTTCATTTAATCAGTTAAGTTGGGAATCAATGTCAGCACTAGTTTCTTCCTCTTGTTATTAAGGGAATTTGACTGTTTGTAATTTCTTTACTATTTAATATGGAGACACCTTGAAATAAACCATCAGTACTTTCAATAAAAGAAAGAGCTTTGAATTTCAGAGGTGAATCGTGCAAACAGTAGGCCATTATGGTCAAGACATTTTTTATTTCCTTTGAGAGATGAGTCTACTCAGCACAGGGATTTAAATTATAAATCATGGATTGCACAGTAGGAACAACAGATTCTGATAATTTGGATTGCTAACATACTTTTGAACCCCTGTTGTGAAAGGTGTAAGCACTCAGCTCTATCCTAGTTGTACATGTAGGAATCAGAATATCTATGACAAGAAACACAAAGCCAACAGGACCTTGAGAAAGACCAGGCATAATAATGTTTCAGAAATAGCTCCTCTTCACTGAGAGGCAGCTCTGTGCTCAGTCTAGCTCTGACTTTCTTTATTTCAATGCTGAGAAGTGTTTATTTTTGTGCAGTCAGCCACTGTCAGTGACTGCTCCCTAGGCTGAGGGTGATGTGCCAGGTGCGTTCAAGGAGGCCCTTCCTTCCTTCCTTCCTTCCTTCCTTCCTTCCTTCCTTCCTTCCTTCCTTCCTTCCTTCCTTCCTTCCTTCCTTCCTTCCTTCCTTCCTTCCTTCCTTCCTTCCTTCCTTCCTTCCTTCCTTCCTTCCTTCCTTCCTTCCTTCCTTCCTTCCTTCCTTCCTTCCTTCCTTCCTTCCTTCCTTCCTTCCTTCCTTCCTTCCTTCCTTCCTTCCTTCCTTCCTTCCTTCCTTCCTTCCTTCCTTCCTTCCTTCCTTCCTTCCTTCCCTCCCTCCCTCCCTCCCTCCCTCCCTCCTTCCCTCCTTCCCTCCTTCCCTCCTTCCCTCCTTCCCTCCTTCCAGCATTTATCACCACCTTAGGTATGACTGATATTGGCAGTCTCCCCTCAGGGTCACAGCTCTTTTATTTCTAAAATTATATTACCAAAAATTGTATTACCAAAATTTTTCTCTTTCTCTATTTCTTTAATGCCATTTAATCTGATTTCAGACTGGATATTAGTTGCAATAATCAGGTAATTCAGGACCTAGAAAAAAGAACTAGAACAGTTCTTGTTTTTCTGTCTTCCTCTCCATCATGGGAACAGAGGACCTCTTCTTCCTGATCACACAGAGTCACAGAATATCCTGATTTTGAAGGGACCCCCAAGGATCATCCAGTCCAGCTGCTGGCCCTGCACAGCCCCATCCCCAGGAGTCACCCCCTGTGCCCCAGAGCATTGTCCAGACACCCCCTGAGCTCTGCCAGGCTGGTGCTGTGACCACTGCCCTGGGGAGCCTGCTCAGTGCCCAGCCACCCTTTTCTTAATACACAAGCACTTGCAAAGAAAAATCATCTCAAAGCCTCTACAACACTGGTAAAAGTTGAAGCACAGCTAAAGCTAAGACCTTTCAGCACTCTCAGAGTTCTGTGCAGTTTTACTCTGAGTCTGTGGGTGTTTCTCTGCTGTTTTGCAGGAACTGTCCATGGTGCCTGGCTCTGATGGCAGGAGCAGGAGGCTTGGCTGAGCTGGTGGCCATTTGGCTAAAACCTCTTTTCCTCTCAAGAAAACCAAATGCCTTCAGGGCAGTGTGTTCATGTTGCACACATGAATTTTGTTCTATACCAAGCATTTCCAAAAAGGCATTTGTTTGGCCAAAAATCTTGCCCCTGGGTGTGGACAAACCCACATCCAGGCCCCATTTATCTTACTGGTATAACCAAGATTTTCTGTCCTGAGCTTGTCTGAGTTATTCCTTTCTTGAAACCTGCTTTGATTATTTAGATGATGATCGCTTGTGACAGCATTTTTATACACTGGCACACTAAATAATAATAATTTGAAATTTAACAATGAGTTATACGGCCCATAATTGGCAAATTAAATTCATTCAGATATCTCCATAATGTCCAGCTTTATCACATCAAATGGCCTGACATCTGTTAGAAGCCAGGATTTACATATGGAATAACTTCTTGGAACACTTAGAGAAAGGCTTTGGTCATATGGAAGGTTTCAGTGAAACACAGTGAAAGGAACTGAAAATGTGAATAGTCATAGGGATGTCTGCACTAGTAATCAATAAAAGACCTTAGGATTTCTCTCAAAAAATGGTTACTCATTTTTTATCTGCAAATATCCATGTTGAAACACATACTTTGTCCTCTGGGCTAGAATGACAAATACGATCTTATATTTCTTTAGTGTTCCTGCTGGTACTTCCTAAGAACGTTTGAATATGAGAGTTCTACAAAATGTCTGACAGTCCAAGACCTGGATAAAATGCAGAAACCATTACACATTTCAAAAGCAACTTGTCTGATGACAGAACCTCAGCCATGTCTGCCACCACTGGTCTTATAGATGGGATTCATCTATTTTCTTCAGTGCTTTTAATTTTTAACAGATTTTGGACAGAAATAGATCACTCTATTTCTGGCTTGTTTGCACTTTGATTAAGTATTTCAATTGAGGTGGCTTTGAAAGAGAAAATCCTGTTGTCTGAAATAGCCCTTGGGCTTTTTGAGGAAAACACTGCTATAGACAAATCACAGGATTATTTCATCAGCCAGAGAGATTTTCTCTCCTGCATGTGAGGTGTGACCAACAGGTTATCTGGGCACTTAGACTTTAATTTACCTATTCATAGACAAGTAAGAGAAAACCATTACTTAGCCTTTTAATAACTAAAAAAAGTGATTTAGTATAGAAATGGCTGCTGTTGCAAAACAGAGATGTAAAATGAAAATTTTACTTGGCTTCTCAGCAATGTATCATCTGACCAGAGAAAAATGAAGTCCCATGAATTAACTTGTATGGAATTGCACAGAAAAGTATGGAATGATTTATTATTTTTCTACCTCTGATTTTCAGCATTATTTGTTATTCACAGCAATAGAAAGTCATGAAATTAATATACAGATAGACTCATATATTTATTCAATATGTTAACATATTGCTCTTCTCACTGCCTAACATAGAATTTCTTCTGCAAATACCATGAGTGGCTGCCCATTATTTCTTTTTTGATCCCATGCTCTTCAAAGTGTGTCTTTGCAGTCCCTTAGCTGCCTATACCAGACTATAGTAACCATTAATTACTATTCAATAACTTATCATGCCTCAGCTGAACTATGGCAACCTGCTGTGACAGTGCTCTGGGGTCCTGTAACAGGAAATAATGTATATTATCTCCTATATGTCATGGCCTAAGAATATATGCACACACAATCATTTACCACAGCCCTGCTGATGAATGGTAACTCATTAAATAGTTGTAATTTGAGTGGTCCCTCATTAAATAGCTGTAACTCTAAGTCTGCTTTCTATCTCATTTTTATGTTTGTGAAACAAGCATTTTGTGTGTTGTTATTAATAGGATGGTGGCTCACCAACATGGGACCTCTCAGGTGCACCATGGGATTTGTGTTACAGGTTCTGAGTTACAAGGATGAACCTTCCAAAAAAAAAACTCAGAGGGATTTTTGCTTCATAAAACTAAAATAAATTTAACTAAGTTTTACCATAAATCATTAAGTCTTGATCTAAGATGTGGGGACTGTGAGAAGGAGGGAAGGGAGAGAGATGAACACATGACACTTCAAAAAGTTCCAAGTCAATTGGTGACTTTAATATATGGTATTCAAAGACAAGAGAATTTGCTGACCTGAAAATGGATTTAAAAGTAAAGACTAAGAGTCCACAATTGCACAAACCAGAAAGAAATTCCTGTGATGTCCTAATTTTTAACTGGGAATGATACCTGACAAGACTGATTTTTTTAACAAAGGCATGAGTCTGCACTGCTATCATTTATTCTTAGCCTCTTCATTTGCTTAGTACAAGGCAATTTGCATTAAGAGCCTATTTTTCCCCTCTTCTGTGTTGTTTGTTTTTCAAATGAATTTATGTTTATGGTGGGAGGCATGAGAAGCCATGGATTTTGCCACAGAGAATAGCAAGCATTCAGCATATTTACTTTTTGGTTCCCTGCTGATTTGCCAGAAGTAAAAAGATCATTTAGTGCACATTCAGTGCACTGGGGCCCCAATGGGGCAGGTCAGTAAAATGCCAGCTGGGCTGTCAGTTAGTGCTAAACATGCTGCTGACTTTTTTTTTGGGGGTGTTGTGGACCTGTTGTTGTCAGGTTCAATTCTCAAGTCAAAACTCCCACTGCTGCCATGCTCTTTGCAGGCTGTCTCACTGATTTTTCTCTGGCTGACCTGCTGTCTTCTGCTGTTTCTGTCTCTTGTGAAACCAGTGATGACTCTAGCTGTATGCATAAAAAGTGATGAACTTTTGTAGGATTTCTTCTAAACAAAAAAAAAAAAAAAACAAAAACAAAAAACCACAAAAAACCCCAAAACAACAAACAGCCCCAAATCTTCATCACTCATTGTACAAATTTGTTTTATTTTAGTAGAATGAACTATAAGAATGAGGCTTTGCTTATCCCCTCTGTTTGTGCTGTCACAAGGCTGTGTTTGTGCTGCTCTCAGTGACAGCAGGTGAGGTTGATTCCCTTCCTTACCTCTGTACAGGTGTGATTTTCTAATCCCTGTAGTTTTTAGCAAGTTTTAACTCATGAAGGTGATCTGGAATAATGGAATATTTCCTTGAAGAGACTGGGACATTTAGTACTTGGTTTTTAACACTGCTGTATCTACTGCTCTTGTAGCTTGCTAACATTCCATGGTGCAAAACAACACCCAGCTTTCCATCAGCACACTCCAACAAAAAAATCTGAATTTCTTGCCAGTCAGATGCCAGCTCAGATTGGGCAGACAGGTTATGGGCATGCAGGGATGGTAAATGCACCTGGGATCATTGCCTCACAACAAATCATGTAAATGATCCCTCTTCCTCCTCCCAAACTGCCAATTTCCACACAAACTATGGACCAAAACAGTGCCAGAGATGAGCAATTAAAGCATATCCACAGTCGTGTTCCAGTGTCAGGAATATTCCCAAGCATTCTTTAATTCATTTTTGTAAGTGTTAATAAAGTTTCTACCAGCCATATGGGATTCCAGAGTTTTGATAATAAAGTGATTTGCATAAAATAATATGTCCAAGTGCTTGTGAGTAGATTTGGGATCCAAGCTTTTTCAGCTTCTGATCAAAGCTCCTGACTACTGAGCTATTCAGCAAATGCAGGCTGTAGCTGTCTTCAAATAGTTGCTTTTTCTAAATTAAAGGCTGTGGATTCCAATTAGAGGGCAACAGCTTCTTCCAGCCCAAAAAAAGGCCAGCCTAAGACATAAACCCCATAGCTGGTCCAGCCACTTGATTGGGGTATTTTCCTCGAGATTTGGTGCTGGAAAGTTCTTTCCATAACAATGGGGGTCATGCAGCCAATGCAGGACACAAATCTCCCCCCAGAGCCAGGATGGCCCATTGCCTACTGGAAGGGAGCCCAATTTCCTCAGCTGACATCCCTAAAAATTACAGATGTCTAAGTTCTACAAATTAGAATTTAGGTGCAATGATTCTTGCTCCTATGGATCAGGGTCACAGGAATAAAGCAACACTTCCATGTACAAATTCAAACAAATCAGGATCAAAGTTGTTTATTGATTGCTTAACAGCACATAATTAACAGGGAATAAGTAAATTCTGCATCTCACATAAATATCAGCAATACAGAAGATTAAACACAAGCCTAGTCCGGTTCCAACAGAATATTGATGGATCTCTATCAATTTCTAAACAGTGAGGAAGTCCCCTGGGATCACATCTGAACATTAAACAGAAAAATAGATGCTGTATGTACAAGATTCTCATTTGGGATCTTGGTCTTATATTGTTTACACACTTGGGCCATGACAGAAGGATAAGAAATTATTCCTGACTGTTTTCAGTGAACAAACTGAATAACAATTTTATTGGTATTCTTACCTGTATCATAAAGGATTATTTCTTTAGTTTTTTTCTGAGTAAAATAAAAAAAATTGCTCTATAGAAATATTTTATTTTAGAACTGCACTTTATTATTTTTGCAATTTCCAGATGATGCTTGTAATGGATAATTAGGTGGTCTTCTTATATTGTTTCAAGAAAAGCAATTATTACTTCCAGTTGTCATTTTAAATTAAATGTGGATATGTATGCATGTAACTATACATGAATGTGTGTGTACATAAATAGGAGAATCCCATTCAGAGCATGTGATCCATATCCCTGCCAAAAAACCACCAACAAATCAAAGAAACAAAACCACAAAAAAACCCAACACAAACCCCCGCTAAACAAACAAAAAAAATAAAGAGAAAACACCAAACAAAGTAATAATTAAAAAAAACCCAAAAACAACAAACACAAAAAAGAAAAAAAAAAAAAAAACACCACAAAAAAAGAAAAGGAAAAAAACAAACCCAAGCAACTATGGAATCTTTCTTCAAATATGTGAACAAGTGTGAATTCGAGGTACAACATAAAGTAGATGGCATTGCTGGAGGAAAAGAAATAAGTAATAAACAGGTAGAACAAGAATATCAGAAGTGACTGCTAGGCAACAGTGGTGTCTTCTTTCAAACGCCCAAAGTCCCTGTCAGTTTAAAAGAAAACAAATGAAACAAGAACAAACCCTAAACAGCTTCACCCTGCTCCAGCTCCTCAGGCAAAACCAGAGAAATCTCAGGACCAAAGAAGATGAACCCACACTCATGACCAGGAGGTTTTCAAGCCAGAAGGCAGAAAAGGATCCCTTTGTGGTTGGAGAAGCAGAATAAATCTCACACACTTCAGCCTTGAGAGCTTTGAGTTTGTTATTTCTGTATTCAAGAGGTTTTAAACACACAGAAAACCCCAAGCTTTGTTTGTTCTGATTTTATTTGTTTCTGTTTGGAACTGAAGATGAAACCACTTTCATTAATCTACACAGGCAGGTTTTGCTGGCTTTGTGATTTGTTTGAACCAAGAGTAGTGATACATTGTTTGGGACTAAAATTTATCTCCAAGTCTCCAATAAATAAGATTTTTCTACTTATACTCAAAATATTAAAGTGAGGAAGGTTTTATTACAATTATTACTATGCATGCCTCAGATGAGAAACCAGCTAAGTGGGTTGTCTCCAGAGGCCAAAACATGCTGAAATTTGAAATTGAGAGCAGTGAAATCTCAGTGATGCTCTGGGCTACAAGCTCAGCCCCTTTGCCCTGCAGAGGGCACAGATTCATATTTTTACATCTTGGAGCACAGAGTAGTCATCACCACCGTGCTCCCCTTTCACCAGTGGATGTGACTGGCAATAATTCATCAGAAAGTAGGTATAATATTGAATTTGGAACTAGCATGAAAAAATTTATTGTATTAATTTAGTGTATTATGTAGGGTATGTTCAAGTAGCCACTCATTCCCTCTGAAACCAGTGTTAAAAACATCCATTAAGGAAGGCAGCCTGGATATTCTCAGTTTTGGGCAGATTTTTCCTGTGAAAGTTAAGCAGGAATGATAAGAAACCTCCCATGCTCCCTGCTTTTCTTGTTCATACAAGATGCATTTGAGAGGCAATAGAAAATTTCATGTCTACCATAAATCTTGAGTGTTAGAGCTTAACTATAAGTTTTAAACACTGTTATTCACTCACCCCTCATTAATTGTATCCCAAAATACCAAGTGAGCTTATTTAGGTGAACACACAGGGGCAGTTTAGGCCACTGAATAATCACTGGAGAGGCCAGACAATTACTGTACTCTTTGTTTTCCAAAATTTACTGGTACAGGCAGATTATTTTCCATTTCCAGGCATAGCAGCCATTCCCAGAACCAGCACAGGTTGTTCACCAGTGGGCCCTGAACTTCTGCCTGGAGGCAGGGAAGGTTGGGAAGTTCTGGACATGAGCAGGGACCTTGTGAGGAGGTGTGGTGGTGTTCACAGGGGTCCCAGGGAAGAGATGACAATCTTGGCTCCATGTTTCAGAAGGCTGATTTATTATTTTATTATATACGTATTACATTAAAAGAAAATTATATATTAAAAACTATACTAAAACAATAGAAGAAAGGATTTCATCAGAAGGCTAGAAAGGAATAGAAAGATCATAAAATCTTGTGACTGCTCACAGCCTTGACACAGGTGGCTGTCATTGGTCATCAAGTAAAAACAATTTCACATGCTGGGTAAACAATTCTCCAAATCAGGTTCCAAAGCAGCAAAACATGGAGAAGCTGAAACTTCCCAGCTTCTCAGGAGAAAAGATCCTAATGAAAGGATTTTTCATAAAATATGTCTGTGACAAGGAGGAATCTTACAGCCCTTCAGTCTTGGCAAAAGGAAACCCAACTGGAAGAGCAAAAGGAATCATAGCCAACATTTCCCCGCTGACTCTTCATTCCTCTGGCTCACAACAAAACTGAATTTTCATGTGGCTAAAAGCCATTTATTTGCTGGTATTTAAAAGATCTGTCACTACCAGATTCAGGCTGAACTCAGATTTCAAACTGCAGAGTTTGAAGGAGAGCTTGAGGGAGCTGGAGAGTGATGACACACATCTCCAAATCTGCTGCTGGGGGATTATAGTTTTAGGCAAGAGATCAGTAAAGGTTTGAGATGGTTTGCCTGGTGGCAGCTGTAATTGTACCCACAGGACTGGAGTGGCTCATTCCCATGGCAGCCAGCCAGACCCTCCTAAGGCTGCAGGGAATCTAAAGGTCACCCAAATTTCAATTAATTAGTTTATGGGAGCTGACACTTTTTTGTGGCTTCCCTGAACTGTTAGGAGGGTTTACTTTCCTGGTTTTGCTATGTTTTTATTTATTGTGGGGTTTTGGTCTATTTTTATTTGATGGCTTGTTGGAGGACTTTTGGGTTTGGTTTGTTTGGGATTTTTTTTAGTCCAGATGCACCCTTCCTCTGTATTGTAGCTGGGTTTTCCCTTTCAATAGGAACAAAAAGGCTGCATTTGAGTATCCTACAGATGCACTTTATCTTCCATTTCCAGAAGGCCAAACTAGAGGTATAGCTTTAAAAATTTCTTTCTGATTCATCTTGGTAATTGAAGTACTTGCATATTTCTTGACAAGGTGATTCCATGTGTCCCATGCATGTGGGGGACATAATTCTGTTTGTTTTCATGGACTTCAGGTTATTCAGGAAAGAGAAGTAATCAGTGTTTTGCACTTCTTCCAGATGGGAATCTGAAGAAATAAAATAACTTTACTAAGGGGTGAGGAAGGGGGCAATTCCCATATGAAAATCATTATTTCTGTCTAAATGACACTGCATTGTATGACATCTATCTCTGTCCTCAGAGTAGAAAATAAATTATGATAAATTGTCTTTAAACACTTAACTTTTGCATTACTGAAGGTGGATGTGAAAGCCCTGTACAATTAGGCAAGTAAGCAAATAGATTTGAGTCCTGGCTCCACAGAACCTCAGAATTATTTAAAGCAGTGTGGATGTGGCACTTGGGGACATGGTTTAGTGGTGACCTTTGCAGTGCTGGGGGAATGGTTTGACTTGGTGATCTTAGAAGGCTTTTCCAACCTAAATGTTTCTATAATTTTATGAGAAAACGTAGAAAATATTGTTGAGAGATTATAATCAGGCAATAAGAAACACAGCTGGGGAGCTCTGACTAAAGGCTGCTGGCTGCTGCACCTGAAATTGGGAATGAAAATTTCTGCAGAAAGAACTGTCTAAATATTTGTCATTTTAATTTTGTTTGGTGTGATAGGAGTCAGCCTTTAATTAGTTTTCTGAAAAGGAGCAGTGCAAAAAAAGTTACTACTATAATTCTGTTGATCCAAAATCTTTGAAATATCTGCTTATACTTTAATGAGGGGAATATTCATCCCCCAGAAATCACCATGACAAAGCCAAAGTCAATGCAGCTCCCTTCACTCAAAGCCAGCATTAGTACAGTGCATTCAAAGCCAATGTTAAAACAGTTCCCTTCATTCTGGAGAGTCAAAAAAGGTAACACCCATAAGATGAAAATGTCTTTCCCTGCACTTGTCAAAGCATGGAAAGGGGGACTCTCCCCAGCAGGTTTCTCACTGAGGACTCAGCTCTTCATCAAACCTCCCTGAGAAAGCCAACTTCCAGTTCAATTAAAATAAAAACTCTGGCTCCCCCCTCGCACTAATCTGTCATGGCACTAAGAGGATTTAAGGAGGTGTGAAGTAAATGGATTTTTCTACTCTCACTGGAACAGCTCTAGCTGATTTTCAAGCGTAATGTGATCATTGTTTTTAGTACTTTGGGAAATGTTAAGAGGGAAGTTCTTCACTAATTTTAATCTAACAATAATAGAAATAATATCCAAGAATCAATGTTGTTCTTATTAGATTTACCTTCATTGCCTACTGTTGTACTTCCCTGGTGTTTGAATGTGCAGATGGTTTCAAATCTTTCTGTTTATTTAGGAGAAGCCTTTACTTCTCTTCTTTGTACTCATGGCTATTGACCTAGCCCCTGAATAAATTCCACATCCAGTGTTATGACAACATCAACTAAGAAATGGAAAAAAAGGTGAAAAAATAAATTACAGGTTTTCTGGTTCTAAAGCTAAATATTTCATTAATGCTCTCCCCTCTCTATTGAGGATGTTGCACCATTTAGATCAATTAAGAGGAGTTTTTGAAGGATATTACAGCTGCAGTTGCCCTATCAAAATAAAGGCTGATGCCACTGATGTTGTGAGTGTACATTTGTCACTGTGCAGCCACCTGTTAAAATAGCTTTTTAAAGCCTTTCAGATTGCATAAGTGTCTCTAACTATTGTGATAAGGAGTTCTACCTTATCCAGATTAGCTCCAAATAAAAATAATTTAATTTTCCTGCACATCTCCGAGGGCACAGTTAATCTGTTAACCTCCAAACAGCTTTTATCTCATGCAAGTCCATTTTCTGTTAACTCTGTGACAAGCACTGAGAACAGCCTGTTTCAGGTATTTTTGGTTTTCACCTCTGCATTGAAAGCAGGGAGTCAAATGTAAGTACCAACAGTGAGAAAGGCCACGGTGATAAGGTTTTCCTATAGAGAAAGCAAACAGGTAGATAATTACCTGACTATTCTCAAGTAGCTCAAATGTGTTCTGAGCAGGGAAGTATTTCTGCAGGAAGCAATCTCAGCATGGCTTTACTGTTGTAATAAGCAAAGAGTGCAATATACACAGTGCAATGAGAGAGAGAAACAAAGTGATTGAATGCAATCTTCTAAATTCAAGAGAATAGGATTTGTTTCTGCATGTGGTCCACTTGTAATATCAGCGATTCTGCTTGGCTCTTACAGAGCTTTTTTCATCAAAATGTCTCAAAGAACATTATAAAAAGGTGTGATATCCCTTTCTGTAAAATTGAAATCAGACCTGTACGAGGGTACTCATCAGTCACTTTGATCAGGCAATAATAAAAACCTCCTCCTGAAAATTTTCAGTGTTCTTGCCATTTGCCAAAGCTGCTTCTCTCTATTACCTACTCAGAAACCAGCCAGGAGCTACTTCATTGAAATAACTGTAATTAAACCTCTGAAGCACAGTGTGTGTAGGACTCATGGCCTCCTGTCCCTAAAAGCAGAAGCCTTGTGCTGTGCACACCCACGTGGCCCAAAGAACAAAGGAACTGAGGGCATCCCAACAAGGCTGCACAGAGGTTACCTTAAATAATGACTGGTAGGTATAGATTAGGAATCCAGACTTGAAAAGCAGAAATTGATTCTGCTCTATAAACCAAATATCTCCATAATTTATGTCCTATGCTGTTTAGTTAACTCCCCTTTAAGGAAACTATTTATTTTACTGTAAGAGAATTTGATTGCTGAAAGATCAAAAAACATAACCCAGAAACAGACTGCATTTTTCTGTGAAGTTAAATATCCACAGTATTTCTTAGCTGGATCACTCCATTCTTCTTAAAATCAAAACACACATTGAGAGCAAAGCCAATCAATTAGAGATCCCAACCAGAAAACCTTTCTAATCAGAAGTGAAGCCTTGCATTTCTCTCTCAGCATTTAGGAGATTGCTCTGCAACACTCTCACTCAAATTGTATTCATCTCCTCTCATATTTGATGAGTTTATGTATGCAACAAGGAGGGAACAGATGATGTGGGATGTGCAGGGCTTTCAGAATGAATGGTTCAGAAATTCTGCTGCATGAGAATCAGGTAAAAGCATTTTCTCCAGAGAGGTCAGGAAATCCACAATATGGGATGAAAGGGGAGGTGGATTTAATTTCATGATACAAATTCATGGCTCTCTTCCTCATCAGATTTCATCATCTTCTTAAAGGAGAAAAAAAAAACCAAAAAAAACCAGTAGAAGGCAAACAAAAAGATGGACAGAACTGTAATGTGCCATTAAAAAAAAATCATAAAAAAGGGTTGCATTTGCCTGGTGTATAAAATGTGAGCTCTTATATCTGACTTCTTATCCCTTGGCTGAACCACAATATCAGTTTCTCCCAGCAGGTACCAGCTCTGTGTGTGTGTTTGCAAGGGTTTTTATTCACTTATGGTGCTCTGGAAATAACAGGCCTTCATGGAAGCACTTCATAGAACAGCAGGATACCCCTCAATATATCTTACAGAAATTCCTGCTGGTTTCTGCGTTGTTTCTAGGAAAAGAAACACAGATGATAATGTAAACTCAAAAGGTGCATTTCAGGGGAATGACTGCTACCTGCAGGGTAAAAATTATGTTACTTTGGTGGTACTGCAGAATTCAGTATTTTTGGGTGAACCCAGAAGAAAGAGTTGAATTTATTTTTTTTTTTTAATGTAAAGCTGCTCTGCAGAGAGTTGTTAGGTTCAGAAAAGGCAAAGCTGTCATTTGCCATGTAAATAGGAGTTTGTGGACTGTCATGGTTGCAGAAAGAACTAGAGAGATGCAATCCATGGGAAGTGGGGACAGTTCCTTGCTCTTGGAAGGAAACCTAATAGCACCTGCTGGAAAATGCCTTCAGTGTCAGTGGGAGATCTGTGACAAGCCCTAAATTTCACTGAAATGCTGAAGTTTAGAAATACTGTTCTGGTCACAGCTGCTCCCTTGCCTGCCACAGGGTAATAAAAAATATCCAGGTTTTCCACAGAATAAGTGTATTTATATACAAGCAATAAGGACATTCTGCTTGGATGAGGGGGTCTTCAGTTTAAGTTTCAGATCTAATGACCAGTTGTGGACTCTGTAAAAGACACGTCCCTCACAACCTCCAAAAATGACTGTATTCATAGTGATTTATGAAGAATTTATTGATTTTATGGGTTTTTAATGAATTAAGAGATTGGTTCCTTTAGTGACATTTCATACATTGAACTCCAGATAATAAATTTCAAATGCACAAATTAAATAGTTTCACCCCTGAAACTGTTGATGTCTAAAAATTGTAACACTCGGTCAGAGATTTTTCCTTGAACTCTAGCCTGGAAAAAGGTTTCTAAGCTATACTGGCAAAGTGTAAAATTATTTCACCAACTCACTGTGGTGTTGTCCATTAATTCTTCCACTTATAAACCTGTCAGCAAGGGAGAGACACATGCATTGTTCCTTATGCTCAATCATCTCCTCTAGAGGCTGGTGACTGGGGCAAAATCTTGTTTCCTCCTAATATCCAGGTCTACAGCCTGTTTACTCACTTATGGAGATAAACAAAATGAGCAAAACTTCATTTCTTTGGGGATAACAGTTATAATTTGATGAAATATTACAAGCTTTATTATCTGGCCCAAGTCTTAGGATTTCCATCTTTAAAATTCAGGAAAAGACCATAAACTTTCAGACTAATTGCTAAATGCAAAGCATATAGTCCAAGCCATCATGTAACTTATAGTTTATATAAAGATCAACCACGAGCCAATCGTATCATCCAATGGAACAGCTCTCATGTTTTCCCCAAACAGTTATAAAAAACACCAATAAAGACAGGAATATTTCAGTCTGTTCCCTATGACTCTCAACAATTTAAATCTGATTATCAGTCTATTTACTAAAATTACTTATGGCTGACCAGAGCTATAGTATGCCATTCATCTCCAAGGAGCTGTGGCTCAGTTTCTGCACATCTCAGGGTTTCTACCTGGACTATCCCTCAGGAGACACAAGCACAGCAGTGTGGGAATTGGAGAAGCCACAGAAACTGAAGGGTTTGATCTCCAGCCTTGGAAGAAGCTTGGATTGATGTAAAAATACAATACACAGACATTAAGCAGAAAAATCATAAACTTATGTTTCTAGAGTTGTAAGTAAGAATATGCTTAAAGTAAGTAAAAAACTGTATTGGGTAAGGTGGTGAAAGGTCTATAGTATAGTAATGTGATTGTATAGAGTAAGTTCAGAGTTTAAAATTTATAACAGAAGCATAAGTGTGTGAGTGAGACAGAAGCCATTGGATGAAATATTTCAGTGTAGCAGAAGTAAGTAAAGGTGATAGGTTAGAAAAGTAAAATAAACCCTGTGGCAACTGTCCATTGGATTAGAAAATTCTATACTGTCTTGTAATGAAGAAACTTGTGACTACTTTGAGCTATGGCTGACTGTTTGCTCCTCTAAAATCTCACAGCCTCTGAGACTGATGTTTATCTGAGCAATAATATGTTCTTAGCTTGAAAATTGTCCCATCCCTTCATTTCTAGCAGTGACAATGACACAGCAGCTTCCCTGTCCTCTCCCAGTGCATTGATCCCTCTTGGCTGGCTGCAGTCACAAGCTCGGAGCTCACTTGTGAGCAGCAAGTAAAGAGTGAAATTCTTCCTCTCTGACAGAGAACCTGTGTTTCTGTTGAGTGGCTTGGAAGGCTGTTTTGGGGGGGTTTTTTTGGGTTTTTTTTTGTTTTTTTTGGTCAGGAAATAAACCTGTGCCCAGGTACCAACATAGCCCTGGCTTAACTGTGTGGCTCCAGCCCCAACACATGGTGCAGGCAGATGATGGTGGGAGAGCAGGGTATGAGCTTTCTACACTTCCCTGCCTCCCCTGACTAAATCCAGGTATTTTTAGACCAGTGCCAGGATATTTGCATAAATCTGATAGTGAACAGGAAGGCAGCCCTGGCTCCAGAGAGTTGGCAGGCTGCTCTGCCTTTGGCTCAGGCCATTGAGGAGTCAGGCAGCTGAGACACCAGCTGTGTCTTCTCTGTGAACCTTCTGTAGATTCTTCTGGAGTGACTTGGAAAAAGAAATTCTGAAGATGATAAATAGGGATGATATTGCTGCCAAGAGCTGGTTAAAGGGAGCATCTGTTGTGAGGGATGAAAGCTGTAGAGGAGATAACTTGTACTGGTGGTCTTTATTTCAATACCTGGAGACATTAGTGAGCCTAATACAACTTTTATGAGGGAGAATTGACCCAGAGTCCTTGGGATCATTTTAATTCCCACTTCAAAGGGCACTCAAATGCTTACAGCACCTACTGGTGACCATGGGCAGAAACAGACTGAGGTCCCAATCCCTGCCAACAGGAGATGCATTTTCCATCAAAACACAACTGGGGACAATCACATAAAGAGCCTCTGGAAGTGGAGCTGAAGCCTCCCTGTCCTCCCAGAGGAGACATTCCCATCTTTTCTGTTGGAGCTGCGATTGTTTTCATGTTCTCTTTCCAGTCCAGTGAATTCTGAGTCCTTTCTCTGTGCCCTGCAAGGTTTTTCATCTGGCACTGCTGGGGCATCCTGCCCTCCCTCCAAGCAGCCTTGAATCTGTTGGCTGACCTACTTGCCAGAACCACAAGGAGTGGGGAGTTAAGTCCTGTTAAGCAGAGACAACTGAGCTCAGATCTTCCAAACCTCTGCTGGCTGCTGATCTGCTGCCACATCCCTGCTGTGCCAGTGAGTCTGCCCTGGAAAAAGCAGCCACTGCCATGTTTTCTGGGGCAAACAGGAACCAATAAACATATTTTTTTCCATGCACTTACAAGAGTTGTGGCATGGGGATCCTTGGGCTACTCAGGGAGTAGAAATCCTCTTTTGGAAACTCTGCGTGGGCTTGGGGAGTGCAAAATGTGCTGGAACATAGGCTGAGATAAACCAGTAATGTTCAAGACTGAAAATCTGAAATTATGGGTCAAAGACCAGTCCAAATCCCATTTATTGGGTTGAGGTCTTTTGAGTCTTGTGTCAGATGTCATCCTCAGTGTTACACAGGGAAAAATTGATTTCAGACATAACTGAACAAATCTCATCCCTTGTATTTTGTTGTGGTTTTCTCTGCTTCTATTTTGTTTTGGGCTTAACAGTATTGAAGATAATTAGCCACTTACTGAAGGCAATCTAGTAGAAGATAGACCATGTTTCTCTTTTTTGTTACAGTAAGAGAGTAAAGACCCTCCAAACCCTGTGGAAAATAAACCTGCTCTTCTCACTGCTCCTCTCCTCTTCAGAAATAACCACTTGTACTAATAGTTTTTACCCTGAGAGGTAAAATCACTATACATGCAGTCTGAAGTGATAAACAGATTTTCTGTTTCCCTGCTCTCTCTGCACTGTTGGATTTCTGCCACGACTTTACTTTTTTTGCCAGATGACACCTGACTTCAACAGTGAGAGGGTGCAGTGAGAAACAAGCTCCAGTCATAGCAGTGTGTACTACATCAATTTACCTGTGATTAAACCCAAGGCCGAATGGAAAATCATTAAGAAGCACGAGTTCATCATTTTAAGACCTATGAGAAGGGCACTGCCTAGAAATCACTGCAAGAAGCTGGTACAGGTGTCTGGGTAACAGCTCAAACAGGTGAGCAGCTCATCTGAGGCAATTAATACATGAATATAAATATTTGACAGTCTCATGAACATGTTGTCTCTGTAGTCAGACAGCTTTTGAATTCCCTCTGCTTCATTAGCTCAGTTCATTTCAGTATCTCCAGCCACAGCAAAATCCCTAGTTTACGTTTACAGCACAGCAGGACTCTGGATTTGGTATCACTGATGAACCACCAGTGAGAAAAGCCCCATGAAAGGGAGTTACACCTCTCTTGTTAAAAGAAAGAAACAGCAAAAGCAACAAAACATAAAAAACCCACCCCAAACAAACAACAAAAAACCAGGTAAGGAATGGGCCTCATTCAAATATTTGAATTCAACTTTTGCACTGTAAGTAACAGAAGGACTTACTACAGAATTTCAGACCTCAAAGCACACACAGTAGCTACCATTTGTCATTTTTTGCCATAAATACTTTGTACTCTTGGTAATCTCAAGGAAATTCAGGAACTCACAGCTTCCCTGCCCCACGAATACCCGTGGTACAAATTCTCTGGGTTTCTGCAAATCTCTGCTCAGTTTATGCAGGTGTGTTTTTAGGAATTTAGGGAAAGGAGAGCTTCTCAATTCTAAATGGCAGCACTGGTGTACATAGAATATGGCAAGTACAGTACCTGTAATCTTGAGCACAGGTGAGCCCTTATGGTGACAATAGTTTTTCTAAATTTTGTCTTGGCTTACACGAGGCTGAGAAGTTGAAATCCTGACATTTCACCTGCTCTGGGAATTTGGTTGAGAAGTTTAATTTTGCAGGTTAATAATACCATGTTGAAGTACCCCGAGGGTAACAAATTTGGCAATATTCCTACTCCAAGGCCATTTTTGTTTGTTTATAATGTTCCTTTTTTTCTGTGAGTCTTTCCATGGCATTTGTTGACAGTTCTTAGAAGCAGCCTCATAACAGCAAGTAAAAGAACCAAAATAAAACACCACAAAGCACAGAGAGACATTTACTTACCAAATCCTATGTAGACCAGTGCTGTCATTGAAAAATCTTTGGATGCTACCATTTCCCCAGATTCCTATAAGTACACCTTCTGAATAAATTGAGCAGATGTTTGCAGAAACAAACAAACTGACAATTTGTACCAGGAATGCTAAAAACCAAGATGGGAAACCACCACATCCAGCCAGGGACCATGATATAAAAAAATATAAGGAATAAACTCTAGTCCTCTCAGGGATGTTAATAGCACCTTCCATTTGTTATTCAAAATGCTGAGCCTCCTCCAAGAAATTGTCAACAAAGTACTTTTATTCTTTTTCAAAAAATATGACCAGAGGAAAAAAGAGGTGATGACCTCCCGAGGCCCAGCACCCTGAGAAAGGCTAAGGAATAGGTTTAAATCTCTTCAGTTTTTGAGAGAGTTTGAAAAATAACATTAGGTGAATTTTCAGAGTGCTGGGACATTCTGTGAAGAAAGTTCCTCCTCCTGAGGCTGTCCCTCTTTGTGAGGCTCAATTAAAAATTAATTGAGCTGAAAGGCGAGAAAATTATGATTCTATAGGTAAGTGATCAGGCAACTTGCTGTTTCTGCTCCAGTGAATACTTCACACAAAATTATGTAAATATTCACTAGGATGTCAGGAACTCAGTCTCCCCTGCCACATGAATACCCTAATCACTAGGATCACAGAGTCTTTTGCCCAATGAATATTTAGTTGTTCTCTAAAGCCTAGCAGTTTCAGCAGGAGGCTCAAAAGGCTCTCCTCTCGAATACCTAAAGCAAAGGGGCTGAAATATTGGAAATTTGAAGTTTAACCCTGACCAGCAAAGGATGGAATGGAAGTCAGATATCCCACAGCCATTAATACATTGAATTAAAGAAAGGACACAATGCTATTTGTGCACATCCATTGTGATGTTTTGAGAATCATCTCCTGCATTGTGCAGACAGGCAGGGAAAATGTTTCTGCAGCAGAACATACCATGGGATTTCCAGGCTACATAGAAGTGCTGTGATCACTACAGCATTAACTCCCTAGCAAAGCAACAGTGAAAGAGATTGTAATACAAATAAACATAATGAGCACTAACAAATTACCAGGAGCAGATGATATTGCCTCCAGACTTCTACAGGACCACACAGATTAAATAAATACACTATACATATAGTATAGTGTGGTCACCAATTGCTGTGGTGTTGTGGGTCCCAGCATGTGGTGAGAGATGAGAAATTGACTCCAAGTTCTCAGAAGGCTGATTTATATTATATTATATTATATTATATTATATTATATTATATTATATTATATTATATTAATATACTAAAATTATACTGAAGAAAGAGAAAGGAGACATCAGAAGGCTTAACAAGAATGAATAATAAAAACTCATGACTGACCAGAGAGTCCGACACAGCTGGACTAGGATTGGTCATTAGGTAAAAACAATTCACATGCTGGGTAAACAATTCTCCAAATCACATTCCAGAGGAGCAAAACATGGAGAAGCTGGGGCTTCTCATCTTGCCAGGAGAAGAAATCCTGGAGAAGGGATTTTTCATAAAATATCACAGGGACAGTACAGTATATTTAACCTTGCACTTAAAACCTCGTGGTATCTGAATACAAAAACACAGGGAATGGAATAGCAGTTCTTAGAAAATTTACAGAAGTGCTCAGGGAATAACAGTCCTCTAAAACTAAGATCTCTACTGGGAAAATTAACAGTTACACTAAAAAATTATAGAATAGACCCTTGAATATTTGAATTATTTTTTATTTGAGAAGAGGAATCATGGCTTCTGTTGATGGTGCTGTTTAAAGAGGTCGAGGAACATAAGGGATAAAGTGGCAGGAGCTGTACAGCCTGTTTTAATTTCCTACAAAATTTTACCAAAGCCTTTTGCATAGGCTGCCAGAGCACTGAGTATCATGGGAAGAGAGGGGAGACCCTCACATGCATGAATCTCTGGTGAAAAAGCAGGAATTCAAGGATAACTGCAAAAGGTCATGTCTTGCAATGCAGGATGGTTATCACAGCAGCTGTGCAGGAGCCTGTCCTGGAACTTGTTCTGTTTATTCTGCCAAGAAATGACCTACAGAAGAGGGATGATCTGTGTGGTGATAATATGATGTGAATTATGATGATCCACCATTATATGAGGCACTTAGCAACAGGACAGGCTGTGAAGAATTTGAGGAGGGCTTTAGAGGCCAGAGTATCTCAGCAATAAAATGTCAAATGAAGTTCAACACAGATAAATATAAAGTGATATAATGGGGAGAACCAATCTTACCTGACACATGCTGTGTTAGCCTTGGCTTCCAGCCAGACTCCTCTACCCTTTCCCCTCAGTGGGGCAAGGGGGAAAAATAGGATTAGAAAACTTAGGGGCTGAGATAAATATTGGGAGATTTTTTTCCAATTACTATCGTGGGAAGAAGCAGGCTTGAATGGGAGGGAAATAATTTAATTTATTGCCAATAAAAATAATTATTTAATGATGGCATTTTTAATTATTAATTAGGTGGCGAGAAACTAAAATACAAATATTAAAACAACACTTTTCCTTCCTGCTTTCCCCAATCAAGGGTTTCTCCATGGCCTGCTGATCCACCCTGGGCTTTTCCATAGGCAGATTAACTTGGAAGAAAAATCTGTTAGAAATCCAAATTTTGTTCTTAGGCAGTTTTAGTGATCTTTATGTGCAGAACAGTGGATGTATTTATTTTTATTTTAACACAGTACAGAAAACAAATTCATGAGCTCTTGCACATTGTGGCAAAGAAGCAGCATCTTGGGAATAAGGTACCTACACATCTCTCTTGATCTGAGTATTCCTCTACTGAAAAAGAGGAAAAAATGCCCTGAGTGACTAAAAAATCTATTTTAACACTGAACTTTAAGAGGAAGCCTGATTGATTTGCATATGTTGTACATCGAGTTTTAGGCACCGGGGTCTTTGATATAATTGCAAATTAGATTGTCAGGTTTCTTTGCACTAGTTACCTTCTTGTCTTATTCTATTAAATTTTTGGATGGTAATTTAGATTACTTCTTTGCAGTTTTGTGGTTTCTCTTGAAATGTGGGGTTCTTTCTCTTGTATTTTCTTTATTTGGAATGGTAGTAAATGGAATTAGAAGATAAGTGACTATCATTTTGTGAAATGAAATTTCACCACTGGAATGGATTTCCAGTGTGTCTTTTAATCACATGATTTTTAAGACTGTATCAGAGAAGCAGATAGCAGGAAATGATGCAGCTGGAGAATTTGTCCTGGAAAAAATCTCAATGTTGGTTCTGTCTAATCCAGAAAGCATTGTAGAATGTATTTAGGGGCAGGTCAGAAATATTCTAGCTCATAGAGTTCAAATCATAATCTAAAAGTGGTGCATAAGTCTCTTCTAGCATATGTGGTTTAGAGTGTGTAAAAAGAGATAATGAATTCTGAAAAAAAGCCCCCAAATCTAAACTCTGAACCAAACAAGACCAACAAGGCAGACTAACAATGAAACCTCCATGCTGATGAAGACAGTGAACACTTGCAATAGATGGTTTATACCCAAACATTTTAGCTATATTAATAATAAAATAAGGGAGAGTTAAGTATATCATCAGTACTAAATTTTCATGGTAGATTGCCATACTTTCAGTCTGAAGAACTTCTAATAAAAAGGAGGTGACATGAATGGAAAAAACAAAGAACATTCTCAGGACAAGATTCTGTCATACAGGTCACCATATAGATACACCTTTGCAAACTAAAATATTTTAGGATGTTTTCTCCTATCAGTAGATTAGAAAATGCTGATGAATTAATTTACAGAAAAGAATTAGAAGTTATGGTATTACCTTTGAGACCCCGATAATGCTGCTGTTCTTTAAGTACACAGACTTCTTTCAGAGCATCCAGTACTCTGATATAACCTGTGGGCTGAAAGGAAAAATGCTACTCAGGTTCAGCAGAAAATTTATGACATAAAGATGCCATTCTGATGTATTTTTCAAGTAAGAAAAATATTTAATCATCAAATCAGCAGTGGACAAAGGACAACACGTGACTTAACTCACTACTGGTTAAAAAGGTCTTTAGCTGGAGATTGCTCATTTAGACATCTAAATTTAATTTAAGAGTACAAAGATGAAACAATTTAGATTTACTCTGGGTGGTTGCCAAGGCAAAAAGCTATCAAAAAGCAAAATTACCAGAGATCACTTGGCCACTAAAAGTTTTGGAGGTGCAAAAATAATCAGGAGGCATATGCAGGGCAGGAAGCCAGAGTGTTAAACCTCAGTGGTTATCATACTGCTGCAAAAAAGGAGGCAATATATTCTGTGCAGCTTTGTTCTGCTGTCAAGGAGGTACAGGATGTCAAAGATTATTACAAACTGCATTTTTAACAGCATCTTGACCTATTAAGCTATATTCTTTATATAGTAATTTTATACATGAATTATACATACATTTTAATGCAGTTCCAGAACTCCTGTTTATAGTTTTTGGGGTTTTTTTTTATTCTGAGATGGCAGAACACAATGCAAAATGGTTAAAGCATTTTGAAGTGCTGCAGCTTTGACATTTAACTGAGACTCTGACTTGTGCCAATGAATATGCATAAATCATATTGTTGAACAGAAAAATATAGCAACTGGGATTGGAAAGTGAGAAAGATGAGATCAATTTGTTTTGAATTTTTCATGAAAGAGCCTTATATTTAAAGAGTGACTATCAAGGCAACTCAAAGAAAAGGTATATATTATATTGGCTGAAAATACTAAGAAAATATTGTGATTTTAGGAAACTAGATGGAAGTGGGTCTTTCTTAAAGTGAATTACAGGCCAGCATCTGAACTTCCCTCTAATAAATTCTTTATGCTTCTGTGTTGTAAGGGACTCCCCCTCTAGAAGGCTTCAAGCCCTGGGGATTTTTTCTTTCCCAGTTCACCAGAGACAAAAAGCAGGAGACTTTCTGCACCAGGAGCACCCTCACATCCCTGCCCAAACCAGCCAGGCTGCAATTCCCTGCCCCTTGGCCAGCCAAGGGGAGGCTGAGCATGAATTACCCCAAAAAAACACACGTAGAGGGATAGAATGCAAGAAAATAAAGCCAGTGCAGAAGATAATCTCCCTTCTGAGGAGTTGCAGCTGTACTAATCACTAAAGATTAGGAACAGGCCTGCTTTTAACAGGCCACAGCTGTGTTTAATGAAGACGAGTGCTAAAAAAGAGTAAGTTGGCTAGGTGAAGAAAGCTGGAGTTTGTTAGCTGTGCTGTGAAGAAGAAAGAGTCAGTCCTGTGGAGACCTGCCCATGAGAAATCACCAAGAAAGTGCAGAACTTTTGCAATAAAATGTCAACACACACATGGCTCTGCAGCACCTGGTGAGCCCCTGCTCCCAGCAGCCTTGTCCTCTGCTCACCTTGACCTTTGCCTTTCTTTGCCTTGGCCACCTCCAAAATAATAATAAAAAAACCCAAACCCTGATGATGTCAAAATAACCAAAAATTGGTATGTGATAGTCCTCTTTCATATAAAAATTGAGGATGAAAAAGCTGACCTTCACTCCTGTATTTGATGATGTTTTTTTAATTTTATCTGAGCTTTTCCAATACCTGCTGGAAATACAATCTGGGCAGAACCTGCATCGCACAAACCACCCCAGTGCTTCCTGAATGTGATGTTGAGCCATTCATTTGGAGGCATTGTTTTGGAAGCTGGAAGGGGAACAATAGCCCTTTGATGAAAAATTCTAGAATTTTGGGGGCCGACCCACTCAGCTGTGCTCACTCATTCATTGACTTGGAGAATACAGCTTGCCCTTCCAAAAGCAATTTTGTACACTGATGATATACCAAGAAGTACACAGATTTCCTGACATGAGTGATTTCTTTGTCTCTTTGTGCAACATACCCAGTTGTCAAGGATATCATGATATTTTTAATACACCCAACTGCTTTGAAAAGATAAAGTAAAATAAATAAATAAAATATCATGCTTTAAATTTGCTTTTCAAAAGAAAAAGAAGCAGAACACAGTGTCTCAAAGGACTAATCCCAACTGAAAGCTCTTCATGAGGAAAACATAAAAGCCTTTAGGTTATTTGCATTCCCTAATTTTTTTTTTAATTGTATTCTTTGGTAAATAATTTATAAATAGTAATTGAGAGCATTTTGTTGTCTTTAACCATGTTATCCCAAGAGTAATATTGAGAGCTCTACAGATCAAAATGTGATTGAGAACATAAAATAATAACAGGATTTGTCCTACTTTTTCTTTCTCTTCATCAAGGCTAAGAATAGTGGTTATTTATGCTATATTGTTATTAAAACACTCATTTTCCCCTTCCATTAGTTATGAGGCAACATGGAGAGCTCACCAGACATAAATGACAGCTAAGCAATAATTCTGAGTACACTTTTGGCATTGCCAGCTGTACAGGTAGGTCTGGCCCAGCTGTTGCTCTGCCTCAGCTCTTTTCCTAAAGAAACTCTTTTCAAAGGTCACCCTGCCAATAATAAACTCGTTGTGAATTTACATGGGCAGTGGACAGGAGCCAGTCCATCTAATCCTCTTTTTATTCAGGTGTCCTAACACTTAAACCTCCTGTGAGCTCTGGGTCGAACTCCTGAGAGTGTCTGCAGAATGTTCATTACAAATCCTGTCCTGGCATTTCCTGGTCTTCACCCAAAGTAAGTAATTATTAAATTATAAGAAAATGATATTCTGGAAAATGAGGTGCTTCCTTGAGTGTTTTCTTGGGGATATTTACTAAAAATATTAATACAAACTACAAATACATACACTGATATGGTCAAAACACACACTAATCTGCATAATTTGATTTTGGGTCCCAGACCACTGATTTCCATTGACATTTCACTCCATGCCCCTTTCTCCATGTCCAAAATTACCTGGGTGGTTCTCTGGCATGATGACTGGCACCTATCTCATGGCAGCTGTGTGCTCCAGAAAGCAATTGACTCTCATATTTAACTTCTCTTTCCCTTTAATTCCTCTAAATGACTCCCATAAAGTCCTTACAGCAAATTACTTTTGTTGCTTTCACCACACATTTGTAAGTGATATAATACCTTTTTAATATCATAGTGACCAGAAATAGAGTGATGCCTCATGCCTGTTTCCTTCAAAAAATCATTATCCTCTAATAAATGTCTCAGAATACTTCCAAACCTTAATCTATGCTGTCTTATCTCAGTGGTGCAAACATTTTTAGAGATATGCCTATTTGCAGTTTTGTTTCCCTTGAGATATTCTCCCCTCGGTAATCTATATTTTCCTATTATTTTAATTCGCTTCAGAAAAGCAGCCCTGTGGTCAATATTGAAGAATAGCAGGGGGTAAAGTCAACTTTATATGATATAAACAGAAAATGTCAAGTTGCAGTGACTCTTGCAGCTCCTTTCTTTGCTCCTTGATGGGAGAGTCTTGGGAAAGCCCCCTGCTATCCGTGTGTTAATGGCATGGCCCCAGTTCCAAGCCCATCTGCAAGGATGCTCACAGGATCCCTCCACTCCTCTGTGGGTTTTCAGGGAACAGACTGGCACTAGAGAAGTTCCTGAGCTCACCACAGCTCAGGAGTTTGCCTTTCTTGCCTCTTTTGGAGCCTCCACCAAACCCCCCAGAGTTTGTTCCAGGGCTGAGCGCGTCCTTCACGCGCCTGGTGCAGGCTCAGAAGTGACAGATACGATTTTGATGCAGAAGTTTTTAATAGAATACAAGTCAGCTGCAGTAATTACTCCCATGAGATCATGATATACAGCACTGGCTATTTATTTTGGGAAAGCTGTTTGTCTGTTTTCTCAGGACTGCTGGGTACAGTCTGTTCTTTTTGTCTGCTTTGTCTATCTGCTTTTCCAGGCTGTTACATTCACCTTACTCTCCTCAGCGAACCCCATTAAATTCTCTACACCAAATGCAGGCATATTTATATTTCAGTCCCTTTCAGTAAGCATGTATGATTTTTATTTTCTTCTGTCTTATTGGAGTGATAAACTGTGCAGAATATCTTCAACTCTGAGGAGGTAAAATCAGTGTGCAGTGTGATATCTTCCAAGTAACACCATCTTCCCGAAATCAGCTTCTATTTTAGAAAAACAATGGCAAAACTGCCTGAACTGATTTCACAATGGGTTTTTTTGGGTTTTTTTAATGTAACACTTGATCAGACTTCGAGGTTTTAAAATAAACAGTGCAATAATGCCATCTCAAATGGATTATCCTGAGTATTTCTTCCTCTGAGGAAACATTTTCCAGCCAAGATTTTTACTCTGTTTCTGTCTCTTTATTCTGTTTTCTACATGTGGAAACAACTTTCCCTAGGGCTACATCTACACCAGCAAAATAAATGTACCCAGAGATATCTTAAAGCAAGGAGGCCAACTGGTCCTGGACACCTCTTATCTTCCCTACCAAACTGTTCCAGGCTCTGGAGCAGGGTGTGTGTGTGCAAACTGCCTGCTGGAGTGGCTCTGGGGCTCCAGCTGCCAAACCATGTCCAGCAATTGTTCAGGGAAAGAGCTTGTTGGAATTGGCCAAAGTCATGCCAGGAAACGTTACTGGAGTAAATGATGGTGCTCCAATGCCAGGGAATCTTCCCAAGCACATTCCACTTCACTGGTTTAGATGCAGACCATGCCATTTCTCCCTGAGAGGGACTCTTCTGCTCACCAGCTGTGCCAAACCAGCTCTCATTTGATTTTCATTCTGGAAATTCTGTTCCTCCAGTGGCCAAGATCATGCCTAAAGGGGTATGAAAGTCACTTATCCCAAAGTGAGTGTCAGGCTGTGTGAGGAGAAATGCTTCTGGTGCCATCTGGTAATGTTGAAGAGGTAAGAGAGAGGGAGAACAGCCACCATACAAACATCTTTACATAAAATCTTCTCTGGGAGACCTCAAGAACTCCTGAATTTCCAAAAGCTTGCCAAAAAAATCAATCTCTTTGATAATTTTTAGCCCTTGACCACCATGGGTACAAAAAAATCCCGTACCCTTGTAAATAAATTCAGCCCCTCAAAAAATGGAAGAAAAATATGAAGGTAATAGCAGAGATGTCTGGGTTTTTCCCAGCACTAAGGATTCTTCATGGTGATTTAAGCAGACAGCATTCACCTCAGCTGTTCTTCACCAATCACCTAAGAACTAAATCCTGTGGATGTCCCCCATGCTATGTAAGGGTGCTATTAGCAGTTGCATCTCTGTCCAAGAAGTTCATTTTTCTGTAGTTATATTATTTTTGTATTATTTTTATATTATTTAATATTTTTATATTATTTTTATTTCCTGCTGCCAAATTCATTTGCCTGAAGTTTTACTCCCTTTACTCCCTGACTGCTTTACTCCCTTCACTAGCATTTTCTTCTGACTTTTCCTTATTATTTTCACCTCTGTAAAGGGTCTTCTCCTTTTTGCATAGCTTTCTAAGGGTTTACCAGTCTGGTATTTGGTACTTTCCCATTATGCGAGGAGAAAAAAGTTATTTTTGCATTTGAACCAGACAGTGATGAAGCTTGTGTTCATTTTCAGTTCCAGTGGGAAATAATATTTCCCTCCTTGTTGGCCCAGTGGGAGTTGCCTGTGCTCTGGATATGTTCATTTTCCTCTCTGTGAGCCAGCAAGTACCCACAGCAAAAGTGTGCTCAGAGGAAATTTTCTGCTGCGTTGACTTGGGAGTCTCTGCTGTGACAAAGGACACAAATTCCTCCTGGTGCCACAGCGGAGGCTGCATTTTATTGATGGGGAACTTTGCACACTTGCACCCCAGACAGCAGCAGGTTGCCTGCTCTTCCTGATATATTCAGATTATTCACATTAATCCTAATTGTTCTTCCTCTGCTTTTGTCAGGCCCAAGGGACACACTCTATCTTGAATTCATCTTCGGAGCTTCTGTTCGCTTAATGAAGACAAGTTCCTGCTCAGTAGGCAAAAGGTGCTTTAATTTTGTTCTCTCTTATGTCCTAAATGAAAGAGCTTCAAGTTCTTGCAATTTCACAATTATTTTTAACCTCCTGGATCCCTAAAGGCAACTTCCATCCATTGAAGAAGTAGTAAATAATAACTAAAGACACAGTAGCTCAGATGAGCTGTAGCAATGAAAACAATTGAGTGTAAGAAACAAAAATCATGCAATTTTATAGGTTTTTATTTTTTAAGATTGGATTAATTTCACTTAGCTTTAAACACATGTGCTATAGATGACATGCATTGTTTTCACAAACTTCCATCTCTCTCTCTCTCCATGGGCAACAGAAGGGTCATGGGTCATTAGCATAACCGGCTTCTAAACTTTTAAATCAACAAAATTATATAAATATCAGCTAACTTTTGGGTCCTTTCCACTCTAAAATATGTGTCTTTGAAGATCAAATCCTAACTATATTATTAAGATTTTTTTCCTTTTTCCCCAGCCCATTTGTTAACAAAGAAAGCGAACAAGAAAGTGAGGAATCCAATAGTGGAATATACACTGGAATGACTTTACCCGAGCCTTTATATTTTCATATATTTCATATGTATATATATATATACACATACATATATATAATTCGTATTATATAAATTTATATAAATATATTTTATATGAAAATATGAAACTTGAGTCTCCTGTTTGCTTATTCAGACCTTTGTAAAAACCAAAATTCTAATGGATAAGGGTATGACAGAGTCCTAATTTCAGATATTACAGATAATTGCCTAGGGGTCATTTTGAGTCAAGGAAAAGGGATCCAGAGACCAATTTATTCCCTCCATTTTAGACAACTATCTCAGGACAGGGGAAATTCCTGTATGGAGTTACCTATTTCCATTACTGGTGGCAGAAGGAATTGGATAACAGATATCAGCTGGCAGCTCCCTTTCAGATATCTACAAGTTGTGGTGGCAAAATGTGCCCAAAAAAAGATCACATTATAAACACCATCCCAAGTGACACCTTCCAACAAGAGGTGCTCATTTAGCAATAAGTGAAAATTATTTCTCAAAAAAGCATTCAAGTTTGTTTGGTTTTGAGACATCCTCAAATACAGCACCAAGCATTCCCAACGTTTTCACATACAGGGGACTGTTATTTTCCAGTGGAAAATGCAAGGATTTTAATTAGGAGGGAATAGGTGTGTATGAGGTGGAGAATGATGAGCACTCCATGCAGGAAATTCAGTTTTATGTCTCTGCTCAGCCTGGGTCAGAGTGATATGTTCCACCTCCAATTGCTCTGTACCACAGGAGAAACAGTTCATCTTCATGGAAATTTTTTTGGATTAGCTGAAAACTAGTTCTAGGAAGCTGCCTTTGCAGAAGAGATGTCAAAGACAGGAATTAAAAAAGGGAGGACCTTTCTCATATTTGCAAGTAGGATTTAAGAAGCATAACTGTGGCAATGTACTGATTGCAGTGTTGCTCCTGAGAGATACATTCTGCGAAGCAAAACACACCACAAATTGGAGAGTTTTACTGCCAGCCACAAAACTCTTGCTAGAATTAGGTTTCCATTTCAAAAGAAACTCTGAAAAGCCAGCATTTGGAAGAATATCTAACCAATCACTCCCCTTCCCACGTGCACTCAATTTTAAAAAGATGTCTCTTCTGTATCATTTTAAATAACATCCATTTCTTTTAACAATACTAATCCAGCAGGTTTCACTATAGCACAGGGGTTTTTTAGGGAGTGGAAATGTCCAGCATTGTACATTATGATTGCATAAGCACCAATAGACTCCCTCTGTTATGTGAAATGCTGTGAAATTATTCCATTTAATCAAGTTAATCATGGAAGTGGCAAGGGACCAGCTAAAATACATCTCTCTAGTTTTAGGAAGTGTACAAGACTAGAATAGCAAGCAGTCCCTGCATTAAATCACAACTGGCCCCACAATTGCATCATGATTGCACAGAAGGGAAAAAATAAATTGTTCTGTCAGAACCAGCATATGCAATTACTTTATTTGCCCAAGATAATTGTTGGTAGAAATCAGGCATGCAGCTTATCATCTGTCACTCAAATGTGATCTGCGTGCTTGAAAATATATTAAAATTGCTATAAAGATGCATTTCTACCAATTTTACTTATTTTCAGTAAACTGTAAACAAAAGTGATTTTCATACATATAATTAAAAAGAGAAGCTGGCAGAGGAGACAGGACAACTAATGAGTCCTGGACTAGGTATCTAGTGGAATATCCTTGAAATTATATTTACAACAATGCTTTGTTATCAGTTTATTCTATTTCTCCTGGTTTTCTTCAAATTATTGATTTAATCCCTATATTAAGTCACCCTGTTCTTCAACCAAACCTTCAGCTGCCCTGTCTGCAGTGGACAGAATAAACCACATTTACCAGCTGCATTTCCACAATCTGTATTTTGTTCTAGAAAGTCAGGGCATTCGCCTTATTTCATATTAGGCACTTGGGAGACAGATTTGTGATGTAATTTTTGGGTACATCCTCTAACAACAAAATAGAAATCCTTTAAATTAGTAGCACCCATGGAGGTACTGGACTGGTTTTTCACACCATATTGCTCTGGGCAGCCCTGGATTTTTACATAAAATTAAAAAAAAAAGACCCACAACTCCCATACCTGATTTACATTCTTTGAGCTGCCTAGAAATTGGAAATATGGCATTGCCCACTCTGCAATCCTCCTAGATCTTTAAATACTCATTTTATGTGTGTGGGTGTTTATATCTCCACATATGTACACATCTCTATATTCACAGAAAGATATAATGGTACAGGACAAGGTTATCCTTGCATTACCTGCAGTAAAACCCTCTTTAGTGCACTGACACTTAGATAAATTGATAGACATGAAATATATTTTATTTCTGCCTCAGTTCTCCCTCCCATGCCATCTCACCCAAGAGATGTCACCATTTTGTACCTCTGAGATTTGTCTCAGAATCCAAGGCTTTCTGAATGAAATACAAATACATAAATAAAAATGTTGTCTCCAAGGAGACTGTAGTTGGAAATTGGGAATTCACACAAGCAATCTCCAGACACTGAAATTGTGGAATTAATACAGTAGGTGCTTTTTGATGAGAAAAAAGAGGAAAATAAACAAACCATTTTAGGAACAATGCCCTTGCTTCCAAGAAATCTTTAAATATTTTAAACCCTATTTAGCCTTCTAGCAAAATAACTCCCAGTGTTGCACCCTTTTTATCAAATGGATGTTTATTGATTGAATAAACTCACTTCATTGCCAGTGGTCTGGTGTCTGCACCAAGACACTTTGTTGAGAATTTTGGAAACTCCTAACTTCATTCAGCGTTCTTTATTTTGTCACAGTGATTTCAGAAGGATTCTGCAGTTCAGAGGGGATTTATAATGGACATGTGCAGCAATCTCCAGCTTTCATGTGGGGATGATCATGGCTTGATTTATGCAAAAAAAAAGCAGAAAACCATGGACCACAGACCATGGGCAACCATTGTATTTGGGAGAACTGTGTTCAGCACTCCTTAGCAGAGCAGGATTCTGGGAAACAAACAGGAATTCTGGACTTTATTGGGAAATCTGTCCTTTGCAAACAGCAAACATTTCTATTTACCTTGTTTTCCTTGTCTTCCATATCAGGCATTAACTGAAGGTTGTGTTTTTGTTGGGGTTTCTTTGAACAGAAAAATGTAATCAAACTTCTGGGTATCCTGTGTTTTAAATCCTACTCTAAAACTCCTTATCTAGCTCAAACGGTGATCTTAAATATAAAATCTGAATGTTCAAAGCCTGTTATAAAGCACATTCCTACTATGGTCTTTTACCTGTGTAGGATACAGATGGTAGGACTAAACACAGACTTGATGTTAGTTTTTTCTTTCCCCTGTGTTTTGTGCAAAGCCGAAATAAATGATGTTTTCTCAGGGGAAATAACTTCCAGAAGAAAGACATAAAATTTTGAAAATCAAAACAGTAAAAATAGTTACATAAATCTCACAGAAGCACAGAATTGTTGGGATTGAAAGGGACCTCTACAAATTCTCTGCACTGAATTCTCTGCTGAAGCAGGTTCATCTAGTTCAGCTTGCACAGGATCATATCCAGGCAGGTTTTGAATATCTCCAGAGAAGGAGACTCCATTTATTTCACTCAGATCATATGTTCCTTGATTTTCAATTGCATCTGTAAAATTAAAATAATTTATGAGTGCACAGAGTCATTTCTTAGCTGCTTGTGTACAAGTATCTTGTTTTTTAGGCTCCTGTGAGATTGTGAACATATGGTTGCAGTGAAGTTTTGGATGCCCCATCCCTGGAAGTGTTCAAGGCCAGGTCGGACAGGACCTGGCCAAGTGGGTGGCAACCCTGCCCATGGCAAAAGTTTGGAACTAGGTGACCTTTAGGGTCCCTTCCAACACAAGACTTTCCATGAGTCTTTCATCCAAGTAAGGAATTTACTATCCTTAGCAACCAATCTTTTACTCAGCACAGTGTTTCTCACCTCCCCACATCCCCCAGATCTTTTAGCAGCACGACCTTCTGTGTCCCTGATTTAGTCCAAACCATTTTACAGCAATTTTTTCTGCTCTGGGATGATGCATTGCATCAACCCACAGAAACCTGAGGTTGAGAGAATGGCTTCAGTGCCACCTGAGGCCCAGAGATGTGAAATGTCCTGTTTGGAGATGGCTGCAACCAACACCACACACTGATAGAGGCCCTGAGTTTGCAGAATCAAAGCAGCCAATTCTATCCACTCATCTTGGACAAAAATCTGTTCTCAAGCAGTGCCTTTCATATGCAACTGTCCATTATACACAACTTCAGCTTTTTTTTTTGCTCTTTTTCTGGGATTTTGGGTCTTTCCCAAGTTTTATTCATCCTTTTGAAGACGTGCCTGGTGCAATCCAGATATTGACGCCCTTAAGCACAAAGTCATCACTCTAAAAGAAATAGGACATTTTCTCCCTCAAGATTGGAGTTAAAAATATCAACAAACTGTGAGTCAGTGTGATCATTTATGAATGACTTCTGAATACTTAAAAATTAATCTAATTTCTAAAAAAAAAGAAAAGAAAAACCAACATTTTGAGGAATCAGCTGTCCCCAATCACTGAGATTTACATTATACTATAGAATATTTCATTAGCTGGCCTTATTCACTACTTGATGCATTTCCCACTCTCATTCCTACCTACCATAATCAGAAATCTTTCTGTCTCTCTCTGCCCTTCTTCTCATCCATCTAAGTACATAGGCAGCTTAATACTGATTTTTTATTATTCCCCAGAGCCTTAGAATGATTCTATATATTCCTCAGCAGCCATCTCCACCGAGGAACATGGCAGCTGTTCAAAGCTCAGAGTAACCCCCCGCGTGACATTTGAGGGGAGAAGGAGCTATACTTGAAATTACCCTCTGGATTTGTATTCAGTGGATGAAGCTTTTCCAACTGGAAGCCAGCCAGGACAACAGAGCTAATCATCTCCCTTCTGCAAGACATGCCATGTGTCCTTTGGTAACCAGAAGGGATTAGAAATACAATTTTGCCTGTCACGCAGGAGGCATGGCTCGGTACCACCAGGGTCAGCAGTGCTGCCCAGGGTACCCTGCTGAATAATTAACTGAGAACAGAGTTTGCCCACAGCTTTCCTTCTTTGAAACTGCAAAGCTGCACCAGCCAGGCTTTTGCTGGAGTTCTGATGGACTCATAGCCCCCAAGAAGTACAGCTCTGAGGTGTAAAAATACTGTGAGATGAGAAAAAAGGAGAAGGAATACCTGATAATCTGCTTTTTTCATGCAGTGTTATGAGTGAGGCCAAGTAGAAGCTGACAGAGGATTTAGACACTTACAAGCAAGCTAATCCCAAACCTTAAAGTTCAGAAGAACTCATGCATAAGTAATAGGCACATTTTGATCATGTCTGATGCTTTATAGAAAGGCTTTGATTTTCCTCTGGTGCAAATAAATTAGCAAATAAAGAAATTTTGACCATGATTTGTTTTTCTTTGTCACTTCACTGTGTTAACTAACAATTTTATCACAGACCATAAGACATCTGACCTGTTTCCTAAAGCCTCAGCTCCTGAGCCTGAGGATGGAAATCTCAACCTTAAGAGGTTTCTCTCCTTCTTACCCATCTCATTCTCTTAGATCTAATTTTCATAACCTTTTTTTTAATAGTATATTTTTTGAGCCTTAAACAAAACCAAAACTTAAGTCTTTCCCTGCCCTACTCTGCTCTTGTGAGACCCTACCTGGAGTGCTGGGTAAGACTGAGAAGCAAAAAGCAAGGCTAGTTTGAATCACAAAATGTGACAGATGAGGAGGTATCAGACTCATCTCATGCATATTGTGCTCAATGATAACCAATTCTGACCAAAAAAATTAAACTTTATTGTTGTTTTTTGCTTTTTAAATCATGATACTAATCTATTATCTTCATTTTATTCACCAGACAGTGCACATGGATTGCAGACTGGACTCTCCTCAGTTGCTGCATATGCACATGCAGTGCTTTTGGTAGATTCAACTCCTGTGATTGAAGGAATCTTATTTAATGACTTACTTTATTTTATTTTTTTTTTGGTCTGGTATAAAAAACAGTTTACCAACCACGGGTTTGATCATTTTCTGACTCTTAGATTTGGTATCTAGATCAGGGAAAATCTTCCAAAAATAGTTGATAGAGGGACATCACACTGAACCAAGACTCCTAAAAGTTGTTCTGTAGCATGTAAAATATTTAGAATATGCCCAAAATTTGCATCCTTCCCCTGAAACTGAACTCAATTGCCCAAATGTTTCCTAGCACCTTCAAATCACACTGCACTAGAGACAGGTTCCATGCTTTTGCTGCACATTTCAGTGCAAAATTCTCTATTGATATTAGGAAGAAACTCAAAGGGTAGCCAGATAAAACTATTTGGGTCTTTGAAATTAATGATGTAAAGCCAATTAAGTGGGTTAGGTTTATGTTCAGTGTTTATAAAGCAGATAATTCAACAGTACTTCATTCTTCTCTGGGTAAGCTTCTGCAAGTTCTCGCCACAGCAACAGATTTTTTTATTTCAATTTTTTATGGTCTGGGATGGCTGGGATTTACCTTCATTGCTTCACTTTAGAAACACCAACATCAGCTTAGGCAAGATCCCTGTGCTGCTTTATGAAATAGGAAACAGGCTTAGAAACATCAAAAAGGTTTCAACTGTTTATTAACGCCTGATTTTAGCAACTGTATAAAGATCTCTTGAGTAGAGATAAACACAAGTTTCAGACTCTCTCTTCAGGTCTAAACATTCAATTAACTGCTTAGTTACTAATCAGTTTATCAGAAACATGGCTTTCACCAGCTGAGCCCTGAGTCTAAACACTGACAGGATCTTACAGGTATTTATCATTTGTGTGGAGTGAAGCAAGAGAAAGAAAAATACAGTTTTACTGTACAAAATAATAGATTTCTTATGTTCTTGTTAAAAATCACTCTGTGTGACACACCTAGAGAAACACAGAGTGTTACAGACCCATGGCCTTGGGCATATTCCCATTGACATTTTTTCTTTTTACACCATACTTGAAATTCATGTTCATTCTAATAAAACCAAGCACTCAAACTGATCATGTTTTTCCCCCAGCCACAGAGTCATTGAATCAGAATTGTTTGGGTGGGAAGGGACTTTAAAGATCTTCCCTGCCATGGGCAGGGACAACTTGCACTAATCCAGGTTTTTCAGAACCCTGTCCAGACTGGCCTTGAACAATTTCAGGGACTTCCACTTTTTCTGATCATTGTTAAATCAATTCTGTTGCTCAAACTGGTGACCAAAAATCTCCTCTCACCAGCTCCCATACTGAGTTACCCTCAAATGTTCTTTCCCTCCCAGCAGCACGTAGATCTAAGGCAGGTTCTCGACTTTGATTGCTAAAAGTGGTCTCCTCCTCCAATCGATTTCCAAGGGGTTTTTGCACTCACATTTGATTTTCACTGACTCACAGGCCACCTCTTCTCTTTTGATCCAAAACTCAGCCACTGAAATTCACATTATTGATCGTGTCCATTTCCCATTCCCTACAATTTTATTTTGCTATGACTTTATAGTGCTTTCTTCAGTCAACCATTTTCCCCTGCTTTTAACAAATATATTTGAAGAAGTGAAAGTGGATTTTTAAATATTTTTTTCTTTCTAATGAATTTTTGATATTAATGAACTTTTGCTTTATGCAATACCTCAGCTATCACTAAAAAACTTCAAAATAAAACTCAGTGCTTTGCAGAATATCAATCATTTTAAAAGATGATAAAAAAGTGGAAAGAAGTATGTGGAAATTTTTCTGCCATGTTTTTCCATTTCAAAATTTCTGTTGTATTCTCACTAAAGCTCTAAATTGACTTATATTTCCAAGAACTCACTGTTTACACCCCACTGAAAGAATAAGTATTTCTCTTACTCCACAGGAGAATTTAACAAAATTAAAGTGATTGAACTGAATTTGAATAATCAAAATCAGTTTTTAAATGTATAAAAATAAAAAAAAAATAAGTTAGCTTGCAAGAAAGAGGTTCTGAAAATTTTGGGATTATTTTCTTTAGAGTATCTTCATTTCTACTAATATTTCTGGATTTATTTTTGGGAGGAAGGCAGCTAGATACTTTTAGGAGGTCAGAAATTTACTTATAATTACTACCAGTAATGCAATGGTTTTAACCATATAAATAAACCAAACCATGCCTCACCCAACAGATGTATTTAAAATATAGTAGACCAAATGTTGTCTTTTTAATTAAGAGAAAGTGTGGCATCATTTGGTCACTAATCTGAAGCTCACATGTTTAAAAACATTTCATTTTTTTTTTGATGCTAAAGAATCATAGAATCATTAATGCTGGAAAACACCTCCAAGATCATTGGATTAACCAGCACTACCAAGCTCACATTAATCCATGTCCCCAAGTGCCACATCTACACACCACACAAGGTCTAAGGAATGTCTAAGTTCATCCATCCAAATTTGCCTTGCTCTGTTTTCTTAATATTTCCAGAGAGGTCTATCACCACATTTCTCTTCACAGAGAAAAGCAAGGCACAATTCTTCCCAAGAATATTTCTGAGTTTCACATTCTCCGAACCTCAGAGAAAGAAAAAAACAATTCTTATCTTATTTACTGTGCCTGTGTTTGTACAAAAGTAAAATACAATCTAAAAATTATTTACCCAAAGTAATAGTGTTTTATTTCGTTGGCCTATCAGGGCAAAATATGTGTGTATATCAAGTCTACCAGCTAACAGTCACAAAATTCTATACAATGGTATGCAGCTGAGTGCTTAGCAAATTCAATTTAAATATAATATAATAATCATAATAAATATAATATAATAAATATAATATAATATAATATAATATAATATAATATAATATAATATAATATAATATAATGTATTTAATTAAACTTATAATAAAATAAAGTCAAATACATCATTCCTATCCTTTGTTGGAGCATTTCCCTATAAATACTATAGAGGTCCCTGCTAAAGATTTCCATGGGATTGGCAACCTCTTGGACTGTGACCTTGCAGTTAAAGTTTGAGTTCCTGAAAACATTGACTTTCCATCAGAAGGCTGATGCAGGTGGAAAGTCATCATCAGTGACACACATCAGCCTTTAACTGAATCGAGGGGAAGTTGTGTCTTAGGCCCCTAGACACTCACTTGTCTCCTCAGAGGCTTTGGGGTGGAACAGAATTGCAGAATAAAAAGGTGGCCTAAATCAGAAAAGGAAATGAATGTTTCTTCAGTGGTCTTCTTCTTGGTATGGAGCAGGGAGTGGAGAGACTTGGGTATTTGCAAGTTGTCTTTAAGAAATGACCTCTATTTCAACCTTGTTTAGTTTTGGCTCTCTTTGTAATTTGATGGAAATATTTTGTAAATTCTCAGCCATCCTCATGGATGAGAAGGAATCAAGAGAAAGAGAGGTATTAAAACCTTTTTTCTCAATGCCTTCAAAATAAAATACATTTTTCTGACTGAAAATATTATTTTAGCAATTGCTTTAAATATTTATAAGAAATAAATGCAATATACATAAGTAGGAGGTTAATATTTCACTTTGGAAAAGTGAGCTTTGTTTCTTGATGATAAAAGGAGTTTATTTATCTAACAAATATTCAAATATGTTAATATTTGACATATTCAGGAATTAATGGTTCTCCTTATAATAAATGGAATACACTGTGGTTTTTCTCATTTGTTCTTATTATTTTTTCCTGACAAATTATTAATTCAGAAAAATACTGTGCATATTGGCCCCATAATTAGAAGGGGAGATTTAATTTGTGACACATGGCAGACAGATGAGTCATGGGTCAAGCACAGATATTTTCAAGAATTTTGAGTGCTGACATTTACATCATAGACATATCCTGCTGAGGCAGTCATCCTAGGCCAACTATTTAGTTAATTAAGAGAAACAGGTAATTTAGGACATTATGTTGTTTCACCAAGAATTGACTCTGTCTTTCATATAAAATTAGTGGCTCTGTAATAGTATTTGCCAGGGACATTTCATGAAATGAAACCTGTTTTGACCTTCTGCTGAAACTCTCCAGTATTCCACAGGTCAAAGTGCTTTGGGTAGAACAGTTGAGTAAGTCCTATAAAGAGAGAAAACAGCAGAAAACAGTGCCCCACAAAACTTTATTTACAGGGAAAAGTTGGTAAGAAAGCCACCCGGTGTTTGGGCTCCACATGGACGTTTATTTCTAGTTAGAAACAAAGAAAAGCCATATATTGATAGATAGCAGTTCTTTAATTTTCTTTCTATTTTCCTCTCTTATTGCCTTTTCTGGTTCCCTGTTGCATGAGGACCAATTCTTTTCCCTGTGTCCAGTAACAAAATTCTGTCAAGCCCTTCCCTTTCCTGGCTGTTGCTCTTTTGGTGGGTCTGTGAATAATACACACAGTCAAATGTGCACAGGGCTGTGCTGGGCTCTGCTCCGCTTTTCTAACCAGAACAACTGGCACACATTCTGTTAGATGTAAAATGTAAAAAGAGCACCTGATTCTTAAGGATATGAGGTAACTTTTCTTTAGCCTTAAGGATCCTAATTAATTCTTTGTGATATGTATAAAGTTCACACGTGTTCTTGAGGTGGTATAAAAAGAGCCTAACTCTGATATTATATGCTGTATAACTCAAGAAACAGAAGGTGACAATATAAAGAATAAAAAGGCTCCTAAAACCATGTTGGAGAGCTGCAATTAAGGATGTGCAAGAAACCAGCATTTCCATTTTCAAACTACTAAAAGCTTTACTTTATGGCATCCATTATTTTTTTACATCATTTTCCTGTGGAAATAAAAAAAATTCTCAAAATTGAGCAGAACACTGATAAATAATTTTGCAGGATGCTGTGATCCAGTTGTATGGCTCCTTGCAGGATAAAGTCACTTCTCTTTTCTTCTCCTCAAACCTGCCCTACACTGTCAGTGTTTTCTTTCCGTCCCCTCTATAAAAAGAAGAGGACAGAATGTGCATCCTGGATTAAGGAGCAGAAGAACCTTACAGGTTTGTGATGTAGCTGATGCTCACAAAAGAAGAAACTATTTTTAATTTATCCAGCAACTCTAAATCTGGCTCATGCTTATTAAGGAGTAGGACCATCCATTGGTGTGGTCATGGATGCACTCGAGGTGAGATTCCTCAGTGCCACACTTGTGTACCTCAAACACTTCAGATTGCATTTCCCCTGTGTATTGGGTACAGAATTCTGTGTTAGCACCAGAAAATAAACTGTACTCAAGGTAACCATGGTGACACTCACACAGATGCACTGTGGATGGTGCATGCTACAACATGGAAATCTAAAAGGTAAATGCTCTGAATTTCCTCTTGGCCTGAGGAACTTCAAGCAAGGAGACCTGAACCCAGGGAACCAAATTTGGAGAGATGTCACCTCATCCTCCTGAAGATCACTAGAAAACAAATCTCATTCCCCCTTTCAGTTTTCCCTGAGGACATGATACAAGCAGCTGTATCTGACAGTCATGAGTTTCAATTATCATACATGGGCATCAACACTGTCTTTGCTTTAAGTAAAGCTCTATATTTAGGTTTCCCTGTTCACTGAGCCATGTTGTTTGATTCAGAATAGGGTATGAGCAAAATAAAGGCAATATGAATAACCAGGGACTCTGTTGCTGAGAAATCCAGTGGCAAAACACAATATGGCTCAGTAGAAGGGAAAGATCAGATGTATAAAGGTTACAGTGTGAAAGATGTAAGAAATCCACAATATTCCTGCAATAAATACAAAACCTCTTAAAAGAACAGAGAGTGAATTTAGGAACTGGTTCTGGCTGAGCTTATTTTGGTTGACCAACACTTATGTAGATAATGCCTTGCTAATAGCAAACCTGTCTATCCAACCCCATGTGGGGCTGCCATATGTCCAGCAGATCTGTACATGCCATGTTTTTCTCTCTAGATCTGTAAGTGTTTTGGCTCATTTTCTGGGATTTCCAGGCATCTGGCAGCTCATATGGGCAAGCAGGCCCAGCTGAGCTGCCGACCTCAGAGGCTCTGAATGCGTATAAATCAACCCCAAAGCACATGTCTAGCAAAACCCTGATGGAAATGTGACAGGTCTAGACTGTGTGTGTCTCTTATTCTGTGAGCTGTCACAGTTAAGAAAACAGGAGGTAGCTGAAGCAAAATGGAAATATGGCCTTCATGAAGCACAATGCAGCAAGGTGCCACTGGTGGGAGAGGGAAGCACTGTGGAGAACAAGGGGAGGTGGAAAGAGTTAATGCACCTGAGCTGTGCAGGGCCCAGGCAGCCCAGGGAAGAACCAGAGCCACAGAGTGCATTCAGCCAGAGAAATCAGAGCCTGCTGCTGAGAGGATAACTGCTGTTCCACAGCCCTGTGCTCTCAGGGGTGGGATAACATGAGAGAGGAAGGATGGGCTAATGCTGCCTGTGGACCACATGCAGCTTGAGGGCAGTTCAAGTACATCTTCCCTGTTCCAGCTATGAATTGATCTCTGCAGGATGCAACTGGCACAAGGGGAGACACGACCAAATAATGCAGATAGCCAGATGAAGCAAAACCACAGGAACTACTGAGACTCACAGAGCTGAATGACACAGATTTCAAAGCATATTCAGGTCATGCTGGTGGGGAATTCTGAACAGGTTTTCTTGTGAATTGGTCTGTGTGATGCCCTTCCCTTTACCTCTCCAAGAGGGGTTTTGTACCTTGTGGCAGAGATTTTGGGTTGCAGCCGATGGAGCCAGGAATTTTGGACACTGTGATGGCAGAAGACACTTGCTGAAATCAAAATCAAATCAAATGCAAAACGAGTAGCAGAGAAGCTCTGCAAGTTGCTCTTAAATGACTTTAAGGCTTAAGGAGTTTAGCAGGAATAACACAACCTCCTTTTGAAGCAGTAATGTGGAATAATAAAAACAGTAGTGCTTAAGGCTGTGTAACAGTCTGTACACAAGAGAATTTCCCAGATAATTCAAAAGTGACACTGAGGTGTAAGCAGGCTGCAGACCAAAGGCAGAAGACAGGGAAATATTTGCTTACAGCACAACACCATCAGTGACAGCATCAGTAAAGTGAAAGTGAGTTACGTGGTTACTGCTTTAGGAAAAAAAGAAGGCATTAATCTGCACTCTGTAAAGGAAAAACAATAAAGCTGTTAAAAGCATTGGTCTCCCAAGAAAATAAGGAGTTGAAAAAAAGGAAGGTAAGGAATTTATTATAATAAAAATGCCAAAATAATGAAACTTTTCACAAAGTACTCCATTATAAAAGTGTTTGTCACTCAGTCCATGGCATCCTGAAATCGTAAGTAAAAAGGAGGAATAGCACAAGTTTGAGGCAATAAAGGAAGAGAAGAGACAGTGATTTAGGTGAATTGCAGGCAATTGAGGACTGACTCAATAAATTATATCAAATCTCATTGTGAAAACACACGTGCTAAAGCCACAGGTGAGGAATATTGTAGCTGGGATCCCAGAGGCTTTTCATAGCACCCACTGAGGAGAGAGACATAAGACAGCTGAATTTGAAAAGGCAGCTGCAATCTCCAGCAGCCAGCATCATCTCACCTGCACCCCAAATGCTTTAAGAGGTCAACTCCTGGTGGGACAGCTGTGATGTTTCCTAATGCTGCTGCTACGTGGAGAAGAAATGGCATTATGAGATGGTGTGAGGAAATGAAAACAAGCATGAGCAAAGATGGAAAACCATTCCAGCCCTGCTTCTGAGCCTTTTCCCCAGAGGTTTGCTGCTTTAGCTGCCCTGAAAAGGCCACACCAGTTTAGGAAGCCACTAAAGCAGTAATAGAAATAATAATAACAGTAGTTACAGCCTGCTTTATGCACTCTCTGTGTGCAGACCTTCACTGCTGACAAACCAAGGCAACGCAGGAATGAGATTTTGAAATATGCTGCCAAGGCCATGAAGGAAAAAACAAGCTGAAGATACCAACACAGTGAATGTGGAAGGAGTTTTGGGACCTTAGGATAATCAAAGTAATAGAAAAAAAATTATATTACAGGAATTGCACACTGTTTAAGGGGGAGGTGAAAGGAAACCAATCACACAGTGATTTGGGAACACTGTTAGAGTGGAGACTGCAGGGCAGCTCAGGCTGATAGGGCACTTCATTATGAATCATGATTTTAGCATTGAATATCCCATTTAGCTGTGAGATAGTCATCAACCAAGAGCAGTTTATTGGTAGAAATGAATCAGCTCACAGCCATTCTCTTTTGTGAGCAATATGGCAATGGGAGTTGCAGGAGGTCACCCAGCTGGGCTGTGCACTGCAGCACTGAGGGCTGGGCTGGATTCAGGCTGAGCTGAAGGATGCTGTGGGTCAGAAATACCCACTTAATCACTGCTCTTTAGTGTAACTCACCCTGCATTGCAATTCCCCAGCCTGGGGGCGAAGCAGGGGGCAGACACTCCTTTTTGTGGTCTCATTTCACCCCTTCTAATTCACAGAATGTAAGGACAAGTCTCTTTATCTTCCCCCCCCCTTTTTTTTTTCCTTTCTCTAGCCCACTCCGTATTAAAGTACCATTTTTAATAATGGTCTTTGTTTAGGAATTTTCTCTCCCACACAATGCTTCAATATTTCAGAGGGGGTTAAAAAATTACATCACTGCAGATCTGAACTTGCAATTGCATGATGCTCCATATTTTTAATTTAATATACAGATGTCCTAGCTTTATTTTACTTCAAGATTTATTATTTATTCCACTGAGTATTTTTTTTTTTTCAGAAAAGGCCAGTGGATATCCTTTTAACTTTTTTGTCACTCAAAAGCAGCTTCATGTTTTTCCAAGAACTGAGGTTAGAGGTATAACTATCAGTGCTGAAAGCACTGATTCCTCACTTGTACCAATGAACTTCTAGCCATAAATATTCTTTGAGTGACCAAGCCATGAGGTAACTGAAGTTGTATAGTATTAAGGTAAAAGGACTTATTTGCTTAAAAATCATCCTTTATCTGCATTGCTACCAGGATTCTGCTTAGTCAGGCTCTAAATATTACAGTAGAGACATAATCTAATGATGGACTCAATGTTATTGTTAATCCAAGTCTGAGTCTTGTCAGGGATTACAGTTTGTAGAAAAGTGGACTGTTAAAATTCTCTGTGGTTAATTGGGATTCTGAGTTGAAGTTTCATATAGAAAACACAGATTGAAGCTTATTAAGAAAATAAGACTGCTACCACTTTTCAATATCAGATTATTTTAAATACTATTTTATGAAAAATCTACGTTTTCCTTGTCTGATCACTTCTCTATGACTCCACAACATGAACCTGATTGCATTTCAGGCTTTGCTTATATTATATTTGGAGATTTTTTTTACTTTTCCCTTTAAACACATTTAACCCTAAGCCAGCAAATGGATCCAACTTTCAGGGGGAATTTCCAAAGCATAACTTTTCTTATACAGGACCTGAGAAGAAATAATGGATGAGTTCATTAATAACACTGATCAACCTGGTGGAACACAGTCCATAGATCCACTGACTTTTCCAACAGCTGCAACAAAGTCACGAAAAAGCTGAAACTGATTTAGGAAATCAACAACTTTGGAGACATTGGTGAGTATTTCCATGTGGGGGTCCTTGTTGTTGTAGATGTAGACAGATACAGAGAGAAGTTTTTCCATGTACTGAAGAGCCAAGTCCCCAGTGTAACCAAACATTCCTGTGGTTGCAAGCACACAGGACTGAGCAATTTTGTTGGACATGCAGTGTTCATCCCACCAATGAACAAACTGCATGCTGCTGGGATTCTCTCTCCCTGTGGTTTGTGAAGGTTCACAAACCCTTTCAAACATTTCCTCTTTGGTCTCTTGTTCCTTTCCAACACCACTTCTGCCATGTGCTTTATTTTCCTTTTTCACTATGTTTTTCCTTTTTCATTTTCTTACTTTTCTGTTTTCCCCTGTATGTTCTCCAGGTTCTTGTTATCTTTTTTCTTTTCTTTATCTTTTTTTCTTTTTTTGCTTTTAATACACCATGAGCAGTCATTTTGCATGCAGACTTCCCAGTGAAAATGCACTAATTGGGAGTGAAAATATAGCACAAAGAGATTGACAAAAATGGTGATGCATAAATACCTTCCTTGACACACATTCTCAGCTGACTTTCACTGAGCCAAAGGTTGGATTCAGACTGTTTCCAAGAAAAGCTTGCCATATCTCTGGGTTTCCTCATTTGGCCTCATCAGGTCACTTTAACAGAGCTCCAAAAGTAGAAATAAAGGGAAACTCTTTTGGAATATTTTAGCAGATGTACACTGGATTACTTTCAGGAGCACTAATTTGACCTCAGTAAATTCTTAGCAAATTTGCATCCATTTAAATCCTTCTAAACAGGCCAGAGTTTTCCACAGTTGGTTCCTAATGAGGCCCATGATTATATTCTGTGCCATTTTCCTGGAATCCAGGCACTGACAGGGCAGCAGCACTGAAATGGCAGAACAGCTCTGCTGATGAGGGGAGCCAACATGCAGAGCTTGCCTGCTCCAAGCTTTCCATGTGGATCATCTCTCCACGAGCAGATTTATTTATTTGTTTCATTATTTGATATTTATTTAATTTTATGATGCTCTTTGTTTAATGAAAGAACATAAAGACCAGGCAGAAATCAACAGAAGTCAACTCAGACCTTCAGCACCTGATTCAACTTCAGCAGTGTCATTTGTCTCTGATGACAGAAGGGTGAGGGAAAAATACTTTTGAGTAAGTTTAGGTACAATGAGTCTGCATCTTGCTGTTCCCATTGTTGTTTTTTTTTTTCCCATGGAGTTTCCTGATATTCTCTTCAACCTCAGTGTTCAGCTTTTCACATTTTTCTATCATTTACAAAGAAACCCAGAAAACTTAAAGTTGTATTGTGAGTAATCTGATAATTAATGGAAACAGAAGATGTTCAGAATAGGGTTTTCATTTAAAATAGCTTCATTTTTCCATAGCATTTTCTAAGAGATACTTTAAATTTAAGGAAATCTGGACTAGAATGGAATAATTAGTAATATAAAGCTGTTTGAATGATAAACAGCAGAGCAAATTCTTTGGAAGTTTTAGATAGAGGCAGGAGTTTTATGAGTGATTTGCATCAAATAATTTTATTTGATGAATTTTGCTGTCTTTCCTGTTGGTGTTCTGTGAATATTTACTCATTATGTGAAATTATTCAGAAATTACTTTAGTGAATAATTCTTGGTTTGCAGATCCCTTACAAATAGTTCATAGCAGATATTTGTCATTTTTTCTCTTTTTTTTTTTCTTTGATGAGGTTTGTAAGCATGGAGCATTGTTTCTATTACTTAGCATTTTGGTTTATATAGCAAAGCAACACAGCAGGAACTGCAGATTTTCCATTATGCTATCTGAAATCCATTTTAGTGAATTCAGTGAATATTGAAGCTTGAATGTTTTGATGAGTAGAATTCTCATCAGTAATAACTGAGCTCATACAACTCTGCAGGAACAGAAAATATGCAGGAATAACATGCTCTGATAGACTCTGAGTTGGGGGCAGGTGGGTGACTTTGAGTTCCCTCCTAAATTAAACTATTTTATGATTCCAGAAATGAATGCCTTCAAACCCAAATGAGTCCATTTCTATTCCTTATTCTTCCATACTGAAATGAGAGGTGGGTTCATCTCTGCACCTCCAGACACCAAAGAATTAATTAGGAATTGTGTCTGAATTCTTCATTGATGCTCTCCCTATTAAAACAGAGGTTTCCTTCTCTCACCTGTCTCAGACCTGTTGTGACAGTGTGTAGAATTTACACTTCTGGGGTACTTGCAATATTCCACTGACTGACAAGGGTATCTATCCATAATCTGGAAACCCTGTGCCACCCTAAGAGGGAAGAATTCCTTCCTGATATCCAATATGAATTTACCCTATTTCAGTTTAAAGCTGTTGCTGTTGTGGCTGCTCTTGTCCAAGATCAAACTGGAACAAGAGGAGACATCAGGATAAGGAGGGAGATGTGGAATTAGCTTCCAAAACCTATTAAAAATCTGGCGGGCTTGACAGAAAAGAAATTAAAGAATAAACAATACATGCATGGAAGAGAGAGATAAAAACAAGGGGTGTGAAAACTGCTGAAGTGAAAGGACAATGTTAGAAGAGGGACTAGTGGGGTTAAATGAATATACAATCCACATATGAATATGAAAGGATGAATATGAAACTAGAAATATTTTGTAAAAAGCAGAGAAAGGAATTTGAATTTGGACTTGGAGTAGTAAAAAGCCTGACTAGTTTCATGAAAGGGATTATATCATTAGATATATCAAACCTTATAATTTTTGGTATATCAAACATTTCAGTCCTATATTTCCCTCAGCTTTTTGGAGTCTTTCTTGGAGTTCATTTTTTTTTTGTTTTCTTTTATTTTTTTTTGTTGGATTTTTAGGTTTTTTTTTTGTTTGTTTGCTTGTTGTTTTTTTTTTGTTTTGTTTTGTTTTATTTTAAAGGAAAGACTGAGAATCAAAAAAGTGAGGTCAGACTTTTCTCTGGAAGTCATGTTGGAATTGAGGACTGCAAACTGAGCAGTAATTATTCACTCATGAAAAAATTGTTCTACTTCAGATTTCTCCTGTTCCTCACTAAATTTCATACTCACAAGCTTTTACCAGAACATTTCACCCACGAAACAGCTGCTCAATTGTTAGAGAAGAAATGCAGTCAAGAAACTCTGAAAAACCAGTTTCATTCTCATGATTCCTGTGTATGTTCAGGAATCACCAGCACCCAGGGGAATGCCATCTTTCTATTGCAGGGAAAGGGGCATCCTCCTGTTTTAATACCTCCAAGGGTTATTTAATGTATCCCAGATATCTGAGGCCTATGTCTTGTGAAGAGAATTCCATTTTTTCAAATACTAATTTAGAGGGACAGGTATTTCATGCAGGCAAAAAAATTTCTTTGCTTATCCTTTTACTCTTCTTCAACTATTAAAAGTTTCTCATGATGGCTTAATTTAACCTTCTTCAATCAGCTGTTTCATATAGGTAAAACCTTATAAAATAAGGGTCTTGCTACCCTTGTAAAATCATGGATAGAAGTAAAAGGGGACTGTGGGAGTGACTCAGCTGGGAGAGAGAGACCTGAGAGATGTGAGACACTCTGATTTATTGTATTTACAGGGACCCCCGTGGCACACAGGAATGATGAATCTGACTCCATGTTCTCAGAAGGATAATTTACTATTTTATGCTACTATATTATATTAAAGAATACTAAACTATACTAAAGAATACAGAAAGATACAGACAGAAGGCTAAAAAGATAATAATGAAAACTCCTGACTCTTTCCAGAGTCCTGACACAGCTTGGCCCTGATTGGCCAAAGAGTGAAAACAACTCCCAGCAGAATCCAATGAAACAATCACCTGTGGGTGAACAATCTCCAAACACATTCCACATGAGCACAACACAGGAGAAGCAAATGAGATAAGAATTGTTTTCCTTTTCTCTGAGGCTTCTCAGCTTCCTAGGAGAAAAATCCTGGGAGAAGGGATTTTCCAGAAAATGTGAATGTGATACTGACTGCTGCATGTCCACATCATGCTGTGGGGTGGTTGGTTGGCTTGGGCTTGTTATGCCTTAAAACTGTGTGAACTGATGACTGGCTAACTGCTGAAAAAGGCTGCTCATTACTTTGTTCTTATTTTAAATAAGAACAACTCCAGCAGAACAAGGACCTGAAGTTCCCTCAGCTGTTTGTCTCACAGTGCAGGTTTTGCTGGCCTTTCACTCTGTGTGGATGGAGGAAGGAGATTTTGCCTTCCCACCACAGAAGACCTGCATTAAGTGCCTGGGAAGCAGGATTTCATTTCCTGGAGGTGCAAAGCCATCAGGTAACCCAGGCTAACATTCTGCTTTTAATTCAGCCACTTTTACTATTCCCAGACTCCTATTCCAGCATCCTGCTGACACAGAGATGTCAATCAGATTTCAGTTTTCATTTCTTGCTTTCCTGCCATTCCTGTCTGCTCAGGGTGACCATGCAGGCCAATTTATTCCAAGAGCTGATTTCCCAGCAGTGTCCTCTCCCCATAATTCCCCAGGGAAGACAACTTAGTGATTACACCCATTCTTCAGACCATTGCCTGGGAAAGAAAGTCACAGCAACGTGGTTTTAGCAGTCAGGGGACAAGACTCCACACACTGGATTATGTTTGACCAGGACATTATTGATAAAGACTCATGGCTCAGCACAGAGAGAATGAGAGTGTGAATTGTGTGTCACAGCCACAGCAGCCTCACAGGTTACTTCTAAGGATATTCCTGAGCCACTTACATGTTTTTCCCTTAAACCCTGCTCTGGCTGCACAAGGAAGTCCTTTGGGGCATAACAAAAAGAAACTGGCAAACGTGGTGATGAAGAACTGAGTGACATGCAGCAAAACACTCCTCCCAGCTTTGCTCTGCTGTCAGAGCAATTTTTCCTGATCTTCCTGTCCATGAGCTTCATTCAAGCTTTCCCAGCAGCCATCCAGGCACTTAATGCAGGTCTTCAAGCTGCACTGCACTTGGACACGATGTGTGTTGCTAATAATCTAAAGTGACAAGACGGCAGAAGAGCTTTTGTTTAAAAAAACTTATTAGCTGCATTTGATAAATTGAAAAGGAGCCTTTATAAAGGCCTAAGGAATGCCCAAACCCCATTTACTTTCTGAGGACTCTGAGTGGAAATTTTAATTAGAAATTGGATATGTCATGTGCTGTTCAGGTGATGCAAGGTTTTTTATATTTTATTTATTTATTTATTTAAAGAATTCAGCCTCTGGGCAGCTATCACTTATTAAGTATTTTCAGTCAAGTGATATTTTTTTTCTACTCTCTTGTGATATGCAGTGGAGTCAGTTTTTGACAATATATTCAAAATAACTTAGAAACATTCTCTCTGTGTAAATGGTGTCTCAGTATTTACAATGAGGCTGTACTTCTGCAGATCAGGCTTCTGCTGTGTGGAACCATGACCAAAACAAACAAACAAAAATCCTTCTTTTATTTCACCACAGAACAAAGGCTCAGCCAGATTTCCCCAAAATGCAAGATTTCTCTTGACTTTTTCTGCAGTTAATTTAGGCTCTTTCAAAGGGGATGCAGCTCTAGTTCTATGTAAAGCTGTGCTAAGCCAGAAGTTCAGAGCTGAAAAAACTTGAAGATATTGTGTAAACTTTTTATGGACTGCTTTGCCTTGCCTTCTTGGCTTCTTTTTCTGTTAAGGTCAGGATTGAAAGTGCTCAAGATGATATTTCTTGTTCAGACTCAGGTGTTTATTATTTCTTATCTATATCACAATCTCACAAGTTCTGCAGTATTTCACTAACAAGCTACACAATGGCCCTGAATCTGTCCCTACAAGGTCTTTTAAGGCTAAACTGTCGAATTAAGAAATGACACCTGAATTATTTTCACCTTTAACCCAATAACTAATCCCTCTTGGCCCTCAATGTGGACTTTTCTGTCCAATTAAAAAATACCACCCAAACCCGTGAAGAAGAAGGTGAAGAAGAAGGTGAAGAAGAAGGTGAAGAAGAAGGACCAGCCTCTGCCCTACAACCTCTATCTTGCTTTATGTATATCACTATATTCTAAAACCTTAAACTCTAAGTTTTCTACCATGTGATATTACACACTTCTATTCAAACTCCACACCCACAATCCCAGTTCTCTCATTCCATTTTGGAAGCTTCTCCACGGCCTCAGGTCAAATGCAGTGTTCTCCTGGGGGTCAGTGCCTGGCAGCACAGAAAGTCTGAAATTCTCAGCATCCAGGGTTCCAACATTGCCTTATAAAACCCAGGAGGACCTTGTGGGCAGGAGAGGGGTGAGGCAGCCTCAGTACTGCTGCAATCAGGGCTGTGAGAGGGCAAGGAGAGGGCTGCATGAAGGACTTGTGCAGCTGGAAACATCTGGTTTGATATAATAACAAGGAGAAATTATTGGAGGCCTCCCTTCTTAGTGTTGACTGAGACATAACAGAAATATCTGTGGGGCCACGTGCAGCTCAAGATGCAGAATGTCTGGGCATCTGATTATTTCCTGAGTGCTCTTCTAGCACAAATGGAAGCTCATTTCCTTCAAATTCCATCCTAAAATGTTAATATTTGAAGATACCAAAAACTTTTTTTGATGATCCTTTTCACCTGATCTTAGTTTCCTGTTTCAATGCCTTGGCATTTCTATCTCTCTCTCTCTGTAGAGAATTTTCACTTTCTTTTGCACCTCCCTTTATACCTTGGATCTCCCTTTATACCTTGTCTGTGTGAACTGATGACTGGCTAACTGATGACTGGCTAAAGACCACCAAATTATTTTATTCAGTTGGGTAACATTCCTAATGTACCCAAGCAGGGTCACACCAATGTAAATTCAGTACTGATTGGGCAGAATATGCAAAGCAAGTAAACCTTAATTATCAACTCTTTTACAAACTTGCTCTCTGAAAGCTGTGACATTTTAATTGGTTCATGTTTAAGTTAAGAAATGAAAATACATATGTCAAAGGAGATGCTGTCCTCATGTCTGAATACACAGGGAATGATGTGAAGAACCCAGAAATTTCATAACCCAATTATTCCTGCCAATTTAGGATCCTTCCCTGGGTTCCTCATTGGCTGTGTTGACTTCTTTACCTTACAGAAATATCACAGATAAGGTTTACAGGCAGTGTGAGGGTTTAAATGGGAAAGCTAAAGTGAGATTTATAGACTCTCCTCCACTGAACCAGCAGCATGAAAATAAATATTCACTGACTGTTACACAGATTTCTTGAAACAAGAACATTCTGTAATCTTGCTATCCATCTTTTCTGCAAAATTATTAAAATATATAGCTACATTTTGCTGCCACTCAGACCCTGATGCTTTTAGCAAGGAAATCCTTTGCTTGACATACCCAGTAGTGTACAGACTGTTTAACATGTATAGCACTGGTGTGTTCCTTGTTTAACAGGTTTCAATTTACATTTTCATATCAGGAACCAATCTTGTGCCACCATCCTGGGCAGGAGCTGGAAAAGTCTGTTCTGAGATTTCTCCTCCTGAGGTGGGAACCTGCCCTTGCCTATAAAGACTCTAAAGAGTCAGTGCAGACTCACCCTCAAACATCTCCAAAAGCTTGTTTTGGAACCAGGATCACTTGCTTTTTTCAGGATGGAAGAGTGAAGAAGGAAGGGAAATCCCAGATTATAAACACCTGCCAAATTTGGCTGTGGATGGGACTATGATAGATTCAACCTCTTGCAAGTTTTGTGGATAACCCTTTAAAATCTCTGTGATCATAGCTGGAAAATCCATTAAAATGCCAAAAAAAACAAGTAGAAATGGTCAAGTAATCAGTAATGCATATTTAATTAATAAAGACATTCATTAAATCTAACTAGAACACTGAATTGGCACCTGTCTGTAAAAAACTGTATTTTTCCCCTAGAAATCCTAACAGAGCTTTGGACACACGTTTTCATACTTACTTTGTGTGTCATCTAGTATAAATAAGAACTTTTAGTTTGGTTATGTGAGCTCTTTGCTAATGTAAGAATATTGAAAAATAAAAATAACTGAGCTTTTCTTCTCAAAGCCCAATAATAATGATGAGAAACACCCATTTTGACTATTTTGGAGTATCCTGCCAGGACAGCACTTATTAAAATAACATTTTAATGTGTTGTTTCTCTCTATTAAATCCTTAGAATAAAAATAAAGCTCCTTTTTCCCCCCTTTTTATTTTTTAATAAAAGGCACTTTTCTTCCAAGGCAGAGCTATTTATCTCCAAGTAGACAAAAAGCCTGGAACCAGATGAAAAACAGAAACTTTTTCACCAGTTTCCTCTCTGGCTGTTCTTTCAGTATTACTTCCTAAGTCCCAGAGGTTACAAAATGAAAATGCACAGTGGGTTCCATGCCATATCTGTCTTGCATTGATTTTCTGCCCTTTCCTCCTCAAAATGAGGAAAAAAAGCACCAAAAATGAGATTGTCACAGCACTGCTGCCTTCACACAATTGACCATCATCGTGGTTACAGTGACCATTTAAAGAATAAACACTGTATTTCAGACAAGGTATAAAGGGAGATGCAGTTTTAAAATAAATACCAGTATAAGGAGGCTAAAAAAATGTTTTAAACCTGTGTTCAGTTCATATCTGCAGATCATAAATAAGAAATATTTGTACTTTTGGAGATATTTTGGGCTGTAGAAAGTCCTTAATGCTCTGGCAACATGTAGTAAATTGCACAGGACTGTGGAGCCCTCAGCAGTTGTTTTAGGTTTACTAATATTTGCAGGAGTTAGGGTGCAGAATTAATAGGGAAAAAAATCTTTTCCTGCTGTGCTAAAAGGCATATGAATAAACCATTGAGACCATAACAGTAAAAGGCACCTTTTTGTATTTCTATTTTTAAAAAATATTTACCAAAAATCATACATATGTAAATAAATATGCATACATATACACAAACTAGCTTTTAAAATGAAAATAAATGTATTTACAGGGGAGATGGATAGCTAAGACAGAAAAAAACCCTGCAGTGATATAATTTTTAATTATAATTTCAATGAATATATTTATCTTCAGAGTCACTATGATGCTTTTGTCCCCTTCATTTCAATGAAAGAAAAAGGTAATTGAAAGATTCCAGCCAACACTTTCAGCCTTTGAGGGCAAAATAATTTAAGACTTTGTAAATTAAAACTGAGGCAAATAGAAATTAGGCTGAAATTAGCAGTGACAATGTTAGTTATTCTACTGAAGGAGGGGTCCCATGATGAGTGCCAAAAGAAATTGTATATTAGGAGTCTGATTGCAGTGTAAGATGGTTAGAGATGCTCAGTGTGCCATAAAAATGCAGGTATAGCCTTTACTGAGACTTTACTCATTCAGAGAACCCAGGTCTGATCGTAGCTGATTAAAAGTCACAATTTGCAGGCATTTAAAGGAAACAACAAATGCATAAAAAGACATTTGTAAATTGAAATAATTGTCTGAGCTCTAGAAAAGAAAGTAATAGATTTGATTTTATATTGGAATTGTGAAAAAAAAATCTTTTATTTAGATGTGATGGGGTTTAAGCCCTGTAGGCAAACAAGCCCAACGCAGCTGAGGTAGGTGGGAAGATAGGGATCTTCTCAGGTAGATAGGGAGGGAGAGAGAGGGACAGAGAGATGAACTTCCACTGAGAATCCACCCTGGATAACTCAGATCCAAGTTAAAGCATCGCTGTTTTCTCTCTGTGCACTCAGAGGTCTCACCATGGGCTCCACAAGGCTCCAGACAAAGATGTGCCAGGATCTCCTCACTGACCATGGCTTGCAGACCCAGCAACCACACTTGTAAACTGTAGTGATTATATTTTAATGCATTTAGGTGCCTAAAGCCTGAAAAGTGGCCTGAGAGCTCCTTTAGTCAAGCAATTAAATAACATCCAACCTCCCCTTCTCCACCTCTCTGGCACTACTCCCCCATTCTGACTGCAGTGGTTGGCTGTAATGTGGGTTTGGGTTGTTTTTTTTTTTTTTCTGTCAGAGAGGAAAATCAGCAGTAGTTTCATACCTTTCATGACTTTTCCATTATTATTTGGAATAAATAATGTAAAACAAGGTTGATAGGATTTGACATGGTTGTGCCACCAGTATTGCTTACACTTTCAGCAGCATCTAAGGTAGTATTTCAGTGCTGGATTTTTGACATTTGTGCTTCGTTAAAACCACATCCCTTCTCTCCTGTGAACAGAATACATTAAATACTGTGCAGAAGTGTGAGATTAGCTATCCCACAGCTGAATTTGTTTCAATTCAAGTGTGTGTTCCTATGCCACATTCACTGCAGGACTCCAACACTTCCCAAACCTGGCTGACCTTTGTGAGACCTGTTTGGGAATTCACCAGGTAACATTAACCTGGCTGAAGGTAGCATGGGATGTGACAAGAGTGCAAGTAAGAGGTGGGAACAAGATTAGCCTGGCAGATCATTGCTGTCTAGATTTGCATCAGTTATGTATATTTTCACACACTTCTTAAAGTCACAGATCCATTGAAACCCTTCTGTGTTGCTGTCTCAACCTCATTCAACAATTTCAATAATTTCTTATTCCATTTTCACTTATTTGACATCTCTTTGCCTTTTTCCCTATGTTCAGCTCTCTGTTCAAGCTGATTCTGCTCTTGAAGCAAAATTTGCACATAAGCAGTGCCTGCTTTAAGACCACACAGCATGGACAGCACTAACATGCATTAGCTCCACAATAAAAAGAAGGAAATTATTCCTGAAATACCTTTAAGGAGCCTAAAACACCTGGAATGAGCCTAAACAGAGCCATGCTGACTTGAGTGTTGCTCTGAGTTACAGAAGTATGAATTTTGCTGCAGAAATGCTGTTTGCTGATAAATCTGGCTCATCCACAGGCTTTATCCAAAAACCAGGCTGTGAAAGCCCCTGTTGGGTTCTCCAGCTGTGTCATGAAGCACTCATGAGCTGAAGGCCAGCAGAAGTCAATGTGCAGAAGGACAACCAGGGTACCACCCAGAAGAAAATCAATAAAAATATGCAGCCTCTCCACACTGCTAGAAATATATTCCTGTAATCTAAATGAATCTGTTTTGCTACAGTTTATACCCATGAAGAATTCATTCAACGGCAGCCTCTTTTTTAATTAAAAGCTGCTCTCTCCATCATCTCTTCACACTAAAAAAAACATGTTTAATCCTTTCCTATCAGCTTTTTTCCCCAGCTCAGATTTTCCACGGATCTCCTACAGACTCCTCCTTTCTCTGGGAGTGTTTTGTACAAATATGAGCTCAGCTAAAACCCTGTGAGTTGCTGCTGAGTGAAAAGGGAAGGCACCTGCAACAGCACAGCATCATTGCCTTGCTTTCCACTCGTGACCAGCCATAATCCCAAAGCTGACTTTAGAAGAATTGCTGATTGTTCCCTGATTTCTGTCTGTGAATCTAATTACTCCCACCTGCATGCAAAATATTACATTTGTCCCCATGAAATTAATTGAATTTCATTTTTATCTGTTTGCATCTCTAAGAATTTGAATTCTAAGCCTGTCTTCTAAAATGTATTTCCTGTGTCTGGCTCATTAGATTTAACAAAAACATTGACAGAGATTGACCTGGAAGAGATCATTGCAGAACCCCCTTCAGTGTCTCTTCCTATCAGTATCTGTACCACAGCTACAGTAATTTTTTTATTTTATTTTTATTTTACCTGTTAGTTTTATCTAGACCTTGGCTGCTTATGAGAGTTCCATCTGAGACCACATCAAAAGCATTCCTAAAGCCAAGATTCATGATATCCACTGCTCCTCTCCATCCCCAAAGTCTGTTGGCTTGTCACAGAGGGAGTTAAGATTGGTTTGACACGATTTTTTCATGTCAAATCTATTCTGGCTGCTCCTCATCTTCTGCTCATCACTCAGATAATAATCTGTGTTGCCTCATTACTGATTTTGTCTGTGTCAAAAACAGTCTGACTTTTAATGCAAAATTTCTCCATTAACAGTTTCCTTCATAACAGGTGAATTAAGGTAAAGTATATGAAAATACTTTATAAATACTTAAAAAACCCACTACTTTTGGGGGGGTTAGAAGCTGGTTGATTATTTGGGGGGTTTTGTGTGCTTTTTTCCCCATGACAATATAATGAGGATATGCTGGGTTTTCTTTTTAAAATATACAAAGTGAAAGTGAGAGTTCATTGTAAAACTCAACCCGTTGTAACTCCGGATCTCTCAGAGCTGCTTCTTTAATAAATATACATATATACATTGCTGAAAAGTCTATGAACCTTTTGCAAAAATATAAAATTCATGTTTTCTGAAGAGCCTATTACCCAGGGAAGACATCTCAAACACAAGGTACAAAATTCATATTTAGGTAGCATAAGGGAAGATTTTCTTGCCAGTTGATTTCAGCCTTGTTGCAGCAGGGTGAGAGGACAGCTGAGGCTCTGCAGGTGGCTCAGACTGTCCAAAGGTGCCAGTCAGCCCCAGCTGCACACAGGTCCCTGTCCATGAGGCTGGTGGAGCCCAGCACCATCTGGGATGGGTCACTGGGCACCCATCTGTCCTCAGGGTCTGCACTCATGACAAGTGCTGGACCTCACCCAGCCCCAGGGAGACAAACACTCCTTTTCCTCTCACCTCTAACCAAGCCACTACTTTTTTTCCAGCCGTGGAAATATTTTAAAGCAGGTTTTACACCCCCTTTTCACGCTGCTGTCAGGAGCTAAAATGTGTGCTGACATTCAGCATCTCTGCAGTACAGCTCTGGCAGGGAGCAGGAGAGGGAGAGAAACCCGGCTGGAGTGAGCAGGGTGCAACCAGAGCCCACTGTGGTGGTGGCAAGAGAGGTCAGGCTGGGACAGCTCTGCACATGGGCCCTGCATCAACCCCAACACTCCCCATTAAGGCCTGGAGAGTCCTGCTCTGAGAAGTTTAAATCATGGCAATTTATTAGCAGAGTGGTGACAGCATTGCTCTACAGCACGGTGAGGAATCTGTCCTTTGTCACACCGAGCGACACCAACATGTTCGAAGTCACAGACACATTTTGTGAAAAATCCTTTCCTTAGGAGTTTTTTCTCCTGAGAAGCTGAGAGGCCTCAGGAACAAAATGTAAACAATGGTTATCTGCTGCTGTGGAATGCAACAGGTGCATCTGGGATTGGTCTCATGTGGTTGTTTCTAATTAATGGCCAATCACAGCCCAGCTGGCTCGGACTCTCTGTCCCAGACACAAGCCTTTGTTATCATTCCATTCCTTTCCTATTCTTAGCCAGCCTTCTGATGAAATCCTTTCTTCTATTCTTTTAGTATAGTTTTAATATAATATATATCATAAAATAATAAATCAAGCCTTCTGAAACATGGAGTCAGATCCTCATCTCTTCCCTCATCCTCAGACCCCTGCAATCACTGTCACAATTCATTTTCCTTCTTCAGTCTGGGAGCCATCAGGGAACTCCAAAAGAAGTTTGTTCCCTTGAAACCATAAGATTCCCATGATATTTCCTCCTCTTCTCACAAATAACATGAAAAGTGCTGCATGTAGGCCTTTATGGCTGTATATTTTGATAAGAATGAGGATTTGATAAAGTACAGTGTACAGTTTATCAAAAGGTGATAATGATAGATCAGGAAGGGAATGAGAAAATATTTTAATGAAAATAATAATTCTAGTGTTTTTTTCTACATCTCTTAAAGGCTTTCTCTTTTTCTATTTAATGTATATATATATGTATATATATATACATATATATTTCTATTGTATGTATATTTCTATTTACATATATATATATAAATAAAATATTTATATTCCCTGTTAATACAAAGAATTAAGTAATGCAAATGCTAATGAATATTAATGAAAGGTGTATAGAAAAGTTCCATATAAATATTAACCTGCTTCTTATGAGGGAATAGAAAAATGTTGAAGCACTAGCTCCTCTTAAGGTGTTAACATTTATCTTTTTATGGAATTTCTGGGACTGGATGCCTGAGTTAGATGGGGTGAGTCACTCAGGACATCCTTTTCCAAACTAAATGCTTCTGTGGTTTTGTGGAACAAGAATGTTTACTTGAAAATAAATAACTGAACATGCAATTGTTTTATGGCTTTCAGTGTTCTGTGTGCTGCTGTTGGTGTCACATCAACCTGGAGGAACTCCTTTAATGGCTCTGGTTGTGCAGTTCCTTGGGGTGTCCTACATCCACAACAATAAAATCTAGGAAAATCAACTCCATTTACTAAAACCTGAAAGCATTTAATTTTGTTTAATAAAGTTAAATATCTTAGTTAAACTAACCAAGTTAAACCAACTTTGTATGTGAGATTTAAGTCTCTCTGGTTCCACGCAGGGAGGTTTTTATCCTGCTGTTTCTCTGTTGTATTCTGTGGCTCAGGTTTCAAATAAAAACCTCCACGTTAGCAAACGTGGCTCTTACCTTTGGAGAAAGGAAAGATATTGGAATTACAAGTCAGATACAGATAATTTCTAAAGGCCTTTATGAACCACTTCCAGTAAATATCTGATCTCACTTATGGCTGCAGATGTAAAAGGCACTCATGGAAGCACAGCTGGGCAGGCAACCTCTCCAGACTTTTTTGGGTTTCCCAATTCCAAGCAAGTTGCACTGCACATCTTCCTCTCAACAGCATCCATCTCCCTGTCTTTTTCCATTTAATTGACTCTCTATCTATTTTCAGACCTCATCTGAAAAACACTCTCATGCACAAACACACACAAACAGCCCCGCACAGCTGTTTTAATTTGAAATACAAGCTTTGTATCTTTTAATAGGGAAAGTGTTTGTGTGAGATACTCATTCTTGCAAACAAAATATACTGTGGTGACACTTCCCTGAGGCCAGGAACTTGTAGATGTACTTATTTATCAAAATTCATTGTTTTCTTTAATTAGCATTTTGAAGAGAGAAAATTCCTGCTCAAAATCATGTCTTTGCATATACTCAGAACAAAAATTGTTTTCTCTTTGGCAGTACTTAAGTGCTAAACAGCTCTCCAAACTCAAGTTATTTGTGAGAAAAACAAGCAACAAAACACATTTGATTTTTATTTTAAGAAAAGCATTTACACTTTAGACATTATAATTATTTACAAAACTCAATTCTCTGGTTGGCTGAGAGCTGAACGCCACTGCAGCAGCGGTGGAGGCAGATTCAGTGGTAGCAGCCACCTCTCAGGAGGAGCTCAAAGAGGGTGGGAGGGTTCTTTCTTCAGGATAAAGGCTTTACACCCTTTTTATTGTCCTGAAAAAGACTGACAGGTGACCAGGATACCTTCTCAACCTCCTGTCCAGGTCAGTCTTTATGCCACTCCCAGCTGGGAATGAACGAGCATCATCCAAAGAGGATGACTTGGATTCCACTTGAAACCCTTGGCATTAGGGCTGGGGTGGCAGCCCTACAGGGGAACCTGCTGGAAGGAGCAGAGCCCTGCCTGTGGTAGGAGCAGAAGCTGCTTTCTGGGAGCAGTTAAGGTCAAGGCTATATAAATTAAATGAGCAATGCAATTTGTTAAAGAGCCTCACCTGTATCAGCAGACTGATGGATGGGTGCAGTTATCCTGTGTCTGCAGCCCGGCAAGCAGCTTTAAGTCACCTTAATTCATGGAACTGCAGACCTCTGGCAACAAAGGTGAAACTGCAAGAAACATGCCACAAATGCCCTTTTCAGATGCTGTTCTTACTTCTTTAATTCCACTGGTACAGTTTAGCTAGATGGACATTAACTTATATCTTTTACAGTTACAAGTTCAGAGCCACACAAACTACCATAGTTTGTAGTTCCAAGTAAGTGCAAATAGGTTTCTGAGTCAGTGTTTTCTGAATGAAAGGCAGTTTTTCCACTGAATTAATAGATGCTGGACTATATCCTAAATCTGCAGTGACAGTGGTCATAAAAACTCTGTCAGTGTTGAAGGTCTTTGGGGAAAATTCCAAAGTCTGAAGTAGTAAATTAATCTACAAAATCACCTGAACTGCAAAGTCTGCTAGAGAGGTGGCCAAGATTACTTAAACAATTTTCTTTCTAAAATTGTAGTTCTGACTAACTCACAGTTATCTCCAAATTTTAAACTGCATTTGCTAAATGGTTTAGGCAAAAAAGAAAAAATTAATTAATTAAGTTCATCAAACTGGGAAGCCAAATCTTTCCTACACAGTCAGAGGACAGCTAAACCAGCCTACAGGAAAACTGTGTTTAAATCCTTTTTCATTTTTTTAATGCACATCTTCCAAAAGCAAATCACAGTTTATTCTAGCTCATCCTAGTGAGTTCCTATAACACCCATCCTGTATAAATGCATATGTACTAACTGGGACCAGCCTCTGCAGCCTGCTCATAATCAGCCCTTTTTTGGTGACTGAGAAAGAAAACAGAAAATGGGGAAATATTTTACTTTTCTTTGTTTTCAGGATATTTTCTGCTGCCACAAAGTCTGGTAGTATGGAGAAAATCCAGATGGTTGCAGGATTACTGCTTGGCTTAGTCAGAAGCCAAATATATAGTATATAGAACCATAAAAAAGGCAATTTCTCATTCTAGATTTCTCTAACCAGAAAAGTGGCACCATTTTATTCCTTTCTGACCTTGCTGTTACACACACATTTTCTATCATTTATTGACAGAGAATACAAAGACAATTGGAGCTTTAACCTGATCAGGAACGATTGTTTGCAAACATCTTCAAATGCTGACCCACCAACTGTCTCAAAGTCCAGATTTAGTAAATATATACTTAGTAAATATATATTTAGTAAAATAAAAATATAAATAGAGATTGAGTAAAATAAAAATATAAATATATATTTAGTAAAATAAAACAGGAGTGTGTGTGTGTGAATGAACAGAAATTCACACAGATTGACCTGCTGGCATAAAACTTTAATATTATTTTGTACTTGCTGGATCTTAGACTTCTCACTCTGCAGCCTAGAGCTGAAGATTCCTGTGGCTGTACAAGACAGTTTAGCTTTTTATCCTTTTTTGAAAGTTGATCTGTCCATCAGTATCTTTTTCAAATTCTCTGTGGGTTCAGGGATATAAAAATTATTCCAAATTCAAATATGAAAAGGACTTAGCACTTTTGTTCCTGTCCTAATTTTTACATGGCTCTGACAAAGCCTTGAAAGAACCTTCTGAAAATGTAAAAAAGTTTTTTCAGACTTTGGTGATTACAGCTATTCCTAGTTTAGGGATTTCCATTTCACCTTAAAAGTCATGGACTGGCTCTGGCTGAAATACAGCCATAATTGACTTTCTCCCAGACAGATCATTAGCAGAAGGAAAGGGGCTTTGACTCCTGTGTCTGAAACCATCACTCTTCATTCTTTTGCCTTAAAACCCTCAGGGCTGTTACCCAAATCCTCCTCATCCTCTCCACCAGCAAAGAGCCAGCAAAGGGAGATGGTGCCTCAGCCAGGGTAGGGGTGGTGGTGCAATCACCAAACCAAATAAATCAATTAAAACTGGGGGCTGGGAGAAGGGAAGAAGCAGTTTCAGGACAGGAATTCCTTTGCAGCCTTCAGTTCTGTGAAAATGGCAGAAATTTCTTTGCAAACATCAGCTCAGTTAACACTTAAAACAGTTGAGACACGGCCATAGGGAAGTAATGCTGGTAATTTAAATATATATTGAATAAAGAGAGCAAAAAGTCCCACAAGCAGAAACTCTGGGTGTAAATCCTCTGTCCTTATTTTCCTTATTGGCCCTTTCCTAATTTTGCTTTCTTGCCACATAATATTCATCTGATGGTACAAAAAGAAGACATTACAGAGCTGCCCATGGTTTTGAATAAAGGAATTCAGGAAGACAAGTGACTGATTACAACCATGCAGTGCCCTGAATTTTACTGGGATTAAGACCTGAGGGAAATTCTGCCCCTCTCCACTTTGCACTGAACTTGTTGGCTGTGTTAAAAATCCCTCATTTCCTTCTGACACAAGTGTGAGAAGCTGAGGGCAATACAGAATAGGTGATGGCATTTATTAAAAAAAGTTGAGAGGAGTAGGCAAACTGCTTGCTGGTGTTCAAATTACCAGCATTTTAACACATCTTTCTAGCAAATCATCCAAAAGTCTGAAATAATTCATTCACAGACTTGCAGAAAACACCAGTTATCCAAATTTGCCTGTCAGCAAATGACTGTGGTTAAAGATTGTTTAAAATGTAATAGGAAATATTTGCTTTTTTTTTTAAATGGTTTTGTTGCTGCAGTGAAGTACTCACATACTGAAGTATTGTTTTTGAGGGTGCTTTATTCCAGGGATTCATTAAAAACTCCTTGCTAAAAGGTTCCACATGCCTGGTGTGCTGTAGCAGCTAAAAACAGGACACAGTCATGTTAAAAGCCACACACCCTGGGAAATAACTTCAGTTTTACAAAAGCCAGGGCTAAGGAACAAAAGATGTTCGGTGAAGGGTGAAAGTGAAAAGTTAACTCTCATAATTAATTAATTTCTGCAATCTGCTTATTATATCTACTCACACGCACTGAGACAATTGCAGGAGAAGATTCTAATGGGAAAGGGAGAGACATTTGCCACTTCCTTTGTTAAAAAAGCTGAAGGTTCAGCTGATATAATCTGAATAATGGAGGAGCTGTGTTTCAGCACACACTCCTGGGCATGAGTCACTTCTGAGGGTGGACAAACACAAAAGAGGCTTCTGGCACTTGGCTGGGGCTTGTTTTAATTGTGGTCTTTGGAAAAGTCTTCAGCAGTACTGTAGGAAGCCACATATAAAAAATTCTTCTAATTAGGTTGTTTCTTCCTAATTTTAAGAGTCTCTGGATCAGATTTGCATCCTATTTTTTTTCTAGCAGAGAGCTTAAGTCAATCTCCAGCAGAAGAAGCTGGTATTAAATCAAACCTAAGGTAGAGATAAATTACTTCCCTGATTTCATACACCCAGCACTGGAGATGGTAACAAACCTGACATGTTTATCTATTCAGACAATGTCTCATTTTCATGAACTATGTTAAATCATTTTTTATAAGGAGAAACAAATTCTGATTACACATTGTTACTATAATACTACTTGGAATCAGTCATAGATTAAGAATCCAGTGTTTCACACACAGCACAAATGCAAAATAAGAAGTTGACCCCTGCATCTGAGAGTTCACAGCCCCATTAAATATTTCTCTGAGCCAGATACATTTTACTTTGGTTATGTCACAGGTGAGGTCAGCTCTTCTTTTTTTCTGTCCTGAAGGGAAATATCATATATTAAAGAGTAATATAGACACCAATATAAATAATTCAAAAACTTTATCTTTCATGAAGAAGCCAAAATCTTTTCCTTTTCTTTTCTTTTTCCAGGAAGTGCAATTAGTTTAAAATGATACTGATAAAACCCATTTGTTTGAGGGTAGATTATTATTTTTATGTCACTCTACAGTGTTGCCATAGCCTGTGGATAGAAGCCATTTATCCACACAAATGAGAGTGCATTTAACTCATGCATTTAACTGCATGAGCAGCTTATTTAAACACTGGCTGCAGTCAAAGGACAGCAGCTCACAATTGCAGAAGGCAGCTCAACCTAACTGATATGGAAGTTTAAAACAGTTGATTTAAGTGATTGTCTTTGTTCAGACATCTTACTTTTATATATCACAGATTCAAATCACAGTCACAGAATGGTTTGGTTTGGAAGGGGCCTTACAGTCCATCTAATTCCCAACCCCCTGCCATGGACAGGGACACCTACCAAATACAAATTTTATTAAATGAGATTAATTCTACTCTAAATGCCAGCTTTGAGACATTGGTTCATGAACATTGGTTCATGGACATGAGCTGTTCACAGGTTATCAGCTCAGCTTAAAAACTGCAATACTAAAAAGATGCAGCAAAAACTAGGAAGGACAACATTTATTGATGTAGTTTTTAGAAAGTAGGAAGCTCTTTATATTTTATGTTTTCAAGCTTTAGTATTCATGGGTTTTATTTTTCCTCGAAGGTTTGAAATCTAGAAGTCATCTGGCTATCTATTTATAGAAGTATTTATAGGCAGAAAAGGCAGAAAAACTTGTGTGCTACCATGACTCTGGAGTCCAGGGTTTTAAGGTAAAATCCTTGGATATCCACTGGTTTTGAGCAGGGACAGCAGAGCAATGCGTAGTGGGAGGGATGGCGAGAATGACCTCAGATGTTTTTGTTTTCTGTGTAAAACCAAAAGCAATCATTGACCACCACAGCCACAGAACACATGCCAGGCTCTCCATTCCAGCTGTGTTGTCATTTCAGAATGATTCAAAAGGTCCTGATCCTGCCAAAAAGCTCCTTTTTTTGTAGACATCTGCATTCATGCAAAATTTCTGCCAAGCTCAGAGGCTCTCAGCGGGCACAAAGGGATCTGACCTCGCACACTGAACAGAACTAAAGGTTAGGTGGGTGAGGAACACTGCCAGCCTGTGCTAGCAATGACTTGTAAAAGAGAGTTTTTACTTGTTCTAATGTGAAAAACTTTCTTTTTTTTGATGGCTTTTTGCACTGAGAACATCCTGCAGCAAGCGCTGCTGTGAAGGCACCTGCAGCACAAGCTGCAGATTTTGTGCAGGCCATGGGCATAATGGCAGTGTCGCCTGAAACAGGCTAAAGAGCCATTCTACAGCATCAGGAGTTGAGGTCTTTACTCATTGCAACAAAAAACAAACAAAACCCCCCTCCACAAATAAACCTAAAAAAAAAAAACAAACCAAAAAAAAAACCCCAAACAACCAAAAAAAACAACAAAAAACCAAACCAAACAAAAAAAAAGCCCACAAAAAAACCCCAAAAAACAGAAAAAAAACCCACAAAAAAAACCCCATTAAAAAACATTACAACTATTATGATCACATTAGGAGAAAAGGGGACTATTAGGCCACCCCTCTGCCTTTGCTTTTTTTCCTCTGAGACTTGAACTCGATTTCTCCCTTCTTTTCAGCCTCAGGTTTAACTTTGCAAAAGGAGGGATTGATCCTATTTACCTTCTCCTCACAGTTTCCTTGGAAAGCCACTGCATAGGTCAAGCAGAGCTTTTGCATTCATGTTGATGTGTCCTTCAAATTCAAAAATGTCAGAGTTTTATTGTATTTGACTCGCTGCCTTTCTTTTTTATTGCTCCAAGGATTAAGTGTCAAAGCTGCTTTTAGGAATAAGGATTTAGGTCTTGATCTAAAGGAAAGGCGACCATAGACTTCAACAGATGCTGGATTAAGTCATCATCTTGTTACCCATTCCTTTTTGTTGCCTGAGTGTTAAAGTTGATGGGGAAATATTCTGGTGAGGCAAAGTTTGTAGGAAAGAGCAAATCAGCCTCTCTTTAGCTCTGAAATGTGAATATGTGCTCTAATAGAACAAAGACAGAGGTGGCAGAATTGAGATTTTCTTTGCTACCAAGATTGATGCCAGAGATATTCACCTGAAGGTAAATAAGACCTTGTGTGTATGCTTACTTTCACTTTTCCACTGAACCATGAGAAATAAATCTGGAGAAAGTGATGGGAAAAGCCTAAGGACTGGCAGAGAAGGGGATGTATCTGTCATGGGGAGAGCTGAGGTGGGCTCTGCTCTGGTTTTGCAGTCACTGAGGCAGGCAGGGGAGGTGACAGTCCCCAGTGCTCTCCTTGCAGGTAGCTCAGCCCTGACATGATGGATGGCCAGGCCACTCTGCAAGGTCAAAAGAGATTTCCATAGCACAGATGGGCAAAGTGCTGTGAGACTGTTTCATTGCAAAAAAAAAAAAAAACTCACACAGGGAGAAAAGAATGATTTATCCAGGTGAGAAATATTTCTGCAGTGTGATTTCTTCTACCTGACCTGAGCTTTGCTGCCAGCCTTTCAAAGCACGGGAAAAGGGAAGGCTGTGCCCAAAGCACTCAGTCTCTGAGGGCTGGGTCCTAAGGCACCTTTGTGCTTGGAAATATATTAACAATTGCCTGGGAGCACACTAAAGCCAAAGGGACACCAGGACCAAGACATCACTCGTGTGTCTGACCTTTTCTGCTCCTTCTCTCTTCCTCAGGCAAATTGCAGGCTTTAAGGCGTAGCCACGATATTTTGTGAAAAATCCTTTCCTTAGGATTCTTTTCTTCTGAGAAGCTGAGAGGCCTCAGGAACAAAATGTAACCAATGATTATCTGCTGCTGTGGAATGCAACAGGTGCATCTAGGATTGGTCTCATGTGGTTGTTTCTAATTAATGACCAATCGCAGCCCAGCTGGCTCGGACTCTCTGTCCCAGACACAAGCCTTTGTTATCATTCCATTCCTTTTCTATTCTTAGCCAGCCTTCTGATGAAATAATTTCTTCTATTCTTTTAGTATAGTTTTAATATAATATATATCATAAAATAATAAATCAAGCCTCCTGAAACATGGAGTCAGATCCTCACTCCTGTGAACACCATCACATTAAGGTTTGAAGGCTTTTGCCCTCATGGCAATTGAATTGTAATATTGCCTGAGGAGACAGATAATGGCCTGTCTATGTGGCAGAGGAGGAAAGATGGAGAAGAAAGAGAAATGTCATATGGGATATTCCTGCTGAATCTCTGGGTTTTAAGAAATGCTCTCTGGGCCTCAAGCTGAGCTCTCCACTTTCAGGTGATTCACATAGAACTATTAAACAGGATGGTAGGAAGCTAGACCTGGCTGCATATCCCTTTCTACCTTCTATCCTATATCCTCTATTTATCCTATATTTATCCTATTTCTATATTCTTTTCATCCTATATTTCTGTGTCTAAGAAGGCTTTCCCTCCAGTCAAGTCCATATAAATCAGTGCATGTACAAAAAGAGAGAATTAAGGACTGGTTTGTATTGACCAAAAATCTCTCCTCACCCTTTAGAAGGAAGGCACAGATTTTTGTCCATGGTTCTAGTTCTGATGGTGGGAGAAGGGTTGAATGTAATTGAAGGTTTCCAAACACAAGTCCCTTTTCCCTTTATCCACATTCCTTCATCTGTGTCTCAGTCCTTTTATCTCCAGGTCTATTCCCCACTTAGACCCAGATAACAAGCACAAAGATAATTCAAATCCATTAAATAACTCAAATTCACACAGAAAGTTTCAAACACACTGAATTGAACCCAGAATTTTTGCAGCCCTCACAGGATGTAGAACATGAAAGAATTTAATGAACCTTTAAACAAAATCAACTCTCAGAGCCTGAATTGATTGCCTTCTCTTAATTTCAACTATGCTTATATTACAGAGGATGATCATGAATATCCCACATTAATATTTTGTGCCTAAACTTCTTCCTCGAGGTATAGAATAAAGAATTGAAAAGAATACACTTCTTGATAGATGCCAACATGGATATTTGTACTAGAAATAATAATTTTCAACTCCAGAAAAGAGAAATAGGCTGACCAATAACGAGATTATAAACTGGGGTTGTATGGAAAGCAAACAAAGCACAAACAAGCCCACACATCACTTTAAAAATAGTTCAGGAAAATCAAGATGATAACAGTCGTGTACACAACCACTCCAAGAAGCAGGAAATGCAGAATAATTTTGGGTTTCACTTCCATACTTTCAACAAAAGAGTACACGTGGCTAACTATACACAGAATTTCAGTTATTCCTCCTTTCCTCCCTTTCCATCAAGTGTGGAACTGCACATGGGTGACAGTGAGGGAAGTTCTAGGTCAGTCATCTCCATGACTGAAAGGAGGCTGAAAGGGCAGAAAGGACAAATCCACAGTGTGAATAATTCATGTGCATGGATAAATATGAAAGCCACGTGATAATTTTAAGTAGGGAGCTATCTTACAAGAGTCACAAAGCATAAGATCCTGCAGTGTGTTTTTATCATGCTAAGCTGTATCTCTAAGCTTATATTTAAGTAAATAAATGACCACCTGACCTTCAAAAATACTTAGGACTCAGCAGCTGTTAATAAAATAATAGAAATGTTTTGTTTTGCTGTGGAATCTCTCAGCATCAAATTGTTTAAAATCACACACAAATGAGTAAATTAAAAACAAAGTGTGTTACTATAGTACTACAATGATCTGTTTCTATTTTCTGAACTCTTTTTCTCTCACTTGCTTCCTTCAGAGTATGTCTCAGTTTCTAACATATGTTCCTGAAAGTTATTCTTGAAAAACGCTTTCAGGGTTGGAGACTGGGGTCATTCTGTGTCTGTGGGAGATATCAAGTCAATTAAAAACAATATTACTCTGTCCTGCTTAAAAAAGTGGAAGATCATAAAAAAGAGCCCCACATTCCCACATGATGAAAAAAATGGAAAGAGATTCAATAGAAGTTGGTAGGTTATGATTCCAGCTGGTCTCTGCAGTCTGTTTTCAGTTTCAGATGTTTGCCTCAGGCCTGTGGCAGTCACATCCCATTATGTGCTCACACTAGTGACCATCAGGGGCAGAGACCACCCAAGAAATTCTGGTTGTTGGCTAATTATGGCCACAAGGAACCCCCAGTTCACATCCCCTCTCCCACTTGTGCATTGTTTGAGCTTTCTGTTATTTCACAAAAAAAGACCTTGAGAAGGATGAGAGAGGGCTTCTTTATATTTCACACAAAGAAAATGTTCCCAAAATGTGGGGCCAGCCCCAAGGGGTTGTCAGAGATATTGAAATATCCTGAAATTCTGTTATTGCTGTCTGAGGCAGAGACAGAGGAGGCTGCTTACACCTCCTCTCCCAGCTTGTGCTGTTGCTTCTTCCCTTCAGCAGCCAGGAGGGGTCAAATGTTTGGAGAGGGAACAAAGATCACAGGAGCTGCTCTGAGCTCCCACGTTGCCCTGCAGAGCAAAGCCAAGCAAGTCCCAGTTACCTGCCTGCTTATAAATTAAATACTGTCACACCTGCCCTGCAGAATTGCTGGCATTGGAAAATTCCACCAGCATCCTTGGAAGATGGAGACAATTCTTTGTGCCAAAAGTTGGTGGGCCTACTAACAAGATAGAAATCTAAACCACCGAGTTTGAAGCCACATGTGCTTGACAATACACAAAGTTCAAGGAATTCAGGGAGAATTCCACCAGCATCCTTGGAAGATGGAGACAATCTTTTGTGCCAAATGTTGGTGGGAATAGTAACAAGACCTGAACCACTGAGTTTGAAGCAACATGTGCTTGACTATATACAAAGTTCAAGGAATTCAGGGCCGGAAAAATCCACCAGCATGGAAGATGGAGACATTTTTTTGTGCCAAATGTTGGTGGGAATAACAAGAGAGGAATTTGAGAGGAATTTGTAACAAGACAGGAACCTGAACCACCAAGTTTGAAGCCACATATGCTGGACAATACACAAAGTTCAAGGAGTTCAGGGCTGGAAAATTCCACCAGCATCTTTGGAAGATGGAGATAATTTTTTTTGCACCAAATGTTGGTGGGAATAGTAACAGGACAGGAATATGAACCACCAAGTTTGAAGCCACATGTACTTCGCAATACACAGAGGCAAATTCAAGGAATTTAGGGCTGGATAATTCCACCAGAATCCTTGGAAGATGGAGACAATTCTTTGTGCCAAAAGTTGGTGAGCATACTAACAAGACAGGAATTTGAACCACTAAGTTTGAAGCCACATGTGCTTGACAATGCATGAAGGCAAAGTTCAAGGAATTCAGGGCTGGAGTTTTGGCCCAGCTCTCCTCTGTGTCAAACACCACAATTGCAAAATGTGTTTCTTGGGTTTCATTATTTTTTTCTTCCCTCTCTGTGTTGGTTTTCCTGGGCTAGAGTTAATTTTCTTCCCAGTGGCTGGGGTGGGGCTGTGTTTTGGGTTTGTGCAGAGCACAGGGTTGATGACACAGAGATGTTTTTGTTGTTGCAGGATCACACAGAGCCAGAGCCTTTTCTGCTTTTCCTGCAGCCAGACTGGGGAGGGCTGGGGGTGCCTGGGAGGAGACACAGCCAGGACAGGGACCCCAGGTGACCAAAGGGATCATGGAAACCATGTCACCATGGAAAGAGGGGGAAGAAGGAGGAAAGGGGGGACATTTGGAGATGTGGTGTTTGCCCTCCCAAGTCACTCTTTCACGGGATGGGCCCTGCTCTCCTGGAGGTGAGTGAACACCTGCCTGGCTGTAGGAAGCAGTGAATTAATTCCTTGGGGGGGTTTTGCCTGTGTGCATGGCTTTTGCTTTCCCTATTAATCTCTCTTTATCTCAACCCATGAGCTTTCTACCTTTTACCCTTCTGATTCTCTCCCCAGCCCCACTGGTGAAGGATTATGAAGGGCTTGCCTGCTGGCTGGGGTGAAACCACAACATCCTCTCACTCTTCTCTTTCTTCCCTTTTATATCACCAGTTCACCTTGTCTTCTCCCACTTGAGCTCTACAGACATCCTCATCCAATTCTATTTAACCCATGGCTCATAAGACTCAAAAAATTATAAATTTATCAAATGGGGTACAAGCAATGATGAGGAAAATGCTGTTGTTCCACATGGTTGGTTTTGCACATTGTTTCTGAGGCTCAGTCTGTTGTGTCAATGGAAGAATGAAAAAAAAATTTAAGTAGGAAAAGGATGTCTATTTTTTCCCCTTTTTAAACTAGGGCAGGTTTGTGTAGTGAGATAAGAAACTGACTGGTTGAAAATGAAAAAAGGTAACATGTCATTTTTGTCATCCTGAGCAATATCTTGTCACAGAATTTTGGTGATACAAAAAAGTCACAGACATTTAAGAAGTTAATGGAATCATCAATGCAAGAAAATCTGTCTCTGGTTGAGACAGCTCTTCTGGGTCACAAAATCCCCAAGATGCAGGTGTCTGAATCTTGGGAATGTGTTCTGAAAAAGCAGTACTACCTTTGTTCTGGTTTTTTAGTCTTTTTTAAGCATCCACTATGGGCCATGGTCACAGATAAGGTCCTGAGCTATTGGAGAGGTGATCTGATCCCATAGGGATGTTTTTAGGGGGAAATCCCAGTGTTTTGAACAAGGCAGATGCTTTCCAGGGAAGAAAGGCATGTTCTCTCTCCAGCTGTGGTTTCTCTTGTACAGCTCTCCACTGGCATTTCTCAGGCCCAAAATGAAACTTTTATATATCTGTGCAAATCTCTGGGTTTGTTCTTTGCTTGCAAGCGCAGTAAAAATTTATTTAGGGAAAAAAGTTATTTTTTCAGCTATTCTTCAAATAGCTTGAGTTGTTCCACAGAAAATATTCTGAAAGGTGGAACTTACATTTTTTTTAATTCTGCCCAAAAAATGATTGCAATGTACAGATTTGACCTATAGGTTTAACTGTATTTATGTTCTATTCTCTTAGCTTGATTTGCCTCCCAGGTGGTGTTAGTCAACACCAATTTGCATTCTGCATTGTGCCACAGGCTAGAGCAAAATAATAATTAAAAACAAATATATCCCCAGCTGTAGAGCAGTGGAAAGGCAGCTCTCCAAGGAGCCTGCCTGCACTGCCAATAGCAATGTCTGTGTTCTGTAGGGAAAATCCTCCTTCCTTCAAGTGGGATTCCTTCTCCACCATGTGAGGTAATAACTGCTCCGGCCTCTGTGCTTGGCTTAATGGTGCTCCCCAAATTATGGAATTAACTATCCCTGAAGGATGTGAATCTCTCTAGATTTACTTCTGTATCTTCAGTGAGACACAGCAGCCCTTCTAATCCTGCATAAAATAGGGAGGGGACTGAATTTGGCAGCGAGGCATCCAGAGCTCAGTAAGTAGCCCATAGCTTTTACCTGCAGGTACAAAAAAAAAAAGCCTGATTTTGTAGTGAATAAAAACCATAAATCAATAAATCATTATCCACTTGGAAGAGAGAAATGGCACATATCAAAACACACTTTAATCCGAGCTTAAATTCTATCTGTTTAACAGCCTCTAATAGATCCTGGTCTGCTGACACAAGACAATATGCCAAAGGCATCAGTGGATTGTAATCACAGGAGAAAAGTGATAAAAGAAAAGAAAATCCAGCTGGGGAGAGAGATGTCCCTTAGCAAGAGAAAAGGTAGTGACAGCCATGAAAAGGAAGAGCAAGAACAAGAGAAATGCACATCTGGTCAGAGTAGTAAAGACATGCACGGAAAAAAGCCTAACACAAAAATCCAAGTTACTGTGGTATCCTTCCAGCTCTCAACAGGGGAATTATTCAAAAAGCACCATAGCCAAGAAAGACACATGTAACAGAACAATTTTTTTAGTGTATATGGGCACAGCTTTCAATAGAGGAGTAGCAGCATGCTGCTATCATGGAACAAGCACACTTGACTCAAGTTTGCCTCCTGCATTTTTGTTACAGGAAGAGTTTGAAAAAGCCAGATGAGGTGGATTTTAAAATACATTACAATTGAGGAAGAAGCACAGGCAATGAAAGCTCACATTTGTGCACTCCAAGGGCTGCCCAAGCTGTGGTGCTTCAAAGGGAGGAATGTGAGAGGTCAAAATCTGCCAAAGGCCAGAAGCTTTGCTACCTGATGGGAAGCCAAACATGCTCCACCTATGGGGACTGGGATAAAAACCTGTTCTATTTCTGTTCTTTATTTCTCTAGTGACTGGAATATCTCTTATCTAGACACAATATAGCACAGAAGACTTCCATGATTCTACACTCTGTTTGTCATAAATGGAAATCAGTTTTCATCTTCTATTGCTCTGGTGGGACTACTGCACTCACTAAGGAAGACAAAATTAGTCAAAATGGTGCTTTTATAAATTCTTTTATACGTATCTTTTATAAATGCTTTTATACATTCTACCTTGAGAGGTACAGGTCAGTTATCTGAGCCTGAAATTCAGGAATCTCTTCATTCTAATCCTGAATCAAACAAAATAACATCACTTACTCAGCTGTTTGTCTTTTTCTTTTGCCTTATGCAGGAATTCAAGCCAAGAAATAGAGATAAATTGCTTCTTTAGAGCTTGATTGTTGAAGTGGTAAATAAAGAAGGGATGTTGGATGGGAGGTGCTTGCCATCAAGGTGGCATCTTCTTGTCTTTCAAAACAATTTCCATTGAGAAATAATGTGATTTTTAGCATGCTAAAGACAGAATTATTCTGGTTTAGCAATTGCATATTCCTGATAATATCTCATCCTTACTTTTTTTCATTTTAAAGTTCTATTCAAAAATGGTTTATTGAATTATTTTTCAAAAGAGAGGCATTAACTTTGGTAAACAACAAACTGGAAGTGTTTCCAAGGCAAGGACAGAGAGACCATTAGGAATGCTCACAGTGGCCTCCTGTGCAGTCTGGAGAATTTTAATCCTTATCTGAACTGTTTGCAAATTGACAAGGATATCTTGACATTTGGTGTAAGGGCCTGGCCACAGCTTAGATAATGACTGCTGCAATTTCTTCCTTCTTAATTGAAATTTAATTGAATACCATGCTGATAAAGCACACAATTGATTATTTGCTTCTTACTTTTGTGCCATGGTACACATGCTCTGAGATTCTGTGGCTCACTAAGCACTCCTGGCCACTGGGACATTTTCCTTAACCCTTTCTAAATCTACTTGAAGAGCCTCTCCAGCTCATGCACCTTTTATACTCTGCTTTTTTTTTTTTTTGTTTTGTTTTTTGTGTGATTTGGTTTGGGTTTTGTTTCTTTCTCGCTTTCAAATACTGTAAGTAAGAAAATAATTTAGCTCTGGCCATGTTGTGAGGGAAGCAGTGAGAATCTGCTCCATCTTTTCCATGGTCTAAATCAGTTGTTTGGGGCCTGGAATAAAAGGGGACTCATCTACAGTGATGGACTTGGAGGCAGCTGGCCCTAAACTCTTTACTGAGCTGGCAAAGATCCCCTACATGAAACCCAGACCTCTCAGGAGTTCAGGCAATGACTTATGCATGTTTTGCATGTCGTCCATATTCACCATGGCCAAATTATTTGTTTACCAGGGTGGTCTAAACAAGATACAGAAAAGGCAGTAAAATGGCTGGAGGTGTGTGGTGCTTTTTAAGATAAGAAATTAAATAAATTAGGATGCCTCAGTCAAAAAAAAAAAAAAAAGAGAGACTTAAGCAGAAGTTTATAAAACTATGAACAACATGAAAGAAAATGAATAGGGAAATACTAATTCATTTACACAGATGAGTGCCCAAAGGCATTAACAAACAGCAGGTTTTAAATAAATTAATGCTAAAAATGTAGAAATAATTGCCACAGAATGGTACAGAGGCCAAAAATATAGATTAATGTTTGAAAAAGAATAGCAAAATACCAGGAAAGGAGGTCCTCCAGGACCTATTAGGTATGAAAATTTGGATTCAACATCTGTTTTGGAAAACCCAAGCCTGCAGATTGCCAAAATCTGTGAGTCCTCACTGAGAGGGCATTTTGTTTAGAATATCCATGGATATAAGCTTTGTTTCTTTTAAAATGTTGAAATGTTTAAAATGCCCCAGAATGGGACTGGGCTTGCAAAGGAAGACGCTGAGATGTAAATGCTGACATTTGTGTGTGCACTTCCACCAGTGCAGTCATCCCTGAAATGTGGAGGGGAATTCAGCTCCCACATCACAGGCACTTCACTGGATGAGAAAAACAACTCCCCAAACTCTGGAGGGTGTAATTCAATCATGTAGACACAGGTTAGTGCTGGCTCAGATGTCCTACAAGTGCTGGCTGCTTTCTATTGATCCCCAGGAGGGCACAGCAGCCCTACAGATCCTGTGACATGGCCATGCTGGTCACCCAGCACCTATGACCTGAATCTCCAGGGGGTTAGATATTTAATTCTAAGTGTCTCAGCCTTGAATTAATCTTACTGATAATTGTGAGAAACAAGGGAGTGGAACGAATGAACCTTTGGTTTCATTCACGAGGAGCATTCCTGTATTTCCCTCTGTCACCACTTCATAGCTATAAAGTGGACAAAAAAGTCATTTTCCTAGGTATTGTCTTTTTCTATTTTGGATTAAGTCAAAGGTATAAGCAATAAAGTCCTGATCCATACAAGTATTTAAATCCTCTCACTATCTCAATGCCCTAGCAGATGACATCCCACATTTCCTGCCTCACTGCCTAAGTGGCTGGGAAAATAGTGCACACCAGCTGCAGCAAAAATCCTCTGGGGGCATTCATCAAGATCAGAGGGAGTCTGTAATTTATCTCTAAATCAAGCTCTAAGTTATCATCTGGTGAATAAAAAAAATAAAATAAAAAATAAGATGGTTTTGAGTCACACAGTGGAATCAAGGCAGGGTCCTACCTCTTGAGTAACATAAAGGTGCAGTAGAAATCAAAATCTTTCAATTAGATTAGATCTTAGTAAGAAATTCTTTACTCTGAGGGTTGCCCAGAGAAGCTGTAGAGGCTTCCTCCATCCTGGAAGTGGCCAAGGCCAGGTTGGATGGGGCTTGGAGCGACCCAGTCTAGTGGAAGGCCCCTGCCCATTCCAAGGGTTTGGAATGAGATGGTCTTTTAGGCTCCTTCCAACCCAAACCCTTCTGTGATTCTGGGATCTCAGCATGCAACACAAACCAACATGTAAATTCACTTCTTCTCATCCTTCACTTTGGTGCTCAATGTCTTTTCATCATCTAATGATGTTTCTCTCCCACCATGGTGAAATGTGCTTTACTTAACCACAGCATGAATTTATCCCGCTTCAACATTGTTCCTGCATGAGAGACTGAATCTCAAACATTTCCAATAAAATAAGCACACAAGGAGGGCAAAAATGTAAGAAAAGGGGGCATTTAACAGGCCAGACTCCAATTTATTTGTAATTCTCCATAGTTTTGTTGACTGTAGGCCCTTCCCTGACTGACACCAGCTGATAATTTTATCCTTTCCATTAAGATATTAGACAACCTAATAGAAATACTGAACTAAAAACCTGATCAGATAGTGGAACAATTTGCTTAATGAGCTAATTATGGCCTTGCTATGACCTCCCTGGAAAGCTGATCTGTGTTTATAATTTAAAGAATGCACAGATGTGTCCTGATCAGGGCAGCAAGCTGAACTAAATAAATAGCTCAGGAGTTCCAGCTTTGCAGTGCCTGAATCCACATTCCTGTTGCATTTGGATGCTGTGGCTCACTCAGGAGAGGTCCAGTACTCCCTGTGGACGTCCTGCTACACACAGTAGCAAATATATACGTGCAAATAAATATCAAATATATACAAATAAAATATCAAATATATACATGCAAATAAATATCAAATATATACAAATAAAATATCAAATATATTCATGCAGTATACATTTGAGGCACTCAAATGCACACCTCAGGAGTTGCCATGTTTGTGCCAGGCCCTGTTTAGTATTTGTGATGTGTGTTGGAAGTGTTGACTTCTGTACCTTCATGCTTCTTATTTCACTCAGTGCATATATGAGGAATGATTTTCATCTCTGTTGCCTTGCACAATGAATACAAACCAGGCTGCAAAGAGGAGAGGGAAAAGATATTAAAAAAATGGAAAAGGCATCTGGGTATATGCACTGTGGACAAACAATTTTTAAAAAGGAGTCTATCATTTTATTGCTTGCCCTCCCCAGTGACTAGCAGTCACTCCTGATCTAAATTCTTTAGAATTGAGTTCTTAAAAAGTCTCTGAGAAGTTGAATCCACAGGGATCCTATTAATGCTGAGCAGTTTTATTTTATATTGAGAACAACAATAAAACCTAGACATGGTCTATAGTTATATGTGTGATACAGCAGTTTTCTGTCATCTCTTTAGCCCAGAATGACTGGGGTTTATTCCTTTTATTTAACAGTTTGTATATAGACTTCTTGCTTAACAGTTTATATTCAGCCCTGTGAGGTAATTATCTGTCATGGATGCTGCATTGAGTTTGGGAACTCATCACTTAGAGAGGCCTAGAAGAACAAGAAAATTGGGATAACAGGATTCAACTCATGGACACGCTGAAGACATTAAAGACAAGGAGAGAATCACTAAGTTAATTTAGCTTCCTTCTCTCCCTCTATCCAGCTCACAAACCCTTAAATACCAAGATCTAGCCAGTTCCAAGCTCTGTCTCCCAGTATTTTACTCATTTTAATGGATAAATATAAAAAATTGCAGGAAAAAACTCTGCTCCTTTTTCCATGCTAGGAGGGATGCTGGACTTGAGCAGAATGTTGAGGATAGCAGGTGGCAACAGGGCGACACTGCAGACAAAGCTGGGAGACCAGCAGCCATAAGCAAGCCCAGTGTCAGCAGCAGCTTGGGCACAGCTAAGAGGGAGCAGAACTGCAGCTGGACTGTGCTTTTGTTTCACACCCAAGAGCCAGAGGTATTCCAAGCACAAGGGAGTCAAGATTTCTCCTCCTAGCTGAATTCCCAAAATAGTTGTCCACGCAGCCTGATTTCTTGCCCTGTTTCTGTTGGCTATTTTTATAAGGCTTCCCCAACAATCTTCTGAGTAAGCAAGAAATTCCCCCCCCCCCAAAAAAAAAAAATTAAAAAAAAAAAAAAAACAACCAAAAAAGAAGAGGAAAACTTTTCTTTCCTAATTTAGGCAGCTGCTCTCAGAGGAAGTCAATGCACTCTGGAGCTCTTCCCCCCAACCAGGAGCTTCCTAAAATGTCTCAGTCAGGTTCCTTCCAGAGTTCTGCTTCCCAGCACTGTAAGCACTGATGAGAAGCAGCAGATCTGCAGGTGACTCAGCACAGACACAGCCAGAATTTATTTTCTGTAAGTACTTTCTTGACTCTCTATTGTAGCAGCAGGCCCCTGAACAGGGAATGATGAGCATTGACTCCATGATTGCAGAAGGCTGATCAATTGCTTTATTGTTACTACACTAATATAAGCTTTACTTTAAAGAAAAACCCAATGCCCTTGCCAGACAGGCCTGACACACATGGATCCAATTGGTCAATGAATCCAAACACCATCACCAGTGTCCAATTAGGAAACCACCCTTTGGTAAACAATCTCCATAACACATTCCACATGTGCACAACAACAGCTGCAGCAAGTGGAGATAAGAATTGTTTTCTCTGAGCTTTCTCACAGCTTCCCAGGAAAATCCTGGGAGAGAGCTATGTCTCTCTGTTCAGAGGATATGTGATTACCACAACTCTCCAAGGAGCCTGGTCTGGCTTAGCTTTTAACTTTGCTCCTTCTCCTAAATACCTGCTGTTCTCAGGGATGAATCCAGCACTGCATCTATGGCCCCAGAAGGGGTAGGAACTCAAATACATCCTTTTCCTTAGCATTTCCCACTGTGTAGGTGGTTTCCTAGTCAGGAGGACAGGTGTTAAGCATGGAATGGAGAGGGAGCCTTGGTACCTTGGTGACATACACAGTACTCAAGGGAGGAGTTATTTGTGGAGCAGTAATCCTGTTTCAGGGATAGGAATTAAATGTTCTCATTCCATCTGTGATCCTCTTAAAAACCTTGGGGAAGAAAGAAAACCCCAACCAACCAAGCAACCAGAACAAACCCACAATGCACCTTACATCTTGCCAGCATGAGATTTGGCTCAAGCACAACCTGGAATAGAAAAATACAAGGCTGTGAAAATTGCTCCATTATTATAATGTAGTAGTTGCAGTTTCTAAAAGTTATGTTGCCCTGTTACTATGACAACTTCTTCTAAATCTCCCCATCACCAGATGGATAATGGGCAAAAAAAAACCCCAAAAAACCTCATAGAAAGGAGTTTTCCATTAATTTTCTCCTTTTTTATCTCTGGATATTATGCAAAGTGCTTTAAATATTTATAAGTATTTAACTTAATCAACAATGTCTTTGAAACTGATTATTCTATTAACAGAAGAATTCAGGTACAAAGCCTGAATGGGAAGAATCATTCTGCAAATGGGGGTGGGACAAGAAGAATATGGAGGAGGGAGAAATTCTTCTTGCACTGTTTTCACAGCCATAAGTTATGTTAGGTTAATAACTTGGAATCCAGAAGCCTTTCCTCTCGCAAGTAAAGCAATTTCCCTACTGTCATTTTCCTTTTTTTGTACTGTGCAGGCATTCTGTCTAGATTGCCTTGAAATGTTGTTGGGTTTGCTGTTGGAATGAATAAATAGAATTGGAAAAGAAGGAAAGTATTTGCAAACAACACGGACGGGAAATAATAACATGAATAAGTTATATTTTAGCAAATTTGAAAATTGAAAGAGGGAATCCAAAATCCAGCATGGACTGAATAAATGGCATTTTATAACTTTGCACAGAACCAAATTCTCTGCAAAGTAGAGATAGATTTTAAGTGATATAAGGATTGTGTGCTATCCATGTGCCCAGATAAGTATTTCAGGAAAATCTGGAGTCCTGTACCTGCAGCACAGTAGTTTTGGGAAGGCTCCTGGACTCTCTGCACCTCTGTACTACAGTAAAGCTCCTATTTCAATAAAATATAATGCTGTTCAGAAGAGGTTAAGAGAATGAATTTCAAATGAAAAATAATTTCCACATTAAAGAATTCTCTTAATGTAAAACCCTTATTAAAATGCATCTAAGTGTAGCTGGTGTTTGGTTCATTGTACTGCAAAGACATTTATATGCAGCCTATCAATTAGAATCTCTGCAAATATCAGTATGTGATTGATACTGTGTTTGAAGAGGTAGAAAAATTATAATAGAGTTTATTACATGCCAGCTGCACTCACAAGTGTATTATCTGTGTTTAGTAGATGAAATACATTTTTCAGCTGACTTCCAGAATAAAATGCAGTCGTTGGTTTGTGTCAAATCAATAAAGACTTAATTAGAGTAAATGCAAAATTATTGTGAAAACATGTAGTATGAAATAAGCATTTGGGGAAAAAGTGTCTAGGCTCTAAAAATTAACAGGGAAAACTCCAAGGTGATGGGGAGAAAATAAAAGATATAAATTCAAAAAATCATAGAATGCATTGTGTTGGAAGGGAGCTTAAAGATCATCTTGTTTCAACCCTACAGGCATGGGCAGGGACACCTTCCACTAAATCAGAGTAGCTCCTAGTCTTTTTCCTACTCCTCTTAGATTTTAGAACCATAAGTTAACCTTCTAACACATTCCTGAAAATATTGTTTAGTCTTTTTTTCAAGAAGAAATACTACATTTTGTTTTCTAATCAGAATCTCAGAAATCATAACAAGAAAATGGAGCAAGGAAGCCCTGCACCAACACCAGTGGGACAGTCAGGAGTGACTCATGGGCCACAAACACAAAAAGATTTGGATGCCTCAAGTATGACATTGCAACTTTTCAGTGTCTGGCATGGACTCCAGATCCCTTAGGGATTGTCTAAATATGAATTCCCTGAACTGGGAGACAGATAAAACCTGTCAGTACAAGAGTTAAACACAGATCTCCTGGTAAAGCAGGCTTTCCTCCACATCTTGGGCACCAGTCAGGATTTAAGGGGGATCCCTCTCTCATGCAAAGCCTGAAATCCCCTCCAAGGACATGCAGACACAAAGTCTTCTTAGTCTTCTCCTTCTTCTCCTTCTTCATCTTCTTCTTTGTCTTCTTCATCGTTGCCTTCTTCGTCTTTGTCTTCTTCTTCATCTTCGTCATCATCTTCTTTGTCTTCTTCTTCTTCTTTCTTCTTCTTCCCCTTCTTCTTCTTCTTCCCCCCTTCCCTCTTCACCCAGAGTTCTGGAGATGCTCTCCTCACCTTAGCCTCAGGGAATTGCCAGGAAGGCAAGGACTGTGAATAGCATCCTGGCAGCTGTGGTAAAAGTGACAAAATCTTATAAATTTATTATTATTTATTTCAGATCCAACGGACCAATGTTTGTATTACGTATTAAGGAAGAACCCTGGAAAGAAGTCATCCAAAGCCTCCCTATCCAACCAGGCAAACACCCTGTGCTTGAAGGTACAAAAACTTCTTATTTTCTTTTTTTATGGTATCTCTCCCATCTCCTGAAAACTGTAAACAGTGCAGCTTCACTGGAAAACATGGATTATCTCCAGCCCAGTCCCTCAACCTTAACATCTCAGACTGAAATAGTCTTTTTCCAAGAGTAGTTATTGTACCTGAGGAAAGCAAAAAATAAAGGTCATTTGAATTGAGAAATTTGAAATACTGTGTGTAACCATGCCTTTTAATTAGTCTGCTTTTGTGGAACAACTTTAAAAAGTATCTCTTCATTCTTTCTAATAAAAGCAGAGCAGATGAGAGACACATCTGCTTTTCTTAAATATCCTTTGAATGATGGATGTTGACTAAAGGTCTTATCTAGGAGAACAAACTTCCAACTGAACAATTCTCTCTAAGAGCATTACTTCAGAGCATTGATTTTTTAACTAATGGCATCACTTCAGAAAGATAATTATAACGACGTATTTAAACATATTCCACACTGGAACACGTTGTTTGACATTTTTATACATCTGGGTATACATGCAGCTCTTTTTAAAGAGAGAAATTGTTCTCTCATCTGTTTTTTCCTTTAACATCTTTCAGTTTGAGAGCATACTGTGAGACATCCTCATAGTATCAGAAAGATATCTGAAAAAAACCCATACATGAAAGTTTCGATTCTGTGTAATTCTGCTGCACAGTCAACAGCAGAGATTTAGGAAGTTCAGAAGTATTTTAACCTTGCAACAGAAAGGAAGGTTCTTCATCTCCTTTGCTTACATTACAGAGAAACTTTGTTTTAAACTCAGGCAAAATACATTGGAAAGCAGCCCCTAGAGTGGAAAACAGCACAGACTACTTATGCAAGAGAAGACATAATATGGTCATATTGAGACATGGAAAAAGTGAAAGGATGTGCCTGAGCCCTCAGAGGAAAACCCTCTGTGTCAATGGAGAGAATCAACATATTTCATATAATAGCAGCCTAAAACAGACATTGAAAATAGGTCAGAAGTGCCCATTTCTCCTAAATAAAAAAAAATAAAAGAGTCAAGGTCATTCATTTGTTTCATTCCCATTAAAGCAATACAAAACAGATTAAATGATTCTTAAACCTGAAAACAGCTGGATGACCTGTATCTCGAGGTTCCCTTGTCCCAAATGCTTCTCCTGTTCTTCCACCAGACTCTGAGCCAGGAAAGAGTGAACCACTGTGTCAAAAGACAACACCAAATTCTGCATTTTTTTCTGAGAAAACAGAAAAGAAATCTCAAGTTACATAATTCTAACTTTTTTTTTCCTTTTTTTTTTCCCAAACCATCTAAGGACTGCTAAGACAAAAACATCAGTATGGACTGTCAAGCCACAGCAGCAGAAGCTCATGTGATTTAACTTACCAAGGACATCTTAAATGAAAATCTGGAATTTCTACATCACCACTGGGACATGTAGAGAAAAAAACAGGCCCACCCAAATTAAGTAATAATCTTTCCTGACCTAATTTCCCAATTTCCACATTCCTAATTTCTAATTTAGGTTTAGCTGTTAGATGGATGAAAATACACTGGGTCAATACCCCATCTTATTTTTACTGGGAGAAAAGAAGCAGAACAAGGCAACTCTGTTCTCTCTCCCCTTCCTACACCTTTGGTGTTGATGAAATAAGAACAAAGTTCAATTCTAAAATGTCAGGGTGGAATTTTCAAGGAAGGGAAAAAATTTGTTGGGTGAAAACCAGGAAAGGTACAAAAAAACTACTGAGTGAGTACATCACCCATTTTACTTCTTCTATAGAAAGGAAATATTTCCAAGGGGAAAATGTTGTTCCTGTTCTTTTCAATGTTGTTGCTCTTCTTTTGCCAGGTGAAAGGGCAGTCAAGGTTGTCACCTCAATTCAGACCTTCCCTCACTAAATGTCCCAGTCTTCCTGTGAATGTGTAGCATCAGTGCCAGACCTAAACAGATAAAAGGAACACATAACATCAAGAGGGAGCTCCATAAAAAGAAGGAAAGTGGAGATACAGGGCAGTATTCAGTAAAATAAAGCAAATAAACACACAAATTAAATAAGAGCAGAAAGTAAAAAAAAAATAAAAATATATATGCTCAAATAGTGATTAGAGAGCAATTCCTATTAGTGTTATTTATTTTGCTGACATTTGTATGTTGTCCTGTAGATACCCAATATCTTTCTAAGTTTACAAAGACATGAAATACATTAATAAGTTCATAGTAGGTAGTAAAATACCAGGTTTGGTTGCTTTACATGGCTACAGTTTCTAAAACTTCACAGAGGAAACACTGTGAAGTTTAACCTCAAAGTAAATGTATAACCTTGAAGTAAATTAGACAAATGAAATTGTTTTGGTTTTTTTTCCCCAATCATATTGCTTCTCTTACAGATATCCATGTCCCAAGTCATGAATCCCTACCACAATGTAGTTTAAAAGCTGACACAAAATGCAGCTTCCATTTAAACACCTGTTTCTTACACCCAACAGTGACTCACTATTAATTCCCATTAGTTAAAAAGCAAGCCTGGAGGCTACAGGAATTTTATCTATCTTTTCTCTATTTTCTCTAAATTTTCTCTATTTTCTCTATTTTTCTCTATTAAGGCACCCTGAAGGTCTCTCACCATTTTTTCAATGTTACAGGAGCACAGTTTTGATGTTTAAACTCAACATTACTTCAGCTGCAACATATATTGGAGTTGATATCAATATAGAAAAAATAGATTTAAAACACTCTTTTGGAAGCAGCACAGGAATTCCTGTAGCTTGGGTGCTAGACTGTAGTGACACAGAAGAAAGCTGTGTTAATTCTGCAAAACTGATACAAACATGCCTCATCCTGACTAAAATTCAAAAGAAAAAGAAATCTCTATCACCTTCCCATATTTGATGTGTTTTTTAATAGCTTGATTTAGAAAGTAAAGTGTTCAGTTTAATAAGATTTGCCCCCAGGAGGTCTCTGTTTTCCTTTAATAAAGAATGGGCACAAGTTTACAAAATGAAAACTCTTGATTGCACAAAGACCTGTGTTTACCATGTAGGTATAAGATAAGATGTAGATCTTCAGGCAAAGAGAAAAAGGATGCAAAAGAGCATCAGCCCTCAGTGGTGAGCTCCAGAATCTGCAGTCACAGCCTCCACATCCATCTCCTCATTTAGATCAGAGCCTTGATAATCTTGATGTTGTGGGGAGTGTTCAGAAGAATTGATTTCATGTAACCTTCTGTGGTTTAACCCAGGCAGATGAGGTCTCCATCAGAAAGGGAGAGGGAATTGGAAGAATAAAAGTGAGACCACAGGGGCTGAGAGAAACACAAGATTAAGGAATAAAAGAAAAAAATATACCAGCAAATAAAACATGCTGAGCACAAGGCCATATGATCTGGGACACCCCTTGAGGAATTGGGATTGTTGTCCTGGCTGTGTCCCCTCCTGGATCCTTGTGCCCCCCCAGCTCCTCACTGGCAGGGTGGGGTGAGGAGCAGAAAAGGCCTTGGCTCTGTGTGAGCACTGCCCAGCCACAGGGAAAAGATCCCTGAATGATCCTCATTGTTCTGGTCACAAATCCAAACCACAGTGCCAGACAGGCTGCTATGAAGAAAATTAACTCAACCCCATGGCCAAAAGCAGCATCCCTGTGGACTTCACATCTCTGGGCTTCAGAGGTGGGAGCTTTGGCTTTAGGGCACAGAGCCAGCTGGCTCTCCTTCCAAACAGAATGAAATTCCCCTGGTATGGAGTATATGGAGATTCTTCCCCAACAGCATGAAATTCCCCCGGTATGGAGTATATGGAGATTCTTCTCCAACAGCATGAAATTCTCCTGATATGGAGTATATGGAGATTCTTCCCCAACAGCATGAAATTCCCCTCGTATGGAGTATATGGAGATTGTTCACCAACAGCATGAAACTCCCCTGGTATGGAGTATATGGAGATTCTTCCCCAACAGCATGAAATTCCCCTCGTATGGAGTATATGGAGATTCTTCCCAAACAGCATGAAATTCCCCTGGTGTGGAGTATATGGAGATTGTTCCCCAACAGCATGAAATTCCCCTGGTATGGAGTATATGGAGATTCTTCCCCAACAGCATGAAATTCCCCTCGTATGGAGTATGTGGAGATTCTTCCCCAACAGCATGAAATTCCCCTGGTGTGGAGTATATGGAGATTCTTCCCAAACAGCATGAAACTCCCCTGGTGTGGAGTATATGGAGATTCTTCCCCAACAGCATGAAATTCTCCTGATATGGAGTATATGGAGATTCTTCCCAAACAGCATGAAACTCCCCTGGTGTGGAGTATATGGAGATTCTTCCCCAACAGCATGAAATTCCCCTGGTATGGAGTATATGGAGATTCTTCCCCAACAGCATGAAATTCCCTTGACATGGAGTATATGGAGATTCTTCCCCAACAGCATGAAACTCCCTTGACATGGAGTATATGGAGATTCTTCCCCAACAGCATGAAACTCCCTTGACATGGAGTATATGGAGATTCTTCCCCAACAGCATGAAACTCCCTTGACATGGAGTATATGGAGATTCTTCCCCAACAGCATGAAATTCCCCTGGTATGGAGTATATGGAGATTCTTCCCCAACAGCATGAAATTCCCTTGACATGGAGTATATGGAGATTCCTCTCAAACAGCATGAAGCTCCCCTTGATATGGAGTATGGAGATAATACTTTCCACAATCTCTGTGAAAATTTGATATAGAAATGGCACACAACCTATCCAATCCAGCCACCCTCTCCTGAAAGAGAATTTCCTCTCTATCTTCTTTTAAATAAGGGGGAAATCTCCACCAGTTTGGAGCTAATGATGAGGCATTTGGAATATTTTCAGCAGCACATCCCTCTCATACAGAGCTTGAATTGTAAGTGTGACTTTGGAGAAAAATGTTTAAGATTAAAAAAAAGATTCTTTAGAGCACAGCTATTTAAATGGCAGTTTGGTTAGGCACAACACAGTAAGGTTTTAATCACAGTTAAAATATTCATCCATTTCAATATACTTATCAAAGGATTGACTTCTAGAAAGTTGCTTACCAAACTTATTAAGAAAGGCCAAAGAAACAAAAGATGTCTCCAGAAAATGGGAAGCAAAAAGGTCAATACCTTAAAAAAAAGTATCTAAATTACTCAGATTTAATTTTAAAAGTATTACAGAATCACAGAATATTTGTGTTTAAAGGGACCTTGAAGATCATTTAGTTCCAACCCCCTGCCATGGGCAGGGACACCTTCTACCATTCCAGGTTGTTCCAAGCCCTTTCAACCTGGCCTTGAATACTGTAAGAAATGAGGCATCCACAGCTTTGATGGGCAACCTGAGGGATCCACGACCCTCAAAGGGAATTTATTCTTCCTAAATGTGATCTAAATCTACCCTTTGTCAGCTTAAAGCCATTTCTCTAAAACTAATACAAACATATATATATATATATATAAAGAAACAGCTTTAACTCCTGCCAGTTTTTTTATTCTTTAAGAAATCTCAGAACATGCTCATAGAAGAAGAAAGATGTTCCAAGGCTTCCTGGGATAAAGACAGGCACTTCTATTAACAAATTTCTTAAACTAATGAGGCCACCAACAGCATCTGTAAAGGACTTATGCCAGGAAAAGATGAAAGCAGGAAATACATTTTTCTTCTCCTCGGCCTCTAAAGAAAAGTTCCATCTCCAAAGTTCAGTATTATTCTCCTAATTTCTTAGACTGTTTTAGACTGTTTTTCTTAGACCTCAGCTCTTTTAAGGAAAGAAGCAGAGACCAGGATACAATGAACAAAGGATCCTCAAAGTGGGACCAAAAAGGAACAGCCAAGGAGCAGCCTGCCCATTTCCCAATATTTGCCATTACCAACACTTCAGTATCAAAGACAAGACAAGCAAAGCTATGAGGATTACTCCCTTAGAAAAGCTTCCCAAATTATTTCAGTTTTGTCTGATTTTGATGGGAACCTGAAAAAAATATGTAAAGTCTTAAATAGAAACAGCTTCTCTCATTAAATATCAAAGTGATTTTGCATATGTATTTCCACAGAAAAAAGGTATTGAACTTGGTTAAATGAGAAGTATTTACATTCTTGCTATTCTATATATTGTGTATCTCAAGAGACTTTATTGCAAGATGCCTGTGTAGCAAGTGAATTTATCTGCTTTCTTTGATTCCTATTTATTTAAGTACATACTTTTTACCATGTGCATAATTTTTAAAAAATATTTTTAAGTATTTAGGTTATCTCTGATTAAAACAAACCAAAGAAACAGAAACCAAATTGAACAAAACCAGGACTTATCTAACCATGACCCACATGGCCATTTCCAAAAATGTATGGAATATGAATTATTTCTGATGGCCCAGAACTGAATTTTTTTTCAATTTGAATATGTCACCTTTAGCTTTAATTAGAAATCAATATTAATTCCAATAGGCCATTGAAGACTGTGTGTGTTTGAGTAAAGGAAGTAATTCTATGGCAACTTATGAAAACCATTTTCATATTTAGTTTAATTTTTCATTTCGCATTTTCTCTTCCTTAATAAGAGAAGGATTTGGTACTATTGTTATTGTTGTTCTTCCCTTTCATTGTCCTGCTGTTTTACATAGGGTGGAGAACCCATGTTGAAAGAACAGCCTCTGAGAAAATTTCAAACTGATCCTTGCATGTTTTCCAATCCCATTGTTGCCTCACGAACAGGCCCTGCTTTATCAAATTTTCAAAGTAACATCCATGGTTTCTTTGATTTGACCTTTTAAGTGTTATTGTGTCCTTCAGTTCCATCATTTATTACACCAAGACTGATTCACTCAACCAAGCCACCACAAAGTGACCTTGTTTTCACAGCTCAAAGCACCCAGCAATGCAAATTAATCACAAAAGGGAAAAAAAAAATCTATTCTCTTAAAACCACCTTGAACTGCATACCAGAAGTAATGCTCTTAGCTTGGGATTTTGCCTCTAAAAATGTCATTGTTCAAAAGCTCTCGCTTCTGCTTTTGAAGAAAATGAAATATAAAATTTAAAAAACAGTCTGGCAAGATTTGTTATTGATTATTTGCATAGTGCTGGCCCTGGGTGGGTGTTGTGCCAAGCAGACTTGGATGTGGGGATGAAGCCATTTGTTCTGGAAGGGTCTGACAGTTATCACACATTGGCCTCACCAATTACTAATGGAAATTTTCTTCCAGGCTCAGTGCTTTGTTAAAGGAAAGGAGCTCACACAGAACACCATTATTATATATATATGGTGACTCCACCACTTCCAGGTCACTCTGTTGCATTATTGTACAAGTATCATGCCACACAACCTTAAATTACAGCTGGCTGCAGTTCTTCAGTATCTTTGATTGTGAAAGATCCTGACTGATGACGCTTTCTTACAAAGTTTGGGAAGAAAAAATCCAACATCCATCTCCTTTCTCTAAAAACAACAAACAAAACTTGTGACCCACCTAAAGAAAAAAAAATACTACCAAAGATTGTATTCTTCTAATTACTCATTCTTTTGGTATGAAAAAGTAATTTTTAATCCATAAAATAAATTTATTTCATACACACATATTGTATTTGTGGGGTGCCTCATGGCAGGGAGGAATGATGAATCTGACTCCATGTTCTCAGAAGGCTAATTTATTATGATATTATATTATATTAAAGAATACAAAATTAAACTATATTAAAGAATACAGGAAGGATACTTACAGAAGGCTAAAAGATAATAATGAAAACTCCTGACTCTTTCCAGAGCCCTGACACAGCTTGACACTGATTGGCCAATAAATCAAAATAATTCACAGCAGAAACTAATGAAACAATCACCTGTGGGTAAACAATCTCCAAACACATTCCAAAGCAGCAAAACACAGGAGAAGCAAATGAGAGAAGGATCTTCTTCCTTTTTCTCTGAGGCTTCTCAGCTTCCCAGGAGAAAAATCCTGGGCAAAGGGATTTTTCAGAAAATATGAATGTGACACACCCACATTTAGCTGAAGATTGTGTATGTGGAACAAATTGCCTGGGATCTGTTCTACCAGCAGAAGGAGAATGGAGAGAAGAGAGCCCATATCCCATGACTAAATCCAATATTTGCTGTGCTTTTAAATGGCTGGCACCTTTTCATGCAGTAATGGTGCTGCAGTGGAAAGAATTCCTTAGCAGCTCAATCTGTTCTCTTCAAAAAGATTAACTGAGGCTTCTTTCAGAACGAGACAATTTTGGTTTTTTTTTTCCCCTGAAATGGCAAAGACAGCAATTATTTCTGTAAAACCTCCCGTGTCTTATGCACACACATTTTTTTCAGCTGCTTGAGATTGAGTGTCAGATGTAAGAAAGTCTGAAAACATATAATGGATCATTAAATGATTTCACTGTTTCTAAGAACAAAGATCTTGATTCCTGTCACTAAACAAATCAGAGAGAAGAACAAGGTGGCTGCACCTGGAGCAATGAGAATATGCAAGGCCAGGTTGGACAGGGCTTGGAGCAGCCTGGTCTGGTGGAATGAGAAGCTCTTCCAACCCAAAAACATCCTCTGATTCTATGATGCCACTGTGCTGTTCATAGTCATGTTTGCACATTACTTGCTCCTTGCAAAAATTGGTATTTTTTTTCAAAGATTAACCCTTTGTTAAAAGGCCTACATTTTTCTGAAGCAGAAAAAAATTGTATAATTTTTACACATTAATTCTCTTGATACGGTGAAAATTTCAGATGTTTTGCCCAAAAGATGCATTTCTGATATCTCCAATTACAGAAATAACAAAGCATTTCCAGGTATTTTTCCCTTCTACACACTAAAAACAGGAGCAGTCCACTTGCTGCTTAATTACTTTCAAGAAAGCAATGAATTTACACAAGAAAATTTTTGGAAACTGGAAAAAGTGTGTTGAAAATATAGAAACATCCATAGCTAATAATTTTTTTTTAAAAAAAGAATTGTAGCTAATAATTAGAAAAACCTAAAAATTTGCAAACTTTTAGAAAAAAAATTCTGTCTATAAAATTTTAAAGTGGAAAAACTGAAGGTGCAAAAGCAACATAAATAATTATCATTATTGGTTCTTGAAGGTAGGGTAAAGAAATTATTAATTCATTGTGTTTGCTAAAATAGAATTCATGCAGTTTATACAAGGTAGACAGCACGTTGTAAAAAGAGATCATCTCACAACAGGAAAATGGAAGGGACTTCAGTACACCAACTCTCTAGCAGGTGACATTAGAGATTCTGAAAAGTCTGTGACTATTTATAAATGAGATTATAATAATCTGAGTCAGCCCTTTCAAGACAATTCCAATGTCTCTCCAGGATATTATTAATTCCTTGAGCAGTCTGACTCAGAATCACAGAATGACAGGATGGTTTGGGTTGAAGGGGACCTTAAAGATCATCCAATTCCAAGCCCCTGGATATTATTAATTCCTTGAGCAGTCTGACTTAGAATCACAGAATGACAGGATGGTTTGGGTTGAAGGGGACCTTAAAGATCATCCAATTCCAAGCCCCTGCCATGGGCAGGAACACTTTACACTGTCCCAGGTGCTCCAAGGCCTGTCCAGCCTGCCCTTGGACACTTCCAGGGGTGGGAATTCTACAATTCTATAATACTACACTTCTCTCTGGGTACCCCGTGCCAGGGCCTCACCACCCTAACAGAGAAGAATTTATTCTCAATATCCCATCTAACCCCACCCTCTGTCAGTTTGAAGCTGTTTCCACTTCTCCTGGCACTCCCAAGTCCTTGTCCAAAGTCCCTCTCCAGCTTTCCTGTCACCACTTCAGGAACTGGAAGGTGCTCAGATGTCTCCCTGAAGCCTCCTCTTCTCCAGGCTGAACAACCCCAACTCTCTCAGCCTGACCAAACCCTTGAATGCAGCCTGGTAGTGTGAGAGACTGAGATTTAATACTTGTAGAATTTACTGTACCATTGCGTTTTCAAATACAAAAGTAGAAAAAAAAAGTTTATGCTACAAAAAATACCCCCAACCATATTGGAGAATGAAGATACATATTGATAGTCCTTAGGTCAAAACCAAAATTAAAGTTAACTCTTGCTGTACCTTCTAAAAGTTTTATGAAATTCGTAAGAAAAAGTGTAATGAAACATATTACAGTGGATAACCATCATTAAACAATGCCTTAAATGTTGTAATAATGCTGATGTAGTAAGAAAAATTATGCATCTCTGAATGATGCTCAAAATGAGATATCATTATTTTTTTTTTCTATGGTTCTCCTATTATCCAGCCAAAAGACACTGAGAACTGCTGGGGATCTCATATGTCAGGATGCTCATCCTTAAAAGGCTTACTCCAAAGGACATGCCCTGTCTTCATCTCAGACATCTCTGTGATCCTGCAACATGGGGAAAATAGTGAGAGACCTTCAGGGTGGCTTAAAATTGAGAATTTTTTGTCCCCGAAATTGCATTACATTTAACAAAGCCCATTACTCTCTCTTCATTTAAAGTAACATTTTTTTGCTTACTTTTGTGCAAAGCTGCCTGCATTCACTATGTGACAGCTGTTGGGAAGCGCTGTTTCTGTGGTTATAACCAAAAACAAGGTTAGGAGGGGTTTGCAGGCTCTAAGAATATCTAAAAAGTCCCTATTATCTAAAGATATTAATATAATTAGATATTATCTAATATCTAATGTCTGCCCTATTAAATGCTGAGGAATGAGAGGACCAGCAGTGGTGATTTCCATGAATTTCTGCATTCTGCCCCAGAAATCCCAGAAAGTTCAGTCTAGCCTTGCTTCCTTTTGAACTTGCTGTGCATCTTAAAAACTGACCTTGTTTCTCCTCTGAAATAAATCATATTGCAACATCCTAGAGCACTACAGTGGATTTTTACATAGAATATCCTGAGTTAGAAGGGATCCACAAGGATCACACAAGTCCAACTCCTGGCTCTGAACAGGATCTCCCCAAGAATCCCACCCTGAGAGCAGACACATGGCCCTGACAACTCCCATCCCTGGATCAGGAAAATGGCTTTGCAAAAAATCATTGTCTTCACGTGAAACATGTAATTCCAGCCTTGCTTTGGATGGTCTGGAAAGGTTAGAAAATATCACAATAAAATCTTTGGGCAAAATAGGTGTCTTTCTGTCAGATTTGTTTCTGGCATAAGTTTGTGATGGAATTCCTGCACACGCTGAAACGCAGAGGGACGTCACAGTCCCCTGGATGCAGGCAGATGATTCAGCCCATCAGGCTTCAGCCCTTGATTAAAAGCTTTGGGAATTTGCAGGTGTTCAATTAGTCACCAGAGGGAGCCCATATTATGTCATAAACACAAGAAGGACAGAGTGAAAAGAAGGTGAGGGGAGAAAACCTTTAGGGTGGCAGAATGAGAGAATCACCCTTGCTCCCCCCTGCTCCCTGACAATCAGGCTCCAGGAGTTTGCTGTGCAGGGCAGAGTGTTTTCAGCAATGTTACATTTTATGAAGTAAATTTTGAGGAGGATAAGCACAAGCTCTCTTTTTCTTAAGCTATCAATGTTTTTGTTGGTTTTTTTTTGTTGTTTTTTTTTTAATTTTCTGCTGTACTAAAGGTTGCTGGCAAGCAATCCACTTTACTAATATACCTTAATAAGGGTCAGATGTCAGTACAGCAAAATTCCAATTATCACAGACCCACTTTCATAACACTAAATATGTCTGGATAATCAAATATAATCAAAAAGAACACAAGATTAGACAGTTTATCTATTAATCTGTTATAAGAGGATGTTGGGATAATGCACAATGTTATAAATGATGTTTTCACTGGGATTTCTTCTCATGACAATATCCACTATGACCTGGGAAACAGCTTTCTGTGAATTGCAAGGAGGATTTTGTTTATTCCTGTACTAAGCAGATACTCTCTCATCCCTCTGCTTCAGATTTCCTCCTTCACTCTATCAACAGCAAAAAATATTTTGCTAGAAGTGGTATTTTTTGTGTGTGCTATATCTCTAACAAATCACTGACTCTATTTGGATATCTTCCCGAGTTATTTACCAGGGAAATGGCCTCAAATGTATCACATTTCATTTAGCAGTATTTGCTGTTAGTAGTCTCTGTAGAGAATTCTCTGTTTTGCTAACAAAGTGAAGGGGGGAAAAAGAAGGGGAATTTAATACATTTCTAACTCTTATTTATAGGACCACAATGGCAAAATAACTCTGCTTTGGAATCAACTAGAAGTTTTTATATTATTATCTTATCTGTCTCTTATGGTATGGTAGACACTCCAGTCTTTAGGGGAACTCTGGCATTGTTATGGCCTACATGAATTTTCCCACATTCACACATTACTTATCCTGCAGACATCTACAAATGATCAGACTATTTCAAAAGTCTTTGTTTTTTAGGAATGATTCATTGCTGGTCGAGCTGTCTTCCTGCCTAATAGAAGCTATTGCCCTCTCTCTGCCTTCACCCTTTAATTGCAAGGCAATTAAATCCCCCACTGTTTGCAGTATCTGTGGCCAAAATGAGTCATCTTATCACATCACCTTTTTCTTATTTTTTGTTTATTTTTTGCTTTTGCTACATGTTTAGCAAAATGTAGTTTAATATTTCTCTGTCCTCATGGAGCTGGAGGTTTCTCCATTAATTGCTATTTTCCTAACCTTTATCCTTTAGTTGATCAGAGCTTTCTTGCGTCATTGCATGGAAAATAAAATAAAATTTCTCTTTCTCACCACAATGCACTAATTTTTGGGATGTATCCAATGACACCACATGAAAAGGAGAAAGTATGTCTGTGACTGATAAGCACTGATTTTAAGAAAAAAAAATTCCATCTCCCACAAGGCTGGTACAGAATGCCCAGCATTTAATTTCAGATAGGATCAGAAGCATTTGAAGAACTATTCATTGCCTACTAGGAGGAAAATGATGTGAAATGGTGTGGGTGTGATGTGTAACCCCAGGTACAGGTGCTGTCACAGGGACTGCAGATGCCTTTGTCCAAGGGGACACAGAGTGGAACCTGCGCTGAAGGGAAACCACGTGGCTCATTGCCAGCATGAGCAGGCAGAGACTCTGCTTATGGCTCTGGTGGTGCATTTGCAGCTTGTTCAGGTTTTACTGACAGACCTGGTGCCAGAGTGCCTTGGGTTGGAAGATGTGCCTGGGGGTGTGTATTCATCCACATCTGCCAGAGGTGGGGCAGTTCTCTGCTGTTCATTGGGCAGTTTTCTTTATCTCTTCCACAACCAATCCTCCCTCCAGGAGATCTCTGCTCTTCATGGGCCATTCATTATTAATTCTCTTCTGTCCATGGCCAGTGAGTGTCCCTGCATGGCTGATCCAATTCCATCATCCCATGGGGAGATGCTCTGCCCAGGGGAGGAGCCAAGCATTCCTACCTGGATCCAATCTGAGCTTTGGGACAGCCCAGCAGCCTTTGCCCAGTGCATTGCCAGAGGAGCAGCTTCTGCTGCCCTGCATGGCCAGAGGGAGCCCAGGCCCATCTCCAGCAGCCCTGGAGCTGCAGAGGAAAACTCCCCCCTTGTGCAGGATCCCTGCTCCAGCAGAGCCACAGCTGGCACTGCAGGAGGGCTGAGCCCCCATGGGATGGGGCTGTGCCACCACCCTGACACACAGGGGACAGGGCATGGTCTGACTCTGCAGTGTTGTTTTATATTACTGCATTGTTTATTTTATTATAATTTTCTTCCCTAATAAAGAGGTGTTATTCCCACTCCTATATCTTTGACTGAGAGCCCCCTAATTTCAAATTTACAATAATTCAGAGGGATGGGGTTTATATTTTCCATTTTAGGGGAGCCTCCTGCCTTCCTTAGCAAACACCTGTCCTTTCAAACCAAGACACACAGGTGTCAGAACAACGACCAGGGAACAACAATTAGGTTTCCTCCTGTGGTCTGCACTCAGTGTCTGTACATTACAGGTGGGACACAAGGGTTCAGTCAGGACTTGCACTGCCCTTTCCCAAGCCAGGGACTGTCTGCAGAGTTCAGTGAAAAGAAAATCCCCCTTTCTCAGACTCAGGTGTCTGGATTCAAATGTAAAAGTACCAAAGAAGGGGCATGGGTAGAAAAGAGCTTCTCTTGTTCACACCAATCATTTATCAGGAAAACTCTATACAGTCTGGTGTGACAGGAGGCAGAGTTTTCCTGGGCAGTCTCCTGCCCTGGTTCCTCTGCAGTGAGATGCTCAGGGCAGCATTATATGTGCTTTCTTAAAATCTTTTGGCTTACTGGAGTTTGTGACCTCCCTGCATTCTCTGTAACTGTGCTGCACAAGTTCCTTGTTTCTGAGCCTCCACTTTCGAGTCAGGTTTATGTAATCTTTTTGTTCATGTATTTATTTGAAAGCTAAAAATTCTTGGCCACCAAATCTGTTGGTGAATGTGATTTTTTTTTAAATTTATATAAATGAAAATACATTGTAAGAACCAGCCCATCCCTGCAGTACTCTCAGCCCATTTTGAGAAGTGCTGTTAGGGAGTGCAGTCAGATGAAGTGACATGGCAATAGTGACACGGAAATATAGCGGTAGAAGCAGAAATAAAAGCTAGATTTTTTTTTTACCTGCATTGGGCCATATCATCCTTTCTGAGTGATCCCTGACCTCTGAAATATTTGCTTTTCCTAAGTTTTTCTTACATTACTTCGATTTTTGCACAATATAAAGTCATTGGTTTCTCTGAAAACAGTTTGAAACCATGTTCAAGCTTCTTTTTGATTCCTGTCCCAGCATACCACTGGACCAGCTGTCCCCTCCTCACTGTGGGGGACAGTGAGAGAGAGAAAATTGTTGAATATATTATTTCTTCTGAAACACCCTAATTGATAGAGTTTGTATATTAAAAACTCAGGCAGACTTCCCCTCCCCAGTCCCATCAGTTAATGCAGTTTATGTATCTCCATTAGCATGCCTGCTCACTCAGCAACCTTCCGCCGTATTTCCCTCAGTATCAAGTGTATTGCCAACCTTTGCCAGGATGCTACTGAATTAAGGTTATTAGCTGCCCTTGCTGTTTCTTCTAAACTTCTGTGGCTTTGGAGGCTCCTAATCAAATGCTTAAAAGTTATTTCATTGCAGCCTTCTGTGATGGTATTTGCTTCTTTTAAATGCGCTTCTCCTTTCCTGAGTAGTCAGCACATCTCCCTCTCAGGGCAATATTTACTCCTAAGAGTGCCAGTGGCCAAACTTTGCAGCACTTCTGAGGGTTCCACAAGGCAATAAATTGAATATAGCAGAGTGTGTGAACTCCTGCAACTCCTGGCTGTATATATTATACCGAAGTGGGAGATGTGCTGATTATCACATAATGCAGATGCATTATGTAAAGAATAGGCACCAAGAGGAAAGAGCGTGCTCTGGTTTTATCACTCACTATTATGAGAAGGAAAGGACCCAAGTATGTATAATTATAAACTGCAAATGTCATGCCTCCTCCTGCTTCTTCCATCATCCAGAAAAATCAGCACATTAAGAAGGAAGCAATGCCCTGGATCTTGCCTATTAGCCTTACAAAACCAGGGAACAAAAAGTTCACAACTACTCTCTGCAGTAAAAGAACTTCTATATCTCCAGAGTTAAGTTCTGATTTTAGTTCTCAGGGCACTTAAAAAAAGAAGAAATGTGATTAATCTAGTGAAGGATGAATATCCACTAGTGGTCAACAGCAGCTGCTTCAAAAGGAAATGGAGAAAATGCAAAACAAAGGGACTGAATCAAGCGATGCATCTTTCTTGACATTGACAAGAAATCCTCAGATTTCAATTAAACCATATCTAACTAGCCCCCAAACCTATAAACTTTATGGCTTAGCCATTGCATTTCTGTTTTCTTCCTTCAGCATGTTCTTCTTCATGTGCATATTCATGAAGTGGTGACTTCCAGAGGGAATGGCCTTTTAGAACCATCACTGACTAAATCTGAAAAAAATCCCCCAAACAATGTACTGTGAATTCACTCTCCACCTCTGAGTGAAATCTTTTACAGGCAGGATGCTTATGAGGTGTGTCCTTTTCTTATTCTACTGCTCAAATTATTTCATTTTGTTCCTGAAAGCAGGTGGAAATCCATGTCTGCACAACTGTGCTGAAGATACTCTCCTAGTAAAGATGAGGTTCATTTGCCTATTCATTTTTAGCTATTCACGCTGCTATGCTTTGTTTTCTCCTTCAATTTCTTAATATTTTGTTTCCTATCTTTGTCTTCTATTGTATTTAAAGAACCTTTTATGTTTATCTTAATATTCTTCCGCAGTATTGCTTCATTATTCCCATTTGTACTGTCAGTGCCCTCTTTATGGTCCCTCTGTTTCCTCACATAAAATTCTAACAATACTGCAGATCTTTCCTTTCCTATAATTTTTTAAAGCTCTATTTTGCTTTCATTTAACTTAAAAGACATATCAGTCATCCCCAGTGAAGTTTAATACCTGTTTTTACATAATGGCATATTCTCCTTTTAAGCTCATCTGTCACCAGTAATATTTAGCTAATTTTGTCAGCCTTATCTCTCTCTAATAAGAATGGTCTGTTTATATTTTTTATTAGGAATTCTTCCCTGTTAGGGTGATGAGGCTCTGGAGCAGGTAACCCAGAGAAGCTGTGGCTGCTCCTGGATCCCTGGCAGTGTCCAAGGCCAGGCTGGACAGGGCTTGGAGCAACCTGGGATGGTGGAAGGTGTCCCTGCACAGGGCAGGGGGTTGGAACAAGATGATCTTGAAAGTCCCTTCCATCCCAAACCACTCTGTGGTTCTAAGGTTCTATGATTAATGGTATTAAATGTGACCTTTTGTAAGTTTTTTTAACCTGTGTTTCTATACAAAATACCATCCAGCAAGTGAAATTTGAAACTTTAATTAATCAATCAATGCTTATCATCATGACAATAAAATAAAATAAAATAAAATAAAATAAAATAAAATAAAATAAAATAAAATAAAAATAATAATTTTTTCCCTTTTCTGAAATAGTGTCTAAGAATCAAATCCATTATCAAAGCCTGTTCATTTGACATTACAAGTGTTATCCACCTTCTGGTATCTCTTAAACACAGTGGTTTTTTTCTCCTTTATCTCTTGATCCTTAGATGTTACAATTCATTTGCAGTAAATTTAAGTCCTCAGTTGTTACTGTGATTTTAGATCTTTGAGAACATCTTGTGACCTTAGATTGAAGGATGATGAATGTTTTCTGTTGTGTTACTCAATAGCCAATAAATCAGCCCAAACTCTTTCTTAAAATTCTCTAACAGAACTGCAGAAACCATGATTCATTTATGTCCTGCTTTTCCTTTTCATTACCACCCTGGAGAATTGAAGGAAAGCTGAATGTTGATTAAAGTACAATAAATCCAACAACACAGGATTTCTAACAGAAATTTTCAAAGATCTTAGATCTCAAAGGACAAAAATCAGCATAATTTCAGAGAAGCAATATTGATAAATAGATTGGCCCTGGCTGGAGGTGCAGCTGTGGGTTTGTAGAGTGGTTTGTAAGCCATGAAGAACATTGCACTCATGCCTTTCTGGGTGTTTGCTTTATTTGTTCTGTATTTTTTGAGGCTGTTGACCAATTCCACCCAAATCTAATGGGCAAATAAATTGACATACTATAAACCCTGCCTTTGCTTTCCTGCCTTTCAAATTAAGAAGTTGGATAGAATAGAAGCACCCTATTGATTGCTCTGGTAAGTATGAAGTTCAGGTCAATCCTTATTAAAACACAGAGTATGTGCCTTCACATGGGACACTATGAGCAGAAAAAGGGAGATTTTGCTGAAATTTGAAGCTTACTGGGCAGCTCAGACACAAAGAAATACAAACCCAGTCTTTACTAGCTCCATAATTTGCGAAATATTTGAAGAATTTAATGGTCATGTGATAGCAGTATTCCTTGTCTTTGGGCACATAATGGTTACAATTCTTAAACTTATATTTTAAAGAGCTACAGCTGCCTATGAATTTGTGAGTGCTCAGGTTCCTTGAATTCAAGCCTCAAGGAACCTGAATTGGGTGCTCACAAAATGATCAGAAATAAATTCACACAGGAAATCAGTAAAAGGACAGGATGAAATGGCCTCAGGCTGTGCCAGGGGGGGCTCAGGTTGGAGATTAGGAGGAATTTCTTCTCTGAAAGGGTGGTCAGGCATTGGAACTGCCCAGGGAGGTTTGGAGTCCCCATCCCTGGGATTGTTCAAGGAATGGCTGGATGTGGCACTCAGTGCTCAGGTCTGCATGACAAGGTAGGGATGAGTCAAAGGCTGGACTTGATGATGTTGGGCATTGTTTCCAACCTAAATTACTCTGTGATCCTGTAATTATAAAGTGCATTTTCCTCCTGTTTTAACTGAAAAAAAATTACTGGCATATTTCATAGTCCATTTTCAACTAAGATTTTCTGTAGCAGGGCACAAAATGAGTTTTCCACACTCAAAGCATTTACAGTACTAATAAAGAGGAAAGCACATTTGATGAGCGAGCTTTGCAAAGAGTCATTGAGCACTCATCTCCAATTTGTGTTTTTGATGCTTTCCCACAGTGTTAGCAGAGGCCCTCAACAAAACTCTCAGAAGAAACACATTATTACATCTTCATTCAACTGAAACTGTGACAATTCACAGGAGCCCCATTCTGCACACAATACATGCCAGGAAAAGAATCAGGAACAGAATCAGGGCTCTAGGAACACCAGCAGAGGGGAAATAATACATGCACTGCAAACGTGGTGGGGTTTTGCATGAGAAATTAATTAAAACCTGTAAAATTTACACTTTGATGTCAGGAACAAAGCTGAAGTGTGGAAAATCTCTGTTCTAAATTAGGATGAGAAGGAATGTTGTAGGACTTCTTTTTCTTTTCTAGCATTTCTTGGGATAGAGTTTTAACTGAGGAATGATGTATTTCATTGTTAAGGTATTTCACAGCAGTGTGACATCACTCTGGGGTATGTTAATTATGTAACATTGGCACCAAGGCAAAATTATGATGTCTTTTCTCTTAATAGCACGCTGTTAATTAGAATTCTCAAATGAGGAGGAGTTGTTGTTCATAAAGCTTTTTCAGAGAGAGAAAATGAGTCTTTGTCCTGACTGCAGGGTGCCCAATGTCTTTGTGAGTAACTAATCTGGGCTAATAAACACAACAGCAAAGACAAGAGAAAGCAGGAAGATGCAGATGGTTCCATCAGACAGTGCCTTGGGTCCAGTGTCTTTACAATACTATAAATCTCTTCAATCACTTTAAAAGTCATAGCATTATTTAGGTTGGGAAAGACCTCAAAGATCTTTGAGTCCAATCATGAACCCAGCACTGCCAAGCCACCACTAAATCAGGTGTCTAAGTTCAGCATCTCTGTGAAAACCTGAAATAAAACAAAATCTCACACACAGACCTCCTTCAATAACTGCATTAAGCCTAGCAAATGGGATAAGTATATAAATATCCTCCCAGAGATATTTAGTTCAGCTTAGTACACACATTCATTGTCCTGCCAATACTTCCACCTTCAGTGCTAAATTACTGTTTTCAGCAGTGAGATGCTTCATTAGCACAAAAGAAGTTGTTCTTCATCTTCTCCAGTCATCCAGCAATTTGTGCTGTTGATTTTTTTGGAAAAGGCTCCCAGCAAGTGGTGAAATTGAGTACCTGAAGGATCTGAAGGAGGGACTGGTGTACTGGAATTACCTCTTCTGTACCAGCACAGGCAGTAGGAGGAGGCCCCAGACTTTGCTGTTTCATTGCTGGCTGGCTGATAATTCCAGATTTACTTTCTCCCATATGCTGTGCCGTACAGACAATGGCACAGAGTGTGTCTAGAGATTGTCTTGGTTACACATCATCATGTATTCAGTGCAGCAACTCACATCAATACCGAGTGGCTAAACTTATTGTAGCTCCCTACCTAAGGAGGCAGGACCTCTGCCTGGGAGGAGAGAAAAAGTAAAACAAAGCATTGCAGCTCACTTAATTTTCAGGTGTAATGGTGCTTGAAAAAGTATCTTGACTTCTAATTTTTTTTTTTTTTTTTTAATGTTATTACATTCTGGGTGTTTCATTTGTATCTTGCCTAGTAAATAGAATTATTATTATATAAGTGCAACATAATACTACTACTCATGCACCAGCCAATACACAGTGTGTTAGTTTTATTAAACTTCAAGCCTAGATGGTTGCTGAGCGTTGGAAAGTACATTACTAATACAACTGAATTGATTTTGTTGAACCCATTGAAGGTAAAAGCATTGGGCATAATTTGTCTACATTTCTGAAAAAAAAAAATAAAATTAAAAAAACACCCACATTTGAGACTTTACTACACAATAGATCCATTTATAAAGCCAGACAGCATAAAGCAGAGTAAACAATATCCTGGAAAATTGACACAAAGGTCAGTTAAAAGGAAAACATGCAGAACAAACTGATTATGTTCAGGTTGGTAAAAAATGCAGCATTAAAATAATTCTTAGTGTTGTCTTTGTAAGGACTGTTCCAAAGCTTATTAATCTCAGTATTTCATGCTTTGTTCTTCCCACTTTACTAAAGATCAGATGCTGGATGGGTGCATTCACCTTTCAAGCTGGTCCTGGGAAAATTGTTCCTATAAAATACAAAAAATACATTATTTTGACCCCCTATGCACATCCATCAGGACTAACAGAATATAACTTATTCTACCTTGTCATCATTCAGCACAAAGAAAAGAGAATGGATGAAATAAAATCTCCCCCAAACTTTTTCAGGATCATGTAGCAAACTAGCGTGTGTTGGTGAGGTGCAAACCCAATGGAGCCCCTATCCAGCAGGTTCCCATGAAATACATCTGCATTTCTGGATCAGCTGGAAGCAGAACTGCCAAAATACACTTGACTGGTAAGAATATTTCCTGCTCAGTTCATCGCTATCCAGAGAAATTTGTGAGCACATAATAATGTCTTTTTGTTGGAGACAAAAATGTGTGTTAATTATGAAAAAAAAATAAAAATTGGAAGTAGGTAAAAAAGTGCTATTTCATATTTGTGAGTTGTGTGCTATGAATAAAAATCAGCCATCCTTGACCTCTGTGTCTGATGAAAACCTAAGTGGGAGGATGAATTCTGATAGAGAGATAAGATGCTGAGAAAAGAAAGGAGTAGATTTATTAATGTGTCTGGGATTGTAACTAATTCAGAAATAAGTCATGGACTGAAGTGTAACCAAGGACTGGAATATAAATAGTTTGAGCAGAACAATGGGAGTCTGGAGTGGAAGCAAAGTGACAGGGTCAGTAATGGAAGGAAATACAAATAAACTCCAAAGCAGAAAAGATGTATGGAGAAAAGGAAATTTCAGGGGTATTGCAGGTCTGTGGAAATATAATAATGAGAAATGCAGCATCAACCCTAGGAAAATGCAATGTTTTTGGACAAGATTTTGTTGTGAACAGGAATTATTTTAAGTCAGATCTTTGTCCTTCCATACAGAATCTAATGGGCCTCTTAAATGCCTCAGGATAAGAGACTATATTTTTTTATTTGATTAATCTCTATTTCATCTACATTTTACCTCATTGTGGCTTTGTTATTTTCCTTTTTTATTTGAATGCTGGACTGATGTGACATTCCCTAAAGAGGTTGTTGGAGTTAGAAAAATTTGGCCTTGAGGAGATGCAGCAGAAAGTTCTGGAACTAGAAGCCTTCATATGATGAAGGATAAGAATACCTCTAGTCAATCCATTTATTTATTTTCAATGTGTTTTTAGAAACTTCTAAAACAGCTTTGGTGATACCACAAAACACGTCACTAGGTACAGAATTGTGTCAGATCATGCTCTGACACACCCCAATGGTGTCAGGGCTGAGGTCTGTGTTCAGGTGTCTGTGTCTCCACCAAAAACCCAGATTATCATGTTCTCATTCTGTCAGAAGAGTTTCAGGGCAAATGTAGGAAACTGAGGCATAAAAGGGCAAGAAAAAGTTACTCTGAGTTATTCAAGGACTCTGTATTAGGAGCTGGATCCAGAAAGCACTGCTCTTGGATCTCAGACAAGTGTGGAATTCTTTCAGGGAAAAAGCACCATGAAATCTTGCATTTACCCTGCCATTAACATTGACAATCTCCCTTCATTGTGCAGAAAGACTCAATGAACTTTGTTCTCAAATCTTGTAACTTTAGGAAATTAAATAAAGTTCAGAATAAAAATGCAAATGGCAAAAGCATTTTGTCTACTTAGGATATTCTCTTCTCAGCAAATTTTGGCTACCTTCCTATTCCCTAAAACCAGACATGTTGGAGATCCTCAAGAAGAATTAACAAGCTGTACTTTCAGTTTTGCATATGCCTTGCTTAGAAAATCACATTCTTTTACAAAGAATAAAGCCAGGAGGATAATATCTTAGATCTTCCCCTCTGAGTGCCAGCAGTCCTCCAGTCTTGTAATATCCATGAAGAGTTTTGTAAATTCACTCCACATTAAAACCAGAATGTCCATGTCACATGTGTTAATCACACACTGGGATACATCCATGCCACAATAAGGCACAGGATAGAAAGCCAGGTACATTTCCACTTTTGGAATACTTTAAAAGCAGATCAAGCTTAAGAGTGGAGAGAAAACCATAGAACCAAAAGTATGCTGAGTTGGAAGGGGGCCCTCAATGATCATGGAATCCAACTCCTGGCCCTGTGCAGGAGAATCCCAAAAACGACACCATTTTCCAAAATGCTTTGGTCCATGGCATGGCTCAGAGGATGATGGGTTTTATTAGTCAAGCTCCACAGCATTTTGCAGGTTTTTTTTTTTTAAACAAAACCTTCAGGTTCAAAGTGGGTGGCTCAGGGGCAATGGGGAGTAGAAAGACCCCAATAATGGAATGCTTGTATCATGACATGAGGAAACATAGGGGATATAAAAGATCTTTCTTGTCCTCTGAAAGGTAGAAGGCTGGACATGCTATTAAATTTAATAATGAAATGAAATACAATAGGAAGGGCAAGGAAAAGTCTTGAAGGAGGTTGAAGCAGGAAGAGCTGTCAGACCTTTGAACAGGAGCACATTCCCCTTTACCCCTCCAGGGTTTTATTACCCTGCCTGATGTTTCAGCCTTCACAGAAAAGCTTTTTTAACAGCTCCCCTCAGTTCTTCCCTGACCATTCTCATACCCATGTTAGGGCACACAACTGAAATAAGGATCAAGGAAAAAAACAAGAGAAAACAATCCCAGTTCGACAACATTTTCTGGTTGTGTGTACTACCCAATCTACATTTGCTGTAGATTGCACATAACCCATAGATCTCACTTCAAATCTGGACTGGATTTGTGTTTGTAAATCTGTTAAGTAAAAAAAAAATAATAATTTATAATACATATGTATACTTTTAAAATTTTCCTCTTAAAATAGGATATTTGGACAGTTTTTTAAGCCCTGAAGTAGTAAACACACCCCCTTTATAATAATGGTCAAGAGGCTTCACACAGTCGATTTGCACAGATTTACACTGCTGAGGAGCTATCTTCTATGGACCCCACTGAAAACACTGCCCAGCAGATATTCTTGTCCTTCTCAGCACTTTCAGTAAATTAATCAAGTGCAGAAAATTGTGGCTTTTCAGAAGAATAATCCCTGCATGATTTATCATGTTGGTTTTTCACTGTACACAAGTTTGTCCCAAGACTTTTTGAGTGTTTATTTGAACAAGCACAGAGAGTCGATATTACTGGAAGAGTTTATTAATTTGTGTTCCTTACCTGCCTCATTTTCTAGGACTGTACAGACACTGCACTATCCACCTTTCATGACCATTAAAAAGAAGGATTCTGTTTGCAGTCAAGATGTGTGAATAAATTAAAATGTTTATTAATGAGATCAGACAGGTGTTCAAGAGATTTCCCAAGAGGTAATCAGTAGACTGAAGCCCAGTTTCCAGAGTGAAGGATCACAGAAGCACTTCTATAATCATCTTGTCTTAACCTTCCTCTGTGCTTGGCTCAGGCCTTTACATAGCAGCGTTTTTATTGAAAAATTCACTTGATTTTAATTAGGTTTTCAGCCACATGCAACCTCCCAGTTAAAGACATTACCTCCTATCCATATTGTGCTCAGTTTTTGGAACTGTTTTGCATGCTGCCAAGAGAGAGGAGGGTTAAAGTATCTTCTGAGCAGAACCAAGTCCTGCAGATTGGTGCTAATAAGGTTTGCCAGGCTCCAGCTAATTCCATGTGTTTTCACACATCAGCTCTGCTGGGTTATCCCACTGGCATTGGCAAAACACTGCAAACACATGGAATTATTACACAGGATTCACAGAATGACCAGGTTGGAAGAGACCTTCAAGACCATCGAGTCCAACCCAGCCCCAACACCTCAACTAAACCCTGGCACCCAGTGCCACATCCAGGCTTTGTTAAACACACCCAGGGATGGTGACTCCACCACCTCCCTGGGCAGAACTTTATCACCCTTTCTGTAAAAAACTTTTCCCTGCTATCCAACCTGTATTTCCCTTGGTGCAGCTGGAGGCTGTGTGCTCTGGTTGTGTCAGTGCTGCTGGAGAAAGAGCCCAGCCCCAGCTGAGCACAGGCCCCTTTCAGGAGCTGTGAGAGTGATGGGGGCAGCCCTGAGTCTCCTTTGCTCCAGGCTGAGCACCCCCAGCTCCCTCAGGGGTTCCTCACAGGGTTTGTGTTCCCAGCCCCTCTCCAGCCTCGTTGCCTCCTCTGGACGCGCTCGAGCATCTCAACGTCCTTCCCAAACTGAGGGGCCCAAAACTGGGCACAGTAGTCCAGTTATGCAATTAGTTGGACCCTGGCAAACCTTATTAGCCCAGATTACCACAAAGGCCTTACTTGTTCCAGACCTGCCTTGAATATCTCTATTCTGTGCTCTCAGGAATGAAAGGGGTTTGCTAACCCCACCTGGTGCTGACCCTGACAGACCTGAGGCAGCTTTGCACAGCTCCGCGTGTTTTGTCTTCATCCCAAACACCTCAGCTCTGGCTGCTGCTGAAGATTTATCACTATTTTATCACTACTGCTGCATTAATGCAACTGAGCTATTCCTTGACCCGAGCTGTCGCTGTGAGTTATGGGACCGGAGCAGCAGGAGATTTATCCCTTCTGTTTTATTGGGTGTTTGATGTTTTGAAAAGGGAGGACTCCCATTGCCCCTACTCTGAAAGGGCTTTAAATTCACTTGCCTGGAGCCAGCTGTTGTGTTTTGATGTAGTTTCATTGAAGTTGGTGGAGTTATGTCAGGAAACCAGGTTACAAGGGAAAAGATTAAATGCCACGTACTTATTTCATATTGCTCTTGATCTCTTGTTAACATCTTATATACGATTTCCACATTTGCTTTGCTAAGGAGATGTATTCCAAGCATTTCCTTGGAACAAAAAGTTAGAGGGATTCCTACAAATATATATATGAAATCAATGATTTTATGCAATTTCAGTTTGAAAAACATTAACAAAGGAACAAACAAATGGTGCTGGATTCAAATAATGTCATATGGGTTTGCTCCTTTATTTTTTTTAAACTCCAGATGTCTGTTTAAATAAATTTTTCCTGCTCAACAAAATCCTAACTGTAATTTTTTTTTTAATTTGGTATGGCTTTGACTTGTATAGACAGCTAGTTGTCAAGGAAATAATCTATAATATTGGAATAATATGTCAGTTCTAGACTGAGCTTTTTAAGCTGAAATACTGAATTAGTACTTTTTATAAAAGGTTTTTGATCCACTATACACTTCACCTGAGGGAAAAATTAACAAACATTGAACCAATAAACTACAATATATTTTTTAAATTCCTCTTGTAATTACCAGAGTTAGCCACAGAAAAGAAATATACTGAAGAATGAAATTTGGCAGGCCTCCTTCAATACTAGTAGTAAAGAAAAAAAATGTTTTTTAAAGTCAAGGAAAATATAAAATCAAAACCTCAACATAAATATAAAATTAAAATCTCAATGGAAACATAAAATAAAGGATTTCCTTTTGGAAACATTGGATTTCTCTGTCCAGCCCATCAGCAGCATAAAAGACCAATCTGGCCTTCCATCAATGCTCAAAAATATAAAAAATAAATTTCAACTCATTCAAAAGCTGGCTTTATACCATGTAGACAGTATGACTACAATGAGGACTTCAGCACAAAAAGACCTAAAAGATGGATAAAAATTGAGTGCTGCTATCCATACACAGCAGAATGTTAACTTTACAATGCTTAATAGCATCCCCAATTGGAATTGTGACAGAGAGAAGGAAAAGCAAGAAGAACTGAACCCCTGGGAATTAATGAACTGACTGTCCCTGGTAGTTGAGGGAAATCTATTTGCAGAAGCAAATTGACCTTGCCAGTGAGATAGAGACACAGATGTTAAATGATGTAACCAGGCTCCAAATCTGCTGAATCACATGTAGCTCTTGCAGCAGTGAAGAAAGTGGTGGAGGCTATTTTTGCTAGCATAAAGGACATTTTAGTCAGAATAGAAGCGTCTCTATTGAATCCTCAACGGATGTCTATGTGAAAATGTGAAAAATTTATTAAAAGTCTATTGTCCCATCTGTAGAAGACATTTGAGAGACTGAAATCATTAATGTTGCTAAAATCAGAGGATTTTTCCCCATTGTAGCAAACTGCAAGGAAAGAGCTGCTCATCTGTGACTGCTGAAGCTGCCCCTCCCCAAGTACAGAATTTGGGCTGTGACAGGAACTTGGGATGAGAAAAGGGGATATTATTGTCCAATCCCAGGTCTAGGGAGAAGAATGTATCCAGAAGTGATCCTGGAAGAGAGACTGGGATGCTGATAGTTCAAACAACCAGAGGAAGCTGCTATGCAGATTACCTGAGGATGAGCCCAGCCCAGGCTGCAGCTGGTGATGAATGAGATAAGGAAAGAGGGGAACCCTGTGAGGCAGGAACTGTCTCCTTGTCCTTATCAGAGAACTCAGCTGTGGGAACTCCCCTGCCCAGGAGGTCCTGGGGCATTCACAGGTGGCCTGAAGGTGCTCACTCTGCTGAGGGGCCGTGATGGGCCCAGATGTGATGGGCAGCTGTATGGAATTGGAAGGCATCAAAGACTCCTGAAGTGTCCCCTGATCCACAGCATCACATCATCCAGGTGTCCCTGATCTACAGCATTCCATCCTCCAGGTGTCCCTGATCTACAGCATTCCATCCTCCAGGTGCCCTGATCCACACCATTCCATCCTCCAGGTGTCCCTGATCCACAGCATTCCATCCTCCAGGTGTCCCTGACCCACAGCATTCCATCCTCCAGGTGTCCCTGATCCACAGCATCACATCATCCAGGTGTCCCTGATCTACAGCATTCCATCATCCAGGTGTCCCTGATCCACACCATTCCATCTTCCAGGTGTCCTTGATCAACACAACATCATCCAGCTGAAACGCCCCACCCCAGGGGAGGTACCTGGGTGTTCCTACCTGAATCTGAGTGAATATAAACCCCAAAACTCCCCCCCCTCCCTTGGGAATTTCCTGGGAAATTTTTGTTGCTACCCAAAAGATCCAGTCTGTGACCAACACTATGACCATGAGTGTTCAGCAACCAGATCTCATTGTGAGGTGTATGACCGGTGAGATCTCCACATTGTTGTCCTTTCCTTTTTTTTTCTTATACCTATTCTTAAGTGATTTTTTTTATGCTTTTATATTGTCATAGTGCTATAGATAATAGAAACCAAAATGGCTATATGCCTGTTTTCCTGTGCAACTAAATTATTCTGCAATAAGCTGTACACGTGTGTATTTATACACCCTTCATTTGGTGTTTTTTGACTCTAATTTGCCCCAAGGGATTTATTAACAGGAACCTGGGTTGTCATTGCCTTCTGTAAACGGTTGCAATAACATGAAACGTGTAAAACACAGATCCAACCTATTTTTTTCAGGTTTTCATGTTTTTAGGGGACTTTTTTCCAAAAGTAATAATTCTAAATGAAACCTCACATTTCCCCACACTTACAACAAAACTCGGTTTGCAGGTTAAATTAGCTCATAAAGGATGCCTTTGGTGTTGTTATTTAACTAAAGATGTGTTAGATTGGAAAGGTTTAGTTGACCTGAAGATGTGTCTAGAGCAATCTGTGGAAGAGAAATCCATTAACAATTGCTCAGTGCAAAGCCAGTGGTGGAACCTGTGCAAATACCTGGTTCTGGAAGGACAGATGCATAGAGAAATCTAGGTATAAGCTGGTCCTGTTCTATCAATCTTTCCTAGGCACCTGGTTCAGCCACTACTGCAAACAATTCTGGTTTAGTGGGATTTTGGTCGGGAGTGAGAACAATTCTGATGTTTTAGTGACATCCAGACTCAGGTAAGATCAGTTTTCACACAGTGGTTTATTCTGGCCTGGGAGAAAAAGGTTATTCCACTAATGTGAGGTATGTGAGAGGTCAGACCTGGAGTTTGACTCTAATATTGTGTACCCAAGCTTTAATATGGGTGTCTTGTTCACTCCGGAAGCATATCCTAGGACTTTGCAAGTAAGGACATTCCTTGATTGAAACTACCTTTATTCAACCTTTCTTTTTGGTTTCAAAACAAAAACCTGGCTTTGACTAAAGGTAGAATGCAAAGCAAAACTCAACTGAATGATAAATCTGGCTCATGGCTGCAGCACCCCAGCTTCTCAGTGGGATTTCATGGAAGGTCCAAGATTAGGTCAGGAAAACAGCTTGGATCAGGTTGAGTAAAAAGATGAAAGTAAAAACTATGTTCACTTAGATCAGCTCCCACTGATTAAACCTTAGGGTTCACAAACTGCATTGTTGTTTGCTTTCTGATATAAATTGAAGTAATTAAATTACAGATTGTTAATAATGTCAAGAAACATGATAATTCCTTTTACCTGCAGGCACAAACCAAATGTTGTTTCCTGGAATGGGGTTACAGTGGTGAATTCAAGGCAAGACCTCAAATTAATTAGCTCGGGTACAGATAACAGCCTAGCTTGAGCTGTGTGCAGTGTGATGTCAAAATCACACCCAAAAAAGTTTATGAACATAGAGGAGGTTGGTTTATCTTGTTGCAATCTCAATAAACTAATCCTTATTAGTGACAATGAAATCTGACCAGATGCCATTTAACTATTGCTGCATATCTTTGAGGACTTAAAGAGAAAAATGTTTATGTGGTTTTAAAGAGCACTGTATGTGTGTAAATATGGCTACAAACACTGATAAACTTCTTCTGAATTTTCTAGATTCAATAAAAACCAAAAATAACCAAATATCAGGAAGATTTCTCTCTTTCTGGGAAGATAATTAAATAGATGCACCTTCCATTCTCCTTAGAATTCACTGTTTGCCATATTTTAATACTGCATTTATAAGAGGAAAATGGAAAATTAAAAAAGCATGTCAATGCATTCAGCTGTATTTATAAGCCTCCTTTTTGCCAAGTGACACAGGGTGCTATAAAGATAGTAAAGTCAAGTTATAATCACAAAAAACTGTTATGAATGCATGTTATGAACTAATTAGAGAAAATACAACCCCCAAAATTAGACCCAAACGTAGCACCATTAAAAGCAAACAGTAGAGCAAGACAACAGGTTGTTAGTGTTGTTTCAGGAAGTTTAGAGAAACTCCAATTTTATTTTTTTTTAACTTGCATTTTGTTGTGGGTTTTCTACCTTAAAAGACATAAGGCAGGATTTTCAGACATCTCAAAAATCTCATTAAATATTTATGTGCCTGAAACTTATCCATGGATGGAATAGAGAATGCTGACCCTAGGCAGCTGGGCTTTCTGCAACGTGTGCCAAAGAATAGCTTGAAAAACGCCTCTTCTTAACTGAGGAACAACTTAAAGTTGTCAGCAAGAAGGACACGTTCCCTTCCAGAATTTGTGTGTGAAAATCAGGGCTGCCAGCAATTACCTCTGTCCTTTCAAGACTGACATCCTGAAATTTTCTCTTCCATCCATTAGAAAAAAAAAAAAAAGGATTCAGACTTCATTGCTGAAATGTACAGACTTCATAAACATTGATTTTTTTTTTTTTCTATGGAGGTAATTTACTCTGCTTTCTGGTGAGCTCTCTTCTGAGAAAAGATTGATCTGTGTTTGGACCTCTTCCAGGAAAAGGTGAGAATTCAACCAAGTCTTCTATTCATTTTTACAGATGGCCACACTAATCAAGTTATGTTATTTGAAAAGAAAATGTCTGGCATTTCATATTGGGAAGAGCTTTGCATTTCTGATTTGTGTTAGATAGACTGAGCCTGTTTATTGAAGTCAGGCCTTGGGGATTTAGGCAGGGGAGGAGATGCATTTCAGTTGAGTTTAGACTTTGACAGCATCAATGTCTAACAATAAGGGATCTTTCCAGTGTCAAGGGGGAGAAGTGAGAACTTTGAGTGATTGTTTTGTCTAATCTCCTTAAGTTTCAGGTTCATTTTTTAATTTAAAAATTCTTTTCACTGCTTAATTTATATTTTTTTTTCTCAAAGGGCACCCCTGTTTATAAGGGGGTTTACTAGGCCCAAGAAAAATTAATTAACTGATTTAATCCATGGTCATTTATGGATTATTAGACAATAAAAGTGAAAAAAAAAAGGTTGAAAGCAGCATCAAGTCATTATGCCTTTGACTCAAACCCCAGTCAATCAAAGAGTTGCCATTTCTGATTAATATTTATCTTCCCTGGCCTTCAATGTTTAGAGTGATGGAAATTATGTAGTTCTTTCAGGTAATCTATTAATTATTTCATGGTCCTCACCATGAGCCACTAGGAAAGTTTCCCTCCAGTTCAACATAAACGTCCCCAGACAGAATTTTAAGCCTCTTGTTTTTCAGCTGATATATGGTCATGGAGAAGAGGCAGTTTCTGGTGTGCAGTAACCCTTCTGTGCATTTCAGTACTGCTAACATGTCTTCCTTTCTCACTTTTGATAATGGGGGACTTTCTTCTTAACAACCAGAATTCATGATATTTTTACTGATAAGACCATGAAAAACAGAGAAATATATTTTATTTTGGGAGGACCCCCATGGCAGGAAGGAATGTTGACTCTGACTCCATGTTCTCAGAAGGCTAATTTATTATTTCATGATACTATATTGTATTAAAGAATGTTATACTAAATTATACTAAAGAATTCAGAAAGGATACTTACAGAAGGCTAAAAAGAGAATAATGAAAACTCCTGACTCTCTCCAGACTCCCAATACAGCTTGGCCCTGATTGGCCAAAGAGTGAAAACAACTCACAGCAGAATCCAATGAAGCAATCACCTGTGGGTGAACAATCTCCAAACACATTCCACACGAGCACAACACAGGAGAAGCAAATGAGATAAGAATTGTTTTCCTTTTTCTCTGAGGCTTCTCAGCTTCCCAGGAGAGAAATCCTGGGTGAAGGAATCCTGTTAAGAGAATGTGAAAGTCATAGAAAGATTGTTAAAATTCTTTCACTGCTTTTAAAAACTGAGGCTTTTGTTTTTTCTCTTTAACTGAAGTGATTTTATTAATGCCAGTTTGACAGTCTGATGTTGTTTGACCCCAGCTGGCAGCTCAGTACTACACAACCCCTTGCTCATTTTCTCAGTCCCCTGGCATAGTAGGATGGGGAACAGAATCAAAGACAGGTAAAACTTGTGGATTAAAATAAGAACTAATATAATAATTGATAATGTAAAGAATGAATTACTAATTATTTAAATAAAGTAAAATATATTTAAAGCATGATGGAATAGTTTGGGTTGGGAGGGACCTTTTAAAGAACATCAAGCCCCTTGGGGAGGAACAGAGTTCATTTTCTTCACAGTATCAGTGATGGATGTTTGATCCCATAGCCAGGAACAATGCCATTTCAATTGACCCTTCCTAGGAATTGTGAAATTCCTCCATCATTTTATGTATCCCTTGATAATAAAGACCTAAATGAAAAAATAAATTAATTAAAAAATGGGATCTGTTTGACTAAGTGTGTTAAAATAATGTTTTCCTTCACAACTGGGACAGCCTAAAACAATGGCCACTATCAGTAATAGTGGCCAGAAAAACAACTTGATTGCTTTTCAAAGTGTGTCCATTCTTTGGTAATCTTTCAAAAGACTTTTGTTTAACCAACAGCTGTTCCCACCATTAGAATCACCATTAAGGTGAATCTCTTCCTAGTGTATAATTTCTTCCTTCTGATTTATCCTGTAGTTCAAAAGCATATACAGAAACGTGAAGATAAGGGGGAGGAGAAATGACATCTCCCTTTGAAATGCAACTGATTTCAGGCAAACAACTTATGTTTTCACTATTTCAACATTAAATATATACTTCACATTAAAAGCAATCAGGCCAGAAGACAGAGAAGCAATTAAAGCCAAAAGAGACAGAGAGGAAATGTTTCGGTAGCAGTTCTTTTTCTTTTCCATTTTTTTCCCCTCCCTTTCTTCCTCCATGAAGCCAATTTCATTTTCAGAGCCTGAAATTACATTGCAATCTCAAAGCAATTTCTCTTCTTTTTGCTGGAATACAGAGATTGCCAGTTTCTGCTGTTCTAGGGGTTTTTTTTTTCACCCTCTGTAAAACAGAAGGCTTGCAGGAGTACTATTTTGACAGGCACTAAAAAGAAGGCAGAGACAGGCTTGGTGTGGAAGTGCTTTAAAATCTCGTGTGCAGTGTATTGTGTTACAGCACAGTCATCTGACTGGAAGCAAAACACAAGTCCTGTCTCTGTGATAAGCTTCTCTCCAAAAGAAGTGAAACCAACTGCAACACAGTCCTGAAGCACAAAAGGGCTTAGGTCTGATTTTGAGGGTGAATAAAAAACATCTTCCTGAACAAGAAGGCGTGAAGACTTTGGTCTCAGGAATTGCATTTGAGGTGCTTATCACTGGTTGAGCAAATGAGATCACCACTGTTTATCACTCAGATTCAAAATTAAGCACAGATCAAAATGAAAATCACATTAAAGGTCTTAATTTAATTATTCATTAAGAACCCTAAAGTAAAATGGCAGCAGTGAACTTCACTGTACAGTCAGTAGTAGGAAGGGCCATAGGCTGGGACTTAGTACTGAACAAAGCACAATCTCTTTTTCTTTTTGTGCATTTCATGCTTTTATTGTAGATCCTGGATTGCCAGCACCCTCCAGTCTTTTTATCCCATCATGATGAACAGGAATAATTATGGCTGTGCCTGCCTTTACCTCTCAGAGAGGGAGCCTATTGTATTTGCAGGGATCCCTGTGGCAGGAAGGAATGATGAATCTGACTCCAAGATTTCAGAAGGCTAATTTATTACTTTATGATATTATATTATATTAAAGAATACTATGCTGTACTATACTAAAGAACACAGAAAGGATACTTACAGAAGGCTAAAAAGATAATAATGAAAACTCCTGACTCTTTCCAGAGTCCTGACACAGCTTGGCCCTGATTGGCCAAAGAGTGAAAACAACTCCCAGCAGAATCCAATGAAATAATCACCTGTGGGTGAACAATCTCCAAACACATTCCACATGAGCACAACACAGGAGAAGCAAATGAGATAAGAATTGGTTTCCTTTTCTCTGAGGCTTCTCAGCTTCCCAGGAGAGAAATCCTGGGAGAAGGGATTTTATCAGAGAATGTGAGTGTTACAGAGCCCTAGTCCAACAATCATTTGTACCTGCACAGGTGATCTACAACTATAAATACAACCAGCAATTCAGAGAATAAAGGGATGTATGGAGGGTGTTCCCAGAGTGGCATAATTCCTCCCGGGACTCTTCTTTGTTCCCTTGGTGAGGGAATTTGGTCAGATCTAAGGTTGTGTTGGTAATTCCTGACACAAACTCAGATGGGCAGGCTACCATGGCAGCCATCCACCAAACCCACCTGTAGATTCTGCCATAGGAATATAAGAATCTGCACTAGGAATGGTTTGCACTCTGAAGTAAGACAATAATTTATATTAGACAACTTTCCTAAAATGTCCCATGATGAAAAGCATAGGATTTGCATTTTTGGAACAAATCCATTGCTGTCAATGAATCCAATCATGTGAGGAGAACTGCAGAGTTGGAGTCACCTCTTGAAATATGATTAGAACTTTAGAAACTCTCAGAGCCTCCTTAAAGAGTTTAGTAGAGAACAATATTCTCGTTTTAACAATTTATAGGATGGTTAAAAAAGCAATTTTTAAAAGACTCTGATTTTCATTTAAATTCTCTAGGGTTTTTACAATTCTATCTGTGGAACTTGGTATTTTCATGTCTATAATTTATGTACAGATCTGTAAAAGTTTATTGTAATACTCTTACTAAATCCACCAGGCTGTTCCAGAAAGCTCTGTAGCTTGCTATTTTCAGTGCATTTTATTTTGGAAGAGCTGGGGGTTTTGTTTCTTTGCTTTAAAAACACACACACAAAAAACCTGCTGTCATAAAATTCAAGGTGACCAATAAAGAGTTAAAATAACTCACAAGCTTCCTCACTCCCACATGGCTGGCAAGCAGCTTCTGCTTCAGCTGTTGGTAGACTTGCAGCAGGAATGTACACACAGAAATTAATGGTGCTGTTTGTGAAATAAGGAGGAAAAGGGAAAATGTCTCTGTTAACATCTGATCCACCTGGGACAGCACAAGGTAAGCTGTGGACAGCACACTCTGCATCACAACTCTCATCACAGATGAATGGCCAAAGCCTCTGGAAAGCATATGGCTTAAGCAAATTAAGAGTGTCTGGAGCTGTTTACTAATGAGGAAGAAGCAAGCAAACAAAACTGAATGTATTAGTCCATCACTAACTAAAGGGCACTGTATGACAGCAACAAAATAAACAGATAAATCAGTAAAATCCAGTAATCCTGCCAAATAAATCACAGGCTCACTGACAAGTAAATGTAGCCTGCTTTGACTCATAAATAGCCTCACATCCTTACAGGCTAAAAAAAGGCTTTGCAAAGCCTTCCATGCAATCATGTTAGTTTGAATCACCTGTGAAGTAGCAAACAATAGATGGCATTTCATATGAGAGGGAGAATAATTTGGCAGAAAGATGAAGGGTTGTCAAGGTTTGTTACTTTCTCTGATTTTCTCAAAAGACCAAGGCCAGGAAAGGTCTTTGTAACTGGACCATCAAGGGACCCCAGAGACCGTTCTGCCCTGGTGGGAAGGAAGTTCCTGCACAAGAAGCACAGACTAACACTTGTTTGACAACTCAAAAACTCATGTGAAATTTTTAGTGGATTCCTATCAACTTTCAGCAATAAATCAGCCCCTATTTGGACCATCCACTCAGTTCTGACATGAGGACTCATGGCAAGGAACATCAAAGTGTTATGCCTTTAGGGATAATAGTTTCATACTAGTACCATGAGTAAATTGAGAGTCAAACCAAGCTCTGCTGCCCCAAATTAGTCAAATTAGGTTTCATGTTACCTCCTCTTCTTCCAGCAGGGCAGCATAGGGGTTCATGTAAGCTAAGTACATTTCTTGAAAAGCCCTCTGATTTATAACCCTCTTGATTAACTTGGATCAAATTTAAGTCTTCATAATAAACTTTATTCTCATATTCAAAGCAGACCTGTCCAATCCAGTCAGAGTTCAGAAAACCAGTAAAAATATTACACCTACATGTTGTGCCTGACAGCTTTTTACTACAGATGTGACTGAAAGCATCTTGTGAATGTGGTGTTTATGCATTATTCTGGTATATTCTCTTTAATGTTTGCAGAAAAATAAGGTTAACATTACTATGCATAAGCTTGGAATTATGTCTTTATCATCAGAGGTGATTACTTGTTTGCCTTCATCTACCAGCTCTGAACTGTGTAATAGCAAGGCAAGAGAAGAGTTGAGTTTTATTTTCTTTCAAGAACAGACATCTCTGTTGGTTTGGAACATAGCAACCTTACTGGCTTGACCCCTCCACCAAAATAATTTTTCATAGATGATTTCAGAAATGTAAGTTTGCTAGACTATACCTATTCTTTTACAGCACTGGAGTTGTTTCCCGAAATCTGAAGTGGCAGAGTCAAAAACTTCTATTGCTTTGATTTTTCAAAAACTTGAAAATGCTGGTCAATCAGAAATTTTGGTATGAATTTCTGAGACACCCTCTTGTTGAACATGTCTTTAATGAATAATGACAAGGTCAGACTTCTATCCAAGGCATCTTTTCCCAGCTGAGACAAACATGGTAAAGACATCCTGGAAGGGAAGGAAGAGTTAATGGAAATTAATGGATACTTCCAGAATGCAGTTCTATTTCCACACAACCATGTCTGTGTCGTAGCAGACTCTGATATTTTTAATTCAGTGAGATGTTACAAAGGCATGGAATTCTTTCCTGTGCTAAACCTTTTGTGACCACAAGCAATAAAAATGAAATCTGAAGTCCTGGTTAAACTGAGAGTCCATATTCTACACTGAAATTACTGAAATGGTAATACTGCCCATTAGAAAGAGAAAGGAAAATGGAGCAAATGAAAAGCACACAGAAAATCTTTCCTGACAGGGGAAAAAAAAGGAATGGGATGGGTGAATTTTTACAAGGGATTCAGTTAGAAAGAAAATTAGGTACAATTATGCATGGAGATGCTGATAGAAAAAGAGAAAACAAGAAACAGATGATTGACCCTGCTCTGAAGTTTAACACCAAACTTAGAAATAACTGCTGGTTCTGAATGGTGTCTGCTTATTCAGAGTGTGGGATTTCTAGCAACAATTCTGTTCAAAATCCAGAAATTACTGTTCTGATTACCAAGAGTTTAGGAGTGCCAGGTATCCATACAAAACTCCAAAGTTTTTCAGGGAGTTGGGAGACTGGATTACCAATCTCCCTTTTCAGTGTTGGACCTGAAGCCTACTTATCTTGTAAGACTCAGCAGGAAAACCATGTAAGATTTAGACTGCATCTTTAGGAATTGCTTTTCTGGGAAAAGAAGTTGACAGTTTCTTTTAGCTATTGTTCTACCTCCTCAGAACTCTAAAGAGAGGTAATTGTTTGGACAGTGCTGAATTACTCAAAATGCATTCAGACTGCTGAGCAGAAGCCGACTTGACTCCTTTTGGAAAGCTTGGTGAGAATAATTATCTAATTTACAGACACTGCAGAAAATATCTGTAATAAATGATGGTCCCTGTTCAGAACAAAATGCATCTCACAGCCAGATTAAAATACAGTTAATTGTACAGAATGAGGGGGGTGCAGGGGGGACAGAAATAGGATGCAATTTACAAAAGGGAAAACATGCTTTAGAGAGTCATCTCTAAAATACATCTCTAAATATAGAGTGATGATAGACAAGAAAACTAAACCCACAGACTTGAACATCTTTGTGGCTTGAAATCCATGTCCAAGCTATACAGCTGGTGCTCATCTCGAACAGGAAATGTCATTTCTAAACTCTTAGTACCATCTGATTTTAAGGGCCAAGTCACCACAACTGAATTATAATCAAGTGTGTGACAGTTATTTCATTTTCTTTAATTAAGATCACTAGTTCAGAATAATAAAGGTTAGAAAAACATAGGGGGAAATACAGGGGGAGTCAAAGAGCAACCTCATACTTCCAGAAAATGGAGTGTATATAACAGAGACATTTGATCTTCACAAGTCTTCCAGACACTAGGACAAACACCCATCTATTTGAATAATCTTCAGTCTTACTGTCTTAGTGTCAATTATATCTACCCAGGTTCTGTAAAACTCAAGGATGTGATAAAATTTCTAAATCTTCAATGCCAATGTCAGGCTTCCTAAGTGATTTTTTTTGTGTTTCTGGACATGGGAATAATAGCATAGTTTCACAACACAGAAAGTTTCAATCTACCAATCTACCAGCAGAAAATTAAGATTAATGATACAAGGCTTTTAAATAAAAAATTAAACAGCTGCTTCAGCCACTCTAGGCAATACAAGCACATTTTCATTAATGCCATCAGAGAAATGCCACTGTCCTGGATAATGAGGTGAAAATTTATCTGGAGTGATCAAGGTAAAGGCCAATTAATGCAACAAGAAATCAAGGATTTAGTCACAGATCTGAGCACAACTCTCAGTGAATTTGAGGTCTGTCCATAAGATCAACAATTTTTTACTAATAAACCAGGAGTACCAAATAATCAGTTCTATGGAGTAACAACCTTGAAAAGGGATATACAGAGAAGGAAGAATTTATAGAATTTTCATTCTATACCCAGAAGGAAAATTCACATCCAAGGTGTATGAATGCACACCTTTCTAATCTGATCTGCTCATCAACTGATACTGGTTAGAACATCTCCAACACACATGAATGGAACAAAAAAGTGAATTAATATTCTACTGGAATGGGCTGTACTGTGCTGGAATGCAGAATAACCAGGTGCCCTGGAAAATTTGGCACATCAAATCTTGTCCTCACATAGCTGGATATCCACTTGGAAAACCATACACAAAGAGGGATGAACTTCACAGTTCCCAGTGGTGAAAACAGGAAAAAGTGAGAAAAGATGAAGGAAATGTATCCTGATGGATGGCACCAAACAAGAACCTTGGATATCTCTTGGAATGAGGCCCTTGTTGATGACAGACATTCTGTGCTGAAAGCAGCACAAGACAAATATGATGAAGGCTGTGCTGAGGAGACACTAGAACCTAAAGGGTCAGGCACTAGAAGAGTTATAAAAAGGGAAATTCTGGTTGGACATAATGGAAAAAATCCTTTGGTGTGACGGTGGTTAAGGATTAAATCAACCCAAGGGGTTGTGGAACCGCTGTCCTTGAAGATTTTCAGAATCTGACTGGATAAGACCCTGAGGAAATTGATTTAACTTTGTCAGTCCTTCACTGAAAAGTCCTTTTTCCTTAAATCTTTCTATGATTGTGTTCTGTCAGCCTGCCAGATCAGAATAAGCCCCACATCAGAGGCTGCCTTTGAGTGCCTGTCTGCACAGCAGGCACTTTCTCTGAATTCCCTAACAGAGGGAATATTTTCTTGAAGAGAATAACACACAGGAACTCTTTCCAGGAAGAGTCTGTTTCTCTCTATTGGCTGTAGAAGTAACTCCCTTACTCATACACACCTCATTGTGGATGTCTAAAATCAGATGGAATAAATCCCATTCCCTGTACATCCATGAACTCAGTACTCACTTCTGCAAATTGCCCCTTGCAAAGGATCATACTATACTCTTTCATCCTGTAAGATCAGTGGTTTTCAAGTGCTTTTCAATTCTGTCATAAAAATGAAAGGAAAACAGCAGTTCACTTTAATGACCAACATAACATTACACTGTTTTGAATCCAAAGGCACTTCTTTCATTTAATCATCATCCATAAAGATTTTTTTTTTACTTCATCTAGAGGAGTCAGAGAATTGTCAGGTTTTACTGTAAGTCTCCTGGCACCATATTTCATAAGAATAACAACATTGGTTCTGGCACTTTTATTTAGATTAAGCAGTGATATTCTGCTGAAACCTCTAAGGATGTGGCATAGCTATCCTAATTTGGGCAGCATTTAAGTTTTGGCACGTTCAAATACCACTTTGTGAAAGTGGAATACATCACAAAGTAATGCACACCTATGGATCTTACTTTTATACATATCTTATGGTGTGATAACAGTTGATTGCCATCCCCTCTAATTTGGAAACAAATGAAAATGCAGGATAAATATCAGTATTTTTGTAGTCAGGAAGACAAACTGTATTGTGGATGAATGATATTGCTGGTTCTGCAAGTACAACAGCTGCAATACAAAATATCTTGAGCAGAAGTGGATGAGAACTTTGTCCCATTCTCAATAGAATATTGTGGAATATTAGTGCTTGGGATACTGATGGAGACAATTATCAGACATTTTAAGTTATGATCCATTCACCTTCCCAAAAAAGTCAAAGACTGTAAACTCTGCAGTATCCTTAGACTTGAATCTGCATCAGCAGTGATGTTCACTATACATTCACAAAACTGAAAATTCTCTCAAATGTGTGCATATAAAGATTGCAAGTCACTGCTCCACTGTTTTCCTTTGTGCTCTGGTCTCTCACAGATTCAGGTGGGGTGTTTCACCCTCCTCAGGGATCTTGTTCAAAGCTTTTCAGACATCCTGATTCCCAGTCTTGTATCTAAAGCTAAATCTTGTATCTAAAGCTCATCCACCTCTTTTCTTCCTTTGATATTAGGGAGACAATGGAATCCTGCTTTCAGGCAGATTACTGCATCTCCAGCCTTCTCAAAGATGTTCAAGCATAAATGGTGAGATCTTCCTTTTGCAGAAGAAGGAGCTGTCATCCTCTCTCAGATTTTTAGCCCAAAATGTTTCGAAGATGTGATCTGAGTACTCTGTACAGTAGCAACAGTGACTTATCTTGTTCCTTTCTTTTCTGTTATAGTACAGAACACTAAGGATACATTTAGTTAGTTGTTAGTTTCCAACACTAACCATTAGATATATTCAAAGACTGCAGAGATGAACAATGAACATTCAAAAGAATCACCACAGATTTTAGTGATTTTTGGGAAGGAATGCTGTGCTGATGGTCATGTGAGGTTTCGCAGTCAAACACCAAGGGCAGAAGTTGAAATGGGAATGATTTTTGTTCCTTTCAGGAAAATATACCAGTAATGACCCATAGTCTTCTTCAAGCTTTAAATACTATTATTAAAATACCTGAATTATGCTTATAGCTGCTAAACACTGGGAGAGAGAGCATGAATATTATTTTACATTTTCCAAGACTAAAGAAAAATGTGTGATCAGAGCACACAGGTAAACTACAGCTGGCTAAGAACTCTGCTGCAGTCTACAATCACCATTTTTTGGTTAAAACAATAATCTCTCTTCTGCTTCTTTGGCTGATAATCATCAGAAACATTAATTTAGTACAGCAGATGTAGATGTTAAGATTCCCAGGGAGGGCTATTCTGTTCAGCCCAAGGGTATTTTCCTAAAGGTATTTCAGGCTAATAACTTAAATATCAGTATTTGAATGAATGCATTATGAGAAAAAGGTCATATATGAGCATTTCCTGAGTGCATTATTTCTTTCTAACAATAAAGATTAGTAGCAGATAAGACTTGATATTTTATCCCCAACAAGTACAAAGCTGAGCTCTTAAAAGCCTTTTGGTGTCCTTGGTTGCACCACTAATCAGCTGGACTACATTGTCATGTCAAGAACATCTGCATAACTCTTTTACTAGTCTGGATTTAATTTGTTGATTTTTAAAGATTAATAAAGTGAGCTACTGCCTTCTGAACTGTCTCAAGTGGGCATGTACATGGGTCATATGTTTATACTGAGTTAATTTTTAAAGGTTCAGAAAGACAAGCAACATCAATTGGATAACCACACAAAAGTGCAGTGAATGTTGGTGTTTTCATTATTTTTCTTAAGTTACGTATTGTTGGAATCCTGGATGCTGAGAATTTTAAACTTTCTGTGCTTAAAGGGAGAACACTGCACAAGAGAACACAGCATTTGACCTGAGGCTGTGGAGAAGGCTTCCAAAATTGATTGATAGTACCAGGATTATGGGTGTGGAGTTGAGTAGTTGGTTAGAAGTGTGTAATATCACAAGGTGGAAAACTTACAGTTTGAGATTTTAAAAGATAGAAATAAATATGAGGCAAGATAGAAGTTTTAGAGTAAAAGTGAATTGTTCTTTACCTTCTTCTTCCTTCTTCTTCATGGTTTTGGGGGATGTTTTGTAATTGGACAAAAAAGTCTGCATTGCGGGCTACCAGGGATCAGTTATTGGGTTAAAAGGGAAAATAATCTAAGTGTCAGTTCTTAATTGGACAGTTTAGTCTTAAAAGATCTTATAAGAAGAAATAGTTAGCCATTTTGTGCCTTGCTAATGAAAAGCTACCAAACTCATAGTTGTGAGACTGTTCTACTAAAAAATAATAAACACCTGAGTCCGAACATGAGCTACCATATCAAGTGCCTTCAATCCAGACCCAGAGAAACCAATAATGTATATTTGATAAAATAATCAGGAAAAGAAGGCAAGATATATTAGTTCTTCATCTTGATCCACTGACTTTACTCCAAAGGACAGATCAAATGTCTTTAACACATTTACAAGCCCTTAAAATATTATTTACTTCAGTTTAAATAAATATAAGCAGCAGCAAATAAAAATCTACAAAATATAGCATAAGTAATAAATATTGATATATATCTGATGCAAAGGTTCAGGGGAGGAAACTTTCTGAAGAAAAATGAATCCTTTATGACCAGATGGAGGTGTCATAATGCTCTTACTGCCTCAGTCTATGAATTCATAGACACCAGGAATTAACTGTCTTTACTACACAGATATCTACACCTGACTTCTGAAGGACTTAATCTTGGAGGTCTTTCACACTCTTGATGATTTTGTGATTCCAATCCATGTTAAAAGGCTAATTCTGACTCCCTTCAGGAGCCTCCTGAGCTATTTGCACCCCTCCACACTCCCCTTTCAGTAACTGGCAGGACAGAATCTCCAGTTCCATGGATTTTATCTGGTTTTTCCCCCTGACCATGTCTGTAAAATCCCTTGCAGTTACCCTGCCTGGCCTCTCCTCTGATCCTGAGGCTGTTGTCCAGGACAGCTCCACACACCTGAGCAGCTCTTTCTCTTGGAGGGGGAGCCTGTGCTCTGTGCTCCTTGCCTTTCCTGCAGAGCCTGTATCCGTCCATCAGCACAGATGAGGCTGTGCTCTGTGCTCCTTGCCTTTCCTGCAGAGCCTGTATCTGGCCATCAGCACAGATGAGGCTGTGCTCTGTGCTCCTTGCCTTTCCTGCAGAGCCTGTATCCGTCCATCAGCACAGATGAGGCTGTGCTCTGTGCTCCTTGCCTTTCCTGCAGAGCCTGTATCCGTCCACCAGCACAGATGAGGCTGTGCTCTGTGCTCCTTGCCTTTCCTGCAGAGCCTGTATCCATCCATCAGCACAGATCTCCAGGCAAGCCAGCCACCTGCTCCACCCTAAATAATCCAGTTCTGCAGCCACATCAGATACAGGCTCTATGAGTCTCTGAACAGACTCTGCTATGCCCATTTTTGACCAGGTTCACCCCTCCCAAGGCTTTCATTACTCTGTCTCATGCACTCACTACCTTATTCTATCCCATTGGATCCTAGGAAGGCAGGACTTGGATGCAAGACTGACTAGAACATTTCATCTTAAGAAGTACATAAAATCCATCATGAGCAGACTTGAAAAAAATAGTTTGGGAGTAAAACAAGTGTAAGACTTTCTGAAGTGGAAGAAACTAAAGAAGCAGCAGAATAGAAATAAAAAATATTGATTCCACCTGAGCACTTTCTTTGCAGGTGCAAATTTCTTTCATTTAAGCTTGGTCTCAGGCCAATCTCTGTCACTATAGAGCACGACACAGTACAATAATACACAACTCCATAAGGGTGAAAGAGAGAGATTTTATTGAACCAATGTAGCTTTTATAGTTCCTCCAAATATTGACACCCATCTAACACATATACAGTGCCCATTGGCCATAAAAGAGAAACAAAGTTCTCAGCAGACAACCAGGGAGCCACGTCAGAGTCCATATTTTCCAGCTTTCTCTCCTTCTCTGGTCTCCAGGGTATCGACCTTGGCATTCCTTCGGGAGACATAAAGGGCTTCTCCTTATCTTCAGGAGGCCCTGCTAGCTCACAGGGACAGCACAGAATGTCTTTCCCACAAATTTCCTTTCAATGGGATCCAGAACTGCACCAAAAGTCATCTCTGGTCACTCAGAAAAAAAAATATTTTCTGCTACACAAGGTCTGGTTATGTGCCAGTTCCACCTTTGTCAGTATTTTCTCATCTGGGCTGTGCTGTAGGTTATGCATCTCCTGCTGTTCTGTGCCCACCTCTGCACTCCACAAACTTCCTCCTCCTCCAGCCTGGTTGCTGTCTGGGAAAAGCCAGTCCCAGCCTTCCTCCAGAGGGTTTCTCCACTGGGATGCTCCCTGAGCAGAGGAAAATGGTGAAACTCCTGCCCTGACACTGAGCCACTCAAAGGAGCAAAAAGTGCATCCAGTAACTGCGACTGAGAGCTGTGAAACCTCTCATGGATACTCCAGAAAGAATCAGGTTTATTCTCTTGTACCTCTCCCTGACACACTTAGTAAGCACAGGTACCTGTGTGGAGGACTCCTGAAAATCCCTTATCCCTCAGAGCACCACTGCAAAGCTCCTTGCTTTTAATGGATTCCAGTTGTGTAGGACTGAATCATCCCCTGCCACTAACTCAGATTTACACTAGCACAGTGGGTCAGAATTTGCCTTGAGAACCTATTGAAAAGAATAAATGTATTTAATTCTATATTTAATAAAAATAATAGGCTAATTTGACAGACAGAGAGAGAGTGACAGAAGGCAAAAAAGCTACTGCAAGCAAGGACCACCTAGACCAATGTTTTAGAAATAATAAAAATAAGTTCATAGCTTAATTCCTTGCTATATAAATAATAGAAATTATAAAAATAAGTTCATAGCCTAATTCCTAAGCAATACATCATCCTATATCTCTTCAAATCCCTAAGGTTCTGGCCTGAAAAGTTTTGAGGATTGTACCCCAAACAGTACAGATAAGCTCTTATCAGATAAACACATACCAGCAAAAATCATCAGAGCATATGGATACTCTATTTTTAGAGTAAAAACTTCACATGGAAAGTCTATACAACTAAATAAGATTTAAATATATATCCCAGGAAAATATTTCTGATGGAGACCTGTGTACATCCACCACACTCATTTCCACATGGAACTGCATTCAGCTCTCACAGGGGGATTACCCTCCAATTCCACTTTCTGGTTGTTTTCAGACCTGGCACATGAGGTGCTCATCCTGTTTCTTAGATGAGTGTCCTGAGATAAGGATCTTCACTGAGCTGTTTCTAACGCAACTAAAAGGTTTTAAAAGCAGTATGTGTCTCCCTGGGGATGAAAACAAGACAGATGTCACCCACCTTTCCACTAACAACATCTGTCTGCAAGTATCTTTTCCCACATCTTTTCTGTTTCTCTCAATTTTCCTCGGCCATGTCCAGAAACAGAAGCACTTTTCGAGGACAGATGAGGCATTTCAATGAGGTTCCTGAGCATTTCCTCTGTGAAACTGAATCAGAAATAAGAGCAGCTGATGGCAATCCTGGCTAAATCAATACAACATGTTTTCCCACAGCATTTTCAAATGGTGTTTGTATTTAAGTCACAACTATCCCAGGAAGTACCTGAGGCATTTAAAGCCTGTCCATTCCAGCACCTTGTTCTACCTGTCAGTCATAACTGCATTAAGTTTTAGGACAAATCCCATTCTGGTAAGATTTCTTGAATTGTTCATGTAAGATTGAGTAATTTCAGAGATGTTACACCAAAATACACAGACCACAGACTCAAAAGTGAAGCAACATAAGTTTTAAGTAACTACCAAAGCAAGATAACTGATTTCAAGGCAATAAATTCCTATAATTTAGGAATATTCATCCAGCTCTCCTGAGGAAAGGAACACCATTTTAGGCAAAGAGAGGCAAGCAAAGAAGCAAGAGCTACACACACTGATGCATAATTTGAAATCTTTCAGAAAAAGCAACAAACACTTAGAATTCAACTGTTGCACCCAGCCAGGGATCTGTTTCTACACATCTCTTGCCACAGTCATTCACAGAGCAGCTGTTGCAAAACTTTATTAGTAAACCTCATGGCTTCACACGAGACTCTTCACAGTTCAGAACCATCTTTTTTCATAATTAGGATCCTGCTTCAGTCTTTCCCCAGATAATTGGGCAAGCATTTCAGAAGCCACACATACTGAAGGGTTGAGTCTCTTAAAAATGAAAACAGGGGCTATTAGAAAAGCTAGAGGAAAGGTGATGCACTGTGTTCCTACCTGAATAATGCTCTATAACACAACCTGAAAGGTCTGTCTTGTTTCACTGCTCCTGCCTTGAGTTTGGAATCTGTCACACAGATGTCTTCAGGCAGTGCTGCCAGAGCTCTGGCTGCACCATCAGGCTCTGAGACCCTGGGCAGCCTCGCCTGGGACCTCCCCACGCCCACGAGCACTGAATTTTGTCCAGGCACTGAATTGAAGCTCAGTTCCAGTGTTTGCTTGAGCTCTGCTGTGTCTGTGATACTCAATTCTGTGCTGATCTCACCCTGCTTGCTGCTTTTTTGATGTTATCTCACACCTGCCCTATGGCTGGGGGCTTCCTTCTGAATCACCAGCTTGTTACGCTGATTGTTCAATGGATCTTTTCCTCGTGTTCAGGTACTTGAATGATATTTAATTCAGCTTCTGTAGGATAGAAGCACAGAGCAAATAGAAAACTTTGTAGGTATCTCCTGGCTGCTGGTGGTGTAGATGTTCCAGATTCTCTGTGCCATGGTCTCTTCCCCAGGGCTGGCACAGAATCTGATCAGCTGTACTGTCAGGCTGTTTGATGTTGCTAAATTCATGAAAGAGATGCTGGTAGGAAAAAAAAGGTGTGGGGGAGGCCTTGAGCAAGCAGGTCTAGTGCAAGGTTCCCTGACCATGGAGGGGTGTTGGAGCTTGATTATCTTTAAGGACTCTTCAAACCAAAACCATTCTGTGATTCTATGAAATGACCTCTCCTTCTGCCCCTATTTGGCTCAGTTTCAAAGATGAAATGAGGAATCTGGGAGAGGCAAACACAGGCTCTGCCACTGTAACTTGCAGTGTCATAATTGTTTTTATTTTTAATATTTATTTCTAAAGAAAGTACATGTTTGAGATCCTCTGACCTTACTTCCATAGATCCATAAGTGCCATTATGTCTACAAGTTCCAAGCTGGTTTCTTGCAGTAAAATTTCTCACAGATTCTTAAATAAAAGTGAAAATGCATCTGCTTAAGTATATATTTGAATCTTGAGTGTGAAGAGGAAAGCAGTGCAGTGCTGAAGCCATTCAGAGTTCTGTAATCTGCAGTGATAGTAATCTGCCAGAATTTAAAGGTAAATATATTTTATATATATTTACTTTTATATTTTATATATTTTTATATTTTAAATATAAAAAATATATATTTTTTTATATTTAAAAGTAAATATACTTTTAAATATAAAAATATATATATAAAATATATATATAAATATAAATATAAATATACTTGAACCTGTCTATAATTCTAACATGTCAAAAGAGGTGCAATCATTTGCACCATGGTTCTTTAAAATTGGACAGAAATAAAGCATATTATTAACTACAGAAGCATCTGCTAGATAAAAGCATCTAATAAAAGGCTCAATAAGTCTGTATTGTATTTCTCCTTTCAGGTCTAGTCTGTTCAATAGCTTGCTTTGGATGGGAGGGCAGCAAATTTTTCACATTTCTTTTTGGGACTTAGAAAAGTTTAACCTTTCATTTGTTTACTTACTAGACTTTAAGGTGAATACTATGAATTTAGTACTGATATAGATTTGGAACACTGGAAATCAGGGCAGGAATATAGACTTAAATCAAGTTTTGTGTTTGTGTCCCAGAGAAATGATCAATGTCCATCATCAGAGTAATAAAATCTCAAAACCAGCTTGGCTACAGTTACTTTTTTCCTTAGAACAGAGCAGGGCAAACTTGGATGATCAAGAGTATAAAACAATAAAACAAGAAAATGAGTATTTGTTAGATGAAGATACTGGATCCCCAAAACTCAAGTCAAGAAATTCATAAATCTTTTTTATTTGAGTATCACACTGAGCATCTTTTGTGGCTGTTTCTGTGATTCAATTAATTGTTAACTGTTGTCAGCAGCCCGTTATGAAGGTGCTTATAAAACGCCTACTAAATTGGGGGAGGTGGAATCCCCATATGGATCAGAATATTCAAATCTATTTACTTATCTTGTGAATTCCTCACATTTGAATACTGTGCTCACTGAGGAGTGAAGAATAAATATTTATGAAAACACAGGGCTTTCAACAAAGCTATTTTCTTGAGAAATTAGTTTTGTTTCTCGTGCAGAAGTTCAGATCCTTTTAATGATTTATTCAGCAAGAACTCAATGCAGACTTTTGCACCCAAGTTTGTACAGTGATATCTGATACATGAAAATAATTGACTATGAGAGTTATTTAGGACCTATATTTTATTTATTGGTGCCTCTGTGACTGCCTTTGTCTCTAAGTGTTTTTAGACTCACCACATTTAATTTTCCTGCTTTTCCTTGAATCTTTTGATGTCATGCCACTGATTGTGTTAGTGTTGTTTCACAAAGCTGAACTAAGGATGATATCTGAGTGTTCTTATGTGATTACCTTAAATACCTCCAACAACTGCTGAGGTAACAGGAAAATCACTTCCATGATGCTGCTTTTCTGGGATACAAGTGAAAAGATTTCCAATAAATTGATTTAAAGCTCTTAAAGAAGTGTTATTGGGTTTTGTGTTTACTAATGATTAAAGGAATAAGGGAGGGCTTTTTTGCCAGTCTTTTGAACATCTTCAAAGGTTTGGTATGAGATTGGGAATATTCCCTCCCAGGTGCCCATTTCCACAAGGGTTCTCTGCTCCCTTAAAACAGAAGGGAAAGAGAAGATGTTTCTAGTAGGAATTAGCAGTTTTGTTCTCTGAGACAAGCAAGAAAACACGTCAGAGCTCTGGAACTTTGGATAGGTTTTTAAACGCCAACCGATTGATTTGGAGGTGATAAAACTACTTTGTTCAGCACTGGGAGGGATTTACAATCGCCCAAGATTCTGTGGAGATCTTTTAACATCAAATGTGAAAAAGTTTAAGAAATTTGACTGGGTGTTTGTTGAGATTTGTAATTTCCAAAACTTCTAGTGTCCTACAGCCCTCAGTCAGTGGATGGAAAGGTGTCACTGTGATATTTTATGAGATATCCCTTCACCAGGATTTCTTCTCCTGGGAAGATGAGAAGCCTCAGCTTCTCCATGTTTTGCTCCTTTGGAATGTGATTCGGAGAATTCTTTACCCAGTATGTGAATTGTTTTAACTTAATGACCAATCCCAGTCCAGCTGTGTCAGAACTCTTGTCAGTCACGAGTTTTTATTATTCCTTCTTTTCTAGCCTTCTGATATCTCTTTTCTCTTTCTTTAATATAGTTTTAGTATATAATTTTCTTTTAATATAATATATTATCATAAAATAATAAATCAGCCTTCTGAGAATTTGGAGTCAATCCTCATCTCTCACCTCGTCCTGGGGACCCTCACAACACCACAACAATTGGTGACCACAGAAAGGTAGGTGAATAATGCATGCAGAGAGAAAGAATTAGATATTCTACTTTACTAACAACAAAAGGAAAAGAAAATATTTGTTATATTTCTACCACCACCTCATGCAACATATTATTGAAGTTGAAGACACAGAAACCAGTTATGGACTGAAAATAACTATTTTCAGTGATAAGGAAATGATGTCCCATGATATTTTAACCATCACTGCCACCATGACATTTAATGAAAAATCCCTTTGCCAGGATTTCTTCTCCTGGGAAGATGAGAAGCCTCAGCTTCTCCATGTTTTGCTCCTTCGGAATGTGATTCGGAGAATTCTTTACCCAGTATGTGAATTGTTTTAACATAATGACCAATCCGAGTCCAGCTGTGTCAGAATTCTGGTCAGTCACGAGGTTTTATTATTAATTCTTTTCTAGCCTTCTGATATCTCTTTTTTCTTTCTTTAATATAGTTTTAGTATATAATTTTCTTTTAATATAATATATTATCATAAAATAATAAATCAGCCTTCTGAGAATTTGGAGTCAATTCTCATCTCTCACCTCGTCCTGGGACCCTCACAACAATACTGCAACAATTAGTGACCACAGAAAGGTAGGTGAATAATACATGCAGAGAGTAAGAATTAGATATTCTAGTTTACTACCAACAAAAGGAAAAGAAAATATCTGTTCTATTTCTACCACCACCTCACGCAACATGTTAATGAAGTTGAAGACACAGAAACCAGTTATGGACTGAAAATAACTATTTTCAGTGATAAGGAAATGATGTCCCATGATATTATAACCATCAACTAAAAATTCCCAATTTCTAGGCAACTGACACAGGGTTCAGGACCATGTGATTGGTAGAGTTTATTTTATGTTTGAGATGAACTCAGAAAATCTGATAGAAAGCAGTGCAGAAGTGACTTTAGCAGCCTTGCCAGCTCACGTAGGCAGAAAGCTCAAGCTGCTGGCAGTGCTTCCATGAAACTCAGGACAAGCTGGAAAAAAAGGACCAACTTGTCTGCAGTACCTGGGGCAGGCTCAGAAGTCATGGCAGGAATATAAATTTTATGTGAGAAATTTGTAAGATGCACGTAAGCGATGCAGGTGGCAGAATAACTCAGGAGTGACTCTGAGTGCAATCATGGGTGTTAAGGAAGAGCTGGAAAGATCCAAGGCTGCTGCAGGAAGAGCCTTGAGCAGCAGCTATGACAGCCAGAGATGAGTTTAAATAAGATGCTCTCACCTGCCAGTGAAAACCTTTCCCCTTGGACTGGGGAAGAAGTGATGACAGGGGAAGCAGAGATAACAGAGGAAATGAATGAATTTGTCCTGGAATTGTGAGACTCATTCTATCAAAGAAGGGGTAGAGTTGTCAGTAGTGTCAATGCATTCAGGCTTAGATGAGCTTGGAGGTGCAATTCATATCTGCACCAATCCTCTCACCGGTTTCTTGAAGAAATCTATTGTTCCTGACAATGGCACACAAAGCAATTATTTCTTTATGAATAAAGTTTCTCTTTAAAACTCTGAAAAAATATAGTGTAGGCAACACTAGAAAAATCCACCTCTGTCCTTGTCAGTGAGAAATCACCAGTAGCACAGGTCTTCCATGGAAAATTAATTCATTATACTTTTAGCTATTATGAATGTTTTTCACTTATTGATCCCTGTTCAGATTTGTCATCACCTTTTGTCATCAGGCTATTCTCTATAACCACAAATAACCTTACGGGAAAGGATAAAAACCAAATATTATTTTCTAATCACAATTCCAAGAATTGTTGTCACGAATTGAGTGATTACTTGCCTTTAGGTAAACTCTTCAGATTCTTTCTGATTTACTGGGTATAAATTCAGTTTCTTCACAAATTTGCCCAATTGTTCTGTCCTCCAAGCCTTGGGCAGTACCCTCTGAGCAAACATTTGGATGTGGGGCTTTTGTCTCTTTCAGCCAAGCTTGTTGGGCTGCAGGGCACAGCATTCCTACAGGAAGTATATAAAGAAAATAGGAAGAGATGGATGGATGAATAGCATTGGTTTTTATTATTGTAAGACATTGGAGGTAATTTAAATAGTAGTTGACTTCCAGAATATAATCTGTATATATTGGACAGCTTCTATTCAAAGTACATTTATTCAAAGCTAATACTAATGTATAAATTACACCTTAGCAAACGAAAAACCTCCACATCTTCTTTCAGTGATATAAGCGTGGGTTTATACACTCACCACTAAATGATTTTTGAGTATCTCTCAGCTGCCTGTCCTTCAGTTCTCAAGAATCCTCTTGCATCCTCAAGTCTAAAAAAAGAGAAAAGCAGTTCTGCCTCAGTTGCTGTGGCTGTCAGGATAGTTCAGAACAGGCATATTTCACACTAAAATTAGAATTATTCAATGCTATTTGCTCCTACATCAAAATGGAAGTAGGATACACTTTGCAAGTGATTACCTGCAGTAAAAAGTATTAATCCAAATTTAGCTGAAGAGGGGGACAGAGTTCCATTAGCCAAGCTCACAGAAAGGCATTTCACAGCCTCTGAGATGGTTCTGAGTATTTGTGGAAATCCAAGTCAGTCAAGCCCTGAGCAGAACAGCTTGGTCTCCTCCTGCCAAGCACACATACGTGGAGGGTTTATGCAGATTAATGTGTCATTTCTGGAATCCATGTTCCATGGGTGCTATAATGCTTCTCTAGTCAGCAAGCACTCTGCAGCTTTTAATCAAGTTTCCAATCAATTCAGCATCAAAAAGTGATTGGTTAACATCTGTGATTTTAAACTCCTTCCCCATAAAGTAAGCTGTGCTGTATGATGTAGGTTCTAATCTGCTTCATCTTTATTGAAGATGTTTTCTCAAGCCAGGAAGGTTGTGAATAAAGTTCAGGAGTCTCTGCTGTCTATTGAGTGGCTGGAACCAGCCCCAGAACATTTTTAATCTCTACAGAGGAAGCATTGGCCCTCCACAAAGAAGCTGCAGGTAATTTGTGCCCAGTATTACCAATTTACCAATATAAAATTAAAGACAAAGGTTTTTTTCTCTTCTCAGATTGTCTTGTTACTGCAGCAACGATATTGAGAAAGATATATTCTATTTCCCATCTGGATTACTCTCATGTATTTGATTTCTGGTCATTTATAATCCAAGATGAAATTTCATGTGTTGAATAAACATCCAGGAATACTGATACATTGGAGCTGACCATCATGAGCTACAGTTCAGTGTCTAGTGCTGAACACCCAAAGCAGTGAAAGAAAAAAAGTATTTCACCATTTAGGTTCTAGTTTATGTTCCTTACTGCATTTTTTTTTTCTCTGTCTTTCTGAGAAATAGAATTTATTGCCACAGAAGAATGGGATTCCTGCACAGTCAGCATCTTGTGAACTTTGGGAGAAGATGAGCTAACTCAAGATGACTTATGCTTTCCTCCTGCACTTCAGAGAATTTCAACTTTTTGTACGTATCAGCTGGAAGTGAAAATGCTGAAAAACTCAAAGGGGGCAATAATTCCTGATTTTACCTTTAGCTGAGTCAACTACAGAGTGGAGGACAACCAACAACTTGATAAGTGTAAGTTTTTAGAGGAGCTGGGCATCTGGGAGGTTTCTGTAACTTATCTGTGGATATGTCTCACGTTCATAGGCTTGGTGAGGAAGCACGTAGGTTTGACATGTGCATTGGAAGATTTTTACTCAGGAAACCAATTAAAGCTCACTGAACTTCTAAGGGAAACATTTCCCCAAGTTATCCTTTTTACCTCTTTGTTATCAGAGGGAGAGAGTCTGAGCATACTGAATTTAGAATTCCACCTGCACCAATATAAAATTCCTACTGAATTATTCAGAGTAGAATTGACAATATGTGATAACAACAACAACTAGGATCACCCTGGTCTCCCCCAAAGTCTTCTGCAGCCAGTTTGCCATCTCCAGGAAAGCTTTTCTTAAGCAGACAAACAACATTTCTGCAAGTTCAGAAACATGACAGGTATTTTCTTTCTTGCATGTAGCCTCCTCTTCCCAAAGTTTAGAATACAGTCAGGAAATGCATTTCTCATTGGAAACCTTGTCTAGTAGAGGCCTTTGAATTAGTTCTTGCATCAAGGTCTGTAAGGATGACAGCATCATTTGTAAGAAACTTTTTAAGGAAGTTTGTGAGAACTTTACTGTTCATTAGCAAGTAAATAAATTACAGCATGAAAAATTCTCACTTATTATTTCCGATTCCATCTTGGAAAAAAAGCACTTTTTGAATATATTCTGGCTTTTCAGAAACATACCCGGTTTTGATTACTTACCAATTTGCTACATTGTCTGCTATAAAAAAGCACGTGGATATTAAAGAAATACAAGCATTGAGAGATTAAAGAAGATATTCTCATAGATTACACTTGATTTAGAAACAATTTTTTTTTTTTTTTTTTAATTCAAACAATGATATTAAGTATAGAAGAAGTGTGGAGAAGAGCATACCTCCTCTATGGTGTAATCTCAAAGATACCCAAAGTCCATCTAAAAATACAGCACTACTGTGCAAAATCTGAGCATAAATTTATACAATTAAGTATAAATTTATTATTACCTGACTTAAAAAGCTTCAGGACTGTGGAAAATGACAGAATGACAGTCACATTTCACAGACCCATTCTTTCAGATAATCTATAGACAGCAGCACACATCTTGTGTGGCTCTTATTGCTTTTCCATTCAAATTACATGGACTGGAAAAAAAAATGGGTTTTCCTTAAAAAAGCAGTCGTGAGTGGATTGTTTTTTGGTTTTTTTCCAGAGTCTTGCTCTTTCTCTCAAGGTATTCTTATAACCTGCCATAGTGGAGAAACACAATTTAAAGACAAAATTAAATTTATTAGCAGGTAAAGTACATCACATGCTTAGCTGAGGTAAGAAATATGGAGCAGATGGGTTGAGATTTTCCAACACTGAAAATTCAGATTGTGAAATGAGCTTTCCAGATGGTCACTACACATTTATTTTGGTCATTTTTATGTAATGACAATACCCATTTAATAGTGATGGTTCTGGAGCTAAAAAAAGAACATATTCATTTGCTGTATATAATCTAATCACCAAGACTGACATGTTTTCAGAAAAGCTGTTAACAATATAAGAAATTTATCCCATACACTCAAAATGAATGGTATTTCTGTGTGAATAAGAAAAAATTGAAACTTAAGGAGGGAACAGTCTTGGGATATGGAAGAGTGACAGATTTAGGCAAGATCAAGGCCAGTGTAGAAGCTCAAAATTTTGCGGCTGCTCTTCACATCCTGCCAAGACCTCGTATTTACCATATCTCCTTGAGAGATCTGCTTCCATTGACAACCTAATCTACTCAGCTGAATTCAGTCAGTCCTGATTAATGATGTCCTGGGACCTAAATACACCAAACTACTCTGCAGCCAGTCAATTCATATGGCACACAATGTTTGTCGTGTCCAAAGCATGGCACAGACAGCAAAGGCTTCCAGGGACACTTCTCCCAAACCAAAGTGTTGCTGTTACTTCTATTTTGTGGCTTCTTCAAATTTCTGCTGTCTGTAACAAAGAAATCCAATAGAATGGATTGGGTTGGAAGGTGCCTTGGAGGCCACCTCATTCCAACCCCCTTGCCCTGGGCAGACACCTCCCACCAGGCCAGGCTGATGTGAGTGGCCCCCACTCTGCTAAGAGATGCCACAAAAAATCATTTATCTATGGAAACACTCCTATTTTCCTCGAAGATCTAATTGTTAAATGGACATTCACCAGAGCCACGCTTTTAATTCCTATTTATTGTGAGTCTTTTTGTGTGATGTCAGCCAGAAAATTATATTTATGGATTCCCGAATCTACCACAAGCACTGAAATTTGAAATATAAGGAATCATTTAGAAGCTAGTGAAACCTAAGTGTAATTAGGTAAAATTATAACATAGGCCTTGGTTCTATTAAGCTCCTTATTTCAATAAATAAGCAATCAACTGACCAACAAAATAAATAAATAAATAAATAAATACATTTTTAGTTTATTTGTCCACCAAATATATTTACTTGGGCTTTTTTTTAATCTCTTGCTGACCTGACAATTAAAGGGTGTTTTTAGTCCAAGTTTTAAGCCAACATGGAATAATTTAGCAATTAGGTTTGAATTAAAAATTACAGGACACAAAGAGAGCTTATTTTCCTCTCTTCCAAATGAAAAGAAAACGGGAAGGTCAACACTGGCAATGAAACTGTCCTACAGTACTGAACCTTAATACTTTTTCTGTTTAATTCTGCAGATCTTTTTTTCACACTGGATGGTGAGGCAAAGACAATCAATTCAAATAAATCTCAGAATGGTTGGCCATATTTAGTTTTCACACATTATTTTCAATGCTTTAATTTCATGGATGTAACTGAAAAAACAAACTTTTTTTTTATTGCAGACAAGAAAACTGAAAGGGCAGTAAACAGAATTATTTCCTCAAAGCCATACAAAGTGATATTGATAGAGCCAGGAATAAAATCCATGTCTCCTGGCTGTTATTCTGATGCAGCAGTGACCAGATTATGTTGTTCCCTTTCTCCTTAGTGCAGATGCTGTTCTGCAGTCTGACCTCTGGAGCCAGCACAGGCACAACGTGGCATTTGTTAATCTGAAGACTCTCAGGAGAGGCAGAGAATGTGACAGCAGGTATTAGACAGAGTGCAGGCAAACACACCACAAATAGAGGCACAGGTTTTATCTGGAGTTATAGAAGCTATTTTAAGTAAATCTGGCTGAGTCATTACCTTCATTACTCACACAAAGAAGAGGATGTCCAAACTGAAAGAATTTGGACAATGTACCTCTCTGGAGGAGGTTTGCCTTCAGATTTCCCATGTTATCTAATACACATTTTATTTGCTGTAAACAGAGAAGACTGGTGTAGCCAAAGCAGGGCACTGTGACAATTTCAAACTAAAAATTAATTAGTCAGGTAAAAAAAAAAAAGTTAGCTGGCCTTGAACCCACATTTAAACACACTAAATAGTCTAACACTAACAGCACACCAGTGACACATGATTATTTTTTGTAAAGCTCTTCCATCATCTGAGCAATGTGATGACTAAAGGTAAACAACTTGAAGACAACCACATGATAAAAAAGGTGCCAGATAAAGAATAAGGTAAGTACAATGTGGCCAAGCCATCCTGCCCAATACACATAAAGAAGAACTGGCAAAATTGAGAACAAGATTAGCACTGAGAGGAACAGAGGAGCTCTCCCTGCTCTGCCTGGGCAGACTGGAATAGGCAAGAAGTATAAAAAAAAACAGGTATGGAAAGGAAAGACAAAATATCTACTATAGAAAAACCAAAACAAAACTATAAAACTAAACCAAGTGGAAATGGTTTGATTGTGATCTAAAAAACTTCAGGCAACACATAATGTGAACACAAATTTCCTGACCACATGAGCTTTTAAAAAAATCTGTTGAAGCTATGGTTTAGTTGGAGTCTCAGTGATGAAATACAATGTCCTTCTTAAAGACAGGTGATGTTTTAAGGGGTGTCTTGCTGAAATTTTGCGTTATAAATCCTTCTGATTATTATTGCAAATGCTCCCAGGCAGTCACTCCATGAGTGTGACTCAGCATCAGATTCCCTGCTGAGTCAACCTAAAGGAAAGGGCTTAACTGTCCCTACAGTAGCATCTCATAAAGAATGAATTTCTCTTTTTTCTTTAAAACAAAATAATACAAAACAAAAAACAAAAAACAAAAAAAAAAACCCCACAGTTGTGTCAAGTTATGTTGTATATGTGTAGTGTAGTTTATCATATAAAATTTCTAGATGATTTCTGTCGCAGACATCTTTTATGAAAAATCCTTTCCTTAGGATTTTTCCTCCTGAGAAGCTGAGAGCCTCAGGAACAAAATGTAAACCATGGTTATCTGCTGCTGTGGAATGCAACAGGTGCATCTGGGATTGGCCCATATTGGTTGTTTCTAATTAATGGCCAATCACAGCCCAGCTTTGTTCTCATTCCTTCCTATTCTGTTCTTAGCCAGCCTTCTGATGAAATCCTTTCTTCCATTCTTTTAGTATAGTTTTAATGTAGTATATATCATAAAATAATAAATCAAGCCTTATGAACATGGAGTCAGATCCTCCTCGTCTCTTCCCTCAACCTGAGACCCCTGTGAACACGGTCACAGACTTCAGGTGATGGATAAGGAAAAGGTTCACAACAGTTTTATTAGTTGGGAACATCAGTCTTGGTAGCAGATCATGTACTTACTTAACCAAAATGTTCCTCATTGTTTGGGGGCTGTCTGCAAAGCCCTGCACTGCCCTGAACTCTTTCTGGTTATTTCACGGTGTGAGTTATTGGTGTAAAGATGCATCCTGCCCAAAGAGAGGAAGGAGTTTTGTTACAAAATCAGAAGTGGCTAGTAAAGAACTAAACCAAGCTTAAGGTACATTTTATTCTATGCATTTAGGTTTCTTTCACCTCTATCTATTGCAAAAATTTAAAAATAATTTTATCTATGGTGCTGTTTCAAAATTACCTGAAGCCAATTAAAATCTGGTCTTTTTACTTACACAGGCTTATGTTCAATCTTTATACAGGAATGAACCCCTGCCATCTTAGAAGAGAGGGCAAAAATTACTTGGACCATGAAAATAGATGAGCATCTTGACTTTTTACCTGGTGGAAAAGTACATTTTCTTTATTTAAAAATTCCAGTTTAATTGTTTCTTGTTTTCTTTGTTCATTCTCCACACAGACAAAACACACACTCATGACCTGTATTTATCAGCTGGCAAAACTGTGTTTTCTTTTAGCACTTTGATAATGGTCATAAAGTACCTTTATGAATATACATCAATGCAAGTGCTCACCAGGTGGTTTATGTGCTGTTTTTTCACTGACCAGATACTGTTACATTAACAATATTTGCAATCCATGTTTTATTTTTAAATAACAAAAGCCTGACAGTAGCACATCGCTGCAATGGAAAAAGCATCCATTTGTCTTTTGTACATTGACTATCTTTAAATTTGACCATGTAAATCAATCAGTGATATCTCTTTTTCCTATTTGAATATTTGACTCCTGTGCAATTTCTCTTTCTGTAGGTGTCTGATTCAAGTATCAGCTGAGTGTCAGTGATTTAGAAGCTCAATGACTTGATATACAAAGAAGACTAAAGGTTCTTTTTGAGTAGCCAGCAGAATTTACAGAAGTAGCTTAATAAATTGTTGTTTAAGTCCTGCTGAGAATCAGCAAACTTCCTAGAGAGACAGTGCTGATCACATGAAACCTGAAGGGGGAAAAAAAAAAGAAATCCATCCATTCAAGGGACAAGTCAGTGCAATTTTTACTGTTATTGCCATTCTGACAATATCTCCAGTGATGTGCAAGTCTGATGCATTTGCACACCTTGATGGAAGCAGGTTATGGCTGTGTGTTCTTTTTTGTTAAATTTCTTTATGAGGGAATGGTATTATGTACTGTATGCAGTGTTTCTGAGTATATAAAAGGAGAAAACATAATGTATTTTCCTCGGAGAATAGAATTTATGTGCTGCAAATGCCTGATATGAAGGAATGGCTTTGTGAGGGATTACTGTCAATACTGCCTGTTTATGAATCAAAACCTATTCAGCAATCGTAAGCAGCTGGAAGCTGAACATCTGGGCCAAGAGTCAGCAGAAAATTTTGCTACCTCTAGATATTGTCTTTGTAGGGGATCAGTTGATCTAGGTTGAAATACGGGCCAGCTGTGAAAAGCCAAATGGAGAAATAAACTTCCCTCAATGGAGCAAGGACAGCAAAGCCGGCAGGAATGGAAGCACAGAATCTGCTCCTCAAGAGCCATTCCCTTCCCTGAAACAGAGAGGGAACTTGCCATTCTCCTCTGTGGGATACTCCAGTGTCTCATGGGCACGAAGAAATGGAAAACAACCCTTGGAATTCAACACATCCCTCTGGCTGTCCTGGATTGCCAGGACCCCTGCCAGGGGGCTCAGAGACCCTGGCACAGAGCCTAAGACGCCTGTGGTTTTGATTATGACCCATGGAGCAAATTATCAACCTTATATGAGGATCTGCAGGACACAAAAGTATAACTAGAATAATAATCAGTTTGTTACAGGGTGAAAAATAGATTTTTTGGTGTTTTTAGAATGGGGATTCAGGCAGCAAGATGGAGGAATCTGGGCGTGTCCAGCCTTTCTCCTTTTTCTTGGCCTCCATCTTCTGCTGTGATGTTGGCACTTTTAGATTGGTTTAGAGTAGAATCTCACTGTCTAACATAGGTGATAGATATTGGGAAGTAATTGCAAATATTGTACACATAGTTTTTAGTATAAAAAGATAACACTGCCTCTGACATGGGCAGAGTGCCTCTGTCTGTCCTGCTGAGAGGACCTTGACAGGCCATGAGTAAGAATTTTATAGATAAGAAACAAAGAACAACCTTGAGACCAAGAACTGAAAAGTTTTGACTCCTTCTTCAACAGCAGGCTGGGAAAAGAGATTTTCTAATGTGAAAGTGGTGACTTGGGGTCTGTCTGAGCAGCTAAAGCCCCAAGAAACAAACTCCTCAGGCAATGGTCTGTAGCTGTGGGTTTTATCCTCCCCCAGTGCAGACTCAAACTGGGATTTCAGGAAATTGCAGAGGAGACATCCAGCCTTGCTTGCAAAAGGAGGATGGGACTGAGTAGGTTTGGTCAGAAGATTATTTTACCATGAAAACAAAGTAATTTCTCCCTTAATTTCTAATAGATATGCTAAGGAGTTCAAGGTTCTCTCCAGGCTGTACAGGGATGTGCCTCTTTTCTCTCTGTAAAAATGTGCAACAAAGTAATTTCAAGCTTTTCTGTTGAATTTTATGTGCTTTCAATTAGACCTTTTAAAGGGAGTGTAACAGAGTTCTTAGGCAGTAATTAATCCTTCCTTTTAGTTTTAAGAAATGAATGTGATCAAAAGCTGCAATTGTAATGATTGCTGAACATGGGTAGGGAAGGACCAGGACTAACTTCCAGAATCTGACCTGTTCTCCACCATCACAGCCATGGATCAAGGTTATCTGCTAAAACCAAGGTCTTGATTTTGGCAAGCAGAACTTTGTTTGACAAGCCTAAAACACTAAAAGTGACATTTTTGCATGCTAAATGTCCACTCTAGGCTAAAAATATTTTGGAAGATTTCAGCCAAGACAGCCCGTCCTACCACTAATCATTTGAAAGCTATGCTATCAAAGCATATTTCATCCTCAGGATATCAGGCAGAGAATAAAAAAGCACATGGATCTACACAGAGAAGGCAAATCTCCCTACTGACCCTTCTTGAGGGCATGAGTGTTTCTCCACATAATGCAATTTTTATTTTCAGTTTACTTAGTGGAAAATGGCTCTAGGAAAAATATAGGAACAAAATACAACATAAATTTTAATGTTCCTTAGCTTTTGTGCACTCAGCTTTGCAACCTTATTTCAGGAAATTAATGGAATTGTTCTTCAGTGTGATTATTTATTTGTAATAAGGTTGTGCAAGAGTTTATAAATTGTAATGTTGGTAAACAAGACTTACATTCCTGGCCTGGGAAAAACAGGCTTTTATATTAACAGCTAGTGTTGCAACATTTTGTTGTTCCTTCATGTTCATGAAGTCATTTTTCTTTACAGCCACTACAACAGCAAATGGTTCTGTCATTAAGCTCTTCGCAGAAATTTACCGTGATTTTATTGAAATGGAAAAGACACAGTGCTTTGAGACTTTAAAGGATTTCTTAATGCACTTCACTAATTTCTGCTTTATTTGAAAACTGCTCTTCAATATTAACACAGCTTCCCCTGCCTGAAATTATTCCTGTTATTGCCACCTCTCTATCCCCAGCCATAGAATGGGTCTGCTAGCTTGTCAGATTTAATCTCTGAAAAGCAGCAAAGTAATCAAAATCTGTCAGAAATATATGTGCATTAACATCTGATTTAGCCCACGAAGACAAGGAATGGAGTGTGAAGAGTATGGCTGAATAGTCTAATGAAATTTTAATGGAACTTCAGTTCTATTTATTGGATCTGTATTTGTCACAAAGTTTATTTCTTTCGTTATTTCAAAAATTGTCAGTGTTTAACAGAATTCTGACCATACTATCATACTACCCAGAGCAATTCAACTGCATAGGCCACAGCCTCTGCAATTTTGCCTCTCTCCAAGGGGAAAAAAAATGAACAAAACTGCCACATAATATGTGATGAGGGGAAAAACACAAAATAGAATTGTACATACTACTAGTACTAGAATTTCATGTTCTGGGAAGACACTGGGATGACCACAGTGAGGGGAAAAAAATAATAGGTTAGTATGGTCAATCTATTTTTGTTACCATGGCTTATTTCCAGTTGTATTTCTATTGCACAGAAAGTTTTCAGCCATGACTCATTATTTTATGCCAGGCCTGGATACTTCTGCTTCAAGTAACTTCTTGTCTAAATCCAGGAAGAGCTCACAGGAAAGGTAATAAAAACTGAAAACAGAAGGCACAGAATATCAAGAAACAATGATCAAAAGAGTCTAGATTAGCTCTGCACCAGACCACAGGAGGAAAACATTCCTCTACCAAAAATCCAATGAGGTTTGGTGCCTTGAATAAGATAGACAAGATCAACATCAGTGCCCACATTGAATCACTAAAACTTGTTCTATAAATATGTTTTTATAAAACTAGAGCCTAAACAGTCACCTACTTTGTTTCATATTTTACAGCATCTTTAAAATAAAATAGTACTTCTGTGCTATAATCTTACAGATAAATGGCAGAAAGACTGAGATTTTACAATATTTCATGTAAGAACAGAATTAAACACCTTTTTGTATTGACACAAATTCTTCAAACTGAAAATTTGGCAGTAGTATTTTTCTGAAAGCAGGCAAAAGAACAAAATCTGCAGATTTCCTAACATCTTGACACTTACATCTACCTAGAAATATGAATATTGAGATAGTGTAATGCTTCTGGATATAATCCTCATTTGGAGAACTTTAAAAAATGTTTTTAAATGTCTTTCCAAACTCTGGGATAGAAATTTGCACATGGAGTCACATCTTTGTATTTCAGGTCCTTTTGCCATCCTGTGATCATAGTTTAGTGAAAAGGAAAAAACTGATAATGAAAGATTATTTGGATGCGTTGTTCATACAACTTCTATCTGTAATCCACTTTGCTTTTATTTGATTCATTCTATCTTATAAAAGGAAACAATTTCAAAGAAGGGAAAAAAACCCAAAACCCATATAACCAACCAAAAACAAGGGTTGAAAGAACTGAGATTCTAAAGAATCTATTCCAACTTCTGCTCACTCTACTTCCAAGTGAGCAGAAGTTCAGAGAACAAATGTTGTGTTGTCAGATGGAGAGATTCAGATAACTCTTCACAGAAAGGGGTTTTTGGAATAGAACATTGTAATTAGTAACCTTACTGTAGTTCAATAATCAATGCCAGAAATAGCAATTAAATAGATAATGATGACAATGTTAAAGAAAGTTTTTGTGACAAAAATTATATTGGACTTGTCTTTTGTTGCTGAACCTGGAGAGTTGCATCAGGTTTCCCAAAAGCTTCTTCCGCTGGCACTCCCTGAAATATGGATCAGCAGCTTCCATGTCCATGGGGTCATTGTGACTGTCAGGAGAAGGAGGAAAAATTCCTTCTGCCCCCAGCACAGGTGTGTGTGATTTTCATCCAGGACTGGAGGAATCTGAGGGGCTTTTTCTAATGACAGGTGGGACAGGCCAGACTTGCTAAGAGAATTTATTTTGTGAGAATGGGAGTTTAGATCCAACAAATAGCTGAGTCACGGGACCTCTAAAACATCTTGACTTCCAGTGAAAGTGCTTCCCTCCCTTTTGTGATCCTGGCCTCAGCTTGGTACCCCCACTTCTGACACCAAGTACAAAGAACAAAGCTCAGATTGGTGTGCTTGAAGTTTCATTTCCTCTTCAGCAGTCTCAGAAATAACACATGAAAACATCTTTAGAGCTTTCAGGAAATTCTAATATATAAAAGTATTACATGACAAACCAATAGGTTTGAGGGAAGCTAAGGTTTGCTCTGCCTTTTTTTTTTTTTTTTTTGCCTTCTTCACACAATTGGGTTGGGGAACAAATAACCCAAGATTGGCCAATTCTAACCTACGCTAACACAAATCACCCTGTAGACTCATTAGAGCATCTATAAAAGAGAGGGATTGAGTGACTTCTTTTGAGCCTCAAAAGCAAGATATTCCAAGCTTTTATAAAATGAGAACTGTCTTTCTGTGTCAGAACAATCAGGGTTCCATCCCTCCTGCCTGACATCAGAGGAGTTCAAGGAGATGCAGTGTTTTGGCAGGATTTATGTATTCAGCACAGGCATATGCCTGCAAAAGACTTTTCCAAACTGGCTTTGGACATTCTCCAAAGGCAGCTCCAGCAGAGATCAAGGTCTGACAGAGCCCAGAGCTTGTCTCAGAGACAATTGTTGGAAAAGCATAGGGTCCAGGGGCAAATAGCTAAGGAGTGTGCTCATGATCAGTGTCCTTTATTGCTTCCACCAGGCCAGCTGCCTCAAGTCCTTGGGCAGACAGCCCTCATTCCTAGGCAACACCAAAATTGGACAAAAAATTGAGTGGGATTCTTTCTTGGCTGAGTACAAGTGCTGACAGGGTGTCAGTAATTTGGAAGACAAGAAAAATGTTTTTTCAGCACTACCTGTCTGTCAGGGAGTATTTGGTCCCAGGACACCAGCAGCCTACTTGTGGCTCCTTGTTAGGGATCCTGCAAAGCAGAAGGGTGTAGGGGGACACAGTATGGGTAAATGAAGGCAATGTAGAATGTAGTCTTATCCCCCAATGAGTTGCAGCTGGAGCCAATTACTAAAGACTAGGAGCAGGCCGGATGATAACAGGCAACACCTGTAGCAAATAAGAACAAATGGTATAAAAGAGTGGATTGGTAGGAACTGGAGTCAGATGACTGCTGCAAGGGCCAGGAACAGTCAGTGCTTAGAGGAGCAGCCTGTGAGAAACATCGAGGCGGTATGAAGCTCTGGTGATACAGAATCCTTGCACTATAATGATAATAGAACTCTTGACATATAAGAAAACAAATGGTGACCCTGATGTGATTCAGGACCCATGGATTTTAATACTAAACTATATGACTGATGTGATTCGGGATGTGATTCAGGAAATGACCTCACGGTTTGGAGAAAAAAAAAAAGAACTTGAATACTAAACTATATTGCCCCATGGATTCGGGGAAGCCGGATTTGACCATATAACCATGTGGATTCAGGGAAACAGGATTTGAGTACTAAACTATTGGCAAAATGTATCAAGTACAGCTATTGGTGTTTGTTAAATATGAGTGTAAAAGACCTTAAAGGTAAGTGCTTTGTAAACTGGGAAAAGCTATAGAACTGAACTAACATGTAGAAATATATATCTATACTATGATATGCGGTTTGAACGCTTGTATAACTCCTAGTTTTAAATGAAATGTACAAATATGTCATAATGTTAAATATGTACTTCTGGAAATGCTGCAACTCTGTGGTTAAAAAAAAAGGGGGAACTGTAGGGGGACACAGTATGGGTAAATGAAGGTAATGTAGAATGTAATCTTATCCTCAATGAGTTGCAGCTGGAGCCAATTACTAAAGACTAGAAGCAGGCCAGATGATAACAGGCAACACCTGTAGCCAATAAGAACAAGTGGTGTAAAAGAGTGGATTGGTGGGAACTGCAGTCAGATGACTGCTGCAAGGACCACGAACAGTCAGTGCTTAGAGGAGAAGCCTACGAGAAACATTGAGGAGGTTTGAAACTCTGGTGACATAGAATCCTTGCACTGTAATGATAATAGAACTCATGATATATAAGACAACAGAAGGGGACAAAAGTCCTCTCAGGAAAGACTTTTGGGTAACCACAGACAGCTAAACACAAGACAGTGGGAGGGGATACAGCCAGGACAGATGTCAAGGGATGTCCCAAACATAGGGCCTCATGCTCAGCATATAAAACCAGGAGAATAAGAAAGAGGCAAATTAAGAGTGATTGCTGATCACCTCCCTGCCCATGGGAATTAGGGAATGAATTCCTTGCTTTGCTTGTTTATCTATTTGTTTAATAGATAAAGCAAAAATGACTTTTGCTTTATCTATTAAACTCTCTTCATCCCAACCCATGAGTTTTCTCACTTTTCTGCTTCTCTCCCCCATCCTGTGTGGGAGAGTGATTGAGTGGCTGTGTGGGGCTTCCTTGCCAGCTGAGGTTAGACCACAACACTCCTATAGATATTATTTTATTATGGTGATATGTTTTAATAGCCCAGACAAGAAGCAAGAAAAGCTATCTTGGTGCTATAAATTGGACAGATTAGCTGTAATGTTATATTTAGTATAGCACAAAATAGATGTGCTGGCTGCTGCACTCAGACAAAGAACATTTTCTCTTTCTGTTTAGTGGGCAACAAATCATAGGCCTAGAACTGTGCTTTGTGTTGTTAAAAATCCTTATTTAATTTCTTTTTGTTTTATCTTTCTTTTTGTGGACTCCTTGTTGCAGACGTCACACATACTCTTGTGATGACTTAACCATGATTAAGGACCAAATTCCCACCCAGCTTCTCACATAGAAGGTAATCATCAGGAGAGGGGAGAAAATAGGATGAGAAAGCTCATGAGTTGAGACAAACAGAGGTGCATCGATATACTTACAGTCATTGCCAAAACAGGCTCAACTTTGAGAAAGTTATCAGCATTTGAATGCTCTGCTCAGGGAAGTGGCTGAGTCACTGTTCCTGGAGACATTTAAAAGATGTGTAAATGTGGCACTTGTGAACATGGTTTAGTGATGGGCTTGGCTAATGTTGGCCATGGTGATCTTAAAGGTCTTTTCCAACCCAAATGATTCTGTGACTCTAATTTGTTGCAAATTAAACTAGATTTGGGTATTGAGGGAAAAAAGCTACTACCTTTTCTCTCTCTCCCAAGTGTAGCTTCACTCTCTTGCTCCATGACTGATAGTAAATTATATCTATTTAATAACTTAATTGAGTCTTTCAAATCATAGGATGGTTTGGCTTGGAAGGGACCTTAAAGAGCACCAAGTTCCACCCCCCTGCCATGGGCAGGGACATTTTCCCCTAGGCCAGCTCACTCATTAGCCCCATCCAGCCTGGTCCTGAACACTGCCAAGGGTGTTCCATTGGGAAAACAAAGCTGTTTGAGGTTCTTCTGCTGTTTGTCTGAGGGTTTTTGATGTTTGTTTTGATGCTGTTTGGTGGTTTTGTTTGTTTGTTTATTTTTGGTTTTGTGGGGGTGTTTTTTGGGTTTAAATTTTGGTGTTTTGGTGGGGGGAGTTTGGGAGTTTTGTTGTTCTTTGGGATTTGGTGGGGTTTTTTTGGTTGGTTTGTTTGGATTGGCTTGGTTGGTTTTGTTGGCTTTTTTTTGTTTGTTTGTTTTGATTTGTTTTGGGTTCCTTTAATCTTGTTTTGGTTTTTTGTGGTTTTGTTTTAATTAGGTGCCACAATTGCTTCCACTGATCAATTCTGAAGCAGCCTGTATTGTAGAAGTGGAGAGCTGCTATCCCCATGCTTCTTCAACAATGCCCTAAATCATAATTTTGGATTTAGTAGTGGAACCCTATGAATTGTTTGATGTCACAAGGGCTTAACCTCTGTGTTCCTGCCTGATTTAGCATCTTTGCTATTATACAAAATGGGGAAAAAAAGTGCTGTAATTTTGCTTATGAGGTCTGACTTAGGCATTTGTGATACAGGGCTGCTTTAGTGATTTGATTTTCCAGTCTGACATGGTAATTTGAAATTAAAACTGAATTAGTGCTGGGTTTTTAAAACTGGGAAAAATCATTGCTAGACTGTTAAATTTAACATCCTGAAGCCTTATGCTTCAAACTTTCTTATTGATTAGCTTGCATTACTTTATTATTTTTTCCTACAAGTTCTTTTATACCTTATTGAGCCAATTATCTTCCAGGTGGGAAACTGAACTGTCTGGGACATAATAAAACTCCAGGTTGTCATTCTGATCAGTGCAAAATTAATTTATAATGTATGCTGGATAGAAAAGGCTCAAAGAGTTTGCAGCAGTGTCACTTCTGTATGTTGTGCTAAATCCTTTTCCTGCCCTGTGTAGTACCTGAAAGAATTTGGCCCTTGAGGTTCTGTATTTAGGGGCTGTGTCTGGGCTGGGTCATGTAGCAATGAGTGCATTTGCAAATTTGTGTGCAGCGTTATATTTTTTCATCTTAAAAATGCCATTTTCTACCAAAAGGGTAATGAATTCTGTTTCATGGTGTACAGAGTTAAAGGGTGGCAAGGGAAAAATTTGGTTCTGTTACTTTTTCACTTCATAGATATGAATGTAAAAAATAGAAGGTAAACTTTGTGTGGTATTCTATGAAGTCTGTATTTCCTGAGATGCATGAGTAGAATTTTTAGGTTTTTGCTTTTTCGCTTTCCATTTAATATATGTATATATGTGTGTTAACTGGAAGTAATTCTTAATTTTCTGAAAGCACTGTTAAGAGGTAAAAAAAGAAGCTTTATAAAAGAAACAACCCAAAGCCAACAATTTTTACACCTCATTCAAAGAAAAATAAGAAAAGCCTAACATTTTACATGAAAAACTAAGGGATTTGTTGCTCAGTCTCACAAAAATACCGCATGTCAGTAGTGTTTGGTTTTCTAATATTGATTTGTTAGAAATCTCATTATTTTCAGTTCTGGGTTCCAGAATGGATCCAGATTGCAAGCAGTAATGTACCAATATAAAACAAGTTCTGCAACATATAAATACAATATTCAGGCATGGAGAGTAATGGACAAAATCTGGGAAAAGCATTGGCATCAAGTGGAAGAACAACAGTTAGGAACTGGATATTTGAGTATTATTGTCACTGTTTTTAATGAAGGGATGGGAGTATTGTTGGATTAAGAATGATTTATTGTCCAGATAAACATTAGCTGTAGAGATTAGTTGAGATTTTAGAGGAGTAAATAGTTGGTTATAGCTTAAATTATTTACAAGTTTTTTCTTATAAGAAAATATATAACTTTCTAACTTAATAGACAGTTGCTACAAAGTTTATTTTGCTTTTTTAACTTATTACCCTTATTTAATTTTGCTGCATTGTGGATACTTTTATCTAACAGGGTGTTGTTGTATGTACACACACGTTTTTATTATGACTTCTAAACTCTTAACTTTATATAATTACCTTACTATACTGTAGACCTTTCACCATCTTAATATAGTTTTTTTTCTTACTAAAGGTATATTATTACCTATAACTATAGAAACATAAATTTATGATTTTTCTACTTAATGTCTGTGTACTTTATTTTTACATCAATCTAAGCTCCTTCCAAGGCTGCAGATCAAACCCTCTTGAATCTGTGGGATTTCCTATCTTTCCATTTCCCACATTTGAGGTCCAGATTCAAGGATGTGCTCCATGAGGTAGAGTTTCTCCTTTAGGCTTTTATACAAGGTAATGCAGATATTCTTGAATTGCCTGTGCTCAAAATGTGTCTGTGGAGGGGCACATAATTTGTCCTCTAAGCTTTTAACTGATAAAAATCTCTCAGAGGGAAAAATTTTACAGCTAAAGATTTCAGTGAGGAAACTTAGATGCAGTAGGACTTGGGGCTTTAATCCAATATCTGTTGAAGTTAATGGAGAATTATTGTGTTCCTGAGTGGGTATGGAATTACTGATATGTACTCTGAAAGTTCAGCTGGTTTGCTGTTGATGTTACACCTCAGTGTGTTCTGGGCCAGGTTTTTAGCAGGAGTAAATTGCAGTTCTGTCTGGTGGAAAAGTGGCTCAGATGTACCACAGCTGTTTTTTTAACAAACACTGGTCGTTGCATTTTATATACTTGTTGATTTCTTTTCCCTTTTCCTTTCCCTTCTCCCCTCTCCTCTCCTGCAGAAGACCATATTTCCATCCAGATTTCAGATTTTTTTTTTTAGCTAATATTGCTACAACACTATTTCTTTCTGTGTTTTTCTAAAATGTTATTTCCACTAAAATATGTATGTTTGTCTCAGTAATAATTTTCATTTTTCACAAGAAAATGTGGCACACTCATCACTGAAACGTCTGATGGTGGGTAGGTTTCAGTGAAAAATAGTTCAAAACTTGGCAACAGTGCAAGTTTTAGAGTTACTCTGCTGTTCCAAAAGATGTATGGGCACTCTTGGAGGCCTTCAAGTATGTTGAGCTCTATTAGATGTTTGATGATGCTACTTTAATTACTGACTTGCTATTTCTTATTTTCTCATGTAATTTTTGGTGCATAGTAGTTTCATTAATTCTACCAGTTTACTCTGCAGGAGTCCTAAACTGCAGATTTCCTGTGTGGATGTGGCACTTGGGGACAAGGTTTTGTGATGGCCTTGGCAGTCCTGGGGGAATGGTTGGGTGTCACAGACATCTTTTATGAAAAATCCTTTCCTTAGGATTTTTTCTCCTGAGAAGCTGAGAGTCCTCAGAAATGAAATGTAAACACTGATTATCTGCTGCTGTGGAATGCAACAGGTGGATCTGTGATTGGTCTCATGTGGTTGTTTCTAATTAATGGCCAATCACAATCCAGCTGTCTAAGACTGTGTGGTCAGTCACAAGATTTTATTATCATTCCATTCTTTCCTTTCCTTGCAAGCCCTCTGATGAAATCCTTTCTTCTATTCTTTTAGTATAGTTTTAATGTATCTTTTTCTTTTAATATAATATCATAAAATAATAAATCAGCCTTCTGAAACATGAGGTCAACATTCTTGTCTCTTCTCTCATCCTGGGACCCCTGTGATCACTACCACAGTTGGGCTTGATCTTAAAGCTCTTCCCAAACCTAAACATCTCAGGGATTCTGAACTGAGGTGGGAATGAGGGTGGACAAGTCTGTAATTGTTTATTTTCTTAACAATGGGTCTTCTATGGCTAATGGGTCAAGAGAGACAGGCAGTCAATCAATCAATGAAACAATCAATCAATCAATTCCCCTTCATGCCCTGATCACTGGAGTGTCTGAGCCTACCCCACAATGCCAACAATGCCCATGGTCTCTCTCCCTCCCCTCCTGCTGTATCCAACCTCCCAGGCTGTGGGGATTGCTCTGTTCTTTCTCCATAAAAGGATTTCCTGAACTTACAGGAAATCATGGTCAGGCTTTTCATTTGGTTCTTAATGGTGTGAGCTCAGAGGTTGCTTTTATTCCTTTTGGCTTAGAAATTTTTGTTTGATCTACTTACAGCAGAAGTTCCCACTCCCAACAGCATGACCTGCCCTACACCAGGCAACAATACTGTAATTTCAGAAAAGCCCAGCTTCCAAATAGTCAAAATTGTTCATTTCAGAAGTTCTGAAAATCAGAGCAGGGTTCTGGCCAAGGTTCAGCAAGGAAGAAGCTGCACAGGGCAGCATCACATACACCTGGTCATCTGTGTTCCTCCACTGAAAAAGTAAAATCTGCTGAAAAAACTCCCAGTACCTCCAGGACATGTGATTTTTCTCTAGATAGATAAAGTGGAGCTGCCAAAAGGATTTGCAAGTGGCTACATTGGTGTTTGGTCTGTCTGGAGGGGAATGACATCCAGATCCAGGAGCTGGCTGGAAATGAGATGGGAGAGGGCTGATCTCAGTGCTACAAATGAGGCATTTAGAACCAAATTAGACAAAGGTGGACTAAAGGGCAGATGGAGGGGACAAATGTCAGCAGAACTGTGCAATGGGAAAAGGGATATCTTGACCTGACATAATAGCTGGTGGAGGATTCAGAGCACATATGTCACTGCAGTCCCTGAGATGTTATGAATTCAGATTTTTTTAAAGATTGTTTGGACAGAATGTGAATAACAGAGGCCTAAAAGAGCTTATGCTAACCTAGTTTGCTTCCACATACTGAAATTGGGAAAATGGGAAGGAAAGCATGAACTCCCTAGAATGATCTGAAGTTATTAGAAGTATTAGAGTTTGAATGTACTTTTTCATTTCAAAAGTGAAATTTGTTGCTAAATAGTTCTTAATAATCCCTCTTCTTGTAAAATGCTTCCTATTTCCAGTGAGGGAGTTAAAAATGGGTGGTGCAAAGACAAACCACAGTATTGTAGCAGTATTTATCCACCCTATCTGGAAATTGTTTGCGTGCTTGAGGTTCAGCCACAGCCCTTAAAAAACTAAAAGAAGAGCAAAGATATTACCAATAGAGCAGCAGAATATTGGAAGCATTTATTTGATGCACTGCACAGTGAATAGAAAAACTTGATATTGCATTCAGGTCTGTGTCTGAAGTGTCACTTTAACAACCATAAATATGAAACAAAAACCTAAGAATGTCGAGCTGCAAGGGTTTGCTCTTCCTGGTATTCAGTGTAAGCATTTGGCATTACTTCTTGTCATCAATCATCCTTTTGGTGGGCTAAGCATGCCTAACAAATTAGCTGCTCGTTGCATATTTGGCTGATGTTTTGCTGCTGTGTCAGACTCCATTTGGCTGTTAAAACTGCAGTTTTTTCCAGGTACTGTGTCTTTCTCTCTGGATGGTGCTATTAATAGAATGTTCCTTTTGTTATTTGCAGTTCTCATAATTGCCTTAAGCTCATAGCCTGAGTTTATTCACCTTGTTTGAGTTTTATGTTGCCTGGCTGAAGCATCTTGCATATGGAATTTTTGTCTCAGAAAAGCACAGACCAAGTTATTGGTACCTAAAGAACACCAGCATCTTCATCTCTTAAAATTTGATGTAAAGTGAGGCACAGACCATTCACTGAGAAATGTGAAATCTAAAGAGACAAGATGAGACATGAACACTCAGAGCAGAGGAGACTGGAGTGAGAATAGAGCAAAAATAGTACAATTACTGACCTTTGTGTGAGAGAGGAGAAAGGGAATGAAAGCAGCCTCTGAGAACTGTTTAAAAAATGAGTTTAAAAAGAATAGGGGCTATATATGAGGGAAACTTGAATGTATCTGCATGGACATGGCAGTAGTGAGAGGTTCTAAAGAATATAGTTTTCTCAGTGGCTATTTAGGACCAAGAATTCCTAAATCATATTTTAGTCATGAAATGACAAATTCACTCAAGGAATAGGCTTTTGCTGATGTAGGTATCAGCAAAGGGTTTAGTTTTCTCACATTCTGTGAATGAAGAAAGTTTTACAATGCTGTAACAGACTTTAGTATAGAAGTAACCTGCCAGCATGAAGTCTTTATGAGTGTTTTTTTCCAGAGGGGAAAATGGAAATTATTTAGGATTGATTGAAATATTATGGTAGGGGCAGATAGAGGTGACTCTTAAGTATCCCTTTCCATACTATAATTCTAACAGTCAGAAACAAACTCAAAACAAAAATTGAAATGCTTCACTTCTGGGAGTTTGAAATGGTTCACTCCAATGTGTTTAGATGTCACCTGGTTGTATTTTAAAGGAAACTTTTGCTTAAATTAGCACTGATTTGCAAAGTCCATGTTTATTAGCAGAGCTTTGTGACAAAAAGTGATTCACTCATGTCTTTTATTTTCCTCTAAGCCAGCTTTACCTGAAAGTTTCTTGATGTTGGATCAGGTGCACAGATCCTTTTTAGAGAGCTGTCAGAATATGTGTAAACTGTGAGAGCACCTGACAGCTGCATTTCAGCTGCTGTGTGGCAGAAGATGTGTGAATAAAACAGAACAAGGCAGGACTACCCCAAGAGCCTGAATTCCAGACAAGGTAAAAGACAGGAGCACAGTGAAATGATAGAGGAATCTGTTACCAGAATCTGATACCAGAATATTTACAGCTGCTGCTGTGTGACCCTTGCTCATAGATGCTGTCTGCAGAAGTAAATTGGGTTTTGGTAAGTTTGTTTGTTGGTTTGTTTTGTTGTGGGATATTTTTTTCAGTACAAGGAGATGAGAATAGAAAGAAAATCCATCCAGCCTGCAAGACTCTATAGCCTTGAATTTCCCCTTAAAAACAAACCAAAACAACTCCCTAAACAAACTTGAAGTAACTTCTGACTTTCCTTTTATTATAGAAAAACCCCAGCTGTGACCATGTACAATTTGTAGACGTTTTTAAATTGCAGCTCAAGCTTTATGAAATGGATTTGCATTTGTAAATACCATTATTAAGAATTTAAGCAGCTCAGACAATGATTATTTTAAGTATTAAAGATGCCCTCGTGTTAAAACAAAATTTGTCTATACCTGACTTCTATTTACTTGTCTTTTAGGTGAGATTTACAATGTGTATAAGTCCTTATTCAGTTGAGTGGGAAATTCCTGTGTCTAAAATGAGCTTCATAACACCACAGTAAATGACTGGAAGTGGAGATAGTGCAATATAATTTCTTCAGTGAGAGACAGAAGACAGTGTGTAAATTATTGAAAACACAAACACACATCAACTTGTACAACATACATATGTCTAAAAAACCAAACGAAAAAACAAACCAAACAAAAACAAACCCCAGGGAGACTCAGGTGCTTCCTGAGGTAGAAATTTAAATAATCTAGTTGTTATAGCTGACTGATACTCCTCTTTCAGAGTAGAAAATATTAATTGTCTTGCCCATCTCTTGAATACTTGTTAAATAGCTACAGGAAGGTGGCAGAATAATGTATTAGAGAACACATTGGTTTGGAATAGTTTCCACAGCTCTTATTAAAACTGGATCACAGTGCAGCCAAGAATTCAAGGATCATGGTGCCATAGAAGTACCAGAAAGCAGAAAAATTATTCTGTGAAATAGGAATTAAAGTTTCCATTTATGAGGGTGACAATGTGCTCTCTGGAGTCTGTTCAGTGTCATCTCAAGGCTGCCTAAGAGCTGTGAAATGCTCTGGGGGAGGAACAGATGAGATTTGAAACCTGTAACATTTTCTTCTGGGGGGAAGTGTATGGACCAAAGAGAAGTGCAGAGCTGCTGAGGTTGGTAAAAGCCTCTTGAGATTGTGTGGTTCCACCCTGGTGCCCAGTGCAAGGGCTTGCTCAGGGCCACGAGAAGCTGGAGTATCCCAAAGGAGAAAAACCCCACAAAATCTCTGGACAAACACAGTGCAGTCACTCTCAGTACAAAGTGTGTGTGGCATTTTCTCGTGTTTGAACTTTCAGCCAGTATTGTATTTGCAAGGCACCCCTGAGGCAGGAAGGAATGATGAATCTGACTCCATGTTCTCAGAAGGCTAATTTATTATTTTATGATATTATATTAAAGAATACTATACTAAACTATACTAAAGAATACAGAAAGATATAGACAGAAGGCTAAAATGATAATAATGAAAACTCCTGACTCTTTCCAGAGTCCCGACACAGCTTGGCCCTGATTGGCCAAAGACTGAAAACAACTCCCAGCAGAATCCAATGAAACAATCACCTGTGGGTGAACAATCTCCAAACACATTCCACATGAGCACAACACAGGAGAAGCAAATGAGATAAGAATTGTTTTCCTTTTCTCTGAGGCTTCTCAGCTTCCCAGGAGAAGAATCCTGGGCAAAGAGATTTTTCCAGAAAATCTGAATGTCACAAACCAGGTCTTCCTGTGGCACATGGGGGAAACTGAATTTGGCATTGACATTAAAAGCCAAAAATTTTCCTTGTGGCATACTCAGAAATGTCTCTTCTTTCCTCTTGTACACCATAGTATATACAGAGAGGAGCCAACTGTACTGTGCATGTATCAGAGAGATTGTCTATTTGTCACAGTGCACAAGGCAACTGAGCAATTAGTCAAGACATGAGTCAGGCATTTCTCATTACTAAATTAACCAATTGTTAGAGCTGGGCTGAACTTTTCAGCCAGAAAATGCTAAGCAGAAAGCTGCAAATTCAAATTGATGAAGAAATAACACAAGTTCTATGTCAGCATTGACAAGTATTTTCCATTAGTAAATGTGACCTTAAGAAAATCTGAGATAAATTGAAGTATTTAATTTAATCTCATCTTGACTGCAAGGTTTTTTATCTTTATTAATCAAACTTTTTTAATGATGCAAAACCTCTGTCTTGGTTGTCAAAATTCCAGTGCAACAAATATTAGTAGAACAAAACAATAATTTTTGTAGATACTTGAACTTTTCTTTACTGCTATTGTAAAATATGTCTTTTATTTGCCCTAAAATCCTATTAAAGTACTGATAATTTTGATGAATCACTTGCTATTTTGGACAAATTGGTCACCATTATTGACCAGTTATGTGGTAATGTCTGTTGATCTCCAGCCAACAAGAGATGGAAATGTCTAAAATGACTTTTTGGGGGGAGGGGAAAGACCATTTACAGTATGTTGCTAACTAATGAATAATATTTTAGATAGTAGAGATACAAAATTTCTGTGTAAAAATTATTTTATTTATATTTTTGTAGTTACTTGCTGGGGCAACAGACAGAGATAAAGATCAGGAGGAAGTTGAGGCACTCATCAGTGACTACAGAGAGTAAACCCAGCTATCAAACCCATAATTGGGCAAAACAGTAATTGTTTGGTTGAGAATAAAAAAAAAACCAAAACTAGAAGGAGTGGAGCTGGGCTTTGCAAGGTAAGTTAAATAAATGCTGCTAAAGGGAGACTAAAGCTCTTTTTTTTCTAGATTTATATTATTGCTTCCCCAAATGACTGTGGTCATTAGGAATAAATATCTGGTATTTACCTTCAGCACCAAGGTTTTGTAAGGGATTCATATTTGAAGTGCCTTTTAATAAACCATACTTTGGTGCACAGAAAACAAAAATACAGGGCTCTGATTCTCAACTTGTTATGCAGAGTCACTGTATTGAACAGGAGAAGCCCAGAAACATAAATGTGATGTGAATTTTGTGCCTGACTAGTTGATTAAAAGGATGCTTTAGTGGCTGCTGCACACTTTATGCATTCTTATTATCCTGCAATTGCGCCACGAGATCTGTATCTAAATCCAATCTCTTTCCAACATCAGCAGCAAGTTTAGTATCATGGCAAAATTATTAGAGACAGTTTAGCTACTGGGGATAGACTGAGTGCTTTTGGATGTCACTTAACAGCAGACCATGAGCAGGAGATGCTTTTGTGGCCAGTGCTGAGTTGTCTGGATTTGCATCAAGTCTGTCACCATCTCCTGAAGTAGCTTTTAAAAGCCATTCCTTGGTTGTGGCTGAAGCACAACTTCCAATGTGCTTTCACTGTATTGGGAGTCTTTATGCATGGAGGGTGCAGCTGGTGAAATTCTGTTTAATAACCACAGCCCTTATCCTTCATATTTGAAAGGAACGTCCCCCCCACCGTGCAATGAAACAAGTACATTTAAATGGCCAGGAAATTCCCGTGGAGAAGCCTCTACCTGATAATGTAGCTGGAATACAAGGACCCCATTGTGGTTTAACCCAGCAGGCAGCTCAGCACAGCACAGCTGCTCACTCACTCCCCCCCAGTGAGGTGAGAATGGGAGAAGGGTAAAACTGTGTCTGGTGATAAAGACAATTTAATAGGACAGAAAGGAAAGGGAAAATAATGGTAAAAGAACATAAAAATAAGTGATAGGATCACAAAACTAGTGTTAGGACAAGGGATAATGGCTTTAAATGGAAAAAAATTGGTTTAGGCTAGATCTTAGGAAGAAATTGTTTGCTGTTGAGCTGCTCCATCCCTGGCAGTGTTCAAGTGTTCAAGGCCAGGCTGGGTGGGGCTGTGAGCAACCTGGGATCTTGAAAAGTGTCCCTGCCCTTGGCGAGGGTTGGAACTTGATGATCTTTAAGGTCCCTTCAAACCCAAATCATTCTGTGATGCAGGACCCACTGACCAAAGCCTGGCCACACCCTGGGCAGTGACTGCCACACCCAGCACATCTCCTCTATCACCTGTCCATGCAGTTCAATCCTGTTTGAACTCTTTGTGGATTAGCCAGAAACTGCAATTGCCTGAATTCCTGAACAAATGGAATCAGTTTGTTCACCCTGTCTTGGCAACCTTAGTTTCCTGATACATTTCTGTGACTCAGACCTCATCCTTTCCTTGGCTTCTGGCTCACTGGCAAAACTCTGCACTTCACAGTAGGCTTAAAATAAATATTACAGTCCCTATTACTAAGTCGAACTTTCACTACACAAGTTATTCCTCTCACATGGGTTGCTACAGGTATTTTCAGCAAACTGAACATTGCCCTGATCTTCACATTCTGTCTATACAGGCATCCCCTGCAATCCCTGATATCTGATATAGCCATAGCCATTCCCATTTTTGACACCCAAAACTTGCCATTTGATATAAAAATCAGCAAGACTCCTATGAACTGCCTGTCCCTGAGATACAGCCCCTGAGACAGCTGAGGATAAGCTGCCTTCACAAGGAAGCACAAGAAAACCTTTGGAAAGATGCTGTAAACTACCTGTTCACAGTGGGGGATTCTGCTGAATCCCCATTAAATTTAGCCTAAGCCCCAGAGCATGTAATTTTAATCTTCTCAAAGTCCTGCCATCTCTTTTTTAATATTTATAAATGGGTAACAGGAACACTCAATCATTTTTAATCTAGTTAAACCTAACAATATCTTGTGGTAAAGAGTTGCACAACTGAGATTCTATTGCAAAGTATTTGCTTTTAATCAATTCCAAAATTTTCCATATGAGACCTTTTTTGTTTGCAAAGGTTTTGGCTTAAAGATGAACTTGGAGCAAAGTCTGATGTGAGGAGAAAATGAGCAAGTTGAGTTCTGAATCAAGATCTGGGACATTTGGGCTGCCCTTTTTGCATCAGCATTTGGTGGTTTTGAATGCTTATTTCAGCTCATGCTTTCAGTCTCTCTTACTCACTTATCACCAAGAAAAATCTTTCAAGGGCAAAAAACCAAAAAAATAGGTATGGGGGGAAAAAAAGAAGGGAACTTATGTATGGGCAAGGGTGGAGAGGGGTTAAAAGCTATCCACCCACTTCTTACTGTGAAGAGGAAAGGTCAAACAAAAGAATATATCTTATTTTATCTGTTTATACCTCTCTTGTTCCTCAGGGTGTTGTTACCTTGCAATGCTGTCACCTCTGTGCTACAGAAGGAGCAGGTAACTGCAGTTAATGTGCTAAATCCAACCAAAGTGCTTCAAAGAAGCTGCATTTTCAATAGTGTCAAGAGACTTTGGGAAAAAAACTACTTTATTTCATTAAGTCTTGTGTAGGGCTGCAGAAGGGAGGCAGAGCAATAGAGGCAGTGCATCCTTTTATTGTGGCAGTGTTGAACACAATTCTGCAGAGGAGGAACAGTGTGAACAAAGAGCACTAAGGCAGCAGTGGCAGTGGGTGTCCTTTTCCTTAGAGCACAGTTATATCTTAATCAAGGTTAGGCTTACATTAATGCCAAATGTGCTTTTAAGATTTATAGAACATAAAGAACACAATTTGAAGTTGCAATGACTGCATTGCTGTGAAAATTAGTTCTGTCTTCAGATAGTATTTCAGTGGGGACATTCCTGAGGGCATACATGGGTGTGAAACCCCTCTCTGGCTGGTACTGCATTGTGGCATGCTTGTATTTGAATGCATAAATTTAACTTTTAAACACAAAACTAAGCCTCTGCTTGTGGCCTCCACATTCCTCAGAGGCCACTTTTTGATTGCTTTTCAGATAAGTCTTCCTGTCCATAGATTGTGTTCCTTAAATAGGGAATTAACTGAGCTTGCTTGCTTGAGTTCCTGACCAAGATGTTCCAACCTGTAGGAAGGATGTCACTGAGGGATGGGTGCTTGTGTATGGGTAGATACATAAAATATGCATATGTGTGCAAGAATCAATGTGTGAATCCTTAGCTGTCCTAGAATGCCATCCCCACTGGAAATGAAGTCATGGCATAGTTACTGGATGGTTGCATAAAGTCTAATTCTTCATAGATGAGAGGATGCTAGAAACCTTCTGCTGCATACGTGACAGCTGTGGGTGTAAATCATGACTTTTCAGCTTAGGACTCCTTTTGCCTTAGTTTTCATATTATGCTGATACCTCTTTTATCTAAGTATCTTACAGATCAAGCAACACAATTGATTATGTGTAGCTGTTGTTTGTCTTCTCTTTCCTTATGGGACCACATGCTGGAAATGGAGTGTCATGAAACAGGTTTAAATGAGCAGGTTTATGATAGGCACCTGTACCTGGAGCAAAGGGTGGTGAGAACTCAGTGATTATTGATGTCTACAGTTTGGGATTACATGGGGTGTTTTGGTTGATCTAGGTCAACGTGGGAGCACTAGAAAAAAACTGTTTAGGTGCTTTAGCCTTGCAGAATAGGTGGAACAGTGATTGCAACTGACAAATAAAAAAAATCTGTCTATCAAAATGGTTAAAACACTGTGATTCCTCTCAAGTTATGCAAAACAGAGGAGACATAAAGCTGTACAAACTACTACCACTTACATAGAAATTGCCAATTATCAGAGGATGTCCCTGTGTGCATTTTGAGAAACCTGAAAAATAATTTTTATTGAAACAAATAACATTTCTGAGTTTTTGAATCTTGCCATTTTCATTGTAGTTTCTTCTGTGTAGCCCTGATTCTGTGTGACTTCAGATATCTCTGCAGCTTTTCATTGCACATGCCTCTGATATAGTTGGCATGCAGAGATTTTTTAAAAGCTGACTTTAATTTACTGGTGCTGCATTGCCCAGATCAATATTATTGCATTTGGAAAGTCTATCCTGCCATTAGATTTACCAACCAGAAAATGGAGACCACTAAAAGGCTTGACTTCAATTCAGATTTCTAATAAATCTTCTACAAATGTGGATTATGAGGCAGCATTTTTTTGTTCCTTTGAAATACTAAGGAGATTCTCCAGTATTTCACAGGGACTGCTGGATCACTGTCACACATGATCCTTCAGCACAGAATTAGTAATTTATGTGTGTCTTGCAGTGATTTCCAGCTAATGCTTTCCACTTTACTCATGAAAAGAGATGCAAGAGGTGTAACAGAACTGCCCAGGACTGAAACAATCAGAACATAACATAAAACATCCATTTATAAATTTTGTTTTCTTCTCTTTGAATACTTAATTTTGTGAATACCATTAGCCAGTAAATGTGTTAAGAAAATGGCCATCCTCTATTTATATGTTTAAATTTATCATTTCAGTTGCAGAGGTAAATTCCCTGGTTGATACTCAGTTCTCAGATGTGGTTTTTGGCACTGCTTGTTTTAATTCAACCATTAATTTAATTTAACACTGTCTCTGATTTTCCTTTCCATTAATCCAGGGTAACTACTTGTGCTTTCCTTCTTTGCCTGCATTCTCAAGTCATGCTCCCCTTTGGCATGTCCTTTTTTTGTCACTTTCCTTTGGCTGTAAAATCACTCAGCTTCATTCATTGAAGGATGACTGAGAGGAGAAAGTCGAGAAAGTTTGATGTTTGTGTTACCATAGTGGTAATTCTGATCACTCTTCACTCTGCAGATTTGTACCTGATGAACAAGCAGATTGTGGTGCTGTACAACAAAATGATGGAATCCTATTACTCTCAGTAAAAATACATTTTTGTTTTGATGTTACCCTATTGAACAAATGGTTTAGAGTTACATGCAACCTTTTCATTATAATTTTATACATTCCTCTTGAAACAAGCAGAAATTGGTTTTTGTGCTGGTAGCTAGCAATTTGCTGTGCTTAATGTACTTGTTTTTGCAAAGAATACCTGCAGTCCTCTTCTTTCCTTTTATTGGCTTCTAAATATATTGGGGTGAGTTTTTTGCTTGAGATGGGAGATAATATTTAATGATCAATTTCTTAGCATCAAAACATGGCTGTGAATTGCTGACTTCTAATGCATATTCCCCATCTGCAGAGCTGAAAGGAATCAGCAAGGTCTAAAAAGCAAATCTTTGTTTCATTCAAATCCAGTGACCATCCATCTGATACTGCCTTTGAATTTATATCCTGGATTTTCCCAATAGGTCTGTAAATGTCTATATATGCTCTGCAAACAGAAATACATAGCTCTAAGGTTAAAGGAATGTAATTCTTAATTATGCCCTTTAGAGCATTTATCATTTCTTTCCAAGAGTTATTGGACTCCAGACATTCATGTGCCATATGGATATATATTCCCTTCAATATGAAAATTTCTATATAAATACCACCATCTTCTTTTCTTTTGGATCATTTGCCTGGAAGTTTTAGATCTCCTGTCCAATATTAAGTTGCATAGCAGGTAAATGGCTTGCAAAGTATCTCACTGCTTGAATGGAGTAATTCTGCTTTCCATTTAACTTGAGCTGCTATGTCTTTTGATTTTTATTAAATTTATTAATTATTCCATTGACATAGCAAAGGAATTATAGTCTCATTAAAATGATTAGTCATTCATTTTTAGTTTGTTTGGGGTGGGGATTTTTGTCTGTTTGCTTGCTTTTCTTTTGTTATTTTTTATTTACCTGGAATTCCAAATTAAAATAGTTCAGCAACAACAAACTCCATCTGGCTCAGAAAAAATGCTTCTGGGGCCTTGAGAGATTTCTTTCTTTGCAGTCAGTATTTTGCTACATGTCACAGTGATTCATCAGCTGCAGTGACTGATAGAAGGGATAAATTACAGGTTCTTTATCACTGCCTTGGGCAGACACACATCTAGAACTTTTATTTCTGTCTAGAAAAGGTGCTGGGAAAAACTCTGTTGTTCATGTTAAATACTTGGTTTTGATTAGGAAGATGCTCAGTGTAGTAGCAAGACTGATTTTGACTTCTTGGTTTCTGGTTCTTAGGAAGGTTATTCAAACCAATGTTCTGCTATGGGCTCCTCTTGGTTCACACCACAGCTCTGCATCTAAATGGCTTTACAGAATATCATCAGAACCTGAGTGAGGGATCACATCTCATGGAGTGATAATTGATAATATTTCAGTTTCCCTGTTGGTGATTTAGCTTCCCTCTGTTCTTGGTGAATCTCACTGAGATGCCTGTGAACAGTGAGTGTTAAGCTCATTTCAGAATTTTGTTAGTTATGCAGCCAAGCCCTGCATGGTCTGGGGCCACCCAGCCTTAAAAACAGATGCAGCCAGGTGAGCCAAATGAGGTTCAGGTCCTTTGCTCCTGGGGTTCGTCTCGAGAACAGCTGTCTTCCTCAACAAATTATCCTGCTTCAGCTGATTTGTGGTACCTGATGTTTGCATATTCTCACCTGCTGTTTGTAATTCAGGACTTTCCACTCAATCTTCCTTGGAGTGCTACAACACTGGGTATTGACCTTGGTGTACACTTGATTGGTACAAGACGCTTAGGGAGCTGCTCTGTCAGATACAAATTCTACCTGAACACTAGAAAAAGTGATTAAACACTGAACTCTTTGTTGCCTGTAGATGATCTATGTGTTTCCTACTTGACAGTCTTTTAGTTTGGTCCTGATTAATTAGGGGTTTTGTCCTTATTATTTATTTGTTCCTGAAGATGGTGTGGGTTTTTTGTGTCTGGTGGAAAATGAGGACATAACATTAATTTAACTTCACTGTAAAGTTCTAATTGGAGGAATAACTTGATCTTTTTAATGCCATTTTTCCCCTTGGAATGGTGTTGTGAGTTGTTTAAATGTCCATGTTCTTGATCGACCAATAAAGGGTTGTGGTTTTGTCCAGCACAGAGAATCTCTGCCAGCAGAAGTTGTAGGGGTTTAGTGGCTTCTGACTTTTGCCTTTTAATCTTAAAACTCACTTGTGGTCAGGATGACAACCACTCACCCCTAGGCTGGACAGCAAGTTTTAGTTTTATTTTCTTTTACTTCTCAGCCCCTCGTGGCTTCAACCTATTTTTGCTTTCTTCAACTTTTACAAGAAGTTATCAAGATCCCCATCCTAAGTCCTTGCAGAAAGGACACACTGATGGAGAATTTGATAAATTGCTTCTTGTAACATGATTTAACTTCCCGAGTACTCTTCATTCCTCCAGTGTTTTTCTCCTCACTTGCTCCATATGTTCACTTTCTGTCATCAACTGCTGTAAGAAATGTTTTTGGCTCTTGACTCCAAGATATGTCCAGTTACAGCCACTGTCTTCCAGGCTGAACAATTTAAAATACAACCTTGATTTTTATTTTTGCTTTGCCAGTCATGCTGTTCACTTACCTGTGTGACTTGGAAGTTGAATGTTACACTGTTTACTGTTTCTGAAATGAATTTTGTGTATAGAAGAGTATTTTTCCTCTGGGAAAATTGTAAGGAAATAGAATAATGGCACACAATAGAAAGAGGCTGCCAGTGAGAATGAGCAAAAAGAGATGGAAAAAATTAAGGAAGAAATAAAACAAAGCTATTTGAAAAGTGATGGACTAAGAAAGAGCTGGTCTTAAGGAAAAATTGGTTTTAATTTTTAGATGTCCATGGAATAAAAGTCAACTCTCCAGTGAAACTTTTTGATTTCTGAAGACTTACAGCAGCTACTTGTTTTCCACCCTGGTTTTGTTGTTATTAGCTTCTTAGTTAATCTTAAAACCAAAAGTTGCTATGTTTGTTTCTTTTTTTCCCCTGATACTCTGTAAATCCTTCTTCTGAAGTGATTATGAGAAATGGTATAACCTTTTTTTTTTTTTTGGTAAATTAAAAAAAGCTATATGTTTGTTTTGTCATAGTAGTGCCAGGGGTGAGTGATTAGGCACTGACTCTTCAGTCTCTCTTGCCTAAGGCTAACTTATGGAGATTTTCTAAATCCCAGCCTAAAGATTCTTAGCTCTCTTACCACTACATAGTTACCATCAGTTTAAATGCTATCAGCTGGTGTATGCTCTGGTTATCAGCACAATTCTGAGCAAGAAAATTTGGAGTAATTGTATGATTCAAGTATTACACCTGTGTTTTTATACATGCTGTCCAGCTGATTTGGTTCACACAAACAAGACACCCAAAAAACCATGTCAGATCTTTGGAAATCAAAGAAATTTGGAAACCAGCAGTACTGTCTCTTCAGAGTGGAGAGGAAGTGTTCTCTACCCCTCAGCTATTCTGTAGTGGCTGCCATACACATGGCTCTGGACACTGATCCGTAGGTGTTTATGTATCTACATAAAAAACTTGAAAATCTTCCAGTGAATTGCATTTTTTTTTTCTCAAAGAGCTGGGGAGCTGGAATAAATTGCAGAAGAAGGAAAAGAGAGATATTAAGTGTTGGAATAAAGAGCTGGTTTGACGTGCAGATATTTGCTGAGACTGAAGAGTCTTCTGTAGCTGATTTGGACCAGAGACTATATATTCAGTTCTGAAAATTCAATGAGCATCCTTATCACTAAGCTGTTGAGTGCTCTGAAATATAGGCCATAAACAGAACAAGTGTAAATGCTCCTTCAGACAGCTTCAGATAAATAGCTGAATTGGATGCCTTTCTTCTTGTTTGGACAAGAAATCTCACTCTCAAATACTCCCCATCTTTGCTGCTAAGGGTTTCTGTGCATGCCATGAAAGATTTGCTGGTGTTCCAGTGGTTACAGCATTTACCTGGGCCAGGGCTGTCTGGTTCAAGCCTCAGCAATCTGTGAGGCTGAAATTGGGCTTTAATCTCAGCCCAAAGCTGGTCCCCCACTTTGTGGTAAATGCTTTAAGTGCCTGCTCTGAAATAGGCATTTATTTCAACCTTAGAAGACCTTAAATTTCTCTCTCTGCAGTCTATGAAAATGTTCACAGCCTAGGAAAATCATTTATCACCCTACTAGGCAGCTGAACAATCTGCCTCTGCGTTCTGACCTGAAAAACTTGATCTGAAGAGTTGCTGTGGGTTGGAGTATCCAAGGAGAGTGAGCAAGGCTAATCCAAATGCCTTAACCTTTCAGTTTAGGACTTTACTGCTCTTTGTCTGGCAGGAATCCAGCTAACCCTGCCCCATCAGGATTCACAGTGTTAATAGAATTAATTCAGCTGTGCACAGTCAGTGCCACAGGTGCTGTCTTGTTTGCCCAAACTGAACCTAGAACAGAAAGATTCAAAGGAGTGAGCTCTTGTGCCAGAAAGGGCAATTCATTTACTGTTGAATTCATATCTTTTATAAGAGAAGTTTTCCTGAAGTGGGGTTGAAACAGGAAGATTTTCAGGTTGGCAAGGAGCAGACAATGAAATAGCAAGTCAATTCTTTTAGTCACTACTGCAGAGTTTAATTTTCTTCTGCAGTACTGAAAATGTCAAGTGGCAGGCTTTCTCCAGCTTCCATTAGCTGGTTTTAAATGGTGTTATTAGCTGAAGAGGAGGTCAGGGGGAGAAAAACACAAGTGGAAGCTATCCGAGCTCAAAGCTCCAGCTAAAAGCAGGTTACAGATGAGAAAATATATATAGTGTCCCAGATTACTGAGCAATAAAGTGAGCCAGGACAGGAGGAAGGATCCTGACTGTTACATTAGGTCACTTTCTGTTTCAGTTTCTCCATCTCTGTGTAGGATGGCTGAGTTTACTCTCATTGTAAAATGTCAAAAGGTTGATAACTCAGATTTTTTTTTTTTTTGAGAATAACTGAATCTCTTAATTCTGTATAGAATTCTGCACTCTTTTAATTAAAGCAAAGTGGCTAAGACTAGGGGAAGAAAAAAAATGTTGTTTTTTAAGGAACTTCTAAAGCTGTGTAATGTTTTCTGCCAATGACTCATGGTGTCAAACAGCCTGTGGTACCAGGTAGCTGGAACTCTCCAAAGAGTGTGGCAGCTCTGATGGAAGCCTCCCTAGATGACCTCACCATACTGGAACAACCCATTTTGCAGTTTGTTGGTGGCACTCACAGATTCAGCTGCAAATTCGTCAAGAGTCAAGCTCAGGGATAGATAAACTCCAAACTGAATGAATGAATCAGAGGGACTTGGAGCCCACAACATTTATGTAAATACAGCCCTATATGAAAATATTTTAAGGTTTAGGAATATTTTTAAATCTTCAGACTTTTAGATGATGTATGTTGAAATAAATATTTAAAGACATTTATTTCTTCAAGCATGCACTCAAGTATTTTGTAGTAGCCAAATGCAGATTGTTAAAGGCATAATGAAACTTTCTGGTGCCAAAATTCATAGTAACTAAGTTGAAAAAGTAAGTTTTGCTAACAAATTTCTTTTCGTTTTACACATGGGAAATGAGTCAGAGATTAAATCCCAAAAATTGTGCAAGAATAGCATGAACTGAAATGTGAAAGCATCGACTCTGAAGGAGGATCATCCTTAACTCAGTATCTTTCTAAATTAAGAGACAGTGCTCCCATTCCATGCTTCTGTGTTGTGTATTTTGTAGAGAGGAAAAAATCCACATTTCACACATCTGCAAGGCAGCAGATTGAAAATAATTATTTCACATGAATCTTTCCTCTAAAGTTTTGACAGGCATTCAGTGTTGATCTCAATTTCTTATATTTATTTCAAAACAAAAACTTAGAACAAACTGAAGATACTCTCTTTGCATCCCTCTTTGAAAATAACTGAAATGGAAAATATTCTGAATATCTGAGGCTTCTCAGTCTGTTTTTAAATGAAATACACAACATTGGCACCCAATAATTTCAGTTCTGTTGAGAAATTTTTTGGTAATGGCCAGGGAAAGAAGTATAATTTATCAAGCTGCTGGCATGGATGTCCTAATCAAACAATTTGTAGCAATAAACCTTAATCTGAAAGATTAAGTTTTGCCCATCATGTACAGTCAAGAAACATGCTGTGGTCTTCTCAGTTTTATGTACAATGAAGAAAATCAAATGCCCTCTGTTTCAGGAGTAAGGATGACAGATGTTCAGCATGACACTTTTAATCTGCTGATAGGTCTTGAGATACAAAATTCAAAAATGTCTTCAGCACTAAAAATCAGAAACAATGGTGTAGTAAATATATATTTAAGAATATCTGAAATACTTATTTCTTCTCCAGGGCTACTGGAATTCTTTCCTGTGAGAGGCATCCAGGTGGTAACCTAAAGAAAAAACTAATTCAGATTGCAAAACTTTATTTGAAGATGCCTGAATTGACTATGTAAAATGTACAGTAGGAGCTGAAAGGGTTCATTTATAAATGCACTTTGTAAACATCTCCAGCAAAATGGTTTTCAGGATTTTTGGGGAGTAAGAGTCAGCCATATTGCAGTTAAAGTAATTCAGTGAATGAGTTATTTACTCCCAAAAGAGGAAAGAATGAGAAGAAAAAAAAAAAGAATGGAAACTGCCTTAGTGATGGGATGGATTAGAATCTGAAAGTACCAGTCTTCATAGGATAGAACAAATATAACCTAAAGCCAACAGGGACCTAAATTTAAAGTGCTTTCAAACTTGTCATGTTATTCAGTTGAAATACAGCAAAATCAGGCTCTTAATGATAGGCTAAGAAATAAATATCACTGCATGCTTTCCAGATCAAAACATTTTAAAGCAGAAGATCAGTAGACAAGTAAGTCAAAGCTGCTTTTTAAATTGATCTAAGTCCTATTAAGTTTGCCTGGATTAGTCAGGGAAAAGGGAGGGAACAAGAAATCCCTATTGATGTGCTGCTAAGCAAATGCAAATATGGTACTTTCTAGTTCAGTGTTTTTAAATCCTTAAATGGTTTTTTTCAGATAATCACTTAGTGTTCCTGTGTGTTCCAGAGCTGTTGGTTTGCATTCTCCATTAGAGAGAATTATTAGTGGTGGTTTTGTCAGCTGTGTCTGTGTGGAGGTGCTCTGTGTGTGTGCCCAGGTTCCTTCTCCTTGACCATCATTCCTGAATTGATTGGCTTATTTCTGCCTGTGGTGGGAGAGTGGGAATAAATAAAATTAAAAAAAAAAATAAATGATTTTTTAAAAAAAGTAAGCAAAAAATTGTATACTTTGAATTTTAAGGTTTTTTTCCTACGTGAGTAAATAATGGGGATCACTCAAGATCTCTACTACAGTATTTGTATATAGTAATGTAATAATAATCAAGTCATAACATATAATAAAAATAATAATAAATAATATTAGTGTATGTAATATAGTAACAATAAACAATATAGTATGTATTATAGTATAGTTTATTCCAGTACCTGAGCCTTTTCCCTGTGTTTTAGTACGGAACCTGCACTGGGGAGGGAAAGCAAGGGAGGAGGATTTGGGTAGAAATATGGTGAATATCAACAGCAAACAGAATTTCTGTCAGCTCTTGCACAAGGATGATTCCCTAGGGACTCATTCACAGACAAAGGAAGAAAAACTTCACCATGGTCAGAGCCTGTGAAACTTTCTTCTGTGGTGACACGAGGTGGAAGCGCTGTACCCTCAGCACGTGGGGCTCCCTTCAAGGGGTGCTAGGCTGCTGCAAACCATACTAAAATATTTTCCTGTTGTTCATTTGAGACTCACCTTCCACCTTGAATCATGCAGTGATTAATCATGTGATTTCCCAATGATTTTCATGCGTGTCATTGCAGCATAGTTGTACTTATGGCATAAATTCTAATTCTTAACGAGCAATAATGGGGAGATGACCTAGAAAAGAAGGAAGGGAAGGATTTTATCCTTTTAGAGAAAATGTTCAGTTTATCCTTACTATTTCAATTCCTGCTTATGTAAATAGGAAATGTCTATTAAGATTGGAAAAACAAGAATTTGAGGTTGTGATAAATAATACAAAAAACCTGCTGTTATAGGTCAGCCTGTGCATGCAAAGCTGTGCCATCTGATGTATAATTTGAAGTCCTATCTCTAATAATCTGTTCCACTACAGTTATAACAAAAAGTCAAAAAAATTTTCCCAATCCCACAAAAAATCAAGCAAATGCTCTTTATCTATTGCTTTGCACTGGAGCAAATTAATGGAAGAGTTTGTCATGTAGATTTTGGTGGAGGAGTGATTAAAAGAGCAAGGATTCTTTTATTGGGCATTAGGAGACACAAAAAGCAAATGGGATGTTTTAATTATTCTCCTCATAAACATCCTCCCGTAAAAGTAAGAGGCTGTTGTACAGAAAATTTGTCTTTGCTATGGATTTTAGCAGTGCAGGGAATTTTCTAGATGTGTTGGTCCAAGTTAAGATGTAAAGCTTCTGAAAATGCTGGAGGCATGAAAATAAAACAGTATTTATTAGTTCTGGTGTTTCAGTTTTACTGGGACAAGAACAGGGAATTTGTAGAAAGATGAAGCTATGCAGAAACTCTTTGCTCATTGACACTAAAGTCTATACACTTCAATAATGAAAAAAGCTATTAAATAATAAATAAAAAAACCCAATTCCCTAGCAAAATTTTCACTCTAGCACAATGAATTTAGTACTGGGTATCTTTATGAAAGAAGCATAAACTCTTTCTCTTTTACTTTTACTGGCCAATTACCCAGCATTGAAGATAAAACTTGCTTTGTACTGCAGCTAATTAATGTGGAATGTGGGGTTGCTTTTCTGAAGGAACAGGACATACCCATGTGCTTCCTTTGCTCTAATCCCTTCTAGATTCTACCTGTTTCAACCAAATTTAGTAAAGAACTTCAAGACAAGATGCTCCTAATGGGCTTTAGGTAACTAGGCAACCATGTAGCAGAGATCTCAGACCATATTCATGGCCTTCACTGCAAAAAATGTCAAAAAATTATCTAAAAACTTTCTCAGAAATTAGGAAATGCAGTAGTGAAAAAGAAACAACTGTTCTAATAATGAGAAAAGTTTAAATCAGAGTTTACAGACTACTAATCATATGAAAATCTATTGCTGGAATACAAAATCAGGAAAACAAGCTTCACAAATACACCCTGATATGAATATGTTTGAAAAAAAATGGGAAAGAATAGGAAAAATAGCACCAACTTTGGTGGCTTAAAAAGGAAGTTGTCACATGCAGCCAAGAAGTGATATGGAGGAGATTATATGTTATAAAGTAGGTGCTGAAGAAAAATGTGTGTTTACAGGAAAAAATGTTGAAATTTGTGTGATATTTGAATACTTACCTCAGCATCATGTTCCAGCCAAAAATTGGTAGTTTAGGTGAAGCAGAGGAACGAAGCTCTCATATTTATTGCTCCCTGCTTGCAGCTGATTTTAAGTCAAATTCTCCCAGAGAACCCAGTGGTTTTTGTGTTTGCTGCAATCCTCATCAAACTTTAAGTTCAAAACCTTGCACAATCCCAGCTGGAGTCCTTGTAGGGACGTCCAACATCCTTTGGAAGCTTCCATCCCTTCTTTGGAAGGGATTCCCCAGCTCAGGTGTATTTACAAAAAGCAGCTTTCTGTCTTGTTTTCCCTGCTTTGCCATTAACCTGGATTGGTCTGTCTATGGTCAGTAGCTCTTTTGTGGAAGGAGCCAAGATCAGTTTTTCCCTACTCATCTCCTCCTTGGCAGTCATGTTTTTATGCCTTTTTATCATTTCCTGCCTCAGTTATCTTGTTCCAGTATGAGATGGTGTAATAATGCCACCACACCTCTGGCACATCCTCACTGTGATTCTTTGTCCTTATTTTGAAATTCTGTGGGGCAGGAAGGGACAGGAGGTATTTTTGTCCTCCAAGGGTACATTTACTACCAATGTAGTAATTATGGCTTAAAAAAGAACTAAAAAAAAACCCTGTTGGTTTGATGCTGTCAAAATATTTTGCTTAAGCATCTAATATTATATTAAGGGTCTAAGTTGTATCTCATTCTGTAGCAGAAAGCTGGGAATAGAATCCAAATGGATTTAAACAGTAAGATATGAAAATTAGTCCTTCCAGCCTGAGGTATCAATGGAAAAATAAAATTAACTTCTATTTTGAAACTGAAAGAGCTGAAACTTGGGTTGGTTGCGGTTTTTTAGGGGATTTTGTTTTTAAATTGCCAGAGCAGCTTCTGTCCAGCTAAAAGATTTTACTCTGTGGAAGTGGGCATGAAGAAATCTAACAAATACACCAGTGTATTGCATGTGTACGTGCACAGTCACTTTGAGAAGTGACAGGAGAAAGCATAAAAATAACCAGTGAGAAAAGCCAAAGCACAAAAGGAGACACAGTCACTGAGGGACACTGAGAATTACAAGTAGGTTAGTACTAAGAAAAAGGTATTAAAGTATCCAGAAGATATTCAGAAGAGGGGCACAAACAGCAGATCCATGTGCTGGTGTGGCTAAAGCATTTTCACCATTTTTCCTATGTTTAGGGGCAGAAAAACACAAGCCATAATTGGGCTGTTACACAGAGGCAGCCACTGAAAAACACACAAGCCCTCAGCACAGAACCCATTAACATTTTCTAATTATAATTTAGAGGCTTTTAAACATCTGCACCCAGTAAACTTCATTCTGGGTACTTAAGAGGTGCCAATGATCTCTAAAAGCAGTTTGGAGAATAAATGAGTAACCAGAGGATTGGCAAAGGGAGAATTTGCTTTTGATCTTTGAAAAGAGCTGGGGAGGGGGGGGCAAATCTTGGGAGTTGTGGGTTGATTAGCTTCAGAAAAAAAAGGTTGAAAAATAAGTTATCATTACCAGAAAACAAGGAGGTGAATAATTATTATGGATTTAGGTCAATTGATCCAGTTTCCCTCTACAACACATTAACAAGTGCTGTAGACAAAGGAGAGTGTCAAAACTGCAGTTCTGTTTGTATGAATCTTTACCCTTTAGTAAGTAATGATAACAATTTTAGTAAATCTTCTTACCTGACATGCTCATAAAGCACCCAGGGATCCATAGTCTACATATAATTTGAAATATGCCAAGGTAGATACAAAACTGTCTTGAAAAACATATGGAGAGTAGTTCCTGGAGATTTATTATCAAAACAGAGGAATGTATTAAGAGAAGTTTCTTGGAGTTCTTGGATTTCAGACCAATCAATACTGTAGTCAGTTTGTAGCTGATAGATCATAGCTTGTGGTCATTTGATTTTTCAGGACTGCAGGTACACTGGGAGAGCAAGCAGAAGTTCAAATAAATTTTGCCAGTTTTAAAATACAGTCTGAAAACATTTAAAGGATGTTAATAATTACAGAAAAATGCAAGGTTTTTCTTCTATGCACAAATAATGTGTCAAAAATGAGCCAGCAGCCCTGCACCACTTCATCCTGTGTGCCAGAATTATGGTTTGGGATGTGGCATTTCAAGAAGGACAGAGAACACTTGAGTCTGGAGAAGAATAATGGTCTGGAAACCACTAATTATGAGGAGTGACAGAATGACCTGAGGCTGTTGTAATTAAAATGTGATAGAGAATATGAAATCTTCAGTGGTACAGAAATAGTGATTATGGGATGATTATTCAACTTTTGGTTTTTGTGCAATGAGTAACTAAGCTTCAAACCTTCCAAAGGATGTTTTGCAAACCAAAACCATTATCAGGTTGGAAAAATGTAAAAATTTTGAAGTGAATGTCAGGAATCTCTGGGCTGCAGTTGCTGAAATTTTGGAGAATTCTACAAGGGAGGTCTCTTCCCATACCAGTTTTTACATGATTTTTTTAACCCATTTATCACTGACTGCTGTTGTAAAGAAAAATATTATGGTAGCTGTGTGTTGGTCTGACAGTGTGGTCTTCTAGGTGTTTGTCTGCTCTAAAAACAGAGTTTGTGGGGTGGGTGCAGTAAGTACAGTACCTTCTGCTTGTGGATATATAAAAGAAGAATGTTTTCCCTACTCATCAGGTGTTTGCAAAGCAGTGACTTCAGATGGTGGCCAGAAAAACTCACATTAGGCAATTGCAGGGGGAAGAAACACTAAAATGAAAGGCTTGTATAATGACCTGCTAGAAAATATGCAGCCTTGCTGCCAACTTGGAAGGCTTTTGAGAACAGGTTAGAAAAATAACTGTCATGAAGAATTGCAAGTATAGCTGGTGCTGCTTTGGAGGAGGATAAACAGCAAGATCTTGAGTGCCTCCAATCCTCTCAGTCTGTGATGAATTTCTCCCTCAGTCTCAGCGAGAGAAGCTCACAGTCAGTGTAATCAAAACCTCAGCATTTTGGGGGTTTTCAGTGAGATGGCAGCTGAGTGATGACTTGTCAAACCTGTCTCTGACCAGTCCCAGTTGGCAGCAGTGCTGTCAGAGAGCGCAGTTCCCCTTTTAACACCAAAGTGGATATCTGCATTATTCCAAAGGGTGGAGCTGTTTGAGGCCAAGCTGTGTTCAATGATCTTAGTCTGAGGATGAGAAGTGTTTGGGGCTGAGCAGTTCTACACTAAGATGTGAAGCTGATGTACAGCACCTTTATATTCTCCTTGAACTGGAAAAAGAATTAGGAGTTCTGCATTATCTACACAATGAAGTGATACGGGGAGTAAGACTCCGCTCATAAACTCCCATTTTTCTCCCAAAATGTGCATCATACATAGATTAAATATGTAAAAAGGACTCAAATTACATGTCCTTCCCTATTTCTGAGGATTTCTGCCTATACTTACTTTTCATGGGAGTCAAAGGCAAACAATAACTAAGGTTGAAGATGGATGTCAATGGCTCACACCTATGTTAACAATTAGAGTACAAAATACACCCTTTAGTTCATTATGGAATCTCATGGCATAGAAGTGTCAGCAGGAGAATACTTCAGATTAGTTCTGTAGATTCTTAACTGTGCAAATGTGAATTTGCTGTTTGCTTTGAATTTTAATACCCTCAAAAGATTAAATAATATTTCTTCCTTTTGGAAGGCAGAGATTTTATTATAAAACCTGCAGAAGAAATGAACATAGAAATACTTACCCAGGGCCTGCTTTAATTCACATGAAAGCTGAGACAAAACCTTTGGTTGTCTCTGCTAGAAGTTGGCTCATTGCATAAAGTTTAGTAATTTTTTGAGTCAATTAATGTGGGGCTACTGTGATCCTTTGGAGGGCTTGGCATAAAGATGCATAAAGTTCAGGAGGATGTCTTGCTCTTGGATTTCCACTTGCTCTGCTGAGTTTGGCTGAGTGGAAGAGCTACTGATGTAGCTTCATATCAGGTTTTACATCTTCCCTAAATCATGCTTTATCATTTGTTTGGGTTTATTTCAATTTTTGTGAATATGAATCTTGCCTACTACTGGTAACACCAGCATAGACTGGAAAGGTATCAGGGTTGCTCAGAGTTTCAAGATATCTACAGCTGGATCTGTGATCCTAAAAAAAAAAAAAAGAAAAAAAAAAAGAAGAAAAAAAATAAAAGAAAAACAACCTAGAACCAACCAAAGCTCCCCCCAAACAAGGAAGCCCCAAAATTCCACAAAGGCAAACACCTCTATACACACATAAAATGGCAAAACCCCATTGTTGTGTGCAACATTCTGTAACATTTGCAAATATTTAAATTTTTTTAAATTTTTCATGCTCAATCCATCTATATATATAAAATTTTGGAATAAATGTGCTCACGTAACAAATCCAGCACATCCTTCTCTTTCTACCACTACATATCGGGGGAGTGTTAAGTAAAAAAGTGACATTTTTGAGGAAAACTTTGCACTGGAACCAACTCTGTATGTGCTAGATAATTAGTTTGATATTTGAAGGCTGTGGTCAATTCATTACTATAATGAATTACCAGAAATACATGTTTATTTATTATTTATACATATTTATCACACAGGTTGCTTGACAGCAGCTCATAGTCACAGCTCAGCTAAGAATTGCACACATGGTCACCGTGTGATCAGCTTTATGTTCCATCAGACTGTGTTTCACAGCCTGTTTTAGTTAGGATTCAGCCTGTCAATCCCATCTCAGCTGCACAGGAATGATCACCAGATACAGTTCTTATTGATGGCCAAAATAATTAGGAGTGACCATTTCAGTGTGAACACTGCAAAAAATTAATGTCCCCAAGGAAGTACATCAGGGCACAGCAAACTCAGGAGAAGGTACCCTGATGCTGAATTTAAAATGCAGAGGTAATCTGTAAAATTATATGACAGGAAAAATATTGGAGTACAAAATGTTGTAACACTTGAGAGAGCAAATGGCTGGCCTATCTCTGGGTAGAATATTTCATAAGTCCCTGAATTTCTCATGCCTTCAAAGAGCTAGACTAAGCTATTGCTCTGCTAAAATGAGCTGTCTGTACAATATTGAAAATACTTGGAAAAAGTTTTGCAAAAGCAGAGACTGGCTTTAAAAAAAAACCCTGCAGTTCTTACATTTCCTCAAAGATTTGAATTCTGCAGGACTCCAAATTTTCATAAGCTCTTGTCTCATCTGAAAGGGACAAACATGTTTGGGTGAGTAATGTCAGCTGCACTGCATTTGAAGGTGTAGGTGGTTTTCCTCCAGTAAATTTAACCTGGAATAATACAGTGACTGCACACAGGTGCTCTGGTCTTTTACCTGACCCTTGAAAAAGTCAGTTCTTAATCAGCTGAGGAGAGAGGCCAGGTAGATTTACATTTAAACAAAACTAATAACAAATTGGCAATGTTTTACCTAATGTTCATCTAGCTCACTGCATCTGACCATGCATTTGTATTGTGGAGTTACTGTGGCTTGTGTTTGAGGGTTATAGACTAAATAAGAAAGGATAATCTATTAAAAATCAGTCACCAATGGTCTTTGTGAATAGGTTCCCATAAGAAGAAAAGTTATGTAGTTTCTGTTTGCTTATGTTCCCACTAATGTTTGCTGAACACCTTGGAGTTCTCTTTTTGTTTGTCCCTGTGATATCCTTCAGCTAAGGAAAAAAAATTAATCCTTTTACAAACTAGCATGTCAGGCACAGAGCAGGTCCCCATGAGTGGGGTGTACCTGAGCCTGCTGTGGTGTTACAAGCAGAACAATTCATTAACAGGGAGCTCCAATCTGTCACTCTCAGCTGTGATACAGGGTTTGAACCCTCCATGTAGGGCAATGTGCTCATATTTGAGCCAGCTCAGCTTTGCAAACTGCTGCAGAGGGTCGTGTTGGCATTCACCATGTGACTCACCAGAACCTTTAGTACAGGAGAAACTCAAATGCAGGTCTCTCCAGCTCACCTTTTTCCACCAGACATTAATAAGCAGTAATTTGAGGTGCAAACACTTTTTCTTTTCTGAGGATTTCTGTGAAAGAATGAATCTTCTGATGGGAATGACTAATGATGGCAATTTGGAGACAGTTATGTAATTGCTTTTTTTGAAATATTTTTCACATTGGTTTTTTTGTGAGCATGGAATTACTATTGGCATATTTTCTGCTTAATAAGTAATTTTTCAAGACATTGCCTGAGCAATTAGACAATCAGTTATGCATCTCTTGAGAACAATAGTAGTATAACTAATGGAAACCTCCAGGTATGATGCTGAAAATGGACTGCTAACTGTTCCTTAATGCTCCTTCCAAATTGCTCGGGGTGGTAGATGCCTTTTTGCTTGCTAACGGAAGGACAAAATTATTTTATTTATTTTTTTTTTCCTAACCATAGCTAGTGAACATTCTTATGTAGAAACATCATGGTTTAGAGACATTATTGTGGTATGTAACTGTGTGCCTGTCTGCCTATTTCATGCTCTAACAAAATCTTTCCTGTTTGTATACAAAATTTTCATATTTTTAAGTTTCCATCATCTAGAGCAAAAAGGGAATTGGATATAGCATTTCCTTCCATAATACAGATTAAGGACAGAAAGTTTGCCTAGTAATATTGGAATTTTAACCTTAAATATTCATGAAAATGGGTACCTGCTTGCCTATTTGCAGGCCATTCTCCCATATGTGGGGATGAAAGGTCAGAGAATTGATCATTGTCTAGGGCAGTTAAAAGGAACATTTCCTACAATTCCACAGAATCTGGAAAAGATTAATCTGTGAAACTGCTGAATCAGTGGTTTACACCCACGGGCAGTAACTTCTGTAGATGCTAAAACACCACTTTGCCAGAAGAATTACTGCTGGCTGGAGAGGCTGGGAACCCTAAATTCATGGTGTTATAAAGGGGTTCTGCTAGTCTGTGGGAGCTGTTTCTAGTGAACGATCACCTCCTAAACCCTCTATAACTCCTCACTGCCTCATTTGAATGAGGAGTTGGACCAGATGCCCTCCAGAGGTCTCTTCCTGCCCACACTTCTTTAAGCTTTTATGATCTCTAAGTGTGTGTCTATGCTTAAAGTACTTGGAGACTTTACAAGTGTAAATGGATTTCTGGGCTGAGTGAGTTTACAGGAGGAAATGACACCTCCAGTATCTTATCTGAGATGATGCAGAGGGGGTTCACTGGTGAGGAACAAGTTCAGCAGTGGTTTCTGTCAGAAAGGCACTTGAGAAGATAATTATGGGTGAGGGGCAGGAAAATGCTTGAAGGAGAGGAGGATATTTGGTATTTGCAGGGGTCCCCACGACAAGGTGAGCGATTGAGAATCTGACTCCACGTTCTCGGAAGGCTGATTTATTATTTTATGTACTTTTATTATATTCAAGAATGCTATAGTAAAACTATACTAAAGAAAGAGAAAGGATACAGAAGGCTTAACAAGAATGCTAATGAAGAACTCGTGACTGACTCCTCAGAGTCTGACACAGTTGGCTGTGATTGGTCATTAAGTGAAAATGATTCACATGGAACGAATCAAACAATGACCAGTTGGTAAATAATTTCCAGACCACATTCCAAAGCAGCAAACACAGGAGCAGCAATCAGTTAATTATTCTTTTCATTTCTCTCTGAGGCTTCTCAGCTTCCTAGGAGAAGAATCCTGGACAAAGAGGATTTTTCAGAAAATATGACAGTGACAGGATATGACTTGACAATGCACAAGGCAATTTTCTATTCTAAGGGCAGAAGAAATCTCACCACATGTTACAGTAGCTATCTAAAAGTAAAATGACTGAAGATATTTTTCTAGACTCCCTCTTTAATCAATAAATAATATTTTAGAGTACAACTTGTCCTGTCTTAAAACTGGGGTAAGTAGGGATTGTCACTGATAGGAAGATCTGTTAGCATCACAGTAATATTTTCAATTACAAACTTTTTTTTTCCCTTGACAGTGATAGCTATGCCAAGTGTTACATTTAATTTAAAATATTTTATAAAATTAACCTGATTTCAGTTTAATTACATTTAAATATCCCACTAATCTAAGTTGTAGAAACAAATTACTCAATGACAGATTTGCAGTTGGAAATCATTGGAAGAATTCTACTCGATAAACAAATCTCACAAACAAATCTTTTTCTGTTGCTCAGGTAGTATTAGGAAGAGATGATGAATTCATGTCTAGTGGTATATTACTCCTTTTTATCCTCTCCTCAGCTGTTTAGAGACAGGGATAATTCACCCTGGGCCTGAGTGCACAGAGGCTCCAGTGCCTTCCTATTGTATTTGTGGGGTGCCCTGATGAAAGAAGGAATGATCAATCTGACTCCATGTTCTCAGAAGGCTAATTTATTATTTTATGATACTATATTATATTAAAGAATACTAAACAATATTAAAGAATACAGAAAGGATACTTACAGAATGCTAAAAAGATAATAATAAAACTTGTGACTCTTTCCGGAGTCCCGACATAGCTTGGCCCTGATTGGCCAAAGAGTGAAAACAACTCACAGCAGAATCCAATGGAACAATCACCTGTGGGCAAACAATCTCCAAACACATTCCAGATGTGAGCACAACACAGGAGAAGCAAATGAGATAAGAATTGTTTCCCTTTTCTCTGAGTCTTCTCAGCTTCCCAGGAGAAAAATCCTGGGCAAAGAGATTTTTCAGAAAATGTGAATGTGACACCTTCATCCTCTGTTGCTCCTCACTGGACTCTCTGCAGTGTGTCCATGACTCTGCTCTACTGGGGAGCCCAGAACTGGACAGAATCCTTTGCTCATGGCCTCACCAGTGTTGAGAAGAGGGAGAGGGATGATGTCCCTCAACCTGCTGATGAATGTGTAAAAGGAAGTGGTACTACTGTAATATTTTAGTATTTTAGATAATGTTTTCAGATTTTATGTATTGGTTACATAAAATGTGTAATTTGTGCTCTCATTCTTAAGCACAGCATCTTTAAACTGCAAACTTTTATCAAAAGTTGCATGAATTTGTAAATATTTATTTGCATATTGGTCAGGCAACAAGGCAAAAGGAATTGTGTTGACTATCAAGAGGTGTTGACTATCAAGAGAAGAGCCTGGAGAGACCAGAAAGCAACAGGATTACCAAAAATCACTTAGGTTGGTACACCAGAAAGTAGAAAAAGCCACTCACTTTGAGTGCTGTTCAGAAGAAACTTCTGTTTCTGTTACCTCCCATCACTTCTTGAGGGAAGTTAAACTACAGGGAGAGAAAATTCCTTGCATCTTGGATTACTCAAGAATTTATTCAAGATTGCATCATTTTGACTTTCACAGCTTTCACTGAAACACATCTGATGGTTATCTTGCAGCTAAAAAGACTAATAATGGACAAATGATTAAATCCACAACGTAATGAGTGCTGAGAGCTAACACAGGTGTATTATGGATACTACCATATGTTTTGAACAGCATCTCCATTAGAATTCCTATAAATTTCTTCTGGTATTAAAAAGTAAACTGTCTCTCACCTGTAACAATCTGACATGCTCAGATAACAGACGGCTTGGAAGCCCTTACAGGTCCTTCTCCCCTCTATAAAGAAGAGCTAAAAATGAAATGTATCATCTATTATTTTTCTGCACCCTTTTTTATCACTTTCTGACTAAACAGAAAAGTGATGTATTACAGGGCAGTTGCCCACACTGTGGCATTTCAGATGTGATTATCAACATGAAGCACCCTGGGGGTTGAGGTTTCTCAAAGGAATGTGACAGGAGTCAGCATTTCACAAGTGCATGCTCCATAATCTCAGCACTCAGTAACTCCTGTGTTCTCTGTATGCCACAGTCGAGTTTTCCTGCAACTCCATGGCACAAGTTTTTAATTTCTTAATCTGTATAAACCTACAGGCTGCTCTGGGGGGACCTTCTCAAATTATTCTTAGAAAGTGTGTTTTAAAGGCAGCAAAGTTGGCAGACTGGAGTTTTTATCTAAGCTGAAGTTCACTCAGCTCCTTGCACTCTGGCCCTCAGCTGCTGCTCTCATCCTTAAGCATCTTTAAACTGTGCAAACTTTTATCCAAAGCTGGATGACTTTTGTAAATGTTTATTTATATTGGTCAGGCAACAAGGCAAAAGGAATTGTATTGACTATCAAGAGGTGTTGACTATCAAGAGAAGAGCCTGGAGAGACCAGAAAGCAACAGGATTACCACAAATCACTTAGGCTGGCACACCAGAAAGTAGAAAAAGACAATCACTTCTAGTGCTGTTCAGAAGAAACTTCTGTTTCTGTTACCTCCCATCACTTCTTGAGGGAAGTTAAACTATGGGGAGAGAAAATTCCTTGCTTCATGGATTATTCCTCTGTAGCCCCATTTCTCTTCACAGAGAAAAGCAAGGCACAACTTCCCAAGGATATTTCTGGGATTCACATTCTCTGAACCTCAGAGAAAGAAAAAACAATTCTTATCTCATTTACTGCTCCTGTGTTGTTCACAAGTGGAATGCATTGTGGAAGATTGCTTACCTGAAGGGAATTGGTCATTGGATTCTGCTGTGAGTGTTTTGATTCATTGGCCAATGGAATCCAGGTGTGTGTGTTGGGACTGCTGGGTGACACTCACAAGATTCTGGGCTGTGCAGTTGAGTTGGGTGCTTGTGCAGATTCAGTTTAGATGTAATTTAATGTAATATAGTACAGAATAATAGAGTATAATAAAGTAATTAATTAACTTTCTGATAAGATGGAGTCCTCCTCATCATTTCTCCTGGATGTTGGGCAAAAAATATCACCAATATTCCTCTGCCTGAGGAATAATTGGTATCAGACCTCCAGGTTTACACAGACACTCCTAGCACAGATCTAATGCATCAGCAGTGGAAAATAAAAGGAGTATCTTGTGTGTTTATTCAGGTGAGCTGCTTACAAGGAGAACCACAGCCTGGCTGTGCCCATTCCTGCACAGCATCCATGTGAATCCTGTGCTGGCCTCCTTGCAGAGACCTGGGTCTTCTACTGCTGTGTCTCTCCCTGAGTTTCTTTGTTTATTCTTGTTTCTCAAACCCTGTCTGCTGCTTGGCATTCCCAAATAACTCTTTTCCAGCTGTTTAATGGAGTGGAGGAGTTGGAGCACACGGGATAAAAGTACCAAAAGCTCACTAATATCAGCTGTGACTGTAAGTTAAAGTCACCTGTGGGCTACTTTAATCTTTCATTTGTCTCCATTTGTTTCTCACAGGATGAAGGCTTTTGCACTGAGCTAACAGTGATATTATTTTAATTGTTTTTGTCAGCAGGGTAGGTCATTCTAAGACGAGTCAGACAGGAGTTGGTGCCAATTTCTTATGTCAAACTGAGTAGCTTTTATCTTTTATGCTTTGATTAAAATATAAAAGCACAAAAGTAATTTCCCCATTTTAAGCTAGAACTGAGTCAAAATATATATAAAGATTATTTGGTGCTTCCAAGTGTCCAGTATTATTCCATGGTAAAGACTGATTTCATAGATCTTCTGCTGTCTGGGCTGTTTGCTTCTAGGAATAAAACAAACTCTGGCAGCCAAAGAAATCAGGAAAACACATTTTGTTATTATTAAATGGACTTTAGCAAAGTAATGCTATAGATTTATATTTAAATGGCAGTATCTTTAATGCATTAAATGACCATGATAGAACTGTTCAAAATCACAGAAAAATGCATTGTAAAACATAGAGGAGAAGAAAGCAGTGAGGGGAGCTCTGTGAATATTCAGCTCTATCATAAGTAGCAGGTTTCTCTTAGTGCTGCAACCCAACACCAGTTTTATGGAGACACTGAGCTTTCTGATAATGGTTTGGATAATCTGATTTGTTGCATCGAGGAAGTCCTGACTACAACCAAAAAAACAAAAAAAAAAATTGAGGAAGATGTTGATCTGCTAAAAACATAAAATAAGAGTAAGATTAGACAAATGGTTCATGTGTCCTCCCTTACCTCAGGAAAACTGGGCACCTAATTCATTTTCTGTATTTTAACAGCCTGAGGAAATAGAATCTTTAACCTTCTGTTTTATTCCTGATGCACCATGTACTCTACAGCTACTTTGACAATAAAATTATAGTTCTGCATAGATGATGAAATCTTACAGAAATAGCAATTTTTTCAACTCTTAAACATAAAGGTTACCTCTGGAAGTAGAATTATGGAGGGTATATATGCTCTTGAAAGATTTTAAAGGAATTGAGATTTTCACTGGGAGAGAGAGAAAGAGACAGGCATTAAGGGATCTTTCCTGCCCCTTTTCTCCTATCATAATTCTTTCAATTAAATATATCCCCAAATGCTATGAATTTCCTTTCCAAAACCAGTACTTTAAAATTAATGTGTGTGAGGTTGGGTTTTTCCTGACTTTTTTTGTTTGTTTTCAGAGGAATATTTTGGTAGTGGTTTTTTGGTTTTTTTTGGTGGGATTTTTGGTTTTTTGGTTTTGTGGTTTTTTTGGGGAGGGAAGTTTGAAGAAAAGTGTTATGTGAATTCAAAACTTTGCAGCAATAGGAGAATTATTTAACAACATTTTTAGATATAATGGCAGGATATATTGTCTACTAAAACCTCTTAAGATGCTGCAGTGTGCACATAAAAATCCAAATTTTGATATCTCTAATTTTTCACATGATGGACACATCATAATCTGTTTGAGTCTACAGTTCAGCAAACTGAGAGCATCCGTTCTACCCCACTGTGAGAAAGGCATTAGCAGCTGGGCAACCCAGACTCCAAACATCCGTGTTGTAAATTATTAAAGGAGGGCTGTGTGTGCATTGTGTTGGGCTGGCACGGTGTGCTTGAACCCATACATCAATAAGTTCTGTCAGAATGACTTATTCATGAACACAAGGCCAATTTCTGCCTGGAATCCTTATTTCATCTGGAATCCTATGGCAAGCAAAATGATTTCCACTATCTGGATATCGTTAAACTGGGGATTTTAGGCTGTATCATGTTTTCTCTGTGTGTGTGTGTGGCTGAAAAAAAAAAACCTTAGAAGAAAATCTTCACACGTTATAGCAGTTTTGCTCCAATGTGGAGAATGGATAATCATGAATTTCATGTTGGCTTGTGAGGATTTTTGTCCCTCCTGTGTTGATTCCAGTTACAGCAGTTTTGCTCCAATGTGGAGAATGGATAATCATGAATTTCATGTTGGCTTTTGAGGATTTTTGTCCCTCCTGGGTTGATTCCCATTTTGGTTTGGATGCTGGTTGTGTCCATGCCAGCTGAGAACTGAGCTCCTGTTCTTATGTTATTATTCAGGTGGGTGTTTTCCTACTTCTAGCATCAAGCTCTGCATTTGTAGTGTCCCCCTGTAGGCACCAGCAGCATCCCAGTAACTGAGCACACTGATGGGTGTTTTGGCCACTTTATTTTTTTAGAATTTATTATCTTTCAGCAATGAAAGAAGCATGAGATGTATTTATTGTAGTTTTAAATTTTTTCTGTCCTTTTTTTAACCCTCTATTTCTGTTTTTGCAAAATCTTTACTGTTGCATAAAGGAAAAAAAAAAGCCTGAAAGTGCACATATTTCTGGTTTCTAGTACACTTTCAGAAGCAAATCCAATGGCCACAATCACAACTGGTGTTGGTGCTGTTCACTGCATTACAACAAGGTAAAGGCACTAGGAGATGCTGATCCATGTGCAGCACGTGAATGGGAACTGAGACAGGGATCAGAACTCCCTTTGCAGATTGGCATGGTAGCCAGCAGAACCCCAGTCAATGCTGCCAATAAATACAGTTCAGAGAGGACAAACCCTGGTGATAAATCAACTCCCAGCTGGTTGAGAGCCCACGGTGGCAGCCCTGCTGCTCCCAGGGTCTGATGATAATGGCAGCTTTGGCACTGCAGTGTAGATTACTGAATTTCAGGGATTTTTTTCCATGGTCTATAACAAGGGGAATAAGACCTTGCTCTGCATTCACCTGAGAGCTGATGCCTCCAGTTATGCCCCTTTTTTTTCTTGGGTTTTGGCAGAAGGGAAAGGGAGAGGAGTTAAGGGGAATACTCATGCCAAAGCTGGGAGCCAGGCTGAAGGACCATGTGGCAAAGTGAATAAACAAAACCCTTTGAAAGGTTAAAATTATCCAGTACCCTCATGGCATTTTCCTTCATCTTGTCCAAAATTTAAGTCCTAGGGGCAACCTCCAGTGCAGAATTCAGAGAAATTACACTAAAGGTTTGAGAGGTGAGGCAGAATTTGCACTAGTATAAATGATAGTGTTCTTTATAAGAGTTTTGTTTATCTTTACTCTCTTGTGATGTGGCATTCCCTCCCTGTAATTCTAACCCATCATTCACTGAAATGATCCTTTACAGTGGGAACTGAAAAATGCACATTAGTGAAGTGAACATGCAGCAGGTTACTTTATGAAATTAATTATTCAAGGGAATGTGAGGCACAAAGCCAACCTAGTGAAACAATCAGGTAGATGAGCAATTTATTTCCTGGGGGAAGAAGGTTTAAAGTTTGGCTCTAAGAAAGTGAGCTCTTCCCACAGCAGCAAAAAGTAAGACATTTTATGTTTTCTACTACTAACTCTCTGAATATAAGAGCAGAAATTAATGCATGGGAGCTAGTGTACATCACAGAGTGGTTTATTATATGCTTCTTTATTGCTGTAAATGAAAATATAAATGGGCTAGGAACTGAAGTGTAGATGTAGACCTGTCATTTTCCTCTCTGGAAGAAGGGGAATTTCTTCTTCTAATGCTTTCACCCCCATTAGAAAATAGTGTTAAGTGCATATGTTAATATATATGTGTATAATTTTCTGTTGTGGAAGTGTTTGCAAATGACTGAGTCCATGCACTGTGGGAGGAGAGCCACAAGCATTGGCAACAGAGAATGCAAATTCCTTCTGATGGAATTGCTCCTTCCACAGCGAGGGCCTGCTCCCTGCAGAGGAGCTGTCAGGGCTTTGCTGGCAAGGCTCTTGATTCCTCTCAACATGCAAACACTCAGGCCCATTGTCAGCACAGCTTCTGCACAGGATCAGTGGCCAAAATTACCCCTTTCCTTTTGTTTTTGATAGACAACTGAACATAGGTTGAGCTTCCCCTGTACTCGTGGAGTTCAGCATTTTCCTGTGAATGTTATCCTTCCCTGGCAAAGGCTATGAAAAATCCTTTAAGTGGGGGATTACAGGGTTTGCCTGCCTTTGCTTGTAGAATCCTGAATCCTTTTCTGGCAGGATTCAGACCCAAAGGACAGGCTGTGTATAAATGTCATGTATTAAGATCAAAGAAAGAAAAAAAATCTCTGGATGACATTGAGAGGGAAACTGGTCTCTTCACACTAATGCTGGCCTGGATCAGGAGGTTTGATGTTCTGAAGCACTTGTCTTAGGTTAACAGTACTCTGTTTGGAAGGATTGACACTTATTCCTGCTGCTCACAAACCTAAGCTGTGCTGCTGCTGGGACTCTTGTTTCAGAGCTGTCACTGTGAAGGCAACAGGCAGCACAAAATCCCACTAATCCAAACCCTAAGCAGGTAAAACCTTTTTCCTCTACTTTCCCAGTTGTGTAAGCGTTTGGGATCACTAAACTGGCCCTGATCACCAGTGTGAAGTACAGCTTAATATTAAGTCTGATATTGACTTAATATTAAGTCAATATTAATTTTGACTTAAAATTTTTGTGTTCAATGTCAGTGTGGTAGCAGGGGAACCAGCCTTGTGATCACACCCAGGTCCCTGCACAGGGCAGTGACAGTCTCTCGTGTGCTATGACACCAGATTGAAAAGTGCTGGAGCAAATCCTGTCAGATCCTGTTAGGTCAAATTGTGACAAAGGTTTTGCAGGGCTGTGTCATGTTCTGTTTGACAAAATGCTATTAGCAGGACTGTTACCTCCATTATTTGCGAGCTGTCCTGTTCAGCCCGTATGCTGAGCAGTACAAACATCTGGGGCACACATCATTACTGCCAGCAAGGTTGTTGGCTACCTTGATGAACTCAGAAAAAAGTTGCATTTTTAATTCTGTTCTGAAGGAACCTGGATTTGTATCTTATGTGATGTTTAGCAGTCCTTTTCTAACTGGAAGGCTGGATTTGCTGAGATTCCAATATCACATCCCCTTCCCATCTTACAAGAGTGCCAAATGTGTGAACACATAGACTGTCCTTTATTCCTTGCTATTTTTTTGGCAAAATACATTTTAAGGAACAAAATTCAATTAAATTCCTAACCTTCTCTTCAATTATATTTATTAGCACCACTTTCTGTTTTCCAAACTTAAAATAAGAGTTTCAAACTGATGTCTTGTTGCCCAGACCCATCTAAGACATGATGTTGGGTGCAAGGAAAGCTAAACAGCTTTGGTAACCAGAGGTTGCTCTTGGGTGTGTGAAAAGTAATGGTGATGATTTAAAATAAAACGTGTGTTCTGGGGCAGCATTTTCTGGGATGTCTGTGCTCTGAACCAGCACTAGGATGGTTCAGCTGCAGAAGGGATCCTCCTCAAAGGGGGAATCTTTAGGTATCAGTAGATAATCACATTACTTTACAAATGTCTTTCAACCGTGATGCAATAGAACATGAAGTTCATGTGGAAAAGGAGAAAAATGGTGACATCATAGTCATTGGAGTGTTCCAAAGTTGCATGAAAAGACAGAAAAATAGGGAGCAGTCTCTCTCGTAAAATATGAGCATTTTTGTATTTCAAAGGAATTGAAAAAATAGGGAGGGAGATGAAAGTTAAATTTGTTCTTTCTCACTGGGATCATGTAAGTGAAAATTTGTAGCAATAGTGCCTTTTCCACATTTTTAATTGTAATGCTGGAGCAGCATTGATTATCTCCTCACAGTTTAAGAGCTGGCCTGACACCGTGCCAGCAGTTGCCACGGAATGTTTTGTCACTTCACCCGCTGAGAACATTTTAATAAATGTCAGTTGAATCCCACACAAAAAGCCACAATTTGAAGAGGAAATGAGAAAACAGTGTTTTAAGACTTATTCTCCTGCATCAGAGCAGAGTTTCCATGAGCCTTAATGGTGTAATCTCATGTCTCTCCCCCGAGAGCAACTTCGGGCCATTCCCTTGGGTCCTGTCACTGTCACCACAGAGAAGAGATCAGTGCCTGCCCCTCCTCTTCTATCATGAGGCAGCTGTAAATGCAGAGAGGGCTCCCCTCAGTCTCCTCCAGGCTGAACAGGCCCAGTGACCTCAGCTGCTCCTCACACAACTTCCCCTCAAGGCCTTATATAGAAGTAGAGATGTGTCCTTATAGAAATACATCCTTAGATATAGGCTCAGTGTATTTATTTTCCAGCTGCAGGAATTCTTCCTTTAACTTGATGGATGGGCATCTGCCAGAGAGTTTGGATTTGGTGTTCATTGACACTGCCTGAAGTGCCTGGAAATCTGATAATAATACTGACTTTGTCTAAGCTATTGTTTGTAAGGTGATTGTTCTTTCTTTCTGGTCCCGTCAGTAAGAACTCTCAGTAACAATCTGGCATGCAAAACCTCTTTTTTTGACTTACCCCTCTGCCTACCACCCACAACTAAAAAATAAGACTTGACTATCCATGGCTAACATATAAAATTAAGAGAGTGACTGCCACAATGATTTTATGGATAGTTGTCTACCAGTGTATGTCACAGACATCTTTTATGAAAAATCCTTTCCTTAGGATTTTTTCTCCTGAGAAGCTGAGAGTCCTCAGAAATGAAATGTAAACACTGATTATCTGCTGCTGTGGAATGCAACAGGTGCATCTGAGATTGGTCCATGTTGGATGTTTCTAATTAATGGCCAATCACAGCCCAGCTGGCTCAGACTCTCTGTCCAAGACACAAGCCTTTGTTATCATTCTTGCTATTCTATTCTTAGCCAGCCTTCTGATGAAATCCTTTCTTCTATTCTTTTAGTATAGTTTTAATATAATATATGTCATAAAATAATAAATCAAGCCTTCTGAAACATGGAGTCAGATCCTCATCTCTTCCCTCATCCTAAGACCCCTGTGAACACAGTCACAAGTGTAATAAGTAATTCTCTCTGGTTTTTTTTAGTGAAATTCATTATATATGTCAGCTTAAATCAGTGCACTTCCATAGCTACAGGTTGAGAAGTAGTGATGGTTAAAAGGGCAGGAATATCACACCCTTGTCCTATCACTTAGAGATGGAATGAGCACATTTAAATTGCACTCACCTCTCCTTTCCTGGAATAACTGTCTGTTGTATTTTTGGGGTGCCCTCGTGGCAGGAAGGAATGATGAATCTGACTCCATGTTCTCAGAAGCCTAATTTATTATTTTATGATACTATATTATATTAAAGAATACTAAACTAAACTATAATAAAGAATACAGAAAGGATACTTACAGAATGCTGAAAAGTTAATAATGAAAACTTGTGACTCTTTCCAGAGTCCTGACACAGCTTGGCCCTGATTGGCCAAAGAGTGAAAACAACTCCCAGCAGAATCCAATGAAACAATCACCTGTGGGTGAACAATCTCCAAACACATTCCACATGAGCACAACACAGGAGAAGCAAATGAGATAAAAATTGTTTTCCTTTTCTCCGAGGCTTCTCAGCTTCCCAGGAGAAAAATCCTGGGCAAAGGGATTTTTCCAGAAAATGTGAATGTGACAGCTCTCCACTTAAAAACATCCTGTACAACACCTAGAGTCACTGAATATGAAAAACCCAATGCTGAAAATGTTGGCACCTAACTTTCTAGTGGAAAAAACCCATAAAATTTGACCAAGTGCTCTGGGAATAATGAGTGATTTAGATTCCTTCAAGCTTGTGACATAATCACACAGAATGATGTGGCATTGCCAATGTTTCAGGCATTTAATATCAAATACTCATAAACCTGTTAAAACTGAAATTGCATCCCTAATTACCAAATGCATTTCATCAGTTTCTGTCAATCCCAACACAAATGGGAGAAGTTGGCAGAGTTACTGCCCTGTTTGCTGATAGGGACTCTTTATGAATTTACCTCTGGAGAGTAAAAGACTTCTGACTTTCCCAGTGTTTCATCAGCTTCTACCTTCTACTTCTGCATACAAATACTTTTCCAGATGCTTTATTATGAGGTGAACTGCTTTAGAAGTCACCATCACTTTCATTTGGGTAACAGTGCTGAATGATTAAATCCTATTGTCTGCACTTTCTATAAAAATCATTAAAGTGGAAAAGAGCTACGTCCAAATTGAAATTCTGTCTTCAAGGTCATTGCCATTTTACCTCTTCTGCCTTGTTGGACACATGCTGGTGGATACTCTAACGGTAGAAAAATATATCCAATTTTCAATTAAAAAAACAAAACAATACAGTCTGTGTCAAGTCAGAAAATGGGAAAATATCCATCAGCACATTGTTTTCACAGCCTTTAGCTTTTGTGTCCCAATGACCCATAAAGCTATTCTCAAAGATCAGTCTGATTCTGTATCCTTCAGCAGAACAATCCCAAAACCAGAATGTGAGGTGCAGGGAGGCATTTGCTACTTTAAGCTCTAATTGTTCACCTGTTCCTTACTCTCATTACTGATCCTGAGTGCTGATTATAGTGATACCAGTGGGATTTTAACAGTTTGGGTGGGTAATACCTGATTCAGCACTTAAATGGAAATGATCCTGTGTATTAGCTGACCTGCACCAGCAGCTGATGTTTTCCAGTATTAAATATGGATTTAATATAGTAAAGAAAAATAATCAAATGGCCTTACACACCAGCTCTGTTTCTGCATAAAATTGCTGGTACATGTTCAGTGGAACTGGTCTGAGGTGAGAAATACTCTTTGTCAGTCTGGCAGAATAATTATTCAAGACCTGAAGTATCCTGTGCAGATGCTGCACACCACAGCACTGGCTGAATGTAATTGGAGAAACCATATATATCCAGTTTGCTTGTACCTAGAGGAACAGCCTGAGGGAACTCACTCTCACAAGACCCTTATCATCTTTTTCTATGTCTTAAAATCAAAGAAATAGCACAAGGAGAAGCTGAACTATCCAAATGGTAATACAAAATGAAATTACAAAAACAACCAAGGCCACCTTTAAATTCATCTCAAGGCTTAGCTTGTATAAATGCACACATTCAAATGAAATAAAATTCTATGTGCTTGCTACAGTCAGTGTTTTCTGCAAAGGAAAATTCTGACCTCTGGTATCTCAACAGGCATAAAAGAAAGCATAACCCTTGGAGTGAATTGCAACTGTTGCAAATGCTAAGTAATTGATGAATAGCAAATGGTGACAGAGCACATTGAAGATGTACTTCAGATCTCTAAAAATTTGAGAAGATAAAATACAGAATTATAGCTGATGTGAATAATTTCACATGTCCTGCCTTAGCATGACTTTTTATTTTTCAAATAACTGCCTCCAGGGGTTCAAACTCTTCCTGTAAATGACAAAATGCCCTTACCTACATGATTATATGTTTAAAAAATTATCCACAAAATGGTGCAAAGTTTACTAAAGCATTTGTCATAAGGTCCTTTCAAATATTCACAGTTTGACCTACCTTTTCTCCATCCAAGTTCTTGGGAATTTTGCCATGATTTCAACAGCAAATATCTTGTACTTTCTTTCAAAAGAAGGAGGAATCAGACCAGGGCTGGTAGCTCAGAAATACTCCAGTTGTGAACACATACAACTCACAACTGAGTTTCTACTCAATAAAAGGAATTCATGGCTCACATTGGCCAGTGAATGGAGCTCACGGTCCAGGGTGATTGGTGCATCCCATGCCCAATTCCACTTCACCTTTCTGAGCATCCTTGGGCATGATCAGGTCATGAACTCTGGAACAGCTGAATTTGTCCTTCAATCCAAGTCTTCCTACCTCACATATCATGGCTACAGTAAGGAAATATTTGTTTACTCATACTCAAAAAGTCTCTAAGATCTACTTCAATCAACATAGTTTATCTCTCGCTATCAGTTGTTGTGAGTTTAATCATCTGGAATGGACTTAGTGTTGTGAGGAATGTTTGAATTTAAATCACTCCACAGACATCTCTATGAGTAGTATGACAGCAGGAAAGATAATTTCACCTCCAGCTGTGTTGGTTCCCCTAATCTGACCAAAAACCCAATAATGCTGATGTGCCCCACAGAGATACTCTTTGCTTTGCAAGAATAAGTCTTTAGGAGATTTATGGTGTACAGATGAGAGAGTAACTAGACTGCTAGTTGAGTGGTATATTATTTATTCTTATTGAATTTCAATCCCACAGAGCACAAGTATGTGAGAAAATGGAACCTGACTTTTATAAATTTTATTTATAATAATGCAATTATAATACAGCTTCTTAAACTTCAGCATTTGATTCAGACTAAAGTGATTATTTCCAATGGGCTACGTTTTGTGGGTTGGTCTGTTTTTTTTTTTTTCTTGTTTCTGTGTTTATTTTGGTTTGTTGTTTTGTTTTGGTTTTTGTTTGGTTGGTTTGGGTTTTTTTTGTGAGTAATTTATCAATTTCTCTTGAAGTGGGATTCAACATTTTCTGTTGGAATGTGATGATGGTTGGGTTGATTTTCATATGTGGATTTCCTCTTCGAGGCATGTTACTTTTGATATTCTATTAAAAATGGTGCACAACAAATCTGCTGCAATGACTTCCAAGTATTCAAAATGCAGCAAGGACTTTATAAGAGCTTTAACCACCTGGTTATTTAAAATGCCATTTCACATTCAGCTAGCACAGTTAAAACAGAGATGAACAGGGTTATTTCTGGACTGGCTGCAGAACAGCTGAGATCACACCTGGCCCAATCTGCAGAGGAGTCTAAATATTCCCAGACATCAACCAGCTGTGGCTTCTTTCTGGCATTATGGCTTTTTACAGATCTGCTGCTCATTGCAGGGCCTGTTTCTGCTTAAATCGAGGCCTGACTGACCTTTGAGTCCTTTGAAGTCTGTGCACATGGAAGGATTTTCCCCTTCCTTTTTTTTTTTTTTTTTTTTTTTTTCCAGGCAAGTATATTGGTACTTGTTTATTGTCAGATTTATCTTTGGATTTTTACAGTCTCCCTTCTGAACTGCATACTTTTATCACCTCTTTATGCTAATGCTCTCCCTGGCTGCCTGTACTATCACCTCTCCATTTATCTTCTTAGCCTGTGTGATCTACGGTGCTCATTAGCTTCCTGTTCTCAGATCCCTTTTTGCCTCCTTAGCAGGCCAGATGACCCTCTTATCACCCAGCTATGTTTCACAATCAGCCCAGATAATGCTTCATACTTCCTCACCATTCCTTAGCTTTATTTTTTTTTTTTTTTGGTGCTGCTTACTACCTCTTGCCATTTATTTCTCCCCAACAAGGCTTGTAAGAATGCTCACCCAATTACACCAGGTTTTTTTGCTTAGTGCTGTATCAGTTGTCTTCATTGCCTGGGTTGTACTTCATTGATTTCCGTGGTTCGATATATCAGAGTATATAATTCCTAGCAAATTTCTTTCTCCATCAGGTTTATTTAATCCACCCTCTTCCCAGTCTCCCCCTCTTCCCAGTCTTCATATTCATGAGGCCAACAGTACATTAACTGTTTAACTCATTGATTCCTGCACTTTAAAAAGTGCTTCATCCATAACCTTACACATTCTGCCTGAATTCAGCCAACTTGTAATTCCTGCTCTGGATATGGCTACTTAGAGGATTTCTTTAATGTGTATTTTAGACAATTTATATGCCTCAATTGATACTTCTGCAGCCACCACACAAAATTTTCAGCTCATTCACTCCAAGGTACTCAAACTTGTATTTCCCAAAGCTCCTTTCAGGTTTTATGATTGCTCATGTTAAATGATAAATTTTTAGAAAAGAGGAGGTTGTTGCTGTTGTTTTATCCTGAAGATCTTTTCATTGACAACATGTCTTTGAGGTGGTGGGAGACTTGTTGACTTTCATACATTAATCCTTTTCAGAAAGAAGCCTTCCTTGGTCCTATGTAAAAACCCCCTTCAGTCTCATGGGAGTATTACAGATATCTGTAAATTTAATCTTCCCTATAAAGTTCCAACTGTCAAGTGCAAAAGAAAGTGTAAATTGCACAAAACCCCATAATCTATATAATTTAATGACAGAATAAATGGGAAAGAAGGTAAATTAAAGCAATTTTTGGATAAGCAGATGAGTTATTGGCCATGAAGTTTACATACTTCATGGGGTATAGAACTACAAAGAACAACCCCAGGAACAGATAGTGTGGCTTTAGTTTTCCTGTTATTTTAAAATATTCCCAAAATAGTTGAAGTTTCCCCAGTTCTGGACAATGAAGAAATGTGGTAATGGTCACAGCCTCTTCTTAGGAACTTATTGTTTTATAATTACCCTAAAAAATATTTTTAATCTTTTTTGTTTTAAGAGTTTTTCTATGTTTGATCAACCTCCTGGTTTTGGCAAACTATTGTGATGATAGAAAGTACATAGTTGAGCCAATTTATAATTTTACTGAAGAAATAAATAAGTTCTGCACCAAAAGAGATTCCAACAGTGGGGAAAAGTGTTGACTAAATGACTCCAAATAGAAGATAATTCTTTTCAATTTCAAACTTTTGACTCTGTGCACACACAAAACAGTCAAGTCACAAATCAGTTTCAGTATGTTTCATTACTCTCAGAAAGTACAATCAGAATAGAGAGAAAATTTTTGCTACAAACTATATATGAGGATAAATCCTGCATAGTTAGGGCTGGACTGCATGTTTGTAGATATTTTTATAGTGTTCTGTATTCTCAACTGTGCTTTATCCAGAGGCAGACTAACAGGGGTCAAGAGGGTGTAAGAGAAGTTTAATAATCATTTGTTCATCTTCCCTTCCTGTCAGACAAGCAACACTTGGGGTTTTCTGGCCATCTTCATCATTAATCACCTGGAATATATTGCAGATTTTCTGATATAGAAGCATTTGATTCTGTGATTGTGATGATTAGGAGGAGAGGTTTAAAAATCTTAGTTCATCAAAGGGGATAAATAGTTTGAGGCCCTTGTTTAGATGTCAGCAATGGAGCATATCCATGATGACTGCAAAGAGCAGTTGCAATCCAGAGGTGTATTACCACTGGGGAAGAAGGAATTTCAAAATTCCATAGAAGAAATATTTCAAAATTCTATAAATATTGCACTGACTTTGTGCTCAGAAGCAGTCTTGGCACTCTCACAGGACACATTTACAGGCTGCCCTCCATGGTAAAAACCAGCCTAACCTTGAGGCTATTTTAGTTCCAAGTTAGGCTCTTATTCTGGATTCTTCTATTTCAGGGTAAGAGGGAGGTAAATTAAACCTGGCTTAGAAATTGGCAGTATTTTTATCATCCAGGGAGGCAAACTCCTACATCTGAATCATCTTTTGTCTTACACTGATTACTGCCATGAGATGATTGTCCAGCCATTGTAGATGACCTCATGAGCATTGCTGGCCAAAGGAAGGATAAAGCAAACCTCATTTTTCAAAAGCAAACCTCATTTTTGCAGAGAAAATAGAAGACAAAACATCTGCTGTTGTAAATCTACGTTTTTCCCATCAGCCACAGTCTGAAATTAAAGGTGAAAGTTGCAGAAGGGGGAGGTGCTTTGCATAAATTGGGGTTTTTTTCCCCCTTGAAATAAATGCAGGTCGTGGCTAATGAGGTGCATATTTGTATATGGCTGAAAATCACTGCAAATTCCCATTTCACTCATATGTATTATTTGATTTCTCACATTAGCCATGGATTAGTAAGTACTTGTGGGACTGCTCTTGTAGACAAAGGTTCATAAATCAAAACAGAAATTCAAATGTGTTTTGATCCCTGTAGTTTCTCCCAGTACATACATATATTTCCTTCAGAAGTGTCACATGTACAACAGCATTAAAGAATTTCAGTTAATGTTACATATTTGAGCATCAAATGTGTGAATAACAGGTCTAGTTCTTATCACCATGTAAAATATATAAAGGATCAGATGCAAATAAATGGGAATTCATCTTGACAGAAACTTTTATTTTTTATACAGCTACTTCTAATAGACTGAAAGGGATCTGTGGGATAATTCACAGGCTAATATACAGCTCATGCAGTATTAGAAACTGCTTTGCTCTTATACTCTTATTGAATATTCAATATTGTTGTATATTATTATTTATAGATGCTGAGGTTCACAGCTCAGTTAGAGGACATGCAGCTGTACTATAGACCTGTGGAGCTCTGACAACACAGGTCAAAGGAGTGAGGGGAAAAAACAGCTTATTCACATGCCATTCAGGCTTTAGCCTCATTTGAACTTTCTAACTTAGAGATCAGCATTTTGTACCTGTTGCCATGCAGGTCTTACTGATAGGAATCCATCCTCTGAGTGTGGCTGGAGCTCACTGTCTCACCTGTGGGCAGTGTTCTCACACCTGGGGGCAAATTAATAGTAGTGTGCTGCACCAACACCACTGCCAAAAGCAGAGAAAATAAAGTTATTTGTTTTCAAGCACACTGGTGTTATAGATGGCTAATGAGATGATTGGCTCTCACAATTAAAAGATAATCATTGTGTGACTGTTAAGAAAAGCTTTAGTGATGTATGGTTATGTTACTGTGGTTTAGATTGTGTCCTCTGCTCTCCCCATAGCTCCCTTTCCCCCCTGTATTGTTGCCATCAGACAGCCTGGGCTGTCCAGGACAGGTACAAAGAAGCTGCACAGGTGTCCCTGGCATGGGGCAGTTGGGAATGGAAAAGCTTGGGGGTGCTGAGGGGGTGGCAACACCTGACCTCCAATCCAGCCACAAGAAAGCAGCTTCCACTGATAAATGGCACAGAAGAGCTGACTGACAGACCTTGGGAGGGGCCACAGTTGGCTGAATCAAACCCCCAGGGCTATAAAAGACTGAGCATCCATCTTGAAGATGAACCAGCCATGTTGTATCCATGAGGGCAGTTCCCAGTGCTGTGAATTTTTCCTTATGTAGTCCTTGGTTGTATTTTTTTAAGGTTTAATAAACCTTTTTCAATGTTCAAAGTGAACAGTTGTTTCTCACTCTGGCATGCAGATGAATTGCCACTCAGCCAAAGGTGTCTCAAAATGCTGTGACTCCAGCCAGCCTGTGCCATTTGAACCTTTTCCCTGTCTTTTTGTTCTGCTGACTTTCCCAAACCTTTTCTTTGCCCCAAGTTATATCACTGGTGACCCTGTTGCACATGGAGGTTGTATAATTCATGTTGTACACGAGATAAATCCATTTGGTATGTGACAAAGATACTGTAGAACAACACCCAAATGGAGTGGAATTTTTCCAGTGTGCTCCTCTGAATTTTAACTCTGCTCCCATGGAAGCACAGGGAACATTTGCCTTCAGCATTAGGAGAGGATAGAATAGATAAAAACAAGTGAGTTGCTTTAATAATTAGGCAGCTGATTTTTCCAAGTGTTTTAAATTCAGTTTAGACTGCTGTGTGGCGGAGAAGAAAATATATGAATAACCATAAACCTTAAGGAAGGGTACCCATTAAAAAAATCAAAAGCTAAACATGGATGAATACATCCTACAAGCCAAGATTTTAAAGAGTAACACTGTGTAATGGTGCAACACGTGTATAAAATTACACCACTTCACCATGCCCACAATTTTTGAATTAAATAAATCAGTGCTGTATTTGAAAAGTCTATAGCACAACTAAACACATGTAAATAAGGTTCCTTTATTCCATATAATACCTCTTATTGGGACCTTTGCACAAGAGGTGATACATAAAACATCCCAGGGGAGTAGAGAAATATTTTCAATTCCTTTTCTACAGAAAACTGCCTGAGGTTTGGAAAAAACAGGAGCCAACTCTGGAGCACTGTAAGAGGAAGTCCAACATGAAGACTGGGTATGTTTAGCTTCAAACTTGTTTTCTATTTCCTAGACCTGAAAATTCAGATAACTGATGAAGGCTTTCTGTTTGTTTCCAAAACTGCCTGTCCTGAGAAGTTTGTTGTTAAATCTCACTAGAATTCTAGGTGAGATGGCACCTCAGTCCTATGAGGTATTGGCACAGCTTTACACAGCATCACAGCAAACTCTTTATAAAAAGATGTCCTGGAAGCCATCTCTGAGACAGAAAACCAAAAAAGGCTCCCACTGTGCTTAGTATTTCCTGTTGGTTATTTCTACCTGACTTTTATAACTGCTAGAATATTTTTTTATTCCTATTTCTAAGGGACTGATTTTGATTTTTCTCATACAATATTTAGAGAGTCACAGCCCTGCAACCTGCTTTTTTAGTTACCTCTTTCACCTGGAACCAAACTACTGAAATGTGGATATTAATACACATGACAGATAGAAAATTAATCTAACCCCATGAGGCACAAGCAATCTGTGGCAAAGGAGGAAGGTGAGCTTTAGTAATTTCTCCTTGCCTGTACTTTTTCTTCTCTTCCTCATGCTAGGGAGGCTTCTGGACACATTTCATGCAGGTAAGCAGGAGCTGTCTTCAATGCCTGATGCCAAATTGACATTTTTCAACTTACAGGCAGATCAGTGCAGCAGAGCCATGCAGAATGCAAATGGATTTAGAAATAGAAACGTGGCCATGTTTTACAAAAGTGCAGCAGGTGCGAGTATGTTTTCCATCCTTTACATTTTCCAAGAACCCTGAAGCTCTTCAAAGTTGATCACATAGAAGTCTTTAAAATAAACCTCCTTACTCTTGATTTGTGCTTCAGACAGAGGATTTACCTGTTGTTATTCATTCCCCCTCCATCAGTGGGATTGTTTGCAGAACAATCAGCAGGGATTAACTAATACCTGTTCAGGCCCAGAACAGAAGGAGTTCAGGATTGAGCTCGTACACAAATGAAAATAAAAATGAAAATCATGTTGACACTGCTCACTTATTTGACCCTTTAAGCTAACAGACATTTAGTTTCACTGGGACTTGAAAGCAGACATTGAATGGGATTCCCAGTGAGTTTTGCATTCCTTGGCAGGTAACCAGATGATATGCTCATTCTGTGCCTGGTAAACCCATTTCCACACTGCATTAGGAATTTATCAAAGCAAGTCAAATCACTTCTCTATGAAAATGAAGGAATCTTGTGAGAACTTTGTGTCTTCTCCTTTAGTAGTTCTTCTGTCTCTCGTTAGGATTTATAATTTGGCAGGGTATTTCCTTGAACTGATATTAAATTCATGATCTGACCTCATCCATCATAAAAAAATACATATAGTTAGTTTTTTTCTTAGAAACAATAGCTATGAAATTACTGTACTATGGAGCTCAAGTAAATTGAAACACTAAATTGCCATATATGTAATTCACAGCTATATGTCACATCTCTGCAAACTCATCTCAAAATGCCCTCAGATCATTGTCAGAAACAGAACTTTATGACTTTACATTTTCTTCTGAAACCAGCTCTATTCTGTATTACAGAAAATGGTGACTAAGATTTTTTATTCATATCTTAATAGATTTTCAGCTTTTTCAAAGTCTTGTGAATGACATTACTTTATTTTAGTAATTTCAGAAAGAACAGAAAGGTAACCTACACATGGGTTAGTAAATGTGCTGCTTTTAAAGCTGTGTTTGCCAGCATAAATTGCAGTTTCAAATACTTGGCCATTTCCATAGTGTTTTGCTGACTAGAAAATACCTACATTCATTTTAGGTATGTCTGGAAATCTTGCTTGGAAAAGGTATTGCTGGCTTACCATTTCTTCGTTGCCAGGATTTTCCAGAGAATGAGCAAATACTTCAAGAAGTGTTTGGTTGTTTTGTTTTTAGTTGTGTGTGTGAAAGCATCTTTGTGTGTGAAGCTGTGTGTTTTGTTTTATTTTGTTTTGAGGGAAACAATCTTGCCAGACAGGAAGGAATTTCATCTTTGAGTCACTCATAGTGACTGACAGAGGGCAGGTATAGAACAGAAATTCTTCCCTGTGAGGGTGAGGAGCCCTGGCACAGGGTGCCCAGAGCAGCTGTGGCTGCCCCTGGATCCCTGGAAGTGTCCAAGGCCAGGCTGGACAGGGCTTGGAGCAGCCTGGGACAGTGGAAGGTGTCCCTGTATTGTAAATTCAGGCAACCCTGATGAGGGGAGAGAATGATGCATTTGACTCCATGTTCTCAGAAGAGTATATAATAAATAATAATATATAATAAATAAATAAAATAATTTATTATTTTATGATACTATATTATATTAAAGAATACTAAACTATACTAAAGAATATATTAAGGATACTTACAGAATGCTAAAAAGATAATAATGAAAACTCCTGACTCTCTCCAGAGTCCTGACACAGCTTGGCCCTGATTGGCCAAAGAGTGAAAACAACTCCCAGCAGAATCCAATGAAACAATCACCTGTGGGTAAACAATCTCCAAACACTTTCCACATGTGAGCACAACAAAGGAGAAGCAAATGAGATAAGAATTGTTTCCCTTTTCCTCTGAGGCCTCTCTCTGCCTTTCAGCTTCCCAGGAGAAAAGTCCTGGGTGACGGAATCATGTTCAGGGAATGTGAATGCCTGATCCCTGCCCATGGGTGGGGGTTGGAACAGGATGGATTTTGAGGTCCCTTCCAACCCCCAGCCATTCTGTGATTCTTTGAACAGTGTGAAATTATCAAAACCAATGCAAGCATCCTCCAGCACTCCAGCAGAGCAGCCTCATTTTCTCATTTCTGTGGGGAAGGAAGAAAGGTATTGAGAGGACAGATGGAAAATTGGGAAGGAAATAGGGCACAGCTTTACAAGATAAGGCTTGTAGATCCCAGCACTGCAACAAATCCTTCAGATTTTGCATTGTCTCAGCCCATCCTGCTCTGCCCAAGTAGTGGCTTCCATTCCACACATTCAATTTTTCTTAGTGTTTTGGGTTGATTTTTTAAAGGATCTGAAATTACTGCACAAGAAGTGCTGTGTTTGCATTGCTGTCCTAAAGGAAGTGCTTATTTTACCTAAAGCTTGATAATATTTTATAAGGGGTTTCCAAACAGTTAATCCATAATGAATAGATTAGAGAAGTTTGCTGAATGAATTACTACCTTTTCAGCAGATCTCATGCAGTCTGGGTTCTGCTCCAGAGCAATTAAGGGTTCTGATATATTACAGAAGCCTATTCTCTGATTGAATCTATATCAATTAAATGAAATTATAAACTAGTGTGAATATGTGAACAAGTGTGTATTACACAGTTTGGGCTGTGGTGGGGTTTCTGTGACAGAAGTAGAGGGTGCTTACAGAAGCACTCTGTGGCAAGGAGATGATCAGCATTGCTTTGCAATGCTCTGAAATGTAGGGCCTTAATTCCTCCATCTTTCCCTTCCTTTTTCCCCCCTGGCTTTGACAATCTGCCTCTGCTTCAGGCAAAGATCAGGTTTATGGCAGAGGCAAATGCTGTATGAGGAACTGCTGCAAGGTTTGCCTTTTCTATCTTAAAATCTATTTCTATTCTATCAAATCGGGGTCTTTTGGTTTTTCTAAATCCTTGCAGTTCCAAAATCTGTTCATGCTTTTACTATTTTCTTCAGCTTTAAGCCATGTTTTACCCATTTTCTTCTTTGGAGCTGTATCTCTTTTTTTCTCTTGTTTCTTTTTCTTTGTATGTGGGTGGCTTTTTTTGACTCTTAAAATATTTTTTATTCTCTACCTTGTCTTTTTGCCTTGATGGCTTTTTTTGGCGGCTTAAACCTTCTCAGTGACCTTCCTTCATAACTCAGATTTTTTTAAAAAGGCTGATTTGTCATTGGTAGAATAAAAACCCACTCAGTCCTCAATGTTAAACCAGCAAATCTCAGAAGACAATTCTGATTTTGAATTGGCAATGCCACCAAGTGCCTCCTCTATGCACTATTACTCAATGGGCAAGCATTATACAGCTAAAAGGGATTGAGAAGTAAAAATTACATTGTACACACAATTTCTCATTGTTTCTTTCAACATTACTTGTATGAAATCCTGAAAACTATGGAAGTTACAAAGTTTATTGCAGAGGAATCTGCCTGTCCTCAGGGATCATCTTGAAGGAGGGAGACTCCACAACCTCCATCATGTAATTGAACATCTTCATCCTTACCTAGTGACTACTGCATGTGAGGTCTTTAAATTTGTCTACACATTTGAAAATAAACAAAAAAAAATCTTTCTATTAAGTGTTCCTGATTTCATACAGTTCTCCAATATTTTCTTCCTAGTACCCTGTAAAGGAATCCTTCAGATTAATATGTTTCAAGCACAGCATTCATTATTGTAAGCACATTTTCCAGACCTGAACTTAGTTCTGATTTATCCTTTCTGCTGTTTGTTTTCTTTGTTGCCCAGAATATTGCCTGTACAAGTAAATGTGTCACTGTACTTCCTTGCAGAAAATCTGTGATGAGATGCTAAAAATGTCCTTTCCAGACTGAGTGTTAGACACAATAAGTATTGCATATATTGTGACTTATTCTTCCACAACTAATGAGCAAGCTTTCCTTCCTTTTGTATGTAATGTAGATAACAGGGTACTTCTTATTAAACTTTTCTTTTCCTGTGGAGAAGTATCTATTTGTGCTTTGAATTTGGAAAAAGATCCTGCTTTTCATAAGCTGCTGCACTTTTTTAGTTGGCAGCAGAACTGGCCTCAATTTTAAACCTCTTCCGTGCAGAATAGGTGAAGATTTTCTTTCCATCCAAATGCTGCATTCCTGGAGGAGAGCTGGCATTGTTGTGGCCATTGTGACTTGGCCAGTTAGCTGACATCAACTCTGTCACCTTTCCTCATCTCCTTGCTCCAAATTCTGCAGGGTTAGGAAATGTCTTCCCTCCTTTAAGGATTTACCTCTGAGAAGATATCTCAGTGTAGGCACAGGTTTTGTAGAAAGGAGTTCTATTGTCAAGCACAGGGTGAGTTTCTTAGGTTTTCTTATTTATTATCTTTTCCTGGTTTTTATACACTCCTTCAGCTTGAAGTTTTTATACTCACTCTTCCAGTAAACATTAAGTTATCTCTCTCTGTCTTTACATAACATTCTTCCACCTCATAATTCTTACTTACTGCTCTCAAAAACTGCATCCTGGGTTGGAGATTCAGTATTTGAGAAGAGGAAAATAAAGCCTTATTTCATAGAAAATAAGTCAGGGGTTTTTTGTTTGGTTGGTTGAGTTTTTTTCCCCTCATTTAAATCCATCTGGTCAATACAGACTGAAAATTAAACACAGGCTTTAATGCTGGGTTTCTGCTCTGTGCAGTAGAACTATAAATAGTGGAATAAATGAGACAGAAGGAGAGAAAAGAAACAAACTTCCCAGCATTTTTGCAGATATATCACTATTAATTTTGTTTCTAAATTAAGAAGTATAGTTAATACAATATTAACAAAAAGAAATCTAAGAGAAATCAAGAACTCATTGAGTTCTGTGCCAGGGAGAAAAAAAGGGAAGGAAAGGAAAAAGAGGGAAAAGAAGTAGAACATACCCTCATGTCACTCAGTCCATGTAACCTGTTCTGGAAAACTTCCAGGTTTTGGGGCTTGAATTATCCAGGTTTGGCTCCAGTCACCATGTCCTGAGGCAGGGACCAGCCCTTGTGCTGGTCCTCCAGCCTGTGGCTCCTTCTCTAGACTGGCACAGCAACAGAGGCCCAGAAGGAAATAATTTACAGAATATTTCCTTCAAGGACTCTCCATCACAAAGAGGCAGTTTTTGTAGTGTTATCAAGTGTTTGAAAGCCAAATATAAAAGGGGATGACTGCCTTACAAATTCCAACTTACTCCAAGGGACCTTAGAGTCACTCCTAAACCACTTCATGCACACGTGTGAACTTGAATCTCAACACACTGTTAATGCTGTTAACAGTTTCACTAATTACAGAAAAGCATCACCTTTCAGCAGCATCATCTTAAAAGAGCATTTCACTTTAGATTAAAAAAAAAAATCAATATTAAAATTAAAAAAAAATCCAAGGGGATTGCAACTAAGAATTGAGCCCATAGGAGCAACTTTCCTCTTCTTTTTACTGCTCTGCTTAAGCATTTGGGATTCTAAGCAAAACAAATGCAGGCAAAGATGTAATTTCTTAATTTGGACTTACCTTTTTGCATGCTAACACTATTGTCTCTGTGCTAGTAAAATGTGAGTACATATAACCCAGAGAACAATCTCTCATTACAAAATTGATTAAAAAAAATTAGTCATAATCTATTTCTAGAAAAAGCAGTGTTTTCATACAGTACTTTTTCTAATTTACCAGCTAGGGTATGTTCCAGTCAGAGTGTTTGGAGGAATTTTGTTGGCTATGAGCTCACTTGCTCTCTCCTCTGTACTGAGGAGAAGCTGTGTGAACAATTTGTCAGGTGAAATTAAACACCCGTTGGAAAGTTTTGTCTGTAGAGGCGCTCAAATGAAAGGTGAACAGCTGTCATTTAATTCTGTATTTTGTAGTCCATTTCACTTGGGTTAGTGTCTATCTCTTTTGGGACTGCTGCCTTCAGGATCTCAGAAGGAGTTGTCACGATTCTTCACTTAGTCCAGACCCCAAAACTATCAGTGAGCTTAGCAAAACATTAATGACATCAGTGGTCTATCTGAAAGCAGCATGGTGGTTTGCTCAGCCTCATCCTGAAGCATTTTTGTTTCTGTCCACTGAAGCATGTGGAGCTCAGATGGAGCTGGATTGAACTGTAACATCTGTTCTGAAACCACCTATTCTTGCCTCTACCCTCACACTGTCCTCTCTGAGAACATAAAAAAATTTTGCACCATCCAGACTATTCTGCATTATTTACAATTTCCCAAAATGTGTTTATTTGTGTTTGGGTTTTGTTTTGGTTTTTTTTCCCCTACATTGTTCCTCTGAATAGAAATTTTAAATGTCCAATTGTGCATTATGACACTTTACTTAAGGGCTTCATTTTGTAGTCCCAAAAAGAACTTAAATTTATCATCTGTTTAAGAGGACTGATAAAGAGACAGTAGAGAGCAACATTTTATTCTCTCCTTTTCTGCAGAGCTGCTCCCTGGTCATGGCCCTCTCATTTGCTTTGTTCATAACTATCTGAAACTGGTCATCCGAATATGAGTCAGTTTTTAATGCTTTTTGTCTCTTCTACTAGAAAGGCAATAAAGAGATATGGAGCAGGCTAAAAAGTACTGGTTATTGACTATTTTAAATATGGATATCCACTGAAGACTGTATTTACTTAATAGCACTATTGCTGCTGTGGCAGTAATAAAGGCTATTTAAGACTTTTCTAGGTGGTGATTTTGTTTGTTCATCCCTTCACTTTGCTTCAGAATGGCTGTTTTTTCTCCTCAACCCATTTTGCAAGAGCTATTAAATAGCTTCAAGCATATTCCAGCAGAATCACTGAGGCTTTGGTTCTTATGTCCTTGATTTATCCTTTAGAATTCCCTGAGACCACTGGGATGTGACAGTTTGTAATTTTGTTTTCAGCCCTATTAATGAGGTTGTGTTATTCAGTTAGACTAATGGTAAATTTTTGCCTTTTATCATCTTCTTCCATCAAGTCTACCTGCTGAATGTGATGCCATGTAATGAGTTAAATCATGTGAGAAGAGAAACAAAGATTAATATATGTGTGTATAATAAATAAGTATGAATGAACTAAACAGACTCATCTGATTCTGTTCCTGCAAGTCTGGACTCAGGTTGGGAGTTACATTTTTGCTGTCTAGATCAAAAAACATGGATCCTCATTACTCTGGATTCATGATACTTTCAAAATTCATCTCTCAGATGTCTGGTTTGGGTTTAGCAATTTTTTAGCTCATATTTCAGCCTTTTCATTTTCTTTGAAGACACAGGTTGAAGTAAATTCTAGGCTTTGAAGATAGAGTAAAACTTGTAATGCTGTTACACTATTTCTCATGTATAGATGCTGCCCAATTGCTTGCCAGTACTTTTATTTGTTTGAATTTTCTGTGATGAAATTTGTTTTTAATTTAAGGTCATTTTCTTCTACAGGAAGGGAAAAAAAGGGGCACTGTGTGTTGCTCCATGATGTCTTACACCTCTATGCATCATTTTTACAGTTGCAAAATGAAAGTAGAAAACTTTTGTTCTGAGCTTTTGTGGTTTCACTCCCCCTGTAAAGATGTAGAATCACCTTCAGAGTAGAAGCTGGTGACTCAGATCCCTACTGAGTTAACCTTATATAATATGGATATCAATCCTTGGAAAACTCAGAAGTTTGTGTTTGGCTTCTTGAGGACAAGCTTTATCAAAACAAAAGCCACACTGTTATAGCTTGAGATGAATATTCTATTAACAATAAATATTTTCTGTCTTCCTCAGCTCCTTGCATCATAAATGGAGATGCACTTAACCTGTTCAACATCATTTGTGTTTGCAAGCAGTTCAAATATTCATCTTGCTTTGGGTTGCTAGACCTGGTGATATGAATAGTCACTATCCAAATTGACAGTGAGCTCTTTTCCCCCTTTTTCTCGTTGTCTGTGAGACACCCCTTTAACTGCCACTGCAGATGGGACTGAAATGTCTGATACTCAATAATAAAATCTTTGCCCTTGTTTGCATCTTGGATTAAATCAGCCCCAAAAAGTAGTGCTGAGATCTGACTAAAAGTGTTGCTCAAGTGCAGAGGAAACAGCTTTCTGCTGGAATTATTTACCTGAAAATAAAGCAGCAGAGAAAGTCTGGCTGGAGTGACTGAAACACCTGCAAGAAGAGAAGAGATGTGCATAAAAAATTTCCTTCTCTGGTTCTGGCCCCAGTGCACAGATGGATGCCACTGGTGTGTGACACCTGCATGAACAGGTACACAGCCATTCCTTCTCAGGTCGTTTTTATCCCTTTTAATTTTCACCATTTCAGTCTTACTGCACTTTAGAGGACTGCAGGCAGGAGGAAAAAGTGGGACTTTTTTCTCCAAGAGAAATGGGACAGTTGTGTAAGAAGTCTTAGAGGAATGAAGTAAAACTTTTAGATAAAATCCACTGAACAGGTCTCAGGAATCTGAATGTTTATTCTAATTTTTATACACCCATGCAAAGATTTTAAATGAAAATATCAATTCACTGAGTCTCATTTTTTTTTTCTTGGAAGGCACCATGCCCATGTAAAAGTAGACGGAATTCACTTTTTATTTCAGTGAACGCTGGAGTAGTTTCATAAGTCTAAATAATTTTGATGTTTGACTTGTGCAGAGACTCAAATTCCTTTTGGACTGGGCTTAATCTTTCTTCTCCTACTTTTGTGTGGACCAGTTACCCCTAAACTGCACTTGCACTGATCAAGGCCCTTGGTCTGTCCCATAGGGAGGAAGTGGCAGATGGGGATGAATACAAATCTTTGTCTAATGTATGGTTTCTTGTTCATGTTTACGTTTCTTGTTCTCAGGCATGTAGGCCCAAAGCTGCAAACCAGGGAATTCTTTAAATAGGGTTTAAAAGCTGCATGAAAAGAGGGAAACTGCTCTGAGTACTTTCATTGTTCCTGTCTCCATTTGCAATCTAATGCCTAGTACTTAAATCTGTCTTAATTAAGGATGTTGCCATTGAGGTGCAGAATGGCTTCATCTGTATTTCTGTTAATCACAGCACCATTAACTATTGTAGAGATGTTTGCCTCAAACATATTAGTGGGTTGGTTTTTTTTGTCTTGAAGGGGATTCCTATAGTCCCCCATGTCCCCCTACCCACAGTGAGCAAACCACTAAGTAAAAGAATTAAGTGGAAGAATTAACATCTAGAAAAGTTCTTTGGGATCAACTGTTAAAAAATCTTTTAAGCCTTTTACATGCTGTCAAAGGACCAAGAATCAGGAAGCAGTTTGATAAATTAACACGGTCAGTGGAAAAAGCAAACAAACTAAAATAAATAAACAAAATTGTTAGATTATTAATTAGAGCTATTATGACATGATGCATAAAATAGGCCATAGGGCTTCTCCTGAAATAACTCCTTTGTCTTGGTAATTAGCTAAAACTGAATTTGGCAATTATTTTATATTCCTGTATTCAGTCTTATTTTTAAAATTGTTTGAATGAATTGAGAATTAAACATATCACTTATCACATTTTTTTCATTATTACCTTCCCTATTAAAAATACAGATTTTATCCATCACCTACATGAAATTAGCTACAGCTTTCATTCATTAAGCCTTGTCATTAAGGAAATGCCTTAAAAAGGATTGCAAGAGTCTTTCTGGTCCATCCTTCCTCTTCTTGGCAGAAGCAAACCTCAGAAGTTTTCCTTGCCTCGGGGCAGGATTGACTCTATCTAAAGCATTATTCTCAACTAGAGTTTGTCTAAACTGCTCTTGAAAGACAAAAATGATTCTGTGATGCATAATCTCCCCAGTAGATCTATGCCAGTACTTTCCTTATCTTCAGAAAGCTTTTTCCTCAGGCCTAACTGAAGCTCTATTTCAGAAGTATAAGCCTCTTACTGCTTGTTCTATCCATAATGAAGAAGGAAAACAGATTAGTTCCTTTTTTCTCTTCCAGGTGTCTCATGCAGTTAAAGATCTTGTGCCTGCTCTTCCCCCCACAATGATCAGCTCTCATCTGCTAGAGTCAGATTTCCTGTACTACAAATATTTACCAAGTTCTTAATTCTGTAATCATGATTCTGGTCTTTTTGGGAATCTCTCCATATTTCCAATGCATATAGCAAGCCAGCAGACTTGATTCTATTACCCATAAAAAATATGGATCTAACTTTTACTGGTTTATATATTTTTATATATTTTTATTTATATATATATATATAGAGAGAGAGAGATAGATATAATATATACACACACACCTGTATTTATTGCTAATTAGCCTTTTGAATTATAATAAGATACTTAAATTGACTACATTAGCCAAAGAGACCGAGTTCCCTTTTCTATAAATAAGGTTTGTCTTCATTGGGTGTAAATAAAATATAGTATTCAGAGAACTGAATTCAAAAATTCCTTCAGAAGAGGGATGTACTCTTCTATTTTGTCTCAGTACAATCATGAAAAGAAACAAGATCCAAGTTCTTATGAATTATTTCTTTGATGATGTTGCAGGTCTGCAATTTTTTTCTTCCCCCACAGTGTAAGAAAAGCTTACGCCAAGTTGCCATCAACATTTTTCACTAAAAGCACCATGCAGGTGGGCTTACAGTGGCTGAGAAATGCCATAAATATCTGCCAAGTTCATTAAACAGGCCCACCCTCCAGCCCTTTATGTTTTTGTCATTCAGCTTTAGTCATTACCAAGATGTTCTACATTTTCACTTTATGGTCCTACATGAGCTGGCACAGGACTGACACATCTTGGGGAAGAGCTATTTCTAAGGTGAGATAAACCTTATCTGATGCTTTAAATAGTGCTGTAAGAGGTGAAGGAGGGGGAGATGAGTCTTTGGAAGTTCCTTCTTTAGACTGCTCTCAATTTCTGAAGGTAACTTCAGAAGTTCTTGCAAGATTGTGGTCACGATGAAGGATTAGATTGAAGGCAGGGTCACAGAAGGAGCAGGAATAGCAGGAAAAGAAGGTGTCTGGAGATATTTGAATAAAGTAGGAGTATTTTTGAGGAGGTATTCAAGTAAAGAAAGATGTGAAGCAAAGGAAGGAAAATGAAGTGTCTGTTCTAAGAAGCATTTGAATCAAGAACAAGGATAGATGTGATATTTGGAAGTTGCTATGGAAAAGAGCACTTGGATCATCCACAGAAGTTGGTATCTCTGTAACACCTCCAGAAAGAGCTATAAACATATTTCTTCTAACTTCCCCATGATACCTCAAAGAGATCAGCTTACCTCAGGCCATCAAATATTCTCCCTCCCTGTGTAACCTGTGACCAATTTCAAACCAGCAGCTCAGTGTACTAACGTGTCAGAAGCTTAAAAGCTGCCTGAGAGGAGCTCATGAGAAATCAATGGCAGCTCAAGTTCCTGAAGTAGCAGGAGATTTGTTAGATGAAATTTCACAAGTGAAACATCTCTTTTGCTGTGAACACCCCATTTCAGGGTCAGATCCTGACTGTCACATTTTCTGCTCACTGTTTCATCTCTTCCTACAGCTAAACCTTTCATCTAAACTTCCCTCTTAGGGACAGGCCTTACCTGCCAGCCTGCATAGTTTGAAACTGAATAATTTCCTTCTTTTATTTCTATCCTCACCTTGATGATATTTATAGACTAGGACCATGTTGCCCCTCAGTTTTTACTCTTCCAGACTCCATACATTTAGCTCTCTCACCTTTATGTCTTATGATCTTCTACTTATTACATTGGTTTTGTTTCTTGATTTTGTATTTCTCTACATTTCTCCTGTTAGTTCTGAACATCTGCTTTTTTTTTCTTTCATTCTTAAACCCAATTTGCTACAAGTAATGATTATTATGAAGTCCTCAGTTATGAAGTCTGCTGAAATCTCTGTGCTGAGAGCTTCTTCACAGCTCCTTTACAGTTCATATGTCCATATTCATGTCATGAAGTTTTACAGAAAGGTAGATAAATAGAAGTTATTAGGATCTTTGCAAAGAATATCATCAAATACTTCATCTGTATTACCCAGAAAACTGCAACCATTATCTAATAGTCTCTTCCAGCTTTAAATTCAGTGGTATCAAATCCCTTTTATGAAAACTCTTATAGGGAATTTAACAGTTTAGATATAATTTTTAAGCTTCAAAGGTTGTGATAGGAAAGATTGGTCTTCCTCTTGCTTGTTTAATGAAGTGTGAGAAGTTGATGAATTCCAGTAGTGAACCAGTTGATGATGCCACTTTAAGGTCTTAAACATTTAGCTCAAAAAGTAATATTCCATTTTTATAATGTTGTTTACACCTGACTAAAATCTCACTGTCAGACCGAGAAAAATTGACTTGATGCAAGAATTGGGAGGTTTTTTACAAACAGGTAAAGAAAAATTATAAGAAATTTAATATTGAACAAGGGTGTAATTAGCATTACATCTAAAAGTTTTAATTTTAAAAATATTCTTCACAAACCTAATACATTTGAAACAGGAAGTCTCTAAACTCTTATTTATGAGATACATTTGGATCACAACCTGAGAGTGAAACTGTGTGAATTAGACTACAATTTTGTGTTTCTTTTGTTTTCTGTGACACCTGACTGGCTGCGAACAACCCAAGTGTTTACATGAAAAGATTGTCTCCCTGCTGATAAAGATGATTGCTTAATGATAAATGCTGAGATCCGAAACACATGAAGCACCACCTCACAAGGGTAATGCAAAAATACCATCAGAAATGTCCTGTCCTGTGTGAGGAACAGTCCTGCAGGTCCCATGCTTAAAATCAATTCTAAAACACATAAAACCAATTTCTAGACTATTTGAATAAACAGATTCAAATGAAGTGGATTTTGAAGCATAATGCAGAGAATATAGTGGTCAGGTAAATAAGCAGTGTATGGCAGACTTGGGTTCTCCTGTCATGCTTCATGTCAGGAATCTTTGAGATGTCTGTGTCCTTTTACCTGTGACCTTTACAATACTGAGAGTTAATTTATTGGAGCCAGGAAGTGCTGTTATTGCTATTGGTTCATGTAGATCCAAGACTATTTAACTAGAACAGATAATAAAGAAATTAAAATCATAGGATAATAGAGTCATAGAGTGGTTTGGGCTGGAAGAGACCTTAAAGATCCTCTCATTCCAATCCTCTGCCATGGGCAGGGACACCTTCCACTACCCCAGGTTACTCAGAGCTCCATCCAACCTGGCTTTGGACACTTCCAGGGATCCAGGGACAGCCACAGCTTCTCTGGGCACCCTGTGCCAGGGACTCACCACCCTCACAGAGAGGAATTTCTCTTAAGAAGTTCACTTTCAGTCTTTCAAGAAGTGCCTCAAGTGTGCTATGCAGAAAAATCAGCTCAGGTCATTGCCCAGGAACCCAATAACATATTTTGTTGTTTATTTTGGGCCCCTTTGGCTGTGCAAGGAATATTTAATATTAATATTGATGAGAGCAGCACAGCACTGTGGAACAAGGAGTATAAGGCAAACACTGAGGGTCTGGTTGAATACAAAACCCTGATGATTTGATTAAACCAGTCATTTGTTGATGGGATTTAGTTTTATTGGTGTGGTAAACTCTGATAGATGGCCTGTCAGCTTGATAAGGTTACTTTTGTAACTTTATTTTAGCCATAATGTATTCTGTTCTAGGAGTTTAGGATATGATTTAGAACTTCAAAGTGTAAACCCCTTGGAAGACAGTGAAAGGTGAAAGGGTGAAAGCACATGGAAAGGTGAAAATTGGTTCATGGATGAAGCCATGGACTCGGGAGACCGGGTGGATTTCTAGTTCTGGCACACTTTGTGACTCTCAGGATGACACTTCCTTGTCTGTGCATTAGAGCCCACTTGAAAATGGAAATAATAATCCTCACATCAGTCAAATCCTTCTGCCTTTCCCTTCCTTCTTACAAAAACTTTGGAGCAGGACAATATTTGAAGATGTGTTTGTGCCTTACTCATTACAGAGAGTCCTTCAAACACTTCTGTAATGTGAGTGCAAATTAATAAATACATCCACCTCATTTTTCTGGGAGGGATCTTAATTATAACCTTTTTCAGAAATCTCTGTGTTTTTCATTGGTGTGAGTACAATCAGGCTTTAAGGACAGGAAAAAAGAAAATAAGGGCACTTTAGAAACAGCCATTGAAAACTGTAAGTGGTGTTAGAGGAAGGCAGCCTTACTTAGGAAACTCAAGTGAAAAGAAGCTTTCTGACAAGAAAAGGACTTCAATAGGATACTTTGGTTTCTTTTTTCTTTTTTTTGATAGCACTTTTTCATAAGAGTTTAATTACCAGGTTGATTAGAAGGAAGGAATTTGTGTTCATAAATGGCACTCATAAAAATCATCTTTTTTTTCTTGGTCTCTGAATGAAAGATGGTCTCTGATGCCAGCTTTACTATGAGCAATTGAATAAAAGAGCAAAATATACTACCTGGTAATGGAATCATTATGGTCTACAGAACACACATATAAAATCAGCTGAAATGTATTTCTTCTGCTCAACAAAACCAAAGTTTTTATAAATTTTATAATTATAACTTTGCATCTACAGAGGGATATTTTTATTAATTATGAAAATTGCATATTAATACTCTGTAGAGCAGTGTTATAATCAGTGTTCAGGAGTCAGCAATTACGTGCAGTTGCTCTTTAGCAATGTACAGTCTCCTGTAAGGAACTCTCCATGAGAGTTTCAGTCTTTAAAGCAGCTTTCAGTATTCAAATAGAGAAAGTCCCCTCTACATCAGATGGGATGCACTTACTGCTGACAGTTACACACCATTTTTTTGCACTAAACAGAGGCAGCAGGTTAGGAAACAGCAGAGCAGCTGATGGGAGGAGCACAGGTGCCTCCTTACCCTAACCATGTACAGTACCTCCAGCAGTCTTGGAGCTAACTCTGAGTTTGGGAGATAACAGTGACACAGCCAGAGCAGCCCAGATCATTGCAAATTCATGAAAATTGCAGAAAACAGGATCATACAGCTTTTTCTGTATCCATACATTGCTGTCTTTATACTCAGCTTAAGGCAGCAAGAGGAGAACACATTCCTTTTTCTCTCTGCTGTGCAACTCACACCTACTGTTTCTTTAAATGACTGTGTGACAGAGTGACATCTATGAAAATCACCAAATCAGAGCCCAAAACCTAGTTTGGATTGATAAACTGACTTAAATTTTGCCTTATGGTCGATGCTTTCTCATTACCTTGCGGTTTTCTTTCACTAAATGGGTTTTGTGAGTAAATGTTTTCTCCTGTTGGGAACAATGTGATATTGTTAGAGCCCTTGATCTGTTTTGTCTTCAGCCTCACATTTCTCTGCTTTTTGATTGCCTGGTTTTGTGTGCACTGCTGGGTTTTCTCTCATCATTGCCTGTCTTGGATATTGTCTTGTTCTCTAGATTTCTTCATCTTCCTCTTCCCCCTTCTCATATTTAAACACTGTCTGTAATGTTATTCAGTTAAGATCCTGTTCCCCACTGTGCCTGAGTTTCCACTTCTTAGGAAAACAATGGCTCCCTTCTGCAGGCAACCATTGGTTTCATATGCATGAAAAATAAATTCAGCTTTCAACACATTACAGATATTTTTTGCTGCTGCCGTGGGGCAGCTGCCATAATATCACCTTACATATCAGAATACACCTGAGTCTGTCCAGTGGTGGGCATGCAACAGAAATTTTTATTTCATTTTTTTGGAAGTGTCCCCAGGCAATTCTTGCAGCTGGAGCAGGACAAGAATAAGAATATGGACAGTCCAGAGAGTGTCTCTCTTCTCCTTTCACTTATAACTGTGCGCTGCCTCTCTTGCACAGCTCTGTTTCCCTGCCAGAGGGTTGCTGAGATGAAGAATCTCGGTGGTGGCTCATGGGGAGTAGCAGTTTAGGGAAAATATGGGTGGGAGAGACAGTATTGTGATTCAGAATGTGAAAAAAACACAGAAATTAAATGCCTTCTTCTTCTTGGAAATGCCTACTCCAAGATATCTCTGCATACCAAGAGGATTTGGAAAAGAAAAGAGGCAGCGGCAGTGTGAGATTAAGGGCTAACAAGGGAAGCTGAACATGCACAAGAGTTGGCCAGTGTGAAAGCTCTCCCTCCTCTATGAAGAAAACAGCAGTCAGAGGAGAAAATATCAATGTTGCACTCACTTCACTCAAACAGTCAAGAAAGAAACGTGAACGAGAAGAAGGTGATTGAAAACAGTAAACCCCATTTCCAAGGACAGCTCAGGCTTGTTTGTCCTGATCTCCTTGTGTGACTGGAAATATGAACAAAGATCTTCATGCCATGTTTGCATGCACATGTTTTATCACTGTATTTGTAGTCCTGTACAGCTCAGATGACTGTGAAGTCACATGCTGGAAAATGAGTTGTGTGAAAGTTGAATTTAGGTTACCTTCGAAGGCTTGTTTACTTTAGTGAATTTATTTTGCTTTTTTGTTGCCTTAGACCTGTCTGGAGTTTGGACCTGTATGTTCAGCCTTTGCTAAAATGTTAGTCAAAGTGTACCTGGTGGAAACAGTGACCAACAGCTGAGATATTAATGAAGCAGGAAGAACAGGAGAGGAAAAGAATAAAACAAATGTCATTATGGGATATTGTGGCATTCACATTCTCTGAAAAAATCCCTTCACCCAGGGTTTTTCTCTCTGGAAGCTGAGAAGCCTCAGAAAAAAGGAAAACAATAATTATCTCATTTGCTTCTCCTGTGTTGTGCTCATGTGGAATGTGTTTGGAGATTGTTCACCCACAGGTGATTGTTCCATTGGATTCTGCTGTGAGTTGTTTTTGCTCTTTGGCCAATCAGGGCCAAGCTGTGTCAGGACTCTGGAAAGAGTCAGGAGTTTTCATTATTATCTTTTTAGCATTCTGTAAGTATCCTTTCTGTATTTTTTAGTACAGTTTAGTATTCTTTAATATAATACAGTATTATAAAGTAATAAAAAATATTATTAAAGTATAAATTAGCCTTCTGAGAACATGGAGTCAGATCCATCATTCCTGCCTTTGTTGGGACATTTCCCAGCAAATACAGTAGGATATCAGGTGTTTCTGTGACCATGGAATACATCTTTGTCAATGTCCCAGAAAAATTACGGGTGTAACACTACTTCATTCATTGAGCAGTACAATTCGGTAAGAGAAGTTAGAGATGTCATATGTTCAGTTTCATGCTGGGGAGTGTCAGCCTCTGTAGAGATGAGTGAGTGACTCTTTCCATCTCTTCGAGCACCGTTCCTGTGTGCTCCCTGTGGTGCCCTGTGGACCCAAAGGTACCATGAGAAAATTTAATTCAAAGTGCCCAAGGTAATATAGAATGTGTGCTGCAGTTGAGCAGCCAAGTTCTTTTCTCTGTGACAGCAGAGCTGCTGTGGAGCTTGAGGGCACGGGGGCATAAAGGTGGCTGAGTGATTTTGGAGACAACCCAACCTGCAACAGTCAATATCCATACTCTTCTTGGGACAGAATGTGTAGAAAACCATTTTGTCTGCTGTGTCTAGGTTTAATCTTGAAGAAAAGTAGCTGGTTTCCAAAGGAAATGAGCATGTACCCAGCCAGGTACACCAGGGTCAGAAGACAAGAACTCAAGAATGAAATGCAAAGTTCTTCCCTCACAGTCGATGCACAGCTCTGAGCATATCTTTTGGAGGAAAACAGATTTGAACTTTGCCCATTTTTCTATTATATGTGGAAAACACTGCTAATAAAAATAATTTGTCTCAAATTTATTTCCTGAGGTCAGCAAATCACCAGAACACTTCAGTTAACACAGGATGACTTCAGAATTATTTTTCTTTGGGCAAAATGTACAATGAAATTCTCTTTATCAAAAAAGTATTCACAGAATCAAAGAATGATTTGTGTTGGAAGGGAGCAGAATATAATTTACCTGCAGGACCCCATATTACAGCTCAGCCAGGTATTCTCAGTTGTGCCACCAAAGTCATGCCCTTGTCAAGTCCTCTAAAAGCAGAATGCCACATGTTGTCATGGCAATATCCAGCAGCATGGCTGAATGAAGGAATGCAAATCTGGATGTTCATGCAAGACTGAGTTACACATTGTTGCTGAGTTAAATCAGGTGCTAATTTAGCAAGGGAAGTGCAATAGGTGAGGATTCTGCTCTGCGTGCTGCGAATTACGGATCGACATTTCTCAGAGTTTCACCCCTGCCCATGTTTGTGTTTAATTGGAATTCCCCACAGGTGTGACTGCAGTCACTGTAGCCTGTGGGACCCCGTTGAAGTGCCAAATTTAATTATGGCTTAATGTGACCATGTTATAAGTTCCTACATCTGTCAGACAACTTGCTTCCTTCCTTACTGCTTCTGCTGGTTCTAAAGCTTTCTAAATTGTCTTTGCTTTGCTGCAGAATATGTTCAGAATTTTTATATGCCTAGCAGAGAAAAGAGCATTTCATTAAAATCAGCAGTGCAACTGGCCTATATTGATTCAGTGGCACTTACTATTTAGATAATAATTTAAGAGACCTTGCTGTAGTTTATGAAGGAAATATTTATCAGAATCCTTAATTAATGGCTGATGAAAATGATGTGCCCAAGGCTCATAGCACTTGTTCATAATATAAAAAAAAAGAAGCCTCATTTAATTTAGCTTGAACCAGAGTTGCTGGTCCCTGGGATGTACTGCATGTAATCTAATTATTTTAAACTTTGCTTTATAGGGCAGTGTATTTTACTTAAAAATAGAGCCATATTCTTTAATGAATATAAGGGTTTTTTACTCCCTGTTTATCTGAGTATCATCCCCAATTCATTACAAATGTGCTCACAAGAGTTTTCCTTGTACAGTTTGTTACTATTGTATTGATACCCTGTAATATCAGCACATTACAGTAAAATATTATAAAGTATCATCTGGTGATAAGGATTCTTCCATTTCCATTGTCCATCACAGTCCTGTCCAACAGATGTCATATAATCATTCATTTTACACAAGTTTTCCATGTGCAAGTCGGGTACCAAACTCATAAAAAAACAATCTGGGCTCTTTTCATAATGTTGCCAGAGATGGGATTATTTGGAATGATAGGGTGGATTTATTCCATTCTAAAATAAATATATGGAGTATGTAGCTCTATAATTTAATGGCTGAAGCTTGATCCAAATAATTTTATGTGGTGACTTTGATATTCTGATCACATATATATGGACATGATCAGTAGCATTAGCAACATACCAAACTCAGAGAGGGTCACAGGCCATTGAGAGCAATCTCCTGCTGATATCAAACTGGGTGAATTTCTCTCAGGAAGAGCATATATTTTTCCCTGAATTGTAGAAAGAGACTGAGAATACAGCTAAAAGAAAATATTTCAGGTGGTCAGAGGGGAACACTACTGTGAGTGTCTAGAATGAAAAGGGAGACTCTGGAGTAAGGAAATAATAAGAAATATTTTCTCACTGTCTTTACATGATTTATTGCATCCTAAGGGTCCTATTAAAACTTTATACACAGATGCCATCTCACTTTCACTCTTATTTAGAATTTCTGCAGATACATTCTTTTTTCCTTCCCACAATTTTTTCCAAGGCAGAATTAATGGATTTTGTACATTTTCTGGGATTTCTGGATGTCCTCCCCATCAGACACTGTGATCAGAGTGAGGGAACTCTGGAAATTGTTGATGTAGCTGCTACAAATGCAGCCCCAAAGAAAGACAGCATCTCCAAGCATTCCCTGTCAAAGATTAGCTAAAGTGGAAGTGCTGCAGGATTTTGAACTAACCTTGCTCCTTCTCAGGTGTGAACTGGAAAAAGAAAATCTGTTCTAGGTCCAGGCTGACACACCCTCAGTTTTTTGGTGCTCCTGCAGGAGGCAAGTTGAATTTGTGTCAGAGTAAATCTGTTCCTCCTTTCCTTTCAGCTGTCCATTAGAGATCCTCCCCATTCACCTCCTCAAGCATAAAAAAAATGTTATTCATACAATCATATTAATGGAGAGATTAATAATAATCTGGGAACTCCTGGAAACTGCCTGCCCCAACCCTCCCACCATGGGTCTTCCAGAATGCTATGGGTCTTCCAGAATGCTCTGCCATGAGAAAATCCTTGGATATCTGATCAGATGTGCAGTATCTCCACCCACCTTACAATTTTATAAATACCTCATTTTCCCCTCTGTTTTTTGTTTGCTTGGTTTGTTGTTTTGGTGGAGATTTTTGTTTGTTTCTTTTGGGGCTTGGGAGTTTGTTTCTTTGGCTTTTTTTTTTTTATTATTTTTATTTTGTTTCTTCCCCTTTGTTTTTTATTAGAACTATTGGGTGTGGAGGGATAGAATGTAAGAAAACAAGACAGTGCAGGAGGTAATCTCACCCCTGAACAGTTGCAGCTGTACTAATTACCAAAGATTAGGAACAGGCCTGCCCTTAACAGGCCACAGCTGTGTACAATAAGGATGAGTGCTATAAAAGAGTGGGTTAGCTGGTTGAGAAGGGAGCTGGAGTTTGTTGGCTGTGTTGTGAAGAAGTAGGTGTCAGTGCTGTGAGGAGATGTCCATGAGAAATCACCAAGAAGGTATGGAACTTTTGCAATAAGATGCTAATAATTGGGTTTGAATCTATGTCCTACATTTACATGAACAAAAGCAGTAATATTAATAAGAAGAATACCCCTGGTATCCCTCAGGGATTAACCTCTTAATTCTTTAAAGCTTGCATTTTCAGAGCCCTTTCACTCTCAGTTTCTTGAGTCATCAGTGTTTCTGTTGGGAATTTTGGGTCACAGTGACAACACAGCAGTTGCCTTCCCAGTCAGTGAAAACATCCCTGGCCAAGATATTTGAGAAAATCACCTTGCTCTCATGCAGATGATGCATCCTAGGCAAACAGTCCCCAGTTTTGTTGGATTCACCTCCTGTGGGCTGTTCACAGAGATGAAATATCAAGCAGTATGGACATGCAAAGACAAAATTAAGTGTCTTCCTCTGTTGGGTTTTGCCTGTCAGTAGTTACAGTAGGTGTGGTTTAACTGAGGCTGGCCCAAGGCTGTGTAAGGTCTGTCTGGTTAAGTCTGTACATTTGCCTTTATCTCAGAAGAAGCTTTAACTAAATTGTGGAGTATCTTTTTCTACTCACAGGCTTTGGAATTTAGCCAAGAATGGGCTTTTTGTTTTTTAACTCCTAAAACTAGCTCCTTCCTGAAAGATTATTACAGCTACACTGAGGAAGCTTACTCTGTACAAAGGGAGCAGAGGCATTCAAATCCCCAGTCCTGTGCTAACCCAAGATCAGGTGGCAGGGACAACATGGATGTGCTGAACTGCTCTGGAATCCCTGTATTTGCTACTTTCACCAGATTAAGCAAAGGGATTTAGTGCCAGATCCAGTGTTGTGTTAATATGGCTCACAGATGTCAGGCCTCACTTGGCTGTTACAGCCATGCACTTGGTGAAATTGTCTGTTTGAACATTGGGAAGCTGGGGTATTAGAAATGTATCCTTTGATACTTTGCATTTCACCTGACAGTAGTGTGTGTTCTGAGTGCATGAGGCTTCCTTAGGAAACTTTCCTTTGCCTGATAAGGGACATTCTGCTGGGAGTCTAAGGCAAGATTTTTGCCGGAAAAACTTTCTGATCCAAGTGGTGCTTCTGATTTATATCGCAGGTCCAAACCTGTCCTTCTTGGAGTGTGTTGGATGGAGGAATTAATGTGCTTTGTCATTTCCCTGCCCCAAACTTCTTGGCTGGTATTTAGAAGGCACTTCTACCCCATTTAATATGCAACAGTAGTGCACAAAGTAGCAGTGTAGCTACTTTTCCAGAAATCTTAATGGTTCTGCAGGTCCACTGGAGTCCTCAAGTATCAAGTGAACAGCAATAGAGCAGAAGTAGGTAAGAATACCTTGGACTACATTTGAAATTAAGATTAATTTTTCAAGAGAAATCCTGTTGATAGTTCCTACTGTGAAAAATGTTGTTCTATTGGTAAATTGACTTTGCTTGTTAATAGTTTGGGTGTATTAATCAACTTTTGTATTAAAAACATTTTTTCTCATTGTATCTTTTAGTTAAAATGAGACTTTAAATGGGAGCTATATTCAAATTAAAAATAAAAATGTTGAATCCCTGGACAAGCTACCAAGGTAAAGCCAGATTCTCTAGATCCTGATAGTATTTATATCCAGGACATCTGGATATAAAACCATAAAAAAATCCATATATAATAAACCAGGACACCAGGTTTCATTGTGTTCAGGAATATATTTTAGACACACAGTATTTCCTCACTGAGTTCAAAAGTAGCACAAGTGTTGGTAACATATAAGTAATCAAAGTAAATTTTAAAACTATTTCTTATGGCCTGTATATCCCTGGAGGCACAAGAACTACTGACAGTATTTGTATACCCATTCCAAAAACATTCATACAGAATTATGTGGTTATAAATTGGTTAATAAAACATTCTGGTCTCTGGTTGTTTTGTTTTTCTTTTTTTTTTTTTTTTTTTTGCATAATTCAACTTCATGTTCTGATTGTTCCTTTTGTAAAACAGTGTTAAAAACCTAATTCTGATGTATATTTTAAATGTATTTTAATATTTATCTCATAACATACCCTTGTTAGTACTCATCACACATAATGACACCTTTCCACAGTTCAGCATCCTACTTAAGAATGTGTTGAATTTGAAACACTCCAAGAGTCCCAAACCAGATGAGAATGAAGCTGAATTTCATGCAGAATCAGGACCATAATCATGTTTACATTAAATGAAGTTATGCTTTCACCTCTTCTGCTGCACAGGCATTAATCGTCCATGAAATCTTTCCGTTTCCCTCGGAATGTGATTTTGTGTAAGTGCCTTGCATCAATTCATGCTCTTGCTGCTTCCTCATAAATTCAGGGTAATTTCTTTGATCAGTAATAGCTTCTTCACAGAGCTCCTGCCTTCTGTTTAACTAAGATCCATTACCTTTGCAAAGGGGCTGCTTGGCTGACCAATTTATTTTCCTATTCTTTACAGTCTTTTCATGTTTTTAAACTTGAGTCTATCCTTATCACTCATCTGCATTTAAACATTTTCACTTGGTGTGTGCTGTATCATTTATGGCTGGAAAATGTTGCTGCACATGCAGCTCATATGTATAAAGCATAGGTACTTGTGAATATTTTATTTTTTGCCACGTATTTGATAACAGAAGGACGATAACTTGTTTTACAAAAACTTCTTTAGTGTAAAATCTTGTGGGTTTTTTTGGTGGTTCCCATGAGTAGCAGTTTGTTTTGATTGCTTTACTTTACATTTATGTAGTATTTGAGAAATCGGAATTAAAATTGAGAATGACTAGCTGATGTCACCAGATTAACCAGCTGCACTGTGGAAATGCCCTTGATGGCAGTGCACATGTGAACATGACCTCTGATTTTGCTGTAATATATAGATACATATTTGAAAGCAGCAAGAATTAGAACTATACCCCTCATTTTTGGGAAGCAGTTGAACAGTCTTTCTCTGGACATCTGTCTCTCAAGTATTAATTCCTACACATCATCAAGAGATGCCATTTAGACAAAAGCATAAATTGGATGGAATATTCCTTTTCCATAAGTGCCATAACTCCAAGTGCCTCCTTGATGGAGATATTTATAGAGAGCTCCCCACCACTTCTACTTTTGCGTGAACAGAAGAAAAAATAGAAATTAGTAATCACCCTCTTCAGGATGGGGTTAAGAGTTTGCCTAGAGAAAATGATTTCTAACAAAATCTGTTTGACTGCAAGTCAGAAGGAATAGAATTTGATGTTACTGCAAAAAAAATTACTACAAGCATTGCTGCTTTCTTTTTCTCTTCAAAGATGTCCTCATTAGCACCACTGTCACTAAGATACATGGCATACAAATCACGGCTTTATATCCATATGAAATATTTATATGCAGAATGTTTTCCTCCCATTGTAATTAGAGGTACTTTGCTAATCATCAATGTATCTATGCCTGTGTGTAGCACAGTGCCCCTCCCAGCCCCAGGTGGGTGGAGGTTTGATATTGAACGGTTGGCTCCAGTGCTGCTCCAGTAGTTGTGATCAGCCAAAGCACCAGAGTGACTGTACAACCCTCAGAACATCTTTCCTACTGCCTGAGAATTCCCTTCTTGATCTCCCATTTCCCTCCTGAGGTAGCTCTCAGGAAGGTCATTGTAAAATACTCAGTCTGAGCAACACAGGATTTATTCTGGCCACAATGCAAAGACACAGAAATCACTCAACCAGCTTCAAACCAATTAATTTGACCTGGTTTTCATCTTTCTGAATAACTAAGATTAAAAGAAAAAATTAATACATAGGAGTGTTAAAGTTAGTTACTGATTATGTGGTATGTGAAAATACCCAGAATTATGAAAATGAAAACTAGCCATCTTCATTACAAATTAAAAGAACAAAATTTTTTGTGTTAGGTTTCACCCCAAGAAAGAGGAAAATATGAGAATAGTAATGAGGAACCAACCAAACAAAAAAGAATGGCCAAAAAATGGCAGCCACATATAGAATGAGAAAAATTCATCAGATAAAGCCTGTTAGAAGTACAGAGCATTCTGGGGGGAAAAAAGTCTCATTCTGGAGGGACACCATATGCACATCTGCAACGTGAAGTTCCAGGGTGTTTAAATCAAGTTTATTGTAACTATTAATATCTTCTTGTCTGGTGTCTGTTTTATAAATTATGTGTGTGTTTTTGATATTCTAACCGTACTCTCGCCTGTAATTGGTGTGTTGAATCCACTCCACACATTGGGTATAATCTTTATTTGCATTTCATCTTTCATTTGGAAAGAGAGTTTGAATGACATTAATTGATGTTTTCAGAGACTCATATATTCCTGTTTCTTTTGAAAAACATAGGCTCTAGAGAGACACTTCTAGAGAGATACTTTTTAGTTGAAACAGTGGCAGGCACAAAAAAGAGTGGAAAGTGGGATTTAAGCTGTTAAACTGAGTGAATTTTTGCTAGAAATCAAGTTCTTTATTTGGCACAGGCAGCACTGGTTCAAGTAAAGGTGCAGGAGTTCTTCAGCTCATGCTTTTCATACAGATGCCTGGAATCTCCCTAGCAAATTTAACTACTCTGTGCCTCAGTTTTCCTCTATAAAATGTTTATTAGTTACACTCTGCGTGCATGTAATATTTACAAACATAGAGTAGATGCATACACCTGCAAATACATACCTGAAAATCATGGATTTCAGCACAAATGATGGAATTCAGTGACTGAGTGAATGTTGCTGTGCACTTTTACAGGATGTTTCATATTACTGTGTGTTGCAAAACATGTTAGAACAGGGGAAGTTCCTGTATGACAGGGAGGCAAATCTTCAGCTTGAAGATTTAACACTGGAAAAGGGCTCCAAAACTTCGCTGTTTACAGATTTGGGATTTGAACTCAGACATTTCTTGTCCAGCTTTGGATAACTGGTTCCCCTTTTGTGTAGCAGTAGTGTTGTACCTGCATTGAAAATATTCTCATTCTAATTCATGAAAATCCTGTTTCACAATCTTTACAATGAGCCAGTTCTTCCCTGGACATGGCATTGCACAAGGATAGAGGGAATCACAAAATCAGGTTTACAGCCTCCTGCCCCAAAGTGCTGCTGCACATAGCAAAGACTAAACAGGGATGCTCAAGCTAAAGCAACCAAGCACTGTGGACAGTGTAAATGACAGTGCAAGTGTGACATTTTCCTCAATTCCAGTTTGAAAGGATGGGCTACATTTTAACATGTGTGGGAAATGGATTTGTAAGGAATTCTAAACACTGACTGAAAGCTCACACAGTCTTGTACATGTGTATGCAAACACTGAGATAAGGGGTGCTGACCTAGGAAGGCCATGGAATAGAGATGACATGGTTGAGAGATTGAACTAGAAACAAGTTTCAATACATGGCCTTGTAAAAAGATCAGATATTTTAGAGAATTAGAACTGTGAAAGATGCATTACAGCAGGACCATGTGGGGTAAAAATATGGGTGATTGTTGTTAGAACTATTAGCAGCGTTGTGTGGCAAAAGCTAATAGGCTGAAAAATATTTACAAGGTATTGTAACCAGGAAATAGCTTGGCTTCTGATAAAATAGCACAGAGCTTTACATCTCTTATGTCTCACCCTCCATCCAGACTGGTAATGGAATAAAATCTTTAAAATCAATTCTCAATTGCCCTGTGGTGGTGTTTGCAGGGGTCCCAGGACCAGGGAAGAGATGAGGATCTGACTCCATGTTTCAGAAGGCTTGATTTATTTTTTTGTTAAATATATATTATGTTATTTAAAAATTATTCTAAAAGAATAGAAGAAAGGATTTCATCAGAAGGCTAGCAAGCAAGAAGAAGAATGATAACAAAAGCTTGTGTCTGACTGAGAGTCCGAGCCAGCTGAGCTGTGATTGGCCATTAATTAGAAACAACCACATGAGACCAATCCCAGATGCACCTGTTGCATTCCACAGCAGCAGATAACCATTGTTTACATTTTGTTTCTGAGGCCTCTCGGCTTCTCAGGAGAAAAAAATCCAAAGGAAAGGATTTTTCATAAAAGATGATGTCTGTGACATTGCCCCATCTCTAAAAAGCTGGGAAAACCAGCAAACCTGTACTTATATTTCATAAGGTGGAGGAAAACAACCTTTTTTCAAGAGTGTGGATGTGATGGAGGACCCTAAAAAAATCCCATTTGTTTGATACCATATAAGAATTTTGGGTTAGCCAAAATTGGTACCTAAGTGATGTTTCAGTGCAACAACTTTTAATTTAGCTAAATTTGATCAGCAGACTGAAAAATTATTCCCCATCCACACTCTCAAATCTGATGTCTTCACCATGCAAGGACTGATTGTAGAGTTCATCACTGAAATGTTTTGTCTCTGTGCTGGATCATCACCTGCTGGTGGCTGTTACAGGTTTGCATGCCATAGGCATTTAAAATCTTGGCTCACATTTGAGAGCCTGAACAAGCAGCTTGGGCTAATCAATAGTGAAACATTTCAAATGCTTGTTTCTGCTCACTGTAATAGCCATGGTAGTTGTAGGAAGAAAGTCAGTCCTGACCTTTTTAATGGATTATTCACTGTAGCAGAAGGAATAGGACGGCCTCGAAATGGGTGACCATAGATTTCACATTTGCACAATTTCACTAAAATGTATGTATTCATTAACTGAAGGGGAAAATGTGGGGATTTAATAGCAATAACATATGTTTAAAGAACTTTCCAATGCCATCTAAATCCTGGCCAAATTACTTTGAAAGTCCAGAGTTTAATAGTAAAAATTTTATGTGCTGTTACTGAAATTCAAAATGCAACAGTAAGATAAAATTAAGTGAACTCATAAAAGACTGTAATACTAATTAATGTGCACTCTAGTATTTAAATCTGTAAGTCTCCATGACTTCATACTATTTGTGCTGGAGATGGTTTGATATTCTCATGGTAGGAATAAAGCAGTATAAAATATAAGCATTTTGAATATGATTGCTAACAAGGCAATAGCAAAACTTCAGGTGAAATATAGCATCTGGGAAAATACACAGAAAGATGTGGATATAAATACAAGTTTCAATATAATATTCCTCTGTATCTTGGAGAAAATCATGCTGATAAAACTGGAGATAGTGGATGATGTGGGAGAATTACTCCAGGATGAGACACTAAACAAATTGGAACAACGTATTTAAGCAGAAATATTCTAATTGCTTACTGCAGTTTTATGTTTCTGGAAAGCGTCTGGTCATTTCAGCACCAGACTTAGCACATAAAATTTTATTGGAGGTTTTTATACAGCTGGTGTTAAAAAGGAAGAGAATTTATTGAAACCAATGAAGTATACTCCTCTGGATGGCTTTTTTCCCCCTCATATACACCAGTTTTACATCATTGTAATTCCTCAGGTGTCAGAGGGGTTACTCTTGATTTCCACTGGGATAAAAGAAGGAAGACTCATGACCCTCCCTTCCTGTGTTTTTATTCAGCTGCAGAATTCTTGCTATTTAAAAGCCATGATGGAAAAGAACAGTGAAGGGCTTTTGGTTTATTACTTTATTCTCACATTAAAACATTTTCACATTTTATGGACTTCGCTGGGATTTTTGTTAAGAACGTTGAGTATCTAAACCAGCTGATCTCATTCTTTTACTTTGAACAGAGTCCCTCCTAGAGTAAGAAAAAAAATGTAATGTGCATGTTTTAGCACCATGCTGAAAATGCAGAATAGGTCTTTCAAGCTGTGGATGGTTTAGTTGCTTGGAAAAAATTGCTATATATTAACTGAATTAATTTGTTTGTGCCTTAGTATCAAGCTGTGATATGAATGTAATATTTAACAACAAGCATTCAGAAACCTTGTTGGATGCTGTCATGGATGGAGTGACACACTTCACTCCCAAGAGAGGAACAGCAACATGTTTATTGATAGACAACAGTGATTTAACAAAGTTTGATAATAAATGAGACGGTGTTTTAGCAAGGTGTAATTGCTAGGTACACTGGATTATTCACTGCATAGGGGACAGGGTGAGACAATACAGTCGGGGAGATCCTGCCATTGAGTCATGAGGTTCAGAAAGGATGTTCTTGCATTCTAAACACCTTCTCAGTGAGTTTAGGTTTAGCTGGATCCAAACTCAGTCCCAGACTTCTCCAGTTCTTTACGTCTAAAGAATTATTAACTGTGCCAGAGGTACAGTTTGGAGGATGAAAGGAGGCAAATGCTGATGTTCTGAGGACTGCCTGAGATAGAAAACTCAGATCCTATTGCTCAGTGTAAGCTTCACTTGGTGACTTTGACAATTCAGCCTGTAAGAATGTGAAAGGTGTTTGTTTCCTGTGGCTATCTTGAGCCAAACGAACCCAACAATGTGTGTCGTTTTAAAATTGTATGTATTGTTTAAAATGGCAAATTGTGGTGGGCTTGCTAATCCTGGATTTTGTGTCCCCTCATGTTGTCAAATTCAGTTCTGCCTTTGATTCTCCTGCTACCCTCAATGAATTTGCTCCCCTTTAAGATGCAATGTGACACTAAAATGCAGCCTCAAGTAACAGAACATTTGAAAGGACCAAAAGTGGAATCCGAGAGCAGTTCATCTAATCTGCCCTGGACACACTCACAGAGTGGATAAATCATTCTGGGGAGATGCCTGGTTTCTCTACCATAGTTACAAAGCTGGGTTACAATACTAGATTAGACAGGTGGATTAGATGTGTAGAAACCAATTCTGACTTGGAAAGTCTCTGGGCAAGAAGCAGTTGGAACCTGACAACACACTGGTGTATTTCCTTGCAGTGTTTCCTTTTAGGAACCCATTTTTGGCCATTGAGAAGAGTCAGTTCCTGCACTAGGCAAAACATCTTTAGTCCTTACTAACTTTTAGATGGCAGAAATTTGCAGATGCAATCTGGACATTTAGCTGGGAATACCAAAGAAGAGAACTGAGGTTTCAGCCAAACGAGTTCTACCAGGAACCAATCCTTTTTCTTGACTAATGTTTCACTGGAATGCCTTGGATGAGAAGAGAAAAATAATATTTAAGAATTGTGTGCCAAAAGGCTTGTACTTGCTAAGTTCAAATCTACTTGGAAGTGATTTACATCTCATAAAATTCTTCTGTACCATGTGAAGGAGATGTACTACATGTGTTATGTGTAACAGCTCTTGTGTGACTTTGTACTGCACATTGAAACAGCAATCCCTGACTACTATTCCAAAAAGTTTCCATCTTCTCCAGGGAAAATTCTGTCTTTAACCAGACTTTTTTACTCAAGAGACACTCCTTAACTCACATTTAAATAACCAGCAACTCCCTAATTATGTGCAAACATCAGCCATCTACAATAACACAATTCACAAATCAGCATCGGTGCACAGCATTGTGGTGCTGCTCATTCTGATGTTGCAGTGCACTCTGCAAACCTACCCACACATCTGACTGTCCTCTGTGAAGAGAAAAATATTTCATGAGCTGTGCTCCTGAGCATGTTGCCTGATCAAATTTAATCACAGCCATGACCCTGTACTCCTGCTCCTGTCTCCTATTAGCACTCCCTCATTTCAGACTGCCAGGACATATTCTTAGTAATGATCTTCCTTGAAAGGTGCATGGTATGCAGCACCATTACTTCCCTAATAATATAATGTTTTGCTGTAATGTCTCTGTCTGCATGCAAGTCTGTGCCCATTTATTTCTCTTCATCACTGGATTTGCTGTTAGCAGCAACCCTCCCTCTTCCATGCAGCAAGTACTTCCCTCCGCCCTCCATTACGTGGTATTAATCCCTGATGGTCTGCCAATGATTGCTTAAAATTTAACTTATGAATGCTGTGTGTGTAAATGTATTCAGACCCCCTATTGCTCTGCCTACAAGACATCAGCTTCTCCTCCTTCCTCCCAGTGTCCTGCAGTCGAGAGCATCCAACAGAACAAAAATGCAAATGTGGCTTCTGCAGCGCATTTGCAATTTTTGCACTCTGCTCTGGCCAGCAGAGCTGGAGGCTGGCAGAGAAATCTGGCTGGGTCTGAACAAAACTCAGCTGCCATCAGTACCTGTGCATATTGATGAACAAGCTACTTGTGCTGGTCAAGGGCATTTTTAGAGGCGTTTGTGTGGAAAAAGAAGAGCTTAGCACAATGGGTAAGATCAGAAGTGCAGTACTTAGTCACCATTAAATGTACTGAGGCCTGAGGAGCTCAGCAATAATAGCAGGAAGGAGCTCATAGAACAATCCTGTTTTTCACCCTTCACATGCAAATTGGCTTAAATGAGACGGATCTGGGACAATCCATCTACTCAAAGAGTGTCATCTGTCTCAGGCACAGCACTAGCAGGGGTGTGGGAGAGGGCAAATGAAGAGTGACCACAGGCCAGGCAGGGCCTTCCCCAGCCCAGGTACACCTGAGCAGCAGGGCAGGGTTCTGGTAAAGTCACCTGGAAGTCTCAGAAAGGCAGGCTGAGGACCCCAGTTGCAGGTTCTTTTGGGAACTCCTCTGCTCAGGAGCAGTGGGAGAGGGGCCAAAGGCATGTGAGAGACAACTGCTCACTTTGAAAAAGGTTTATTAAACCTTGACAAAAATACAACAAAGGACTACATAAGAAAAAATCTGGAGCACTGGGAACTGCCCTCGTGGATACCACGTGGCCAGTTCTTCTTCAAGATGGACACTCAGTCTTTTATACCCTTGGGGGCTGCATCAGCCAGCCCTGGCCCCTCCCAAAGTCTGTCAGTCAGCTCTTCTGTGCCATTTATCAGTGGAAGCTGCTTTCTTGTCACTGGATTGGAGGTCAGGTGTTGCCATGCCTCACCCCCTCAGCACCCCCAAGCTTTTCCATTCCCAACTGCCCCATGCCAGGGACACCTGTGCAGCTTCTTTGTACCTGTCCTGGACAGCCCAGGCTGTCTGATGGCAACAGTACAGGGGGGAAAGGGAGCTATGGGGAGAACAGAGGACATCTAAACCACAATTCATACAATAGTTATCTTTTAATTGCAAGAGCCAATCATCTCATTATCCACCTGTAGCAGGCAGAACTGGAGAAAGGGCTGCAGCTTTGGTGTCACTGGTTCATTCAGGAGGCAGTGCCAGAGATGTGAATGGAGGTGGGTGCACTTCAGATACAGCCAGGGTCTATCCAGGAGACAGAAACAGGACTGCAGTTCAGACAAGGGCCAGGGTGGGGATTAAACAGATCTCCAGAGCCCATGGGCAAAGGCTGGGGTAGGGCTCCCAGGTCAGGCTGGCCCCAGAGAAATAAAGACCCACAGCCACATTTATGGTACTGACACTTTACTGCAAATTCTCTGGAGCACAGAAATGTAACAAACAGACCTCAACCAATTTGCTTTTCAACATTTTTGCTCATTTCTTCCCTTAGGACATTTCACTCAACTCTTTAGTTTTTGTACTCTTCATGATGTAGCTAATCTGGACACTTAGATTGATCCCACCACAGTAACACTCCATTAGCATAATCCTGTTGTCTTCAGGTTTATGATTCTTCAGAAGAGCACGATAAGGATCCCAGTGCATGTGGCACTGTTCCCTCGTTGACTTCAATGTGTGTTACATAAGCAGATTGCTTTTGGCAGCAGGTTAGCCTGCTTTCTCCCGCAAAACAAAAACCAGCTTTTCACATAAATCTGGGGAAACTTTTCCTTGCAGTGAACCATGTTTAGGATTTTGTGTCAGAGTCATTCTCTATTCTAAAAAACTGGTGATGCATGTAGTTATTAAATGGTTCTCCCTCTTTTTTTGCCTCTTGCCTTAAACTGTCAGTGTGCAGGAGGTGAGTATAAACCCTTCACTTCAGCCATTTGTACATTTGTTTTAGAGCAAAGCATTTGTGTAGACAAGGAAAACCACATTCTGTCTCAATGGAACTTGTTCTTGCTTAGAACTAAGGTTAGGTCTATCAGCCTGAATCATCTCAAAGGCTTACTGAGCTGCCAACACACTGGCAGCTGAAATGGCAGCAGAGGAGCTCAAAGCACTCACTGGCCTGAGATCTGTGTCCATTATCAGTTGCCATTTTATCATCTTAGTGAGGAGTATTGAATATTTTATCTTGCCACTTTCTTTATTTACTTTCTTTATTTACCAGCAGAGATCAGTGCCTTGCATCCTTCCCTTGTGGCCCCTGAGATCATGCTCTGTCTGTTCTGATCCTGTGCTGAGGTGAAACCACATTATCCACCACTTTACCAGGCAGTTTCATTTATTGTGGAAGGAATTCAGTTATTCAGTCAAGCAGTGAATTTCCATGTTGCCCCTGTGTGGACTGTCAGGGCACTAGAACTTGTATTTCCCCCAAAAACTCAACACCAAAATACAGACTTCATCTTTTCCTTCTCAAAGTGAGGGGAAGAACTCTATTGCATTTCACTGGTATTTTCTAATTTTTCATCTATCATGCTTTATTTGTTTAAAGGTACAGAGAAGCCTGTTCTGCATAAGGTTTGGGGGAAAAGTAAAATTTCATGCAGAGAAATGTAGAAGCTGTAACTGTTTATTTAAAAAGCCAAATGTATGTTTGCAAAACTACTTTTTCAGAAAATAACAACCTTGTGGCTAAGGTCAGGAGGTCCTGACCATTGTCTTTTGGCACCAGATAAATTATAATTTTCTTCTAAGTTTTTCCAGAGTTCTCACTAATGAACATCTCCTGCAAAGTTCCTTGGAACACATAGCATGATTATTTACATTTTATTTCCTTACTTCTAAAGGAAACCTAGCTGTTAATAGGACTATAAAGCAGTTACCAATACATTTTATTCATTTTTGAATCATGATTCACAGATCATTTTGCACTGACTGAGGATGAAGTTCTTGTGAATTCACCTTCTGTCTCTCTATCAGCATTTAACAATTCTACAAACCAAGTAAATTTTTATAGCCTGAGGGAGAAATATTCCAAGACAAATACTTGTATTTTCTTCACCCTTTAGAATAATGTGTTACAGAGAAGTTGAAATGTCAGTGACTTTTTTGTGGACTAAAATAAAAGATACTGCATGTTTAAAGGGATAAACTTGCTATTCAGAAGGCAGCTGTGATCAGTTTATCTCCCTGAATATCAAGCCTGGCACATCAGCCTAATCTGAATTTTATGTCTAACTCAGTATTAGAAACTGAGCAACTTAGTTTGTGAGAAGTTGTAAAGTTGGAATGACAAAAGATATTCTTCTGTGTTGTTTATGAAAAGTCAGATTTGTCATTGCTTTGTGTCTTTGGCAGTGTTTTTCACATATAGAAAACAAATTAAGCAGCAGTAGTTTGTAATACTTGTAAGAATAACAAAAAGGTACAACACAATAGACAGTCAAATTCCAAATGCATATTGAGGAACCCTGGTGATAGATCTCTGCCATCCTTCAGGAATATTAGAGTTTAGGAGGTTTATTGCTTGAAATAGTCCTTAGTTTCTGTCATAAGGCCCCCAGGATCTTTCTTTTTCTCACTTTTCTAAGCTGTCTCCCCATCTCTCTCCCTTCTCTCACCCTTCCACACAGAACTCCTCTAAGGCCTTTTAGCCTTGCCCATGGCCAGCCTCTGTTGGAGCCAGGCCAGGTTTATACCAGTTGGGAATTTGTGCTAATGGCCTTCTGGTCACTTTTGGGAGCATTCAGTTTCAGCCAATTTGACTGGGAGACAGCTGCTTAACCCTCCCTGATTGTTGGGTATTTCTCCCCTTCACATGCCCAGATCCCCCAGTATCCCCTGATGGTGCTAAGGAACAATGCACTGTATCCAGAGAGGAGATCAAGCCAACAGTGCCAAAATGCTGTTATTAGATGAGGAGCCACAATTCCAACAGATTAAATGCAAAATGGGCAATGGTCTGTTTTTCCTCAGAGGCAAACATCAAGGATATCAAGAACCTGGGCTGCTGGAAGATGGAGTGTTAGTAAATAGCAAACACATTGTTCTGCTTCTGCCCCCAGCAGAGCTGAATAAATAAATTCACTTATCCAGTACTAGGCAGGAGGAGTCAGTGGAAACCCCAAGATTCCACACTGTAAAATCTCAGGGGACAGGGATTTTAAAGGAACCCAAAACAACAACAAAAACTTTTGCAAAGTTCTAAATATCAATGGTTCTTAGGGTAGATACTTGAAGTGCACTCAATTATAACACATCCTTGAATTGGCAGTGGAAAAATCCAGCTCCAACAGCAGAGATGAGTTGCAGCTGCAGCTGATGGTGAGGGCTGGGAATACAGAGAGCACTTAGTGATGAAGGCAAGACCTGTAATCAGTTGTGTGCTTCAAAGCCATAAAGCACAATCAGGGTGACAACAGGGCCCCATTGTTGGCTCTGGCTTTCTGCTGAAAGGACTTGCACAGGGGAAGGGCCCTGCAGCAAGGCAGCCTTGTCCCCAAGCCATTCATTTCCTCTGTGTTCTTCTCTGTGTTCCTTTCTTTCCTGTGTGGCTTTTTTCCCCTTTGGCTTTGGAGCTGAGATTTCCTCATTATGAGGGCGGTTCTTCAGCCTGGTTAAAATGCTCAAAGTTGCCTTACCTTGCTAATATTTTGTTTTGCCCTCATGTCAGTAATTCAGATGACAGAAGTGTCTCAGTGCAGGGGTGGATGGCAGCCAGTAAAGCAGGGGCAGCTCTCCAACCTGCAGTGGCATTGTGCAGAGGCCACATGAGCATGCAGAGAGGCAGAAGGCACCAGTGCATTTTTCCTAGGTCTCGGTATGCATGAATTGAATGCAGAGATCACTGTTCAGTTCTATTGTCAGGAAAAATAATCCACAAACATCAGAGGTTTACGTTCAAAAATGAGACAGAGGAGTCCATTTACTTTATTTGAATAAAGGGAGAGGCCATGGGGCCTTCCCCTGGGGTCTCTCAAATTTTTGGAGGATGCAGTCACCCTTTTTATCCCAATTTCCTGGCTGCATTTCCCTTCTCTCTTTCCCTATTGGCTGAGGTACTTGAGAGGTACAGACTTCCTGATACACCTGGTACCAGAGATTCCCCTCTAATGTATAACCCTCCCTTTTAATTTTTAATTCTTATGGAATTTAGGGTTTTCCTCCATTGTTTCTTTCATCTCTCAATGTCCAATTTAATTTATCAGCAAACCTACAGTTTATTTCTAAAAGAAAATATCTTTTTCCATTCATCAAACAGTGGAATCCTTCCCATTGTTTCTTTTATCTCTCAGAGCTAGTTTTATCTACCAGCAGACCCACAGCTTGTTTGTAAAGACAAATCTGCCATTCCTCTCAATATTAAGAAGAAAGTGTTCTTTTTATTCCTTCCCCAATCTGCAGTTTTTCTACCAAAACTCTCTCTTCACTACCCCTGACATTCCCCACTGTGGACAAATTGATATTCTTGGGATCTCTAACTCTTTTCAGATCATCTAGCTTTTCAGAATAGTACAATTCTGTCCCTAACAAAATTGAATATTTTTAATTTCTAAAGCCTTGGAAATGTGTCTTTTCTTTTTCTGAAAGACCCATCATTTAGAACTTCCTTAGAACTTTACACTTTTTAATATCTCCTGTCTCAAGCAACCACAACTACCTGCCTGGTACAAACCTTAAAGCTTTGACAGGTTTATATTATTCCTTATTTCGTTTTTGCAGCACATAGAGACATCCCACACATTTACAGAAAAATAATTCTTTGCTAGCTCCTAAACTGAGCATCTCACTGAACAATTTAAACATGGGTAGCAATACAAAGAAAGACTTGACAGGGAAAAAAAGAGCACATCACCACAAGAAGAAATTGAAATCATGAAGATGAAAGCATGGTCCTTAATATGTAGCCTGTGCAGTAACCTAAATTGTAGTTCTGCTCTCACTGAAATCAATGGCAAAACTCCACAGTCTTTAATTACAGCAGGGAGCAATATGGGGGAAAAAAAGGAGATACATGAAAAAGATAGGCATTACTAATAGAATTGTAGAATATCTGTAGTAGGAAGGCACCCACAAGGATCTTTGAGTCCTGTACAGGATCACCCCCAAGAGTCACACCCTGTGCCTGAGAACATTGTCCAAATGTTCCTTGAGCTCTGCCAGGCTGGTGCTGTGACCACTGCCTGGGGAGCCTGCTCAGTGCCCAGCCACCCTCTGGGGGTTAGACACACACCCAGCTCCCTGATATTTTCCTAAGTGGCTATTGCCCTAATATCCAACTGTCCTAGGTCACGTTATGATGCTTGTATCCCCAGCTGACTGTTCTATTTATGCTGATTATTATGTTCTGTGCCTTCAAGACTGGCTCTGAAGAGTGAATGTTTTGTTTTGGTTTTATTATCAGCCTGCTCCCCCACAGCTGGTGGGACACAGAGACAGGGCAGTACATAGTGCAGCTTTTGCTTTTTCCTTTGCTTTTCACTTTGCTCTTGCTTCTGCTTTTCTCCTGCTTTGCCCTTGCTTTTTTGCTTCTGCTCATTAGTTAGTTTAGCTAAGCAGCCTGAATTTTCCCTGGACTGTTTTTTCTTTCCCTTTTTTTGGACCTACTCGAGCCTGCTCTGGACTGGGGCCTGGCAAACACGGAGAGTTTGCACCCTGTGGCCTAGCGGGGCCTACTCTGGGCAGCAGCTGCCCCAGCGCCAGAGGGACTGAGAACAGAGCGAGCACCCCCAGAGAGACTTTCTGAATTTGTCACCTTTTCAGAGCAGTGACAGAGTGGTGTCATCTGGTATTTGTTCATTTTGTGTGCTGGGGGGTGCTGTGCCTGTTAAATAAACAGGTTCTTTCCACTTCTCTCTGAGGAATCCTTCCTGAACCGGTTGTGAGGAGGGGCCGTGTGGGTTTGCTTTCTGGATGGACACCCTTTGGAGGTTTTCTCCCAAATTTTCCCTAAACCAGGACACCAACTAAATCCTTCCCTGATAGCTCCAGCCATTTCCTCAAGCCCTGTCACTATCACAGAGAGCAGAGATTGGAGCTGCCCCTGTGCTTCAATCTCTGCTCTCTGGGAGGATGGTGAAGACCATGATCATGTCTGACCTCAGCCTCCTCCAGGCTTGGCCACTCCTCATACACCTTCCCCTGCAGACCCTTCACCATCTGCTATTCCAATCTGATGAACTTTTTCATCTGATTTAGATTCAGTGCTCTTGCAGTGGCACTGGTAGCTACCCTGAATGCAAAGTAAATGAGAATTAGCTATCAGAACCTGACAATGTTTGCCTGCACTGTCTGGACATTAGAAAGAGAGATTCAGAGAGCCCAAAAGATTCTTAAAGCCTCCATGCATTTGCCATGAAAGAAATGTCTTTTAATAAGCAAGTAAAAAAAAATCGAGGTAAAGAAAAGTGTCAAGTGCTCCACGAGTTCTGAAGGAGGAAGCTGAGGTAGTTTGCTCTGTTTGATGCATTGTGGTAATCAGGCAGCTTATTTTCTGACCTTCAGGGGTCTGGCTCTGGATGAAAAGAAAAGTAAAAGCAATATAAATCCATGTGAGGAGATGGTTTCACTGAAACATGTACATCATGGTTCAGAAATACTAGAAGCCACTCAGGCCCAGAGGGAAGGATGGATCAAAAATGGCAATGTCCATACCCATCTATATAGCTATATCTAGGTATATCCCAAAACTCATCCACTGCCCACAAAGATCTGTCCCACATAAAAGCAACAGATGAATAACAGTCTCTCCTTAAAATGGTAATCAAACTGTACAAAATGCAAAGCAAAGTTAAATCTCATTATTAAATCCTTAGATTAAAAGGAGCATCTGTGAGGATACTCAAGGTCTCTCTGTGTGTCCTGTGTTGTACCCTGGACATCTGGACATCTGCTGTTTGTCAGTGCATCTGTAGGCATTTGTTTTGACCTGGTACACCCATTCTCGGTTTCTCCTTTAGATTTATATCATATCTGTTTAATCATGACTGGAAATTATAATTTCACTTAAAATAATTTCAATCATCCTGCTCTGTGTGCCCTTACAAGGACCAGGCTTCATAAATTTTTATTTATTGGCTGAAAATACAAGGACGTTTCTGCATTCATATTGAACAAAAGTATTTCTCTGAGCATAAAAAAAAAGGGGGGAGGGGGAACTATTTTCACACATAAAATTGTTTTAACTTTAATCCGTATATTATTATTTTCTCCATTTTTGTCTTCCAAACTGTATCTAATTAATTTTTTCTCTTCCAATTATTTTTTTTTAGACTGTCAGGGCAAACTTGAATTTCTTTTGTTCAGCTATGCTGGATTATGCCAAGCAAAATCATGAAATCCTCAAAGTGAATAACATATGCCAGTGGCATCCTGCATACATTATTTGCACAACTGGGCAGTTTGAATCAGCCTCCTTCCAATGTGCACCTGAGCCTGATTTGTAGGGATTACAAAAAAATTGAAATTCCTCAGGAATGTTTCGTGTACCATAGATCAGTTAGAGGTCACCATGTTATTTAGTGTTTTATGGTGAATAAATCAAATGCTCACTTCCAAATCCCCCTTTATATGAGCTATAATACATCGAGTTCTTTATGGAAAAGGAATTTTTATGAACTGAAACTGAACCACATTATCCTGTAAAGTAATGGGGCAGTGACACATATAATGAATAGGACATCACTCACTTTTTTGTATTCTCTGCATCACAATGAGAGCGCAAAAAAGCTGAATCAAGTAGATGCTTCTTGCTGTGTACAAATACAAGACTTGAGGCAGTGAGGTGGGAGTTTTCTCACCCAGTTTAAACATCAAGATGATTGTTTAAATTCTCCATAAAAAGGGAGCCTCCACAGCCTTCTAAATAAAACCCAGTCCAGCAATAAAGCATAATACCACCAAAAAATGTGCAGTGGACTAAGAGAGGCAGGTAAAACAGCTATTTATTGGCCCTCAGGGGAGTTTTCTGTGGATGAGCATAGAGATGGTGAGGTCAGTCTTCAGAGCCCATGGACAAGATTGCTTGAGTATATCCCTTGATTTACAACTGAAGCTTTTCTGTTACATCATGCACTTAATACAGCTTTTGATTGGTACAACTGTAAAATTCTTCTATGAGTATAATCCATTCCAAAAAGTTACATGTGAGTCACCAAAGGACAGGAGTCACATTGTAGAGCTTGATTCATCATAGACTTCAGCAACTCCAGGCATCCATCCACAACCATTAGGTAAATGCAGAGCAGCATGTGGATTATGAAAAGTTTTTGTAATATTTCCTGTTTCTTAGAACTTGTGTCATTATTTTCCAGATGAAATAGGTTTAAGGCAGGTGAGAAGGATTGTCTTAATTTTCATAATAATTAATTATAACTTTATAGTGTTTATTTATTTTCCTTTTCCTCTATGATAAGACAAAAAATTATAAATGGAGAGATTTAATTCTTATGAAAAATATTCTGTAGGGCCAGGAATTCTCAGCTGACTGAGATTTAAAACACTTTTTTGACTGATTCTTTAATAAATTTTGGTGCATCGTGTAAGAAGGCTATAAATTATTTTATTAATTTTCATATGCCCATTCCAGCCTCTCATCCTTAAAAAGAATTAACATAAAATTACCTTCATTAGCAATATAACAGCTGATTGTTGCTTCAAATATCCATTTTGTTACCATTTCTTTTCCCTCAAAGTGCAGCTCTGAAGTGGCAGGAAGTTCACAGTGTAAATGGATCTGGTGAAAAACTTCAATTTTCTAGCTTGGTTTGAAAAAATCCCAACTCTGCTTCATGCATATTCAAAGAATTTAGAACTATGAGATGATCTTTTTCATAGTTGAGTGTAAAGGCAGAGACTAAGGGGATGATTCACTTATCTTAGAATTCAGGTGTTTGAAATTTAGGTGTCTGTCCTGGTTTGGGACAAATTTGGAAGGGAACTCCCAAAGGAATATTCCCCTAAAGGGCAAAATTCAGTGGCCCTTGTCCCCATCTGTTCAGAAGATAAACCTCCTTTGAGAAAAGTGGGAAAAAAACTGTTTATTTAACAGGCAAAGTATTCACAAACATGTGAAAATGAATAATATGGAACAGTGGTCTTGGGTTTCTGTGGTTGAGATGATCCCCAAGGTGTTAGAAAGTCTTTTTTTCCCAGCCCCACAACCAAAGAAGTCGAGATTTGTCAGTTCTGCTTTTCAAGGTTATTTGTTTTCTCTTATCTATCACATTCTTTCTCTGACCTGCTGAGGTCTGTCCAGCAGGTTGGGTTGTGGCACAGTCCCTGCCCTTGGGGTGGTGTCAGCTTTTTATACTAAGAACTACGTGTACTTTATTTACAATAATTTTCCAGTACCTATCACCTATGTTAGACAGTTTGTCTCTACTCTAAAGCAATCCACAAGTGCCACCATTGCAGCAGAAGATGGAGGACAAGAAGGAGAAGAGGACAGGACAAACCCAGATTCCTCCATCTTGCCTATTGAACGCCCGTTCTAAATCCCCAAAATTCTACTTTTTCACCCTGTGACAAATTAACTGTCATTCTACTCAAACTCTTGTGGCTTGGAAATCTTCACACAAAGTTGGTAATTTTTTCCATGGACTAAAATCAAAGGCACAGGTGTTTGTGACTCCATGTCAAGGTCTCTGAGCCAGGGCAGCCAGAGGAATGTCCTGGGTCCTGACACAGTAGAACTTGTCACTGTTCTGAAGAGATGGCAAATTCAGAGAGAGTCCTTTTGTAGTTCAGAGTCCTTTTGGTGGCTGTGCCCTCAGCTTTCTCTCAGCCTCTCCACAGCTCCAGTGTCCTGGCTGATGGTCCTGGTGTTCTCAGACCAAACAATAGCTGAAATTCCAAAAAAAACCTTCTGGCCTCAGCTAATGAGAGAAAAACCAGTGAAAACAACAAGGGAAAACTCCCTGTCTGTGGAGAGGAGAACTCTGAGGACTTCTTAGCATTTTTATAAATGACAATATAGTATTGGCTTTTGCATTTATGTATTGGCTTTTGCAAGTTATTTTTAACCACAAAGATTTTGATATGGTACAATTTGTAATTCCTTTTAGCTGCTTTTTGGTGTAGTATAATCTGTCAGTTTATGTAAGTAGTAGTGTGATAAATATGTATCTTAGGCCCTTAGCATAATATTTAAATGGAAACTATGTAATGTTAAAATGCTTTTGTTTGTGTAACTAACTCAGGTAATAGTGTGAAATAGCTATGTTATTTCTCACATTTATGGACTATCTTATCTGAATGATAAGATAATAGTGACAAAAACCAGAACAGCAAGAGAAAAATTTACTGACTCTCCAGTTATCAGGAAGTGTAAAAAAACAGAATGGAGCCTCAAGAAGAAATAAAATATATTGATTTAATCATACAGGATGTCATGCAGACAATTCAAAGGTTAAAAACCAAGCAAAAGAATTCCTGGAACACCTAAACTCACAGGAATGTTTGAATATGTATAACTCTAATGAATATGCATTTAACCCATGTGATGTAAAAATATATGAGGACATTGTTATAAGCTAATGATGGAATGATGAATCTGACTCCATATTCTCAGAAGTCTTAATTTATTATTTTATGATACTATATCATATAAAGAATGCTATACTTAACTATACTAAAGAATGCAGAAAGGATACTTACTGAATGGTGAAAAGATAAAAATGAAAACTTGTGACTCTCTCCAGAGTCCTGACACAGCTTGGCACTGACTGGCCATTGAGTCAAAACAATTCACAGAAAACCAATGAAACAATCACCTGTGGGTAAACAATCTCCAAACACATTCCACATGAGCACAACACAGGAGAAGCAAATGAGATAAGAATTGTTTCCCTTTTCCTCTGAGGCTTCTCAGCTTCCCAGGAGAAAAATCCTGGGGAAAGGGGATTTTTCCAGAAAATGTGAATGCCACAATGGTGTGCTTTTGGCAAAACACCCCAGCACTGGATATTGTCCCTTTTATTCCTTATTAAACATCAATTTAAAAAAAATTCAAATAGTGAGCTGTGTTTCTCACATCTCTATGTTTTGAATACAGCCACAAAAATAATTCCATCACTTTTCCTTCTCCTCTGCTTCACTCTCTGATCTAGTTTTAAAGGTGCAGAACTTATTTCTGGGCTAAACAAATGAATGGGGATAAAATTCAGCATCATAAAGTCATCCCAGGACAGGTGTCTCATCTGAAATATCTGTCTGGGTATCCTGTCAAGGGACTGGAAGCAGATAAACAGCTGCAGGAGGCAATGCATCTTACAGGGCTGGAGAACATCCCAGGCTGGCTCTGTATTTAACTGGGCTTCAGAGAAAGTTACATGATATGAGAAAACTGTAAATCTTTTGCTTTCAAGCATTTAACAGGTAATACCAAAGGAAGCACATTTGGAAAAAAACATGTGGCTGCTGTAAGATTTATCGCTTAGTTTTTCAACTTTATTACTGTGTCAATGCCGGGGTTTAAAGCAAACAAGAAAAAGATGTTTTATAGATCAAATATTACCTTCACTATAGGCCCTAAAAACAGATTAGAAGTAAATGGTCTGTTTTGGTCTTCTTTTATTACTCAAATTTAAAATAAAATACTGTTATTTTGGCTTTAAATATCATTGGTGAAAAGAAAGTCTTGCATAAGAGAAGTTTTAAATAGAAGTTTTCAGATTTGAAGAGTCTTATTTTTCCATTGTTTTGTTTTTCTGCTTTTAAAAATACATTTATTAATAATATCTGTTCTTCCTTTCCATCCTATGTGAGATAGTAGAAAAAAAATCACATTTTGTCAGACTTTTAGAGAAAGTAGAATCATGAAAGGGTTAAAAAATTATTACAGAGAAACAGTGAATACAATAGAAATTCATTGTTTTCTTAAAAAAATATTTTGGAGATTTATGTTATTATTAGTGCTGCACCTGTTTTGCTTGTAGCTGTTTCTGAGCTGATATTTTGAAGGCATTTCTGCTTGTTCCCAAATCAATCCAAAACATGAGCATAAAGGACCTCAACTGATGAATATAAATATTATAAAATCAAATTAAGAATTAATTAATTGTAATTAATTCAAATTCATAGATTTTTTTTTTCTTAACTGATTACTAGTATTTCTCTTCAGTGGATATTCCTTGGGTTTTTATTTTATATCCTTGGTGCTGTGGCTCAGCAACAGAGGCCACAGCCAATACACCAGTCTTGGTGTCTTTTAATCTCTTTTAATCTCTTTGGTCCAGTTATAGTTAAAAGACTCCAGGATACAAGTATAGATAGAGCTTCCTGCATTAGAAACACCTGTGCAAAAGTGGTGGGAAGCATTGCTATTCAGACAAGTATTCATGGCTTTCCTGAGAAATTCAGTGAGATAAATCACAAGGAAGAAACGAAAGAGCAGCTGGCCTTGCAACAGAGAACATGTCTGAACCTGGTTTGCCAGTAGCATAAAAAGACTTTTTAAAAGTACAAATATTACAGCAGATAGAAGACATCAGCTGTCTCTGGCAGATATGTGAAAGTCCTTGAAAAAGCTAAAAAAATGGGGGGTTTGCCTAAACAGAGGCTTATAAACTCATGGGCTGAAGAGCAGGGGAAGAAAGTACTGAAAAATAACTTAGCTCACCTGTGAAAGGTGTGGGCTAATTTGACCTGACCTGCAGGCTTTGCCAATGAAGTCACATCTCAGATGACAGGGTCTGTCACACTATTTGTGCTCTGGATCAGTGTGGGATTCTCTCATAGTCACTGTTCCCAAGATTGCCCTGCCCTCCTCCTTTCAGGACCAGGAGTTAAATGGACAAAATAGTTTCCTTCCACTAATTGAGCCCACCTTGTGAAGTGTCAGTGGCCCTTAGCTGGCTGCAAAGTGCACACCAATCCCCTCTGACAGTGATTTTTTGTTTATTTTCTTGGTCACCTCTGTGACATGAGAATTCACCGTTCAACAAGGTCAGATCTCCAGCAGCTTTCAGTGCTTAACCCCCAAACTCCAGCTGCTTGAGCAGCCTGAATTTTGCTGCAGTTTAACTCTACTGGAGTAGATTTGCTAGAGGATTACACAGAGTTGACAGAAAGTATGGTAAACAAGAAAAGAGTGGTAATTTCCCAGTAAAACAAGAAAGAGAGCATTTTTAGGCTCTGACTGTAATGGGGTTTGCACTGTTGTGAGAGTCCTTGCCAAAACTGGAGGCAAATCAGGTCTCAAATTCCTTGATTTGAGCTGCTGATCATTGCTGATGAAAAACAGGCATCAGTTTCCAGGGAGGACCCTAAAAGTATCAAAGCTATTTAGTAAATTGTTGTATAGTCAGAATATGAGCTACTGGTGAAGAAAATGAACTTTATCCCAGCTGAAATCATCACACCCCATTTGACAAACTATTCCTCCTAAACATGTTTTAATATACTAACCATGCAACCATAATCCAGGCCATTGGATTAATATTCTGTGTTGTGTTTAAGATTTTGATCATGGTTTAGGGGATTGTCTTGCTTTAACAAACCTCATCTATCTTTCTGCAACCTCAAAAATTTCAGTCTTTCAGCCCATCTGAGAGGAAAGAGAGCTGTGCATTGAAAATGGCATTGGCAGATTGATGGGGGCACATACAGAGAGTATTTCATGAGTAGCCTCAGGGAGCACAACTTGGTGTAACTTGTGTTTTATTGGGGCCTGGAGGAAGTGCAAATTGCAGCAACTCAGATTCCTCTGATGTTACCCACTGTGTCTGGATATAGTTCCAACCCTTTAATATAGTGCTGCCTGTTTCCTGCAGAGTTGTGAGTGCTAATTGTGTGACAGGACACCCAAAGGCAGCACTGAGCAAACATCTCTGTGCTCTGATGAGCTCTGCCAGGCTCCTTCCCTGAATTCCCAGGTAAGCAGCTCCTGACCTCAGCAGCTGGAATTTGGGAATGTATCTGACTCAAGAGTGTCTGAAATGGAGCTGCAGCAAATCTTAGGTCACTGTGGTTTATATAAGTTAGAGTCCTGAGATACAATTTCATGGGTAGTTTTGTCTTTCTGACAGTGTTTCCACCAGAAGGGGATGTCTCCCATTCCCTTGATCTTCCTTAGTTCTGTTTTTCAGACATATGAGTTGCTGCTGACCACCCAACCCTATCTCCTGCCTTGCTTCATCTTCAGTGATTGCTGGATCATCCCACAAAGTCACTAACATGAGAGAAAACCACCCACCTTTTTATTTCCTGGATTTAGTTTCTGCTAAATCAGCGACATAAAACAGCTTGTAAAGGGTTCAATGTGTACCAATACCTGCCAGGAGCATGAGTGGGGAGAGGGATGGGTGAAAAGGAACTCCCAGTTGTAATGGACTGGTAAATGGAGTTACTAGAATGGCTCACTATGTTGAATTGAATGCAATTGCTGCTGCCATCCACTTCTTGTAGTAAATGTTCCTCATATTATAAGTTGCAGTTTATTGCATGGCTTTTTTGGAGAGAAGGACAGGAACTCTCCAGGTTCTGGCTGGGTAGGGCAGCAAGTTCTGATAACCACAGGCAACAAAATGTGAGCAGGAGGCAAAACCCGCAGAACTGATGGCCACAGAGGGCTGAAATAACTCAGTGCTGACTGAGTAGGTTAAATTTATCAGTTTAGTTACAACAGCACATTTTATTTCCATTTACAGAACATTTCTGATGTCCAGGATGGCTTAGTAGAGGCTGGTCACCACATAACACCCACATTATTATTTGGGAGTGAACTATTTATCAGAACCTGGGTTGGCCATCTCTGCTTTTCACTGCAGCCTTCCTCTGAACATATTAAAGACATTTCCTTTAAAATGTTGGGCCCAAATGCCAGACTTTGAATTTAAACTGCATTTCATCTTACTCAAGGTTCTTAGTTTTGCTTTTAAACCATTACTTAACTTTCAGACACTTTACAACTCATAACCTAACAAGGATTCTAGAGCTCATCTTTTGGGATAGATATTTTGTCCTGCTGCTCTTAAAATATTTATGTATTTAAAAAAGGTTTTTAAAGCTAAGATAAGCTGCAGAAACAATGCTTAAATTCCATAACTCAAGCTGGAAGCATTTAATAGTTTGCCTTTCAAACCTCTACCAGCAGAGAATTTCTCTCTGTTGTATATTATATGTTGTATATTTTTAGCTGTCAATATCAGACTCAGTGGCAGTGCCAGGCAAACTGTGACACTAACTAGACTTTTAAGTGTGATCTGTAATCCAACCTAAGAAGCTCTAAGCTGAGACTTCACACTGCATTATAGCTGTATCCATACATTTATCATTAAAAAAAAAAAAACTGTAATTTTTTATTTCAGTAAACTGAAGCGATAGTTTTCAATAATTCTGGAACAAATCCATTTAGTGCATAAGTCCCAGTGAGGCACAAAAAGTTTGCTTGAACATTTCCAAAGTTCTTGGTCCACCTCTTGTATTGTTTAAGAAATATTCTTAACTTAATGATGCTTGGAGAGTCTTTTTAAGGAGGCTGCTCCTGCAGGTTGATGGACACAGGCACTTCCTTCCTACATTGTCAGGCCTTGAGGGGTCTGGCAGCAGAACAATTAATAAACGAGGGGGGGGGGGTGTGCTTTAATTAGGGAAATTCGGATGTGTCTTCCACTCTTCTCTACACATTTGGGGCTGCTTTTATCCCCATCTTTATCTATTCACTCAGGCAAAGTCAAGCCAGATAAAGCACATGGGAGAATCTTGGTTATTTTACTTTCTAAACTTCTAGGTAAGTATTTCAAAACAGGGAGATGAAATAAAATTCTGCTTTTTTGAGTGTTGAAAAAATGACACCTCTTCCTTTTTCTTAATGCTGTTTTTGATGAGGCACCACATTTCATGGGCTTCTTTGACTGACTGGTTTAGAAAAAAATCACTTCAATATTTGGCATCATATATACATGGTTTATGTTGTTTTTCTATAGATGCATTATTCATAACTACATAAAGCACTTCGACCACTTTTTTTCATGGTTCACTCAGATTTATGAGGTCTTTTTGTTGCTCCTAACTTTCCTTCTGACTTTTGGTTACCAGAACAAGATTACAAGCATCTGGATGTAAATGTTTATTTTTCTGTTCATTGTTTTTAAGTGGAGTTTGTTTAGCTGAATAAAATCATCTGCAGCACTGTTTCCTGGGGGACACCTTGTGTGTCTTTTGGCTTTTCCCTGTTCCTAGCTTAAATATTTTTCTATGACATTCATTGGGTACATTTAGAACGAGTACAAGTATATTTTCAGTACAAGTTCTTCAAATCTCAGAAATTTCCCCAATTCATAGTAAATTTAAGTCTCTCTTCACTGCATCACCATCTCATCACTCTGGATCTCTGTCTGCCTTTGTGTTTGACAGCATTTTGGAGAACAGGAGTGTGGAGATTATAACTTATCCTGAGGTCTGATTCCCCCTTTCCCTTCCAACATAGGATAGTTTACTCTGCAGCCTCTCACATGCCACAAACAGAGGTGTCCTTGCACCTAAAAATTGAATTTTCCATCCTTACTGCCTGCTGCTTCCTATCCAGGAAAGTCCAGAGGGTACTGTGCCATCAGCCTGTGTCTTCTCAGGTATTGCAGCCCCACTTTGAGCTGAGTGCCTCATTCCCTGAGCCTTCACGGGCTGAGTGTTTCAGGTTTCACCTGAAAGCTCATGGCTGTAGGACAAATCTTACAACAGGACACATTTCCTTCAGTTTTGCAGACAATGTTTCAGTTATTTGCTGGCTGTGGTGTGCTGCTAATGTTTGATAAGTGATATCTTAGAATATCAGCTCATCTCTCTCTGGCAGATTGCATAGATTTCAGACTTTTGCCTGTCTCTATTTTAGGAAGTGTACAGCTTGTTATGGGAGCTACCCCAAAATAGTGTTTGCTCATATGCATATGTTTACCTGTCTGCCTAGTATTTCCATCTCCTTGCAGGCTGTGCTGTTCAGTGGCTTTGGTACTTAAAATTATGCAGGTAAAGCTGATGTCTGGGGGATTAACTAATTCTTCATATAATTGCCTTCATAGATATATGGTTAAAAAAATTCAGTGCTAAGCAACAAGAAGTACAATTAACTCTGTCAGTCAAGGGCTTGTTGCTTGAACTTCTCTAACATCCAGTGTATTTGAAGTTTCTGTATTATTTCCCTGCTAATTCTAATAAATTATAATATGGCCTTGCAGATTTCAAAACTGAGAAAATCAAACCTACATGAAGAAGCAGACTTTCTTTTCAGTGCATCAATATAAACTCTGTTGCTTATGCAGAGTTTCAGTATTACCTGTGAGTTTGGTGAGTGAGGTACTGGGTACACAGAAGGTACAGAGATGATCACTTAGTGGGCAATTTGAATATGAAGTCCAGATTCTGATATTCTGACCCGAAGACTCATTTGCATGATGTACTCTTAACCCCTTTTAGTGAGAAATAGGCTTGTGCAGGATTTAATTAACCTTCCTGTTCACATCCAGACTGGGTTTGCATTGCATAAATAAAGCACAGATAGGAAGAACACCCTAAAATACCACCAGGATCAGCTGTTTCTTTGATTATAAGGATTATATGTGGTATGTACATTAATATATATTCATGTGCATTCATGTCCATAATTTTCATTTTGATTCTTGGATAATTTTTGTTAAGTTTAATTTCGCTGGTTATAATTAGGTTTTTATTGCAAATGGTACAGTGGAATCAAACCCACCACAGTATCTTGTCCTACAGTTGAAAATTTAAGCTCCTGGTCCATGCTGTAACACACAATTTGGATGTGTTGTAACATAAAAGAGAAGAAGTTTCCACAGTCAACAGGTTGGGCTATGAAAGAATTTGTGTTCCTCATCCAGAAATAGAGGAAGAGTAAATAACTTTGTTGTTCTATCTCCTATTGGAGTCAACCAGAGTTAAGTCACCACATCCTTAGAATCCCTTGATTCCATCCCCTTTCACTCCAGTGGGAGCATAGGCAAGTAATTCACGTGCAGATATTTACATGAAAATCTCATTTGAGATGGTTTAATCTTTAAAGGTATCACACACCATACTGAGATTTAAACTCCTCATTCCAAATTCACAGGAAACATGCATCCCTGTTAACTGGCTAATCAACACCTCTAAATATCAGGGTATTTTGCTAATATTCTGGAATACAGTTTTTAGAGAATTAATTGAGTTCCACATCCATCCTTTTGTAAAGGGCTCCTGTGCATAAGCAAATTAGTATCTATAGGCAAATAAATGCAAGCGAAATCACTTGAATATTTAATGGCTGTGCCTGAATGTTCACTCCATGTTATTGATACACAGTGCTACTGATTTGCTCTGTGACTATTCACTGTTCAGGGCAGCTACTACTGATAAATCTGATTCTCACCAGAAAGATTTTAGAATAATTTCTAAATATATTTCCAGCTCTTGGAAGTCTGAGTTGGTTTTGTTGTTGTTGTTGTTGTTTTGGGGTTTTTGTTTGGCTTTGTTTTGTTTTTTGTTGTTTGTTTGTTTTTATTGTTTGTTGGTTTGTAGTTTTTTGGGTTTGTTTTTTTTTTTTTTCAGGAGATAAAAATAACTTTCAAATCATTAGTTGCAAGAAAATCTCTCAATGCAATAATACCTCCTGTTGTGGTGGGTGGGTTTTCTATATATGCACATTATGCCTTCATATGCAACAACTTCAATTCTAGATTAAGAGAATGAAAATGCTGAAAAGAAACCAAGTTAAATGCTCAGACAGACTACACCTAAAATTCAAATAAAATGGCAGTGGTAATGGTCCTTAGGAACAAACTAATCAAACAATTATACTTAATGGAAGTCTTAATTGACTCTGTGCATCTTCTAAAATTGTAAATCTTATCTCTTACATTGTGCTCCTTTTAGGTGAGCAGGTTAGCAATTTAAACACATGTCTCTAAGTTTTTATAGTGAGTGGCTCAGGAACAATATTTGCATGGGATTTATGCTGTATTAAGTTTCTTAAAGTCATGTTTTAAAAGATAGATTGCTTTCATTTCTCTTTGAAAAAAAAAAAAAGAAAAAAGCAACAAAATTACCATCCTGAGCTGGAACAAATCACAGTTAATACTGTGTGGATGAATTCAGATTTTGCTAATCCAATGAAAGTCGTCTATAATGGAGATTCAAAACAAAGAAAATCCACTTTTCTTCTTAATAAGTCTCCTCCTGCCCCAAATAGTTAAGCTCTTTATACAAGGTTAAAATTTTAAGAATATGGAATCTTTCAGACTTATAAATATCTTTTTATGAAAATACATTCTAGTAGAAAATGTGTGGAATCTAGTGGAAGAAATGTCAAAATAAGAATCTAGCAATTCCCATTCTGTCACTACCAGTTGTCAGTCCAAGACAGTTCAACATTTGAGATATGGATGGTATCAAATCCTGTTCTCTGAGTTGTTGTTTTTTTTTTTCCCTTAGTCAAAGCTTTAAAATATAAGTAAACTATTTCAACCTTGACATTGACTTTTGCTGTGATCACAGCACATCCACATTCTTGCCTCAGCCTGTGGAATCCAAAGAGAGTACAACAAAGAACTTTTCTTCTCTGAGGAAGAAAATATGAAAATTCCTATGTTTTGTGAATGTTCATTGTCATGAGAAATACCTTTAACATGAATAGAAATACACTGTCAGACTAGAGCTATGTTATAGCCTCTGCTAAGCAGCCAGAATGTTTTTCCTGAAAGAAGATTGTTCAAAACCTATTTCAGAAGAGCCTTCTCCTCTTGCAAGATTAAATTTGGGTCTTGAGGACCAGTAGACCAATAGGATGGCACAAACTGGAGCATGTAAAAATAGGTGCATGTACAGAAAGTCCTACATTTTCTATATAGCTGTGATTAGAAATGATGAATGTTGGCCTAGAGACTCCAGATCTCATTGGAAAAATATTCCAATTCTACAAATATTTGTGCAAGTGAAAGAAAACATGTTAGAAAGTCTTGAGTTCAAGCTGGCCTTGCTGGTTGCTTTTCCTCTAGTGTTGGTCAGGAAGCTCATGGTGGTTTGGGTTCAGCCTGTGGACCAAGACACATTTAGAATCACAGAATCATTTAGGTTGGAAAGGCCCCTCTGAGGCCACTGAGTCAAATCATTTCACCAAGGCTGTCGCTAAACCATGTCCCCAAGCCCATCTACACATTTATTTTATTTTTTAACATTTCCAGGGATGGTGATTCCACCACTGCCCTGGGCAGCCTGTTCCAGTTCCCGATCACCCCTTTTCTGTGCAGAAATTTTCCCTGTTATCCAGTCCAAACCTCCTCTGGCAAAACTTGAGGAAATTTTCTCTTGTTTTATTGCTTCTTACCTGGGAGAAGAGACCAACCCCCACCTGGCTACAGCCTCCTTTCAGGTGTCTCTCTGTAGATGCCCACATATGAGTTGGACACCTAATCTCCCATTGCAGTCAAACAGATTTAAGTCCCCAGATCCATAGAATCCCTTGACTCCATGTGCTTTGACTCCAGTGGGAGCATAGGCAAGTATTTCATAAGTAGATATTTACATGAAAGTACTCATGAGAATTTCATTTTACATGAAATCTCATTTGAGATGGTTTAATCTGTGAGAGGCTATCACACACCATGCTGAGATTTAAATTCCAAATTCACAGAAAACATGTGTCCCTGTTAACTGGCTAATCAACACTTCTAAATACCAGGGTATTTTGCTAATGTTCTGGAACACAGTTTTTAATGAATTAATTAAATTCTACATCCATCATTTGTTAAAGGGCTGTTCTCTGTCATTTTGAAGCCATTCCTCCTTGTCCTGTTACTACATGTTCTTCAAAAATCCCCTCTCCATCTTCCCCAGTAGGCCAGTTAGATCTCCCCAAAGCCTTCTCTGCTCCAGCCTGAAAAATCCCAATTCCCTGTGTGTTTTTGAGGGGAAAAGTACATGACAACACATTCAGGTTCCACAACTTCATTCCCCAAAAATGTGAGCACATAGAGGAGGCACATGGAAATTTTTATATGGAGGCTAAACAGCCTCTATATCAAAAGCTTACTAAAAATAGAGATATTGGAGTTCCTCTTAGCCCAAGCTGATGGAGAAAAATGTATTTAGAAAGATTTCTCTTAAATGTAAGTTAAATGCTTAACCTTAAGTGCGCTTGATGTTGCATTAATGTTTAAAAGATTGGCATGTTCAGACTGTCAGTCAAAAAGCAGAGGAGAAGATGAAAAATCTGCTGCAGGCCCCTGCAGAGCTCCAGTGTCGCAGACATCTTTCATGAAAAATCCTTTCTTAGGATTTTTCCTTGTGAGAAGCTGCAGTTTCAGGAACCAAAGTAAACAATGGTTATCTGCTGCTGTGGAATGCAACAGGTAGACCTGTGATTGGTCTCCTGTGGGTGTTTGGATTTCTTGACCACTCATGGCAGAGCTGGCTCTTGCTCTGTCTGAGACACAGATCTTTGTTATTCATTCTTTTCTATTCTTAGCTTAGCTAGCTGCTGAAGAAACCTTTCCTTTCTATTGCTTTTTAGTATAGTCCTAATGTAACATATATCATAAAATAATAAATCAAGCCTTCTGATCATGGAGTCAACATTCTCGTCTCTTCTTCATCCTGAAAACCCTTGTGACCACAGTCACACTCCAGACCATGGGCTGAGTGCTTGGAAAGCTGCCTGGAGAAAAGGACCTGGGGGTGCTGGTGGCAATGGCTGAGCATAAGCCAGCTGTGCCCAGGTAGCCAAAAAGGCCATTGTCACCTGGCCTGTGCCAACTGTGGTGTGGTGTGACCGTGTTCACAGGGGTCTGAGGATGAGGGAAGAGACGAGGATCTGACTCCATGTTTCAGAAGGGTTGATTTATTATTTTATGATATATATTATATTAAAACTATACTAAAAGAATAGAAGAAAGGATTTCATCAGAAGGCTAGCTAAGGATAGAAAAAGAATGGAATGATAACAAAAGCTTGTGTCTCAGGCAGAGAGTCTGAACCATCTCACTGTGATTGGCCATTAATTAGAAACAACCACATGAGACCAATCCCAGATGCACCTGTTGCATTCCACAGCAGCAGATAATCATTGTTTACATTTTGTTCCTGAGGTCTCTCAGCTTCTCAGGAGGAAAAATCCTAAGGAAAGGATTTTTCATAACAGATGTCTGTGACAGTGTGGCTGCAGGACCAGGGCAGGGATTGTCCCCCTTTGCTGGCACTGGTGAGGCCACACCTCGAATTCTGTGTCCAGTTCTGGGCCACTCATGACAAAGAGAGATGTTAAGGGGCTGGAGAGAAGGGAATGGAGCTGGGGAAGGGTCTGCAGCACCAGGAGAGGCTGAGGGAGCTGGAAAGGGGCTCATCCTGGAGAAAAGGGGGATCAGGGGAGACCTTGTGGTTCTGCACAACTCCTGACAGGAACATCCAGGAAAAGAGGGCAGCTGAGGGTGGGTTGAGTGTCCAGCTCAGTTCCTTTCTCTGAACATGCTCCAGCACCTCAACGTCTCTCATGAGCCTCAGACTAAGATCAGGCTCAGACCCTGCACTACTGGTGCCTCTGTGACTTACTGACACTTTGGGGTCCATTAGTTCTCTAAACATCCCAGCCCTCTACTGGCACTCCAACATTTATTGTCTTACCTTCTTATCTACTCAAAAAAACTGAACTGCCCACACTGTTAAACTATCAAAAATATTTTTGGCTTTGGCCACTGAGCGTTCTTCCAGATGGTTTCCAGAAGAATATGGCCGTTGGAAAGGGACAGAGAGGATTTGAGCAGACAGCTCACCTGGATTTGGAGTCAGCAGGGTTCACTAGCACAGGTCTGGATTCTGGATGACCATAGCTGTTGAATAACTCTGAATAACTAAAGAGCAGTCCCAAGGATGGTTAATTCCTATTTCAGATGTAGTCATTATGCATCACTGATCAAACAGAGCAGAATAGGAAAAATTGTTTACCACCTTGAAGCTAAATCATGCAAGCCATGATTCTTGCTTTAATATGTATTTAATCCTTCTGTTGTGCAATGTATCTTGCACCTTCTAATGGCTTTTATCTTCTCTCACCCCATTTTAAAGTTGTTAATTAATCTACCTATATAATTGGCATTCACACAAATTCCAGGTATCCACATCCACACAATTCATGAGATTTTATATTTCAGAGACATATTTAGGAATTTTGCAGTTTCTGTGTCATTTCCTACTGAATGCCACATGTATCTTTTCTGTCCAGCACTATGTAAATATTACAAAGACCTCCACAAGTTCTTTGAAGTGTTACAAATATCCAGCTTGTTAGTCTAAAGTACAGCTCCTTCTCAGTTACTGTGTTAAGCTCATTATTTCAGGCACACAGCTATGACAATTAAACTTGTCATCTGTTCAGCTTCCATGGTATTCATTTCTCCTGTGTGCCTTTCCTTTCCTTTGTGCCCACCACCTACTTAAAGAAATTGGAGTAATTATTTTTGTTTGGGTTTTGAGCCATGTTTTGCTGACCAAAGAGAAATATGGCTCAAAAGAGAGCTCTTTCTCTTTGAGCTCTATAACATTTTGTCAAAAAAACCCACAAAATAACCAAGAATGATGGTTTATAATTATAACATTTGAAAGTAAACAGAATAAATCAGCATTCAGCTCTTAATTGCTCTCTCTGCATTAAACCTGCCCACTGTCATTTATACTTCCCTAAAGATTTCAGTTCTAGCGCTGTTTTTCATTTCTTCTGGATCATGGACCAAGGAACTGCCCATCCCAATTATGCAGAGAGTTATATTTCAAATTTTCTTGTATCATCAGCTCTGCAGTTGACTTATTTTACAGCACTGGGTTGTAAGACAGACAAGCAAACGACAAGGGAACAATGTACAAGAGACTCATATTCAGTTTAGTCCTCAAGTGTGAGATTATCCTACAGACATTGCTGCTGAGAAATCATTGTGTAATGAATGTCTCTGGATCCACTCACATTTAATGTTACTACATAATCTTGCTAATAAGTACATGAGGGTCCCTTTTAAAATATTTATGTTTTTAAAATCAAATATGTCTGCTTTGGGACTTGTTTGAAAACTCATTGCTTCAGTGACTGGAGAGAGTTTTGTTTCAAAGTGAGTGCAGTCATGGTCACTTTATTCATTTCAATGCCAGCACTTTTGTTTAACTTCCTTCCATTTTTTAAAAATCATTTCCGGTTAAAAACAACTGATCTTGCAAACCACATTTTACAGAAAGCCTGTGTTTTACAAAAGTGAAGAAAACAAATTCTGGTTATACGTCAGACTCTGTTTCATGATTATTGAGCAGCTCCTGTATACACTTGTCTCAGTGCAATAATCAAGATAGGAACTGCTAATAAACTGGCTGAGAAGCATAGAAAATTGTATGTGGGGATGAAAGGAAGATAATCACACCCAGAGTACAGGCCCAGTGATCAGGCTTGTTGTGATGATAGAGGTGGAAAATATAAATAAAGGAGAGGAAGGGTAATACTTCACTTGTTTTAGCAAATATAGAAAGTCAGTGTCGAGAAAAAAAAAAAGATGAAAGGGCCAAAAGCTTTCAAACACTAAAAATAGGAGAAAAAAGTAAAGGATCTACTGACAGCAAAGGGAACTGGGGCAAATATCATAGTGAATGCAGTAGTAACAAAAGGAGCAGAAAGAAAACTATATATAATCAAAATAAGAAAAAATTATAGTATTATTCACACAAAAATTTCATATCTGTATATAAGGGATTAAGAAATGGCTTTTCTGAACCTTTACAGAGAGAAGACTCTGAAAGCCTATGCAAGGCAGTGCAGAATCAAAGCAAACTCTCTCCAAAAGCTCTGAAATAAAGCAGTAGCAAAGTAAATATATTCAATAGCAAATCCAGGTGTGTGGCTCCCTGCAACCAGCAATTTGCACAACACAGTACATTAGTTCCCAACCAGCACAAGAGCAGAACTAATACCAAATAAATGCAGCAGCACCCCTCTTTTTTCCCTACCACTGAGCCAAGCAGTAAAAATTCAGAGCAGCCCTGAGTGATAAACATCTCTCCCTCTATAAATGCCTGGCCCGTTGCTAATGGCAACAACTCTGTTCCTAAAGTTAGCTGAGCTCTTACAGTGGCAAATTCCATGTCCTCATGTAACTTGCAGGATTCAGCTCATCAGTTTTGCCAACTCCTGCAGCCATACAACTGCATTTAAGCATAAACTTTTCCTTTCTCTTTGCACGATGTTTATTAAAGAAAAATGGAGTTAGAGCCTGAGTTGTAGGATCCTGAACATGAGAGTGAAGTCAATATTTTATTATGCCATTTTATCCCATTTTGTGCCATTTTTTGGTTTTTTGTTTTAAATAATTCCCTACAATACTGTAGGACAGATCCTTTAATTCCAGATACAGATGGATGGAAGCAATTCATCCAAATTATGGGGCACAGCTAAAAGAGGACTTAGGTTTAAAGCATGTGTTACTTAGGGTTTCAAACTGTGGTTAGCAGATGTTTGCTGAGATGATGTGATGTGAGAGGCAAACATTGCATTAATTTATGGTTGTAGTTTTGCAAAAAAGATACACACCATATCCATCCTCTGGGGTAAATGAGATGTTAAAAATAATCCCTGATTTGTGAGCCCTGCTTTTGGTTTTAGAGACTCTTTCATCAAAGTCACGAGGAGAACTGAAGTTCCTTACACAAGAATTATTTATGACCAATTCAAAAAGAGTTTTGTGAATGTCTTATGGTATTTGGATTTAAGTTTTGAATTGCAATAGCTTAGAAAATTGTGAGTGATAAACAGGATATCCGAATTGTTGTATTAAACAGTGCTTAAAATTTCCTTTTAAAAGCTAATTTCAAATTTCATGCTAAATTTTTTAGAAGGAAAAAACCGCATTTCAGAAAATGACCTTTTCCTTGTAATTACAAAACTATGGAAGCAATTAATTCCAGCCATGTAGAATCTTATGATCATTGAATCATTTAGGTTGGAAAAGCCTTTGAGACCACCAAGTCCAGCCCTTAACCCAGCACTGCCAAGGCCACCACTAAACCATGTCCCCAGGTGCCACATTTAAAAGGTTTTTGAACTCTTCCAAGGATGGTGATTCCACCATCAAATGATGGTGACAAAAAAAAGATAGATGGGGAAAATGTCAAAGTATCAGTTCATAACCTCTACACTTGGAGCTTCATAAACTGTAGAGATAAAATACAAATTATTGCTTTTCTTCCTTTATGGCTTTTCAAGGGAAGGCATAATTATCTAAAGTCAACACTGATTGTCCCACTATAAAAATTATTACAGTCACAACTTGGAGCCTTAAAGAAAATCAGGAGCTGGGGCAATAAAAAGCACAGTATGCAGGGGTGTCTGCTCAGATCTGTCATCAAACCTAAACTGATTTCAGGGTAAAAACAAATCAATGTGCTTAATAACTCGAGGTTGGACCTGTCTGTTCTATTCTGAGCAGTTTTCTGCCAAAGAGTGTCTGGGACTGTTTAGTGAGGGTAGTTTTATATGGATGCTCTATGGGTGTGGGTGGAAGTTTGGTGGCACACGCTTCCAGCTGCTGTTCCCGAGTGTGAGACATGGAGATGAGAGCTGGGCGAAGGGAAAACAAACTGGAAAATCACAGAATGGTTTGGGTTGGAAAGATGTTCAAACCCACCTCATTGCACCCCCTGGCCTGTGCAGGGACACCTTCCACCATCCCAGGCTGCTCCAAGCCCCATCCAGCCTGGCCTTGGACACTTCCAGGGACCCAGGGGCAGCCACAGCTGCTCTGGGCACCCTGAGCCAGGGCTCCTCACCCTCACAGGGAAGAATTTCTACTGCAAATCTGCAAATCTTACCTAAATTCCCTAAATAAATAAGGACATGCTCTTTTTTAGTGTTTCACTGTTAGCAAGGCATGATGAGTTTTTATGCAGGTTTTCCACAGGCTGAGATGTCTGCACCTAAACCAAAAAGAGCTGATAAATAAGATCATGGATGCTACCAAAAAGCTCTTGAGCTTTACAAGCTTTTACCTCTTGTCTCTGAAACACTTTGCAGCTGTTACTGCTTGTGCAGCACACTTTCCTGCCAGGTAAATAGAAATCTGCTTCCTATAATGCTTTGCAAGCATTATTTGCTCCCATAAAACATGAATAAAAGCATAAAATATGGAGGAAGATATAATTTTATAGTGCATTAAAAATAATAAAAAAAATTAACAAGCATGACAGGTTAACATTTTACAAGCATCAAAGGAGCAGGTGAATTATGGCATTATAGGCAGCAGAAAAAGCTATCCTGTGTTTAGCCTTGGAGCTCTTTATTTTTCCAGACCATTTCTAATTAGAGTCTTGAAATTAGATCCTGCTAGCAAACCCCTAAATTACAGGGAGTAAAGAGGGGATTCAATCCAGATATTTTTCCAAAGCACAGGACTTTGAGCCCAACACACTGTTCTGCATACAAAGCACTGGAGTTGTACAGGTACAGAATGATCATAAAGAGTAGAAAAAAAAGTATAGGTGTTAAAAAAAAGAGAGAAAAATAACAGTTCCCCATGCAGGCAACCTTTTGAGTTCATTTGCCAAAGGAGGAATTGCCATGTTGTGCATAGGGCCAAGAAAAAAAGGGGGTTTTCAGAAAAAAAGGTGAAATTCCACATCAGTGCGCATAAGAACAGAGGTGCTCAAGATCAAGAGCTAGAAAAATAATATTCTGAGCCAGGAAAGGGAAGAGGAAAGGAAAAGGACAGATGAGACAGAGAAAGGGTAAAGAGTGAGTAAGAGGAGAAAAAAAGCAAAATCTTGCTTGTGTCTAGAATAAAAACCATGAAACCTTATATTGATAAAATATAATCTGGGCCAATACACCATTCCAAGCAACAGGCAGGGTGCCTTGGGCAAATCTTTCTTTTTACTGACACCTCACAGAGGGTGTAAAGATTTACATGCACCCCTATGAAGAAACAAGCAAACTTCTGCCTTTAGGTGAAGTTAAACTGATCCAGGGTGATTCCTTTGGGAACTGAGGCAGATTATTCACATGATTAAATCCCAGGGTTTTAGCAGAGACACAGCAAGGAAATCAGTCCTCTGAAGGCAGTGGCACAGGTTGTCCCTTTGTTTAGTTAAGTGAGGTCAGTGCTTCTCCAGGATTCCAGGGGGCTCTTTGCTTTTCCCACTGACCTGTTATTTTACAGTCAATGAATTTACTGGTGTCTGTAACAACACATACTCTGTAGTGCTGGAAAGAAATGGGCACTTTCCCTCCCAATACTTTTTTTTTTTGAGAGTTAGTGATAGTTTTCTACTGTTTAAAAAAATAGTGAGGACAGGAAATATTGGAATAAAAATAATTAAAAGGAAAATACATTACTGAAATGCTGAAAGATCTCATGTGGGGAAGATGTAATAGGTAGGGAACTCACGAAGGGCAAGTCAATTTCTGTCCTTTGTCCTATTCCATCTGAGAAGACAAATAAATAACAGACTCCCAGAGCAACAAGAAACACAAGGACATAAAGGCAGAGGAAAATTGAGGGGAAAGATCCATTAATTTTCTTTTAACAAAGGGGTTATTTCAGTACTGGGACAGAGATGAGAAATGGCTCTTGGAGTAATTCAATCTTGAGATTTTGGACATCTGGCCTGAGTGGGTTCAGAGAAGATAGAGGAAGGTTTCTGCTTCAAGAGGGGACAGTCCAATAATAACAGCATCTGATGTTTGTCAGAATTGTTCCAATAGTACCAAGCTTTATGCTCTGAAACTGTCAGTCAAAAACAAATTGCAGCAATGACAAGCTTTTGATGCCCATTTGATGGGCAGAAGTGATAAAATATATGAAGGGTTCGAATGCAAGGTGTCACTATTCTAGTGAGTTGAACCAAACATTGCAAAAATGAAATGGTAAAAGGAGATGTAGTCAGGACGAGGATAATTGCTGGTGCCAGAGACATTGGCCTATTAGCACAATTTCAATTACATTTAGATCTCACTCCTGGTAGAAGATCTAGTACAGAAAAAAAAAAAAAGATACCTTTTTTTGGTAGCAGGAAGGGAGATAATCTCAGACAATATGGATTGAATAAAGAAAAATAGCAATAAGGAAAGAGTTCAAAGAGTCCCATTGAATTTGCTACGCTAAGAACTGAAAGACCAGAAAATTTCAGTGGGGCAGGAAGATGGAAAATCTGTGAGAGTTACAGTAAAGCACAAAGTACAGCTGACACCCATGCTTAGCAGAAGAAAAGAAAGAGGATATAGTTTACACCAAAGGCAGAGGATTCTACAGGACCATGCCACTTTCCCAGGAAAATAAAAATTATCTGAGGACTTTTAGCCTTAGGTAGAAGCAAATCCTTATTTCTGTTGTAATAGAAAAAAAATAGCATGAACAGAATGTTGAAAATCTTAACCAAAAGTTGTCCTTACAATTTAGATCATAATTTTTTATGCAGTCTAATAATGAATATTTATAAAGGCAAATTAAAATATATACAGGAATGCAGCATATGGTGTTTGTGGTCAGTATCCAGATGAACTGGAGAAAAATGAAGTCCTTGGAACAATATAATGCAAAGACTGATGTTTTCCCACTGTGCAGACAGCAAAAGAAGGTCAAGGATGCATCAGCAGCAAAAAGACAAATTACTGAAGAGATGAGGCCACATGTCTTTATGGGAACAGAAGAGCAGCCAAGAGAATATGAAATCAAAGTTGTGACATCAGCAATTCCAGCAGCAGTCTCTGACCTCTGTATTTTCCTACTGGAGAAGGTAAAAAAAGAGCAAAAGAGAATGAAAGATATGACAGATAAAAGTGCTTAAGGACTCATATGCAATGAAAGCCCCAAAGCTCAGCAGAAAATTAGCATATGTATGTGGAGAAATAAAACAAGCTTCTTATATTAGCTTGTTTATCAGAAACCAAATACTCCCAAAGTTATATACTTTGAAAGTCCTCTTGGCCTTTCTCCTCCCCAGCTTTTTCATGGAAGAATCTAAGCATTAACTGTATTCATCATTATATTTGGAAGATACTGGTGTCAGCTGGCTCCCAGTCAGCATCACTCTAGCAACAGAAAAATTCTGAAAAAGAAATCTAGGATGCTGCCAGGGTTGCTTGGCATCCTCTGCCAAGCAGAAGATGTGTTGGTTTATGACAGAAATAAAACTGAGGATGATGGATTTTGAGCTAGTTTCAGCAAGCTGGCCTTGCTCTGAATGAGGCTGCTACCTGTGACAAGGAGCAGATAAATGTGTGCTGTTTATTATTAAGAAATGGAAGTTCTGGTGAACCAGCGTGTTTCTGCAGCTCCAGAAAAAGCTCAGCAAAGTCTGTGAATGCAGCAATGTTTCAATCACCAGAAAGGGCAGATTTTGGAAAGGAAGTAACAAGGTCATTGAGCATAATTAAAGAAGTATTGATACATCTACCTCTTCTGTGGAATATTCTGTATTCTGCCTGTGATGCAGAGGTAATTGCAAGGGATGCAGAGTTCTTTGGTATATCTATATCTAAATCTGTCTCCATCAAAGAAAACCTGTCTGCAGACAAAAAACTCACACCCATATAGTATCCACATTAAAAAAAAAATCAGAGAAATAAAAAAGTGGTACATTCCAGCATGTGTAGGCTGCTCAGAAACTCACAGAGACCTCCAAAAGGCCCAGTCTTTACATGCTTGGCAGTTTGATAACACCCAAACAGATTGAAGCATCTCTGCCCTTAGAGAACTCCTGTTCCACAAACAACTTTCTCTTTTAGATTCAGAGACTGATCAGAGATGGTGCTTTCTTTTAATCTTTGTTAGCAGCAAATAGTCTCAGGGAAAGTCTTTGCTAAGCAAAACCTCATGTGAAAGAAGAGACTTTTGAGGAAGGTGTTCAAGGAAATGTATGCTAATATTGACCTGACCATACTCTTTCAATCAATATAAATCACAGCTATTAATTTTTTTGTTAGTTAATCATTTATTCAATGTGAATCAAATGTATTCAGTGCTGCCCAAGAAGAGAGAACCCAAGGGATGAAATGGCCACAGTATTAAACACAGGGATTTTAGGATGAAAGCGTTGTGAATTCTCTGAGGTTTCAGAGTTTTTCTCCTTTCAGAAAATCTGTTCTCCAAAATCCTGCAAGAGCACAAACAAAGACATGACATGAGTGCAGCAGTTTGTAGGGTTTGACCAGGATGGTTCAAACCTAAGGAACAGCTGGGAAGAATATAACATGGGAGGAAAAATAAGCAAACAAGAATGAATATCCAAACACACCCCTGTCCCCAGGAAACAGCTGCTAATATCATGAATTTCTGCAAAACTGCCTGAGAGACCTGGGCAGCAGGAAGCAACAGCTTTTTTTTTTTTTTTTTTTTTTTCTGTGTGTTAGTCTGATTTTTTTTGAGAGGACACACACATACATTATTGTATGTATTATTTCTCCAAACATACAGACCTGGCTGTATTTTCATGGTTGTCAGCTGCACAGGTCATGCAAAAAACTAAAGCTAATTCTTGCCAGGTATGAAATTCCTATGATCTTCATAGAAGGCTGCAAGCCTTTATTAGCACCTCTGAAATCCTCAACAAAGAAAAGGCAGAGTTGGACATACCTAAGGGAAACAAAATGTAAAAATCAGGAGAAGCTGTGTGTGCAACAATTATGATGTATTGATCACCTGAATCTGGATCCTCTCCAGCAGAACAGGTGATAAGTATATTAGGAATGTCTGTAATTGAAGCACTCATTAATATTAAACTTCACAAGTGCAACCAGAAGGAGCTGTTGGAGCAAAATCCCAAGATATACACTTGGCCACTGTAATGGTTGACAGTAGAAAAAAAAACAAAAACAGAGAACCACTCCTAGAGCAAAAAGATCATTTTTTCCCCTTAAAAGTCTTAGAAGTCTTTTGGTACTCTTTGTCAGAGCTCTTACTTGTGATGGCTGCACAAGTATTTCTTCAAAGGAATGAAGTGCTGCCTTCTTACTTCCCTACTGCAGGTAAGACAAAATAGTTAAGTTAGAGTGATACCAGGAGGCAGAAGCAAAGAGGGGTGTCCTGCCCCCAGTCCCTCTCTCAGTCTCAAGGAGCTGCACATAGAACAGATCCAACCTAGTCTAAGCTCAGAATTCAATTCAGATTTATTTCTATGGCTGGATGAGAAGATACATCAATGCAGATAGCTTTGAGTCATTTGAAATTGTTTCAAAGCTCTTGCTTTAAAAAGGCAGAACACATTTTAGCATGGTGGAGAAAAAAATAATATCCCAGTTTGCTTCATGGTAATCAGTTATTATTACCTGTTAATATTATCTGTTAGTTGTACCAGCCATTAACTCCCTTATAAATGAAATTCCTTAGGCTTTTTCTTTGAATGATGAGATGTAAAAAACCTGTTCAAAACTCCTGTCATCTTCTAAAGTAAACAGAGCAGTATGCACTTGAATTTAGAGCAGCACACAAAATGTCAATCATTGAAATTAGAGATCTGTTGCATGTAAAATTTTATGCATGAAAAGAAACTGTTCTGAAGCTCTGGATGATAGAAAATCTTCCCCTGCATAGTCACACAGTAAGAATTTTGTGATTTAAAGGTATTGTTTCTTCTTTGTCTTTCTGTTTTGTATAAGTATCATATTCAGTCTCGTTTTATGTATTTAGATGCTTGGCTCTGCATGGGTTTATCAATGTTTCTCTTCTGCTTTGTGGGAATTTCCTACCAAAGATTGATGCAAAATATACCTGCTGTCTGGATAAACACATTTCTATTCTTTTTTAGTATATTTTATTTTATGTCTTTTCCCTTAGCTTTTAGACTGTGTAGGCATAGCTTTGCACTGCTTCAGGAAATTGAAGTGCATCCCCTGTGTAAATTTTGTAACCCTTGGTTTTGTCTCTTTGGGAACAAGGAAAGGCTAGAGAGGTCCTCCAAAGAAAAGGAAGTTCTGCTATAAATGACAGAGAGATTAATTTGCTGAACTATTTTCTTATCTGTTAAAAGAAAATATATCTCCTGATTTTTCACTTGCATTCCACCAGCACCTGCAAATCCCAGTCCTGAAACAAGCCATGGCTTTCTTTGGCAGTGGGGAAGATTCTTTTTGCTCTGTTTTGGAGAACTGGTGTGGAGCATATTTGGTTTTTGTGCTCCATGACAATTTTGATATTTGTCAACTTTCTGTAATAGCCTGGCCTCAGCAGCTGCTCTGCATGGAGCCACTGTATGTAAAAAAATGTAGCTATACCCATCCCTCCATCCATCCATCCATCCATCCATCCATCCATCCATCCATCCATCTCTTCATCCATCCATCTGTCCATCTATCCATCCATCATCCATCCATCCATCCATCCATCCATCCATCCATCCATCCATCCATCCATCATCCATCTGTCCATCATCCATCTGTCCATTCATCCATTCCATCCATCCATCCCTCCATCCATCATCCATCATGCATCTGTCCATCATCCATTCCATCATCCATCATCCATCCATCCATCTATCCATCCATCATCCATCCATCATCCATCCATCCATCCATCCATCCATCCATCATCCATCTGTCCATCATCCATCCATCCATCCATCCATCCATCCATCTGTCCATCCATCCATCCATCCATCCATCATCCATCCATCCATCCATCCATCCATCATCCATCCATCATCCATCCATCCATCCATCCATCCATCATCCATCCATCCGTCCATCCGTCCATCATCCATCCATCCATCCGTCCATCCATCCATCCATCCGTCCATCATCCATCCATCCATCCATCCATCCATCCATCCATCCATCATCCATCCATCCATCCATCCATCCATCCATCATCCATCCATCCATCCATCCATCCATCCATCCATCCATCTCTTCATCCATCCATCTGTCCATCTATCCATCCATCATCCATCCATCCATCCATCCATCCATCCATCCATCCATCATCCATCTGTCCATCATCCATCTGTCCATTCATCCATTCCATCCATCCATCCCTCCATCCATCATCCATCATGCATCTGTCCATCATCCATTCCATCATCCATCATCCATCCATCCATCTATCCATCCATCATCCATCCATCATCCATCCATCCATCCATCCATCCATCATCCATCTGTCCATCATCCATCCATCCATCCATCCATCCATCCATCTGTCCATCCATCCATCCATCCATCCATCATCCATCCATCCATCCATCCATCCATCATCCATCCATCATCCATCCATCCATCCATCCATCCATCATCCATCCATCCGTCCATCCGTCCATCATCCATCCATCCATCCGTCCATCCATCATCCATCTGTCCATCATCCATCCATCCATCCATCCATCCATCATCCATCCATCATCCATCCATCCATCCATCCATCCATCATCCATCCATCCGTCCATCCGTCATCCATCCATCCATCCGTCCATCCATCATCCATCTGTCCATCATCCATCCATCCATCCATCCATCCATCCATCCATCCATCCATCCATCCCTCCATCCAAAGGCCTAAGAATGGAGCCTGGCCCCTGCTCTTCACTGCACAGGTGGAACCTGTGAGCCCCCAGTTCTTGGACATTCACAGGTTTCAGCCCAGTGTGGAGCAGCTTTACCTCCACTGGGCTCTAGCTGCAGATCCCTGCCTCAAATGCTCACATTCTGGCTGGGACTGGTGCTTCAGACCTCCAGGAAGGGTGAGCTGGGCTGAGGTGGCACAGAGAGGGGGCTCCCAGTCCCACATGGATTATAGCTGGAGAATTTCAGAGGGACGCTGAGTTGGGGCAATGTGACTGTTCCCTTCTGTCACAGACCTGAGCACAGCTTGATGCTTTTCCTGGCCTTGGGTCAAATATTTCCTTTGAATAGAAGGAGTCTTCCTCTTTCCAAAGGTAAGAATCTCTGTATCATCTTTATTTTTCATAATCTTCTGCTTTTATGCATTTCGAAGTGCCCAGCCAAAGGGACTCTTTTTTTACCTTCATTTTTTTCACACCTTGTGAGCACTTTTGCTATTTCTGTCTCCCTTTCTAAGTCCAGGGGTGAAAATGCTACAGGCCCTGAATTATCAGCAAGCTGATCATCCTCTTGGTCTCACTTCTTTATATCCCTGCTGGGATATTCAGGGTACTCACATCAGGTCTTGCAGGTTTTCCTTGCAGGCAGAATTAAATGATTCTGGAGAGGTACCAGTAAAAAACTACAAATGGCAGCACTGCTGAAAAAAAATCTCTAGTTTCCTTAAACTCCTCTGTTTTGCTTTAATTCAGTTTCTGTGGTTTGCTGTTTTCATAAATATGTCCTTTATGCTTTCACATTGGGTGTCTCATAGGTGGTGTTAGGGAGGAAGGAGTGTGAGTTATTTCCCCAAGATGGAAAGACAAAGGTTTTTTTTTTCTTGACCTTGTTAGTTTAAAATATTTATAACTATATGAATAATTCCTCTGAACAATATCCCATAACTCTGGGAAAATATAAAAAAATTCTCACTTAAATTAATTACATTTTGGAGCTCAGCATCTTTTTAATATTATTTTACCTCAAGTAATCCAACTGAAATTTAATTGAAGGATTTTTTAATTAAAAGTGGAGAAATGAAACAATTGCAACACTTTTTCCAACCTCAAAAATCTATAAATATATTTATTTTGTCTCAAGAAAACCAGTGAGAGGGAGTTACAAAAAACATCCTCCCCACATGGCTATTTCAGCTGTGCAGCTACATGGAATAATTCACAATCAAAATTTACTCATGTCTTGGAAAATGCATCTCGTTTTTCACCTCAGGGATCTGTATGAGAAACCAGTGCGAGCAATAAGAATTTCACAGCTGCACAGTGGTATCACACATGAACCCTGATTTCTACATGCCTGCCCATTAAATACTGGCTGTCACCTGTAATGGTAGGCAGATATAAATGAGGACACTGATGGCTAAAATTTGGGGCACTCACAATTCCTTTCCTAAATAAATATGCATTTCTTATGTCTGTGGAAAGCAGTTTATGCACAGTTTCTGCATTTTCAAAGTGCAGCTAAATCTTATCCTCATAAACTTGGGTTCTTCTGATGGGATTCACAGCTTTGGACCTCTGTTTTGTTTAGAACTTATTTGGCTTCAGCTGTTGGAGCAGTGGAGCACATAATGATGTGTAATTCAGTTATCATACCCCAAAAAGGAGTACAATGCCAATAGCTCCATTTTATGTTCTAATCCATGGCATGAGAGTTCATCTTCTGGTCTAGGCACCACAGCTGGAACCTGCTGGAAGCTCTAGACATCTCCTGTGGCAGCTGTGCAGGGCTGGGTCAGTGTTCAAGAAAACAGCTACAGAAGGAGGAAGCAGCATTGGATACAAATCCCTTTTTTTCAGGTAGACAAACACCAAAACAAAAGGTGTTCTAGGTTTGAGCTCCCCACTGGAGCTAATCTGGATCCTTCCATCTTTCAGGTGTGTTCATTAGCAGAAGTAGAAGGAACAACCTCTCTCCTTTCTTCTGACTTCGTCTCATTTCTAGGAAATAATTTAAAATTATTTTTTAAAGAAGAAACAAGTGTCACCATCATATTTTCTGAAAAATCCCTTTGCCCAGGATTTTTCTCCTGGGAAGCTGAGAAGCCTCAGAGAAAAGGAAAACAATTCTTATCTCATTTGCCTCTGCTGTGTTTTGCTGCTTTGGAATGTGTCTGGAGATTGTTTACCCACAGGTGATTGTTGCATTGGATTCTGCTGGGAGTTGTTTTCACTCTTTGGCCAATCAGGGCCAAGCTGTGTTGGGACTCTGGGGAGAGTCACAAGTTTTCATTATTATCTTTGTAGCATTCTGTAAGTATCCTTTCTGTATTCTTTAGTACAGTTTAGTATAGTTTAGTTTAGTATTCTTTAATATAATATAGTATCATAAAGTAATAAATTAGCCTTCTGAGAACATGGAGTCAGATGCATCATTCCTGCCTTTGTCTGGGAACCCCACAAATACAAGAAACAGGTTCATGTAAAACTAGTGTTTTATGTTGAAGGTGTCAATGTGGATTAGATGGGACTTAGAATCAGAGAATCACAGAATTACAGAAGGGTTTGGGTTGGAAGAGTCCTTAAAGACCATCTGCTCCCAACCCCTTTGCTGTGGCCAGGGACACCTTCCACTATCCTGGGTTGCTCCAAGCCCTGTCCAGGCTGGCCTTGAACATTCCAGGCATGGGGCATTCATCTGAGTCCAAGTCTCTGTGGCACATAGTTCTTAACAACAAATGGAGTCTTTGGACATTTGAATGTATGTGGAAAATATCATTTTACACACACATCCCCTTTGCAGTTTCTGCACTGATTTGTCAGAAAGGTTTCTCATCCAATAGTCCACACAGAACAGTGATTCCGTGTTTGACTTACTGGGAGAGTCACAAAATTTTTTTGTGTCTTTTGCATGAAAACTGACCCTATGCTGAGCTTAAAATTCCTCCTCAACAGCCCTTGCAGAACACATTGCTGAGGGACAGCAAATCCTGAAAAGGAATAAGGGATTGATGGTGCTGTATTGTAGAAAGAGGAAACTAATTAGAAAACAGAAGGTTATGAAGAGATACTGAGAGGGGGGATCAACACAGAAGTCATGGAGGAAGAAGCTTCCTTAGAAAGATGTAAGGGAATTGGGGAATAATCTGAATCCTACATACAAAACACTGAAGAAACTTATCCTTCTGGTGAGGAGAGGATCCAAAGGTTGTCTGGTAAAAGAGGTCAGCTCCACTGTCTCTTTCCAAGAGAAAATTAAACTTAAAAAAAGGAAGTCTTACTGGCATATGCTACAGAGACTTGTTGCCTCTTTTAGCTTTGTGATAGATTTGATGCTTTCCATATTTTTGGAAGCCAGAGAATGTCTCATCGTCAGATGCTGAGATTATTTTGTACCTAAAATAATAGGTATAAAAATAGCACCTGATAAAGCACAGATGTCTCCTTGACTCCCACTCCCCAGAATGGCAGGGAAGCAGCTCTGTGATGGCTCCAGCTATGGTGTGACTGCTCCTGAGAGCCCAGACACACTCAGCCACTCGGCTTCGTCAGTGTGACTCAGATCTTAAATTACGAGGGATGCATTGGCAATGTTCAAGGGTGCATTTTAAAGTCAAAGCAAGCCCGTAAAATGTCCAAATTTGTATATGCAGAGCAGTCTTGTGTCATGTACTTCCTGCTGTCTTCAATTACACTAATAAAAATTTCATTTAGGAAAAGAGGTTGGATATAAAACTGGATAAATTCTTTGAGTTCTTTTTTTTTTTCTTTTTAGATTATTTATTAGTGATAACAACGAATGTACTGCTTAAGGGTAATGAATCTTATTAAATGCACTTTAAATTATCTCCTAAATTAATACAGGAGAGCAGTTCCTGTGCTAAAGACCCACATAGGACTGGCAGAGGAACTAATATTTGCTTCCTGTGGAAGACTCCACATTGCCTCCAGCTAAATTATGTATATCCAATCAAATTCTTGTTCCTAATAGAGATGTAACATATGTAAGCAGCTTCAAATGTTATGTACTACTTGCAGGAGTTGTCTGTGGATTTCATTCAGAAAATCTGCCTCTTCACTTCATGCACCTTCTATGTGTTAATCAGTTTGTTTTTTTTTTAACCTATTTCTCCACATATTTATCAGACCTTACTTGCTCTGTGACACAGGTCAGTGTAATCATGCTACATCAGGATGAGTGAAGGGATTTTGTCTTCAGGGATAGAATTACTACCTTAAGATACAAATTTATTTTGGAGGTGAAAGTCAGATATCTAAAATTTAAGCAGTGTGTGCATGTAGCTGCCTGAAGAACACACAAATTCATATATTCCCCAGCTTCTCCAGTTCAGCACAGGACATGCCTAACTCTCAGCTTCCCTTCTCCTCTCCTACCTCTGCTCTCATGAGCTTGGCTGTGGCCCTAGGGAAGTATTAGATGTGACTATAATAAGGGAATACTCAGTGGGAATGGTTATTTGCATTCCCTTTAGCCTGGGTATCCCATTAATATTCTGGCTTTCAAACACACTGCCAAGTTTGAATTTAAACGCATCTCTGTGTCTCCTGTGCACTACCAGAGGTGAGCTACCACAAAAAGTCAGACTCATTTCAGCTCCTGAACATGAGAGAGAGAGATTTAAGGGAGGATTGTTAGCAAAGAAGACTGAGGAAAAAGTCTGGGAAAGTGAGAAGATTAGTGGTCAGGTTTTATACTCAGGAAGGTTTCCTTTTCTGTATTGATGGAGTGAATAGCTTCCTTCATCTCCTGTCACATGTAGTAACATTTCTGATGACACAAAATGAAGGTTTTTAGCCAACTTCTCAGCAGTGTGGAGGTTTTCTAAAACTCCTGTCACCAGAGCCAGGCTGTGCCTGCTGCCCAGGGTGCTGCTAAGTCTCCTGTGACACTGAAAAAAAAAAAAAAATCAGGTGCTGCAAAGGAAAGGCCAAACAAATTGTTGAGCACAAACAAAATTAGTAAAAAATACATCAGGTGCAAAAAGATCAGAGAATTTTCATTTCTTCAGAGGCCACAATGATCCAAAACTTTGGTATGGTATGAGATTTCTGTACTGACTTTAACTGTAAACTAGTAGTTAACCATAAAATGCACCTTAGAAATTCACTGAACCCATTTCAGTATTTGAATAATTTGTATAATTTCTAGTCTTTCTTGATGCTTAAAATTAATCTTTCCCTTGAATATTTCGAAAGCAAGTTACTACCAATATTATTTGGAAATAGATTGAGTTCTTGGAACTGTAGTAAAGTTTTCTTTCTTTTTGTTAAAGTTTTCTTTAAACATTCTTTCATGTTTTCACCTTTTTCTTAGCAGTTGATATATCACATTCACACTTGTTTGTCTTACAACTATCACTGTCATCAGCAGCCAATGTATTGATCTGCTGCTTTTTCCTCTTCATAGTTGGTGCACAGAGAAATTTATTTCCATCTTGAGCTGTTCTAGCAGTACACATTTAGAACAGACCAATTAGAAATACAAGGGCAAAGCAGCTGATAACCAGACCTCTGCTAGATCCCCTCCTTTAAAATTCCCTGTTTCATTTTCCATGATACATTTTGCACCAAATTAAGCAGTCTGTGAGCACTTGCTCTAAGTCCTGTGCTCAGCTGCTTTCTGAGCTGTCATATCTGATCACACACAACCAGGCCCCTCAATTTTCATGGGTTCCTGGTTTTCCTGACTGCCTGACATGCAAAATTTTGTCCCATAGTGAACTCCTGTTAAGGGCAGCTGCAGAAGCTCAGTGAGCAAGGCATGGGAAGATCATTAGACCATAGAATGGCCTCTCTGTAACAGAGAGCAGGGGATTCCACCCAGGGACTCCACTGCAGGGCTCAGCACCTCAGAGCATCACATGGAGACTTCTGCACAGCCTAAACTGATAAACAAAAACCAAGCAAACTCAGTGATTTATTAATTTTTTTTATTATTTTTCTTAAGAGCAGCTGAGAAATTTGGGGCTTGTTCAGCCTGGAGAACAGAAAGCTTCAGGGAGATCTTTTAGCACCTTCCAAGTGCCTAAAGGGGCTCCAAGAGAGCTGGACAGGTACTTGGGACATGGATCTGGAGAGACAGGACAAGGGGGAATGGTCATCATGATATTTTCTGAAAAATCCCTTCACCAGGATTTCTTCTCCTTGTTTACCTGCTCTGGAGATTATTTATCCAAACATGTGAATTGTTTTTAATTAATGGCCAATCACAGCCAGCTGTGTCAGACTCTCTGAGTCAGTCACGATGATTTCATATTATTCTTGTCCAGCCTTCTGATTTATCTTCTCTCTTTCTTTAGTATAGTTTCAGTATATAATAATATCATATCATATCATATATCATATATCATATATCATATATCATATATCATATATCATATATCATATATCATATCATATCATATCATAAAATAATAAATCAGCCTTCTGAGAACATGGAGTCAAATTCTCATCTCTCACCTCCTCCTGGGGACCTCACAAACACCACAGGGAATGGGCAGAAACTCACAGAGGGTGGGGAGAGATGGGAGAAATTTTGGGGAGAAATTTTGCCCTGTGAGGGTGGGGAGCCCTGGCACAGGGTGCCCAGAGAAGCTGTGGCTGCCCCTGGATCCCTGGAAGTGTCCAAAGCCAGGCTGGACAGGGCTTGGAGCCACTTTGGAGCCAGTGGAAGATGTCCCTGCTCATGGCAGGGGAATGGGATGATCCTTAAAGGTCCCTTCCAACCCAAGCCATTCCGTGATTCTGGGGTTCATGGAGCTGATGGGAATCAGTAGTTCCACCTGATCTCCAGTAGGAGTTGTCCATGTTCTGCAGTTTTAAAAATCAGGTTTTATTTAATAGCATTACTTCCATGCAGGAGTAGGTTTTCATGTACAAAGGAATCATCAAATTTCTGTGAAAAATGATAGATTTCATAAAAGCTTCTAAAAGCTTTTTTTTTTCTGTCAAACAAGATAACATCAATCCACACAAAAAGTGCCAAAAGAATTTAATGTCAGCATCATTAGGATATAAGTTGTTATGTCCATACTCTTGCACTTATGAGTACATTGATAATTTTGATTTATAGTAGTGTTATCAGGAAGTTGGAATAATATTAATTTATTAGGAGTATCCTGTAACTAATAAAATAAATATTAGAAAAAAAAGGATCTCCTGGATAAAAAAGGTACCACAGGACAGGCTCTCCCCTTCAATGGTGCAAAGACTGTGACCTGTCATAATGATTTTATCAATAATATATCAATTAATAGTTAAAGCTCCATCATTTATAAACCGGAGACTCAAATAGGTCTTTCTTTAGACTGTGATGACACCTTGGCAATGAGGGAAGTGCTAGATGGAGAATAATGATTGATCAAATTGTTAAAAATGTGGAAGTGGATTAGAACAAGAAAACAAGTTGCAGTATAATTGCAAGGAACTCATGCTACAAACTGTCACTTAGCTTTTGTGCCTAGAGAGGAATAACAAGGATAATAAATATGGGTTTATTTCTTCCTCAGTGAGGAGGTTTCTGATTAAAAAATGCTCTACTTTTTTTTATTATTATTATTATGCTATACTTTTTAACTCCCTTGCTGCTGTGGACCAAATATTTATAATATGTTGTTACTGCAGATTTGCATATGAAAAGCCAAGTGATGACTGAGTGATTTTTAGTGTGGACAATCAAAAGAATTTGCTTTGATTAAAGAGTAAAAGGGTTGACTTTAAACATCGAGTTTGGGAATATAAAATGATTGCCAACAGATAGGAGTAAAATGTGCAAGGGGAAGAAGAAGGGAGGGAGGGAACAGGGTGGGGAAGGCCCACAGATATTTCTTAGCAGGGTCAGCATCCCACACACCACAGTGTCATTTACCTTTGTCTAATTCATCAGAGGTAATGTTGCATTGCATGAGCCCTGTTAAATTTCACTTCAGCCATTCACAGACTCCTCGAGCAGACATGACTAATTTTACGGATTTTTATTAACCAGGGTGTGGAGATTGGATAAGATGACGCTGAAGAAAAGCCAGTTGTTGTATCTCTCCATGTAGTTTTTACAGAGCAGCTGCCAACAGTGGGGATGTCAGTGCAGCAATGAGACACAAAGACACCTCTGAGTGGAGATTTCTCCTCTGGCTGGGGCAGGTGATGCCATGAAGGCTCCTGTACTCCAGGAGCAAGATGCTCCCTGAGGACGGGGTGCCCTGTTGGAACCCTGGATGCTGAGAATTTTAAACTTTCTCTGCTGAAAGGCACAGACCCACAACAGAACACCTCATTTGACCTGAGGCTGTAAAGAAGGTTCCAAAATTGATTGATAGCACTGGGATTACGGGTGTGGAGTTGGTTAGAAGTGTGTAATATCACAGGGTGGAAAACTTAGAGTTTGGGGTTTTAGAATACAGCAATAGATATGAAGCAAGATGGAGGTTTTAGGGCAGTGGCAGGTTTTTCTTCTTTGCCTTCTTCTTCCTTCTTCTTCATGGGTTTGGGTTCTGTTTTGCAATTGGACAGAAAAGTCTGCATTGTGGGCTTCAAGGGATCAGTTATTGGCTTAAAAGGGAAAATAATCCAGGTGTCATTTCTTAATTGGACAGTTTAGTTTTAAAAGACCTTGTAACAAGAGATAGTTGGCCATTTTGTACCTTGCTAATGAAAGACTGAAGAACTGTTGTGAGGCTGTTTTACTGGTAAGAAATAATGGACACCTGAGTCCGAACATGAACTACTCTCTCAAGTGCCTTCAATACCAACCTCAACAGAGGTAGAAAATACGAACAGAGAATCCACATTTCCAGCCAGATTTCCTATTTGGCTGGAGCAGGTGATGCCATGAAGGCTCCTGCCCTCCAGGAGCAAGATGCTCCCTGAGGATGGGGTGCTCCTTTTACAGTTTGCTCAGCTGGGCTGTGCTCAGTGGTCAGCAAGGAGAGCTGGACTTCTGGCTGGTCACATGTCTTGGCTGAACATCATTTTCTCCTGGTAGATCAGCTGGTCACTTGTGCTAATATTTCTGATGAATTTATACTGTCCAGGCTCTGCATTCAGCGTATTTTTCATTCTTCATGGGCTGTAGAGGGATCCTCAAGCATTACCTGAAGCTAGACCCCTAATGGTAATGGGAAAACAGCTGAAACCTTGTGCAGCACCACTGGTTGAGAAGGTTTCACTTTTTCTTTGCTGTGGCTCACACTGGATTTAGGCAAAATAAGTTTGCAGTTCAGGGTGCAGCTCTAAAAATTCTGTCCTTTCCTAGAAATCTGTTGAAAAAAGTATTTGCCAAACTTACAGCAGTGCTTTGACCATTTCACAAAAGACCTTAGACACAAAATTTAAATCGTGTTATGTGCTAGGGCTCCACAACATCTGCATTTACAAGAGATCACAACACTGTGCACACCCCGAGCCCTACAGGATTTTCTCCCTTCATGAATTCAGGCAGTTTTTCAAACAAAGCATGTATTTATTATGTATGCAGCAAGGGAAGTGTCTGCTTCAGAAAAGCTGATGTCTCAAAGGTAAACATGTATAAATGTTTATACATTTTTTAACACATATTATTTACCCAGAAGAGCACAACAGCTGCTTCGGAGTTGTTCTGGTCTCAGTGGTAAATAGGTATTTTGGCAGTTGTTAGAAACAGAAATGATTCTTTGGTTCCATTCCATTGTAGCCTCTCCACTTGTTATTCTAATGGTTGTTCCAAAGGAATCAGGTGTCAGAGGAGATTGATTTCACTTTGCACAGATTAGATTGGCACCTCCATGAAAAGCCCTGAGTAGAAGGCACCTTTTGTTTTCATTCTGACTGATAATTTAGTCTCTGCTCCCCCTTGACCTTGTGATTTGCATGGCCTTCAAAGAGAGATGAATTCTTTCCTCCTCAGCCTCACCTGGGAGTATTTGTGTAGGTGTTCACCAGCTACCCTCATCCCAGCCAGCAGCAGCAGCAGTTCCAGTTGGAGTGGCACTGACGCTGATTATCTGCTAGCACTGGTGTCACCATCCGTCCTTACGGATGGGTTTCATGATGGTTCTCAGGGCTTGATCTCAGGGTGCAAAATAAAACCAACGCAGCACAGGGGATTTGCAGTAATAATCAAAACAAATGCACCCTTATTGAATGACCACAGCAAAATGTGATAGAGGGATTAAGGGGGAGAAAAAAATAGAGAAAGAGAGAGAAAAGAGAGAGAGAGAGAAACAGGATACAGCTACCAAGCGTAGAGACGAAGTCCTTTGGTCCAGTCCAGCCAATGATCCGCCTGTTACGTCGGGAAGATCTCAAAGTCTCTGGCTAACTCAGAGGTTTTTATTATGATAACTCTATTGGAAATTGTGAGGGGGAGGAAACAGATACAATAAGGAATAGATGTTACAGGTAGTCCATGTTCTCAGCAGTAAGTGAGAGCCATTGGTCACAACCTGCAGGCAAACATCTGGCTTTGGTCAGCTTGCCTCCCCCACACACCTCCCCTGGGTTGGGGGTTTCAGTCCCAGTCCTTGGGGGGAGCAGAGGGGCCTTTCCACATGGGGGTTTCATGGGTCTTTGATGGAGAGGCTTCTCACATCTCAGTCTGTCTGTCACGGTGGTTGTAGACAAGTGAGGGGTCTTCTGTGGGGACCACCTGAAACTCAGGAGAAGTCCAGCCAGGCCGAGAGGTGGGACAGCTTCCAAGGCTATTGTTGCAAAAAGGTCAGGATGCTCTTCTTTTCTTCTCACCAGGTTCAGTGTAGCATACAGCAAATACACCTGTGAACAGTAGCTTAGACTGTGCTCAGGTCTCAGGGCCCTTGGCATGTAACTTTCTCCAGTGGGGCCAGACACTTCAGACAAGGGTCTTTCCTTCAGTGGTCCCCAGTGACAATCATGAGGCAAATGAGGGATATTTTGGACAGATTCTCACAACTGGTGATCTGATTCCTTGCCCTAGTCACTCTCCAGAACAGCAGATGAGCTTGAAAGAGATCTCATTGCTTTTGTTAATGCTTAGGGAGGGATCAAATGCTCTCCCCACGTGCTGCAGTGAGTGCACTGCTGGCTGGATAGACAAGAATTGGCCAGATGCTTGAAGACTTAACCAGACTCTTCCTCATCCTGCAGGAAAGAACCTGCCCCCTCCAGCCTGCCTCCCATAGCACTGGGACACAGGGCTCCAGTGCCTCCCCAGTGGGTAATTCACAGGTTATTTTTGCATTCAGGCCTACAGCCAATCACTAATTAAGCCCCAAGTGCACACCATGTGCATCACTAATGCATCTGTGTGTTATATTTTGTGATTCTCCTGGCTGTGCTCATTTGTTATAACACCAGCTCGCTTTCCTAGCTAAAATCCTCTGCAGCACTAGAGATGGTTGTTAGCTGGGATTAGTCCTGATGTGTTTTATGCCCTGAAGTTTATCTCAGAGATCTGATTTCTCAGGTCTGAGGTAGTTGTTTCCCCACAGTTTTCCAGCCTTCCAGGACTTACTGGGGCTTGCAAGAAAACTGAAGAGGGACTTTTCCCATGGGCACGTAGGGACAGGACAAGGGGGAATGGCCTTAAACTAAAAGAGGTAAGGTTTGATTAGATGTTAGGAAGAGGTTCTTTACTGTAAAGGGTGGGCAGGCCCTGGCACAGGTGCCCAGAGAAGCTGTGGCTGCCCCTGGATCCCTGGAAGTGTCCCAGGCCAGGTTGGACACTGGGGTTTGGAGCAACCTGGGCTGGTGGAAGGTGTCCCTGCCCATGGCAGGGGGTAAAACTGGATGGGTTTTAAGATCCCTTCCAACCCAAACCATTTTATGATTCCATGACCCTCATGGCTCTAAAAACCACTTGAACTAATGGGAAGGAGTAGATTATACCACCTCTTTTGCCATTTTTGTTTATCTGTGCCAAATACAATTTTATTTTGTGTAGAAAAGCAGTTACCTGTTTTTTTCTACTTCACAGACCACCACACCAGTGCAAACTCATTTTCACTGTGATTATAAATTCAGCTACAGAACAATTAAAGGCAGCAGAAAATGCACTGGGACATTTTCTCTTAGCCTGTGTTTAGGGTGTGATAAACTCCAATAGATGGATGGAGACAGAGAGAGCTGAGGGCTCTTATGTGTTACGCTGCCACAGAAGATTCTCCAGAGCTCATCTGGAGAGCTCATCTTTGGGAATAAACATGATTCATTAAATCAACCACCAGAGTAAATGTTATGAGATGATCTATTAAAGCAAAGTTGCATTCTTACATATCAGGACAGAGACAACACAGAAATGTCACTGAATTGATAAAAAAATGCACTTTATTGCTATTTATTCATGCACTATCTTAACATTCAGTGGTTTCCTTACAGATTTGAATTGTGTTGGATTTTTTTTTTTACTATCACACTGAGTATGGCAAATAATTAAAGCAAAAAGGTTCATAATGTTCAAAGGTCAGATGGTTCAGAGAGCCAGTGATGGGATGAAGAAGTGATCATTGTGAAGTCATAGACTGAACAGAAAGTCAATGGGGATGTTCTTACACCAACTGCAGTCTCAGGATGTATTTTAATTTCATTTTGCAGCCTTTCTTAGCAGTCAGTGAGTCTGTAGTAGTCACCTCCAGGAAGCAATTCATCTCACCCTTCCAAGATATTGGGAATAAATGAATATTGTTCCAGGAGGTGAATGCCACCCTGAAATTAGTTTTCCAATCAGAGTTCTTCAGTAGCCAACTGATAAGAATGGAGAGTCTTTAATGTGAGTTCATGCAGCATTCTGTATTCACAAACCAACGTTACCTCTGCTGACAGCCTTAGATTAGATGAAAAGACAAGGCAAAGGGAACAAATGAAATATTTCACTACTGCTAGAAGATAGAGATCAGGAGAGATTAGTTCCCCTTGCTCTTAAAAGAGAGCTGTAGTCCTGTGTGCAGTTCTTGACAGGTAGTGTAGATAGCTTAATCAGTTTATGCTAGCTAGAGAGATTAATTTATTAGTGCTTTAATTTTCCCTGCACCAGCAGCACATTTACTCACAAAACAGTATTTGAAGGACTTTGTTTAACAGAGTGGTTACTGGAAGTTGGCAAACAAGGACAGTGCTCATCAAATGTGAAAGTGCCTGGGAGTATCTAATGACTGATCTGCATTTCAGGGAAGAATGTGCACTGTATAATTATTGTTTGTATCTGGATCCAACTGACAAAAATCCTTCTAGGAGGTGTTTATTAGACAAGAACTGAAGGAGGTGAAGATGTTTGGGTGGGAGATGCAGTAAAATATCTGCATTTTCTGTACCATACTGTCAGCATCAATATGGAGGTGTAGTCTAGCCTGCTTATGAGCATCTTTAATGGAGATTTCATTGCCTTTGCTGACTTATTCATTATAAATGTCTTCAAACACTTTCTGATGCGTTTTAGTTTGAAGACTTCTCGATGCTATTTGTCTTAGTTTTTTTATGGAATTCTAAAAACAATTTCTGTCCGTGTCCAAAAGGATATTCCAGTTATTGCAGTCTCCTGGGACTTGCCACACCTGACTCTTGCAAATCTTCTGTCTGAATGCATTTCTGCTCCTGTCTGCATCAAGTATCCAAGCTTCCTATGGCTTTGAGATGATCATAGCTTCCTTAGCAATCCTCAGTCTTTTCTACAATTTTATTTTTGTCATTTGGATCAATAAAATGGTTGGACCTCATGCAGCATTAGGCTGAGTTTATGTGTCTTCAATATTTAATTCTGTGTTACAGATAAATTATCTTTGTTCCTAGAAACTTCTCACCAGTCTTAATCAACCTTTCTATTAATTCATTAATCCTAAAACTGCCTCAAAATATCTAATGTTTTCTTCTGAATTCCTTTCTAATGGAGTGGGATCACAGTTACTGAAATGTTCATTACAGCCCTCTGAATTTTGAGTTCCTTATCCCATCTGACAGATCTTTTTCTCATGTGTCACCCCTTTCACCCATTCTGACTCCAAGTCCCATCTTCTTTGAGCTTTCTGCCATGTAATGAAAAAATACTCTAATTCTTTAAATACTTTGTTACTGCTTTTATCCATAAAAGATAGGAAGGAATCAAAACTCTTCTCCTTTGGAAAATTTCAAAGGAAAATATTGCTGGTCTGCAGCTCAAGTTTAATAGCCTGGTCATCACAAATTAAAGTGAAGACATGGGCAAATTTCCCAATAGTCAAAGAGAAGGATGGGGCAAGGCTCTCTCTCAACTTTATCTTAATTCATCCCATTCATTTACTACTTAGTACTTGAATACTTGAATCTGGCTTTTATCCTCATAGGCTTTTAGAAACGTTCATCACACAACTTCCCTGAAATAGAACCAGACTATTTCTGCTTTACAGGAAAGGATTCATCAGAGAACCTAAATGAATACATGAAGATGAGAGATCAAGATGAAAAAAGCAGGTTGACCAAGACATCCAACCTCTTTCAGTATTCCTATTTCTATTTATTACTATTTCTGCTCAAGCATTGCATGTTCTGTATAGTGGCCTTTGTTGGAGGATCCTGCTTGATTCTGTTGTCTATGATAAATGCAGCCAAACTGCAGTAGTAAATAAAATGCCACAGTGGGATTTCCAGTAACTATTTAATATGTTGAGAAGAATCAATAACTTCAGAGCTTAGGACTTGTTTTTGCTCACGTGTCCTTGAGCAAATCAGTTTGCTTTCAGGGAAGAATCCTTCAAAGCTGCAGAGCTGGAAGTACAGTTTGGGCTTTCGCTGTGAGGAAAGAATACAGGTTTATTTCCTTTCCTTTGTTTCCTTGGGGTGGGTTTCTCATTGGCTGCTTGGTTCTTAAACCCTCATTCCTTGTTTATCACACACTCCTTTGGACTTTCCAAACAGAGGAAGCTACAGAGGACCCTGGCCAAGGGCCTAGAAAGGGACAACTGAATACAAGTGGCAAAAATGCTGATTCTTTTTGACTCCTACCTCCCCTCAGCCCACACACCTCCTTAGTCATTACTCTGAAAAGAGGCAGCCAGAAAATATGGTTGGTTTATGGTCTTGTTAAGACCTTGCACAACTCACTTTTTTCCATTCAGTCATTTATATCCAGCAAGTCCCTTTTTTAAGGAACGTGCTGTTGCTACGCAACCAAAGGAACCATATAGAAAAAGGAAGCAGGAAGGATGAAGGCAAGAGGGGGGTAAAAAAAGAAAGATGTTCTTGGGAAAAAAAAAAAAAAAGAGGGAAGTCATAGACTGTGATTTGAAAATCAAAGATAAGAAAAGCCTTTCCTTTAGCTGGATGAAGACAAGACACAGAAATTGAGGAGATCGGAGAGCTTCCTTGCCCTCCACTCCTTTTCTTGACCTTGTCCAATCACTTCAAGGTTGTGGTGCATGGCCAGATGATTAAACAGTTGGAGAAATGGCAATTTGTGTGGTTGGAGTGTCTGACTGGGATTCAGGAGGTCTGTCTGATATTCCCTGCTTACTGAGTGTCTTAAAGGCTCACCGAAGGCAAACTGTTTAATCTCCTGTCCTATTTTCCTCCCTCTAATATAACACCTTTGATTTCTGCCTTGTCATTAGACTAGAAAACTTTCTTAATAAGCAATGAATAAACACCCCAGTGAGTTCTCAGGGTCCCTCCTTTAAAGGAGAGACATTAGTAGAGGACACTAGTACTAAAATAAGGAGCATCACACCTCTCTCACCTTCCCACTCTGATGGTGGAAAGCATCTTCCAGCCCTTAATGTTGACACCTCCCATTCTGTCTTATCCTCCACATTTCAAGGCTGTGCTTCAAATGCAGGAGGACTTAAATCTACTCCAGCTTACTACAGGCCTATGCAAGGAAGTATTTTGTTCCTTGGAAACCAGGCCCCTTCTGTACTCTGTGGGTACACTTCTAGATCTAATTCACACTTCAGAAATGCCCGTTTTGCTTTCTTTTGAACATCTTCTCCTAGCAAAAGTCCAGGGTGAATAGGTGCCTGAGTTAATTCTCTAAAGATGAATTGAGGCTAATGTGGTCTTCATCTCCTTTATATATGTGTTTTACCGTGTGGTGTCTCCACACAGTAGAAATCTTGCCTTCCCCCATGAAAGAAAATTTCCAAACAGAGTAAGAGAAGCAGCAGAAGGTAGAACTGAGCCCTGCAAGAGAACTGGCAGGATGATGCTGCCTCATTTAGAATTAATTTGTTTGTGCAGGCTTGTTAAGGTGAAAGTGGCATTTTGTTTGCTCTGATGAAGGCAGAATTAATTTAACTACAATTAACATTTCTGCTTCTCATAGATATTCACTGGTGCTCAGCTTTTTTGCCTGTGATAGAAGATCATTTACAAACACAATTAAGAGTAAAAGCCCCCCTGTCTGTACTGACATGACGGTGTTTCCAAATACTGAGGTTTTTTGTAGTGCTTTGAAGTTTTCTGCAGTTTTGTTTTATTAATCAGTGTGGTTGATGTGCTGGTCATTCTCCTTGCAAAACAAGGAGCCGTTGTCATTGGCCATGAAATCAGCCATGGAGATTATTGGTGCAGATTCCTCCTTGCTGTGCCTTGCAGTGCATCTTCATGAAGCAAGTCAGCTCACTCCTGATTGCCTGGAATATCCTTTGTCTGTCAAATCTATTCAGAAAACTTTTTTAAATCTTTGGTGGAACCTTAAAGCTCAGCCCTTAAGCAAAGGATTGAATAGTCAAGCATCTAAGGGGTCTTGGATCAGGAGTTTTAGATTTGCTTCATATTTATCCATCTCTAAGTGGGTCCTGGTTAGGATGCCAGTTAACCTAAATCTGACTAGCTCAGGGAAACATTTAGTTCTGGATTAAATTGATCTTTGCTGTGTGGTTTTACAGCCACTATGATAATGGAGAAATTTCACTTCCAGACAGAATTGGAAATGTCATATTCACACATGTATACTGACTGCTTTCTAAAACTCTTGATCCTTTTCCTTTTCCTTTCCTTTCCTTTCCTTTCCTTTCCTTTCCTTTCCTTTCCTTTCCTTTCCTTTCCTTTCCTTTCCTTTCCTTTCCTTTCCTTTCCTTTCCTTTCCTTTCCTTTCCTTTCCTTTCCTTTCCTTTTGAAGTCATAAAATATTTTGGCTATAGAAAGCCAGATTATTTGAGGTTATTGGCAGGGGTGGAGCATCAGCAATAATCAGGTGAATTTAATGCAAGCTTCAGGTAGCTCACATTAAACTTTGTATTATCTTCCAGGGATAAATAAATGGCGTCAACAGCCTTTGACTAAACACTGCAAATTTCTAAAGACTATTGAATTGTGATCCTCAGTTTACCTAATATATTTTTTGTATCATAATGAGGTTTTAACAAAAAAAAATCTAAATTATCTGTCAAATGTACCTTGTGCCTTGAAAGTGATACCTCAATGGAAAAGGAAAAAAAGAAAAAAAAAATGGAAACCCAAACTCTTTGTCTTCTATTTGTATTGCCAGTTGTTAATGTTGGGCAGGGGAATGACCATAAAATGCATTTTTTTTTAGATATAAACTTCAAGTTTTGTAAAGATATCCATGGGGATTTTTTGAGAGCGAAACTCTTGCCATAAGCACAATGAAGTGTATCATGTAACTGCTGTGATGGAAGGAAGATTGACTTGCTGCCACACTGTTGTTTAAATAGCTGCCAAAACCCATGTCTGATGAATGCATTGCTATAAATGATCCCCCCTTTTCACATCCTTCCACAAAGACCTCGTTAGACAAAGAGCTTATCTCCAATACTGCAAAGATTTAGTAATATCTTAGTCATGTGTTATACTGAATCATAGAAAACACTTCATTTCAATACATATTTAGCTTTTACGAAGTAAAAGACTAAGGAAATTTGACAGTAGGTAACTCAAGATGAAGTTTTGATATGAAAAGGTAACTTTGATTAAAAAAAAAAAAAAGGTAAAAATTGACCTATATTTCAACTATCTGTTTATACTGTTGGATGCAGAAGGAAAGATCACAAGCAGAACAATCACTGCTGTTTTTAAACCTGGACTGATAAAAATTCAAAAGCTTTTTGCTAATAACTGAATATTCTGAGAACAATTTTAACAAGATCTGTTCCTTCCAGTACCTAAAGGGATTTGCAAGAAAGCTGAAGAGGAACTTTTCATTTTCACATGAGGGCATGTACTGACAGGACAAGGGGGAATGGCCTTAAATTAAAAGAGGTAAGGTTTGATTAGATGTTAGGAAGAGGTTCTTCACTGCAAGGGTGGGCAGGCCCTGGCACAGGGTGCCCAGAGAAGCTGTGGCTGCCCCTGGATCCCTGGAAGTGTCCAAGGCCAGGCTGGACAGGGCTTGGAGCCACCTGGAATAGTGGAAGGTGTCCCTGCCCATGGCAGGGGGTGGAACTGAATGGGCTTTAAGGTCCCTTCCAACCCAAACCATCGTGTGATTATTTGATTATTTGCAAACAACCATTAAGATTGCAGAGTGGAATTTACTTCAGAGAGCTGCAATAGCCCTGGCAGAAGCAGAAATGTAACTTAAATTGTATGAGGCAAGAGAAAATGGCCTCAGGTTACACCAGGGGATGTGTAGATTGGGTATTGCAAAAAAATCCCTTTCCTGAAAGGGTCGTCTCAAACCTTGGAATGGGCTGCCCAGGACAGTGGTGGAATCACCATCCATGGAGGGATTTATGACATGCAGATGTGGTGCTTAGGGACATGGTTTAGTGGTAACCTTGGAAGGGTTGGGTTAAGGGCTGGACTCCAAAGTCTTAGAGGTTATTTTCTATCCTAAATGATTTATGATTCTATGATGACCAAATATATTTGATCTATTCATAGCCTCACTCAAAATTCCCTGTCCTGGAGCAAGGGAAAGTTGCACATACATTAAACAAGCTATGGATTCCTGAGCAGAAAATGTCACCAACTCTGGGCTGGTACAGAGCCAGTAAAGCAGCTATTAAGACACCATTTCAAAAGCAGTCCAGAGTGAGTCAGGCAGCCTTGTCTATTTCCATGAGGTTCTAGAGGTAAAGGAGATAATTAAACAAAAGATATTTTTGCTTAACAGCTCTGTGTCTTTGGCCTGCTTTACCGCCAGTATCTTGGCTGCATCTGCCACGTCTGTCAAGTGTGGAAGAGAACATTTGCCTCCCACCTCTTCTTCTTTGATCCATGCCTTCAAGTTGTAGCCTTTCATCCTGATTTTCTTATGAAAGAGAGCTTTTTCTCTTCATGAAATTTCCTCCTCTTATATGACTGGCAGGGATTATCCCACAATTTCTCCATCTGGTGTTCAGAAGTGACCTTGCACGGCACTGAGGTGCATTTTGATGCTGGTCCCACTGGAATGCCTTGACATGCTGCCTGGTTGCAACCAGGAGAGATGTAGGGATCTCAGGGAGATGTAGGGAATGGGAATTGCCCAATCCTCTGCTCACACATTTTCCTGACACCTTAGACCTCCAAAATCTTGTAGCACCTGAGCCAGTGTGAGGGTAAGGTGATTATTGTGGGGGTCAGATGAAGATTGTTAAGAAAAGAGATGTGCCTTTTGCAGTGACCCTCTGAGATGGATTCCTTCCCTTAAAATCATTATTCAGGACTAATATTTTAGAATCATAGAATGGTTTGGGTTGGAAAGGACCTTAAAGACCATCCAATAACATCCCCTGCCATGGGCAGGGGCACCTTCCACTATCTCAGGTTGCTCCAAGCCCTGTCCAACTTTAGATGCTTCCAGGGAGGGCTCAGCCACAGCTTCTCTGGGCAATCTATTCCAAAAGGAGCACATAATAATAAATAAAATAACATAATATATGTTTTAACCCATTTATATCTGCTGTGTAATTTATAGCATATATCTTTTCCTGCAGTGAGCTAAAATGTAAATGTAAATGAGAATCTGGGCCCTAGTTCCATGGTTTTTAACTAAATAATTAGAAAGTTGCTTCAGTTTATGTTTAATTACCTAATGACTGTTAAAACTTTTAGAGACTGAATACTTACCTCTTCCACTAATTAAACATAACATATTATTGAACAGGCCTTCAGAAAAACAGAACGTTCAAGTGCCTAAATTTGGAAAGCAAATACGACTGCTATGTTCTCAGTTATGTCTCAGCTCACCTCCTAATTTATAATGAATATATCAAAATAAATGTATTCACTAATCTGTTAAGATGCTTTCATGACAGGTATGACTAACAACATGATCTTGTTCCTGTCCTTCTTTAGCAGAACTTGCCACTGTCCTGTTTACTTGCCTAGTTCATTATGTTATGGCTAAAATTAACCTGAAAATTATCTAGTACAAGCGAGTCCAAGCACAGATTTGAATCCTGTAAAATACTTGAAAATGCTAATGCAGTGCTAACAATAAAAGTAGGGTGCTGTGCAACTTAGTGAATTACTTAATGTTTTTAAATTATTTTGGAATACTCAAATGGGGATTGAATTCCTGAGATGGTAATAATAATGTTTCTTGTAGTTGTGCTATTTGTAGATATCAGTGTTCTCAAAACAATGTGATGCACCTAAGAGAGGAAATTCTGTTTTTTTAAGGGAAACTGAGTGAGATTACTGTTGTGAGATTTGTTGTGAGAGTCAAAGCTATCCACAGAATTGGGTATTCAAGGAGAAGGAACCTTGTTGCAGCTGCCAGTGTTGCCCTCAAACACAGATCCTGTTTCCAGAGGATGGTTCACCTGTGTGACCCCAGTGAACCCACCATGGTGCACACACTGAGACATCCCCCACTCATGCTCCCCACTCAGTGCTACGAGCTAAAGTCTAAGCCCGATCAAAGAAAAAGAGGGGGGACTGTTATGAGGAGAAAAAGCTGCCCATTTTTTAAAAGGTTTCAGAGTTCACAGGTTGGGCCAGTTGCTGCCAGGGTGGAGTTCTAACTGTTTGTTGTTGTAATCACCTGTAGTTTTCATTAGCTACCTGTCGTTGATGGTTTAGAATTCCCCCTTTTGTCAAATGACACCCTACTGCTTCCTGGAGGATGACACCCAGACGGTGAAGGGACATCGAGTCAACATGCAAATGACATCAGATCCAGCATGCAATGGGCAAAACCCCTCACCAAACCTATCCAAAAACCCCTAAAACAATGAGCCAACACAAAATGGATGAATCAAAGCAATGTCTAGATCTGAAGAACAGAATCTCTTACCTGCCAAGACCTTTTTACTCCTCACCCTAACCTAAAGATATCGGCTAGACAGAGGACCTCGAATGTTAAACCAAAAAGCAGGGAATTTCCTGATGAAATAAGGAATTTTTTTTCTCATGAGGATGGAACCCCCAGCTCTGCTCACAGACCAGTGGACAAAGCTGCAATCTTTCTCCTCCGCCGAGGTGCTCCTGGGAGCAGCAGCAGCGTGAGTGCGGACCCATTGGTTCTCCCCACCTGAGTTGATAATTTTTAATAAAGGTGTTTAAAAAGGAGAAAGATCTCCTGCCCGTGTTTATTTCACTCAGCTTTGGGGTTTTTTTCCCCTTTGCTCTGCCCTTGTGCCAAACACAGCCGTGTGCCCGTGCTCAGCACACAGCTCATACCCTGTGCTCTGCATAGAAGTGCAGTCAAGTGGATCTTCAGCTCAGCTCTGTGCTGTGCATGATCCAGTGTAGCACTACAGCTTTAGTAAGATGTCATTATAGGCATAAAAAGTATCTTTTTTTAAAATTGTGGGTGATTTAGCTCAATGCGGTGGGACACAAATTATATATAAGCTGACTGGTTTTATGAGCTAATCAGGATTAATATAATATCATCTATGAGCTTGGTGAGATTCCTCACATTTTTGATAAGTATAAAACTGTGTCCATCTTTTCAAACTACCAATTTCAGCATGGGCTGATTTCTTTTACAGCACTTATTATGTGGGAAGAGAGACTCCATTCCATATATTGTAGCATAATACACGTCGTTGTTCACATTACTCTGAAACAGTGGCTGGGAGCACTGAGCTGCAAAATGTGTATTGTTAATCATTGGGTCATTAACCTTAACAATGTCAATGTATTCCCCTATCAGATCCAACGAAATGACTGCCCGAGGTAATAGTTAAGAGAACATTTCACACAGATGAACATATTAATGCTTTATTTGGTTCTAAATGCAGTGTGAAGGATTTAGGTAGGAGCTAATGTATGTGAGGAGGAATAAGGAAGATGAAGCACAATTGGAAAAAAGAAAGTTGAGCTTCCCAAAAGAAGGAGAGCAGTCCTCAGTTTTCTGCAGCTGAGAAGTGCATACCTAACTCTCCTTAGTTGCAGTCATTCAGGTAAAAAATTGCGCTAATTTGAAGAGGACCTAAAGATGTGAGGTTTCATTAGAATCCAGAGAATTTCCTAGTATCTAATATCCAATTTCTATATCTAATGTGAGTTCTGTGATCAAAAGGCAGATGATGAGACTTGATTTATTTGGCTAGAGCTTTCAGGCTTCCGCCTTAGCCGTGCTCTGCCTCCATCGGGCAGATCAGGTCTTAAATATCCCTTTGAAGTGAGAAGATGCCCACTACTACCCACCAAAATCTACTGCACATATCCAGTATGCTGACCACGAGGCATAAAACCTGTGTTCAGTGGCTCCTGTTATGAGTAGAACAGCTGCCCATTTTTTTTAAAAGGTTGCAGAGTTCATAGGTTGGGCCAGTTGCTGCCAGGGTGGAGTTCTAACTGTTTGTTATTGTAATCACCTGTAGTTTTCATTAACTACCTGGTTAGAATTCCCCCTTTTGTCGAGTGCCACCCTGCTGCTTCTTGGAGGATGGCACCCAGATGGTGACGAGGAGGGGACATCGGAGTTGGCGTGCAAATGACATCAGAGCCAGCATGCAATGGGCAAAACCCCTCACCAAACCCAGCCAAAAACCCCTAAAACAATGAGCCAACACAAAATGGATGAATCAAAGTGAGGTCTAGACATGAGGAACAGAATCTAGTACCTGCTAAGACCCTTTTTACCCCTCACCCTAACCTAAGGATGTTGGCTAGACATGAGGAACAGAATCTAATACCTGCCAAAACCCTTTTTACCCCTCACCTTAACCTAAGGCTGTCGGCTAGACAGAGGACCCCAAATGTTTAAGTAGAAAATTTGGGAATCTCCTGATGCTCATATGAGGATGGAACCCCCAGCTCTGCCCACAGACCAGTGGACAAAGCTGCACTTTTCCTTCTCCTCCAAGTCGCTCCTGGGAGCAGCGGCGGCATGAGTGCGGACCCATCGGTTCTTCCCACCTCAGCTGATCGCTTTTAATAAAGGCATTAAAAGCCATTAAAAAGGAGAAAGATCTCCTGCCCGTGTTTGTTTCAGCTCCTTGGACTAAAGGAGAGTCTGAGAAGATGTCACCCAGCCGCAGACTTCTGCCAGTGACTTATTTTTCCAGCTGCTCTTTGCAGACCTCTTCCCAAGGCATATCCCTCAAAGCCAGGCTCAAACTGGGTGGCAGCCTAGAGTAAATCTGGTGCTGCTCCTGGGTGCCATAATTTCCAGGGACCTGAAGGAAGTCTGTAGTAATTTCCTCCTGGTCATTCCCACATCAGCATCTGTCACCTTATGGGGTGGCTGAGAAAGCCAGTGGCACAAAATAGCCTCTTGCCACTGCCTGAAAAATCCATGTAATCAGCAGCCATTTCCCACGTTGCACTCAGGAAAAAGGGTCTAATAATGCACTGGAAATTGGATGATTAGTTCTGGTGGCCTGCAAATGGCCTGGAGGGTGTATAGAAAAATATTCAGATTGAAGGACTTCTGAAACAACTGCACTGAGCTTTTTCACTGCAGGTACTTTCCAACAGCCTCAGTTCTGGGGTTTTCACACTTCACTTGTAAGATTAAATACACAAAATTACACATTTCAAAGTCAGTTCCTATTAAGCTGTTAGATAGCCTAATGACTTACACAGTAAACACACAGTGTGGACTCACATTTCCTACAGAAACCAGTCCATTAATGCTGCCTCACCTGGCAATGAGCAAGAGCACGGTGCTCTATAAGTACCTGACAAGTGTTATCAAAAACCAGACACAGCAATTAATTAGGGACTCATTATAGGAAGTGTGATATTGCTTGGTGGGTGTTAAGAGGATGGGGCCACTGATTTTTCTAGTTTTGATTGCATTCCCTTACTTTTAGTGAGGCTCCCCTGGAGGACCTAAAATTTTACTCTCCTTTCCTAACATCCTTTGCAGACAGTTATCCTGTTCTCTTAGTCAGCACTTAGCAAAATTACACTGTTTGAAATGGCTGCTGAAGATGAAAAGTGGAAAATACTATTACACAAAGGAGTGTTTGTGGTTAATGTTATGGGAAAGTTCACCTGCTAGTTTTGCTGCTTCTGTCACGTTGTAATTCCTGGTGAATCAACACTGATAATTCTGCAGGAGTTGGGCCTCTATGGTTGCATAGGCTTGGAAGGAAAAATTTGGTAGCATGTTAACTCTAAGGAAGCTTTTTAATGTCCTATTCCTTTTTGGGATTAAGGGTTTGGATGCTGATGAGGGGGAGTGAGCTTTTGTCATCAATTTTAATGAGACATTTATAATCTCTCTTGATTGTATTTAGGGTTTTTTATTGTTGCTATTTTTTTTAACTTCACTCATTCAAGCAGTCACTCTGTGAAAGCTTTTTTTAAGTACTCCAAATCTATTCTGGTAATGAAGAAATGAATGTCAAGCAAAGCAATTTTTTCTAAATTTACAACTCATTCTCTTTGACAAGACCAAAACTGACATAAAGAAAATATCCTTTACATGTAAAAAGAAAAAGACCAAACTGCAGCTTCCCAGTTACATCCACTGGGATACAGTAAGGTGGCATCTTTATCCATTACCATTTGTCTCATCTATCCCAGTCATTGCATGTCACATTTGTTTATCTGAAGATGAAAAAGTAATAATATTTTATAGAAATTAAGCTGCTGCAGCTGTTGGTAGGTCCATCAAGATTCAGCTACTATTTCTGTCCATGTTCTCAGCCATCCCACTTTTTCTCTCTCTCCAGGTAATTGGAATTTGGCCCAGTGAAGCTGAAAGAAATGAAGAGCAGCTAAGAGTAAGGTGCAAGCCAGGAGTGTGAAAGGAGAGAGCTGCTGCAGCAGAGCCAGCTGGGTATGGAACTGGCATTATAGTCTTAATATGTATGTGTGCCACTGACATAAATGTGTGTGTGGGACATGTTCTGCCTTCTCTCATTTTTCAGCTTAGTTTTGGTATTTTACTTTCATTCCTTTTTCCAGAAGTATTCTGACTCTCATCAACCCTTTGGCATCATGCAGCCAGTGTAACCTGGCTTTTAGGGGAGACTTGAAAATTCATGAGATTTTGCAAGGCAAATCTTTGCCCCACTAGGCTCATTTTCCTCTCTTTTTGCAAGGAGGTACTCAAAATGACTATAAATTTCATTCTGGAAGATATCATGCTCTAGAAGTGCAGTAATAACCAGGACTGACTATTCTGGGATGAGAGTGGCTTGGTCTGGGAGTACTTTGCTTTCCTTCCATGCTGCTGTTTATCTATCCCAGAGTGGCAAGAAAGAGGCTGTTGCAGTAGATTTAAGCTTGCAATCCCACCTAGCCTCGTGGATAAATCATTAGGGCCTTGTTCCAAATCCAGCTCTGTTGCTACAAATCATCTGTTTGCATGCATGGCAAGCCTGGCTCCTGAAGATGATCTCAGATGTGCTCCTTGTGGAGCAGACATGTGCTCAAGAAGCATAATGAATTGGGTTTTGACTGGAAAACAAATACATGACACTGAGGAGAGGAAGCTGTAGCCATACCTACACCGTGATAAGGAAAAGGATCAGAGATAGCAAAGATGATGCTTGTGGGTTGATGTTCAGATAGAGCTGAATCTGAGTCCTGGTGGCATTACTTGAAGGGATGTTGAGATAAACTGTTCTAGTTACTGTCATTGTTGAAATATGGGCTTTTGTCTGAATTTTACAAGCTTCAAGTTTAGGTTGGATATTAGGAAAAAATTTTTCTCTGTGAGGGTAGGCACAGGGTGCCCAGAGAAGCTGAGGCTGCCCCTGGATCCCTGGAAGTGCCCAAGGCCAGGGCTTGGAGTACCCTGGGAAGGTGTCCCATGGAGAGAGGGAGTGGAATGGATGATCTTTAAGGTCCCTTCCAACCCAAACCATTCTATGATTCTGAAGGAAGTATAAAATATATTCTAGTTATGTGTTATGTGTAGTAGCTAAGCCATTAACATATCTCTGTCTAAACTACAAAACTTTTCCTGAGCATTTACATAACCTCCATGTACTTATAACTGTCCCTCTTCACTGATGATACTTGGTCCCTGTTTTTCTTGTAAACAAACAATTGTGACTGGGCAGCTTTTATTTCTCTATATGAATATTTATATAGTGAATGACACTGGGATGCATTGCTGATAATCTGGTGTGCTGTTGATTGGTTCCAACTGCTTGAGAATATCTGGGCTGACAAATTTGTAATTTGTACTCCAGATAGTTTTTATTTTTTTATTCTACTCCTTAACCTTTTATATACATGGTTCAGTCCTCTTTCTGAGGCAGTACAGAAAGCAGGATAATAATCTGGTAAATCAATAAATATTGCAATGTTTCTAAACTTAGCAAAAGACCTAAATTCTAGGCCACCAACTAAGGTACCCATGCTGGGTTTTTTCCCAAATATTCCTTCATCCTATAGTTACTTTACTCTTCCAACTGTGCTCCAAAAATACAGGCATTTCATGTTCTTTTGCTTAAGTTAGCACATTTCTCACTGAAGGCCCTCAAGGGAAGTGGAAACTCTGAAATTCGAAATGCGATTTATGCTTGCCTTGTAAAATGCCAGGGAAACTGCTTTAAGACTGTAATAACCCTTGCTGCTCATTCCATGAACATGCCTATAGAAAATGTTAATTTAATCAACAAATTACAGCTTCACACAAAGCAAGAAGTGTGGAAATACTGGCAGAGGAGGAGTAAAGGTCTCTCATAATTTTTATGTTTAATCATGAATTTGAGACTCTTTATTATTTCTGCATAAATTAAGAACTTCTCCTAAATGGATTTTGCTGCACTTCCCATTCATTTTCTCCCCTGATTTACATCTTCATACATGTCCATTCAAAATCTGTGAGAACTCACTCATGCTGACAGGAATGCATCTTAGCAAAACTGTTGATAATTTATTTAATTTTTTGCTTGTCAAATATGCTGTTTGAGAGGGAGCTCAAACAGAGAGCTAGTACTTTTAGAGGAAACCCTGCAGCTTTCACACTGGTTTCTCCCAACATTTTTAGCCCATGGATACTGATCACGGGATGCCTGACACAGTCTAAGTGTTCCCTGCCAAATGTTGAAGCAATGAAGTTAGAAATAGGAATATTGGAATGAAAAGGGCCAGAAATAGATTTCTACAAGTCAGCTTAAACATTCATTTGCAGTAGGGCAATATTACATTTTTCAAAGGCATATATTAACTGATTAGATCACCTGCAAATGGAGTGTTAATTAATAATATCCATAATGAAGTGCAATACAGTTACATTTGCAGGAAAAGCTGACAGATCTATGTCATTCAGGCATTAATCCTAAAGATAATGGACCAAATTCTGCTCTGTGTGGGTTTTTTCCCAGCTTATACATGGAGTAATTCCAGGGGCACAGGCTGGCTGTACCTTCATGTGGCTGCATATTGAATTTATCCCATTATCCTTTAATGAAAAGCTTTCTGAAAATACCTGTAAGTGAGGCACACTTGGGCTCTTGCCATCTGTTTGGCTGATAATAATTCAAAAGATGAAATACTTGATCTCATGGAATGAGAGGAATGCCATGAAAGGGAAGACAGCAGCTCACAGTCAGTTTTACTTTCCTCTAATGCTAAACTCAAGTAATCCTTATTTCATGTTGTTGTTATTATTATCATCTAATTCATGGCACCTACAGGAAATCTGCACGTAAAAATTTTACAACAGCAGTAGATGGACTTCAAGGACCAAAAGCAAAAAAAAAAAAAAAAAAAATTATGGATTGCATTGATACTCTGATAGCAAACAATCCCATTTCCCTATTCAAGGATATACTCTACAGTCAGCAGGGAATGATCTGGTCTTTGTGGAAAAGGAATTTCAGTGTGTACCTCAAAGCTGAAGCCAAGTCAGAGTCCATCACTCCCGTGGCACATGAGGTGCCACCTTGATTGACAAAATGGAAATATGGCCAGACAAATTTTTGGTGGAAAATCTGATTTACTACACTGGGAGATTTTTGTTAGGGTTGTAAAGGACTTGTGCACTCCATAACTGGTATAGCAATAGATCCAATATAAGAAGAGGATTCTGTTTTAAAGTCCATGTCTGCCTTAGAAAAGAACACGAAACCAGATGTTCTAACTTTTCTGTGTTTGGCATCGAGGCTAAAGTGTTGTGAGGAAAGGGGAGGTGGACAAAATTGAGTAATGCAATTATTTTCCCCAAAGAGATGTCTTTAGACACAGAATAAATATCTACCCTGCCTCAGTCTGGAAAAGGAACCTGCAGCAATGTTGTGAGGGTGGAAAAGGGCAGAGGAACAGCAAGGCCAAGTGTGAGGAGGCAAGTGATAAAGTGACCAAGGGAGCAAGGTCTGGTGGTCATGACTGTACAGCTTCCCACAGCCAGCAGAAAATGTTGATTTAGTGTGCTCTGGAGGCTGCTGGTGGCAGAAACACTCCAGCACAAGTCAGCACTGCCCCACAGAACTTCTTGGTCACCAGACATTTGTTCCAACACTATTCTGTTGTACAGCAAACAGCATTAGTGGTTAGGAGTTTTCTGCATCTTAAATTTTTGTTGCAACCAAAGTTACGTGATTCAAAGAGGACTCAAAGGTCCCAGCTTTGTCTCTTGCCCTCCTGCTCTCTGCTGAGCTATGTTCACAGCACATTTTCTCTGTAGCTCTTCCCCAACAGAAAAACAGTCATGAAATATCTCACTTGATGCGTGGAACTACTCAATGGGTAAAATATGATGGGTTTGTGTCCTTAAAGAAGCCACCAAAAGAATGCACTCTTCACTCTACCTGATTAATACATATTCTAATCTGTGTTTCTTACAGAATCACAGAACTGTTTAGGTTGGAAAAGGCCTCTGAGATCATTGAGCCCAACCACTCACCCAGGACTGCCAGGCCGCCACTAAGCCATGTCCCTAAGCACCACATTTATGTGTTTTTTGAATATTTCCAGGGATGGTGACTTCACCACTCCCTTGAGCAGTCCATTCCAATGTCTGACCAGCCTTTTCATGAGGAATTGTTAATGCCCAACCTTGTGACAGAGCAGCTTCACTTCTTGCAGTGTATGCACACACAGTGTTTCTCTGCAGGACAGTCGTTTATGAGATGTGCATTCCAGTTGTGCACATCCATAAAGGTGGGAGAGTACAGAGTGGGATAGTTTGCTTTGTTCTGCAGGGGGCTTTGTAGCTCCAAGATCTCCTTGGTGAACTCCTAGAATTATTCCTGTAATTTCCATATCAATGCCTTGTCCCACTTGACCTTCATGGAGGATGTAGGCAATGTAAGGTATAGGAGAAATATGATTTTCTCTATTTTATGGTGAGTTTTTTAATTGAAGCAGCCAGGCTGGAAGTGCCCTGAAGCAGCTCTGGATAAACTTAACAAAGTGAGTACATTGTGTTTTTTTCTGTATTGAACAGGCACTTTTTAAACTTTTTGATGTCTTAAGAGCTTTATGTGTCCCTCCCACATTTTTCCTCCAGAAGGAAGGAATTTTCTCTACCTCAAAAAGAAAAAAAAAAAATAAAACTTCCTATTTCCAACAGAATAGTTGAATAAACTGAATAACTACATAAATGCTCTGGCAATAATACCTGGCAGGCAGGTAAAAAGGAGATTGCTGAAGGTATTTGCAGGAATCCTGAGTGACCAGCCAGCAGTTGTGTCTGCTCTGGCTTCAGCTTCCTGGAATCTGCAGCTGCTTTGGGTTTGTTTACCTTGCAGAAGGATACACATATTTTCCCTCACATGAAGGGAACTGCAATCTTTTGTTACTTGGCAAACACATCCCACAGATCTGAATGTGAGTCTGGTTTTGCAATGCTTTTTGATCCACACAACTTTAGAAAGCTTCCTCAGTGCTTTTACTTGAGTATCTATTTCTTTATTTATTGTCTCAAGCAAATAACCCAGACCTTTCTGAGATATGTTCCCCCAGCATCACTAAGGAGCTCCATGACAGTTCCCCTCACTGCCTGGGTGCTTTTTTATGACAATTCTCAGCTTGCTTTAGTGCATTTCTGCTTTTCTTCTTCCAGTTGCCTTTTTTGTCATACCCTGCTGACCACATCACAGGTTCCCGTGATGATTCTGAGCAGTGCAACCCTTCAAGCAGAGATTGCTGGGCTGAAACTCAAGAGCACAGTGTGCTTTGGAGCAAGGCTTTCTCCTTGCCAGCCCCTCCAGAGGATAGGTGCCAGGATTTTTATTGAAACTCAGGCTTTATATTCAAACAGCCATGGAGCTGTAAGGACTGGTGCTGCTGTGTCATAAATCACAGAAAGGAATAAAAGTATGTCCAGCAAGTGACTTGGTCTACTCATCATCCAATGCATTATTCCTTGGGATAGTTATTTCATTCCTTGAGGGAGCTGAGATTTAAATATTTAAAGTCACAGGACTGAGACAGCTGGGATTTAAATATCTAAGCTTGCATGTGTTCCTCCAAAACAATTGGTAGTTTTTGTTGGAGGCTCACCGTACCAAAATTGTTATGAATATTAATCTTAATTGCATCATTCAAGACTTGATTGTTGCCTTAAGAGCTCTAATTAAAGATCAGTGCATAGGAAAGAGTGGTGCAAAGGATAAAAAGGGTGGTGTTTGTGGTCTTTAGGTCAACAAGCTGTGTATGGTGAGTTATCCCAGCAGTAAGACACAAATTTAAAAAGACACTGAGAAAGCTGTGTTTAAAAAAAAAAAAAAAGCTTTCCATGTAGCTGCAAAAGCTGGAGGAATAGGTAATCTGAGACAAGGCAGGTTTTAAAAAACTATTTGAAACTGATAATAGAAGTTCTTCACAAATGTTTAGAGTGACTTTTTCAGCAGTGGATGTGAAGGGTAGAAGTGTTGATAGGAAAAGCAGCTGATCAATAGGAGTGCAAAGTTGAAGGCTGATATCTTGTAGAAATCACAAGTCTAACAGGAACAGGGTAAATGATTTTTTTAAAGCCTGGCACTTCCTAAAAGCTTCTTTGGGTATGCAAAGGATCAAACCACACATTGTGGAGGGAAGGATTGCAATCAAAGCAAGGTGCCAAAACCAACTTTCAACTATTCACACCTTGAATAGTGATGCCTGCAAGGATTGAGATCCCAGGCAGGTGGGGTGGTTGATTAGTATCAAGGTGAAGAAGCAGCCACACTTGATGTGTATTTATTTTTACTTCTCACTGATGATATAGTAGGCAGATTCCAGCAAAATTTGCCAAAGTCTGACATAGGAATGACAACCTGATGAATATAAAACGTGTGAATTTTTTAAATCCTTAGTTTTTCCCTTATTTAAAAATATGTGCTTCTTCACAAGGCACTGTCGTGTTTCCGAGTCTAGCTAGTTTTGAAGGATTTAAGATTCAAAGTTCTCAATTTTTCACAGATTGTGTGTATGACAAGTGATTTTGTAATGGATAGGTGGTGTGGGGTCAAACAGAAGACCATCTAAGCCCCAAAACACAGCATGAACCAGGAAAAATAGCTTATAAAGAAACTGTATCATGTTGTATTTCATTTAGCAGGGGTACAAACAGGCTCAATCCACCATGTCAACAAAATATGGACTTTCATGAAGCAGTCATTCTGTGATGCACTTGGAAGAAGTGGAATATTGAGGAAACACTGGAGCAACACCTTGGTAATCGTTAGGGTTTGTGTACTGCTAAAACAACTCACCTAGATCTGCTAATTCAATAGGTAAACTACAGCAACTAATGAAATTTATGGATTATAAATTTACATAATGAATATAGAGAACATTAAGGTCTCCTTCTGCATTTCATCTGGCAAACCTTGAATTCAAAAAGATTTACAGAACCCAGACTTCTGAGTGAGAGCTTCAGGTCTCTTGCTCACATTTCCTCTATAACCATCCAAAATGCTGATTGAAAAACGTTGAATTCCTATGGTGAGGAAAAAAAAATTACACAGAGTTAAAGACTGCATGGAAGCACAGGGTAGCAAAAAGGATTTAGATTGATTATATCACCTTCATTTTGGCACAAGAAATATCTGCATATGTAACCTCAGAAGAGTTTGGTACTGCATGTTACTGATATGCTTTTTCCAAATGGACATTTTTAAAATTAAAAACAAGTTAAAAAATTGCCAGTACTTGATAAGCAGAACTATTTACAGGGAGCAGGTGATTACTATCTTTTATTTATGTGTGCATGATAGGATGATTTGCAAGAAATAATATTCTATTACTCAGAGAGGTGTTGAGAAACCAATGACTAAAAGGAGAGCAGAACTTAGTAATATGTGGAAGGAGTTGCTTTTCCATAGGTATAACAAGAAATAATTTCAATGATTTAGAAGTTATGTAGAAGTTTTCTCTACTGTTTAACTTTCTTACCTGATTAAAACCCATAAACTTCTTGGCTATGATAAATGGTCTCATACATCCGTCACAACTGCTCAGAGAAAAATAATTCTTAGGCATTTTAAGAATTTTTTAGCAGCTTTCAGGATTTCATTTATAAATTTTATTTCCCCTCATGGGCATGCCCCATTAATCAACTACACATTGTAATTTTGGACCAAAAGTGGTCCCAATAATTTTCCTTTAATAACAGGTAATTATTTCAATACTGTTTCCATACTGAACAATGTGCTGTGCACATGAAAGAAAATTCAGCTTCTTGTACAGGAAGAATTTCTCCAGGACTGTAGGCTTTGAAAGTGCTTTGGGACCTGCAATTTTCTGATTTTGTTCTGATTTTGTTTCTTTGGGGGTTTTTTTTAGGTTTTTTTTTTAATCAAGCAATTCCTGATTATATAATTTTACCAGCACTTACACCTATTATGGTATCTATACTGATAAACTGGTTCACTGCCTGTTTATCTGCAGGGTTCTAGATCCTACCTTATTGGACTATAAACACATAATTTCATTCCCAGAGTCAAGTATGTAGGAAGCCAATTAGTTTCCCTTGCTAGAAAACTCAGCAGCAGGATAAATGAGAAGTGCAGTCAAAAGCAAAGAAAAAAAAAAGAAAGAAACAGAAAAAGGAAAAAGGAGCAATTATTTAAAGGTCAAAAGGAGGCAAAGAAAAAATACGCATGAATGTAACTAGTCTGGCTTTTTATTAGCCAGGTTTTAGCTTGGTGTCACCATTTGGGGCAAGGAAGAGAAGAGTGATTTGATTTAGGAATGAGAGATCCTCACATCCACCTGAATCCTACCCCTGGCACTGTTTGGTCAGTGGGATTCTGTGTGGGCTCAGGGTGGCTGGGTCATGGTGAACATGAAAAGCCATCAGAACAGAGCACTTGGGGCTGAGCAGCCTCAGTCCCCAAAGCCTCAGCTGACCATGCAAGCAGCATCTCCTCTGCTGGAGTTAACATTTAATGTGAGAACTGTGGCCTCACTGTGCTCTTTGAAGGACTCTCATAGGATTGATTCTGGGGACAGGATTTCAGTCCTGTGTTTTGAGGAGGAGCTTTAAACCCACTGTGACAGCCTGTGAGTGCCCCTCACTGTGCCCCACCACTGTGTTCGGTGTGGGGACAGGGGATGGGAACAGGGGATGGGAACAGGGGATGGGGACAGGGAATGGGGACAGGGAATGGGAACAGGGGATGGGGACAGGGGATGGGGCTGCCACCTCTGTGCTCTGCTGCACAGAATAACAAGGCTCATCCTGAGCACTCCCTGCTCCAGCTGTGGTACTAGTTGCAAGAAAGGAAGCAGCAACTCTTTTAATATTCCCTGTTGTAGAAAGGGAAGGTTTTATCAGAGGTGGGAGTAGGACACAGGACTCATGATTCACCAGCTGGACATGCTGAGGTAAGATATTTTATTTAAAAGGCCAAGTCATTTACTCCTCATTCTGAGAAAGGAAAGCTGTGCACTGGCAGCAGTCTTGGTGAGCAGTAATGAAATCCTTTTCTTCCTGGGATGGTTGCTCCTTGGGGAGCAGCTCCTGTGAAGGTGACACCTCCTGGTGGCTCCTGTGCCACTCTTGCTGCCTGTCCCAGTCTCATCTTGCCCAGTGCCAGCCTGCTTTAGCAAGAAACAGGGACAGATCTCAACTTGCCCCTGATTCTGTAGGAGCTGAGGGTTGGTTTGGGATGCTCCCAGCACCTCACTCTCAGATCTTATTGCATTTTTGCTATCATCCTTCAGTCTCCACGGCAACCATCCCTGCAGCACGGCCCCCTGTGCATTGCATGTGTGCAACATCCAGCTCCTACACACCTTATTGGATTTTTTGGGTTTTTGTGGGGGTACCAGTTGTGGGTTTCTCTGGGTCTGGACTGAAGGCACTTGAGACAGTAGTTCATGTTTGGACTCAGGTGTTTGTTATTTCTTATCAGTAAAACAGTCTCAGTTCTGCAGCTTTTCATTAGAAGGCACAAAATGGCCAACAATCTCTTCTTCCAAGGTCTTTTAAGACTAAACTATCCAATTAAAAAAGGACACCTAGATTATTTCCCCTTTCACCCAATAACTGATCCCACAGAGCCCACAATGCAGACTTTTCTGCCCAATTACAAAATGCCACCCAAACCCATGAAGAAGAAGGAAGAAGAAGCATGAGGAAGAAACCCAGGATGACACCCTGTGCCCTCCATCTTGCTTCCATCTACAACACACTAAAAATCCCAGAACCTCAATTTCTCACCAAGGGATACACCTACACTACTCTCTATAATCCATTTCACACTTTTGTGGATTCCAGTCTATTTTGGAGTTTAGGAAACTTTCTCCATGGATGAGGGTCAGAGTCAGTGCTGCCCTGGGGGTCAGGGCACCCCAGAGCAGACAGAGAAATATTCCCTGTGTGCCCTGGGTTTCCAAAGGTTTTCTCTCCTGTTTATATTTTGTTGTGTTTTCCTTCAGAAATAGTTCCTTTATTACAGACAATGAGCCTGCTGTGCTGCCAGATGAACACTTGGGAAGCTTTTTCTGGGTCAAAATCATGCACTAATAATCAAGCATTGTTTTCCCACACTGTTTCCTGAGGTTAGTTTAGAAATCCATGTTGGTAGCGCTCATGGCACGGCGCTGGTGTTTGCACTGCTGAATCTACACACAAACCAAGGACAATTAGGATGTATGCAGTCATGCATGATCCTTTTGGAGCCATTGTACAATATTTATGGGTTTTTATGCTTCATCTGCTCTGAATTACATGTCTCGTTCAGCTGGAGCCCTGTTGAAAGCCTTGTGCAGAGGGTAAGGCTATTACTGAGCAGTTTATTCAGGACAGCATGAATTTTGCAATATTGTTACCAACTTCAGATCCCTATGAATACAGTTCTCCCAGTCCCCATGGTGCACTGTCAAAGATTTAAAAAAAATATCATAGGGCAGCCTGAAGCAACCAACATCTGCTTTTGGACGTGTCATATTAGCAGTGACATTGCCCCCAGGAAATCACTTCTTTTCTTCTGGTGGGATTTTATCTCTCTGCTTCCTAAAAAGTAGTTTTGCAAATAAGAAAAGGGAAAGAAGAGGGATGAGAACAAAAGAGAAGTAGAAGGAAAAGAAGAGGGGGAAAAAAAAAACACAATAAAACAAAAAGAAATTAGAAACAAAATAAAAATAAATAAAGTAAAATAAAGTTAAAGGGAAGGGGAAGGGGAGAAAAGGAAAGGAAAGGAAAGGAAAGGAAAGGAAAGGAAAGGAAAGGAAAGGAAAGGAAAGGAAAGGAAAGGAAAGGAAAGGAAAGGAAAGGAAAGGAAAGGAAAGGAAAGGAAAGGAAAGGAAAGGAAAGAGGAAAGGAAAAAGAAAAGGAAAAAGGAAAGGAAAGGAAAAAGTAAAGAAAGAAAAAGCAAAGAAAGAAAAAGAGAGAAAACTCCAGTTGACAAGTAGCTCATGGAGAGTCCTTGGAAAACAAATAAAAACTGAATTTGCAGTTACCACACTGCTTCCCATTGCCCATTTAAAAGAACTCAATCAATGTGAGCAGACCAGGCATTTAACCCAGGCTGCCCTCCCTGTAACCAGACCACGTCTTGCCTCCTCTGGTCTCTTGGTCCTGCCTGAGTGTTGAGAATATTGTTTCCAGGAACACTTAAAGGGTGAGGCTCCACAAGTAAACAGTGACATCAACAACTAAAAAGACCTGGAGATTCCCAAGCTCACTTTGTTCATGGTGTCCAGTGGAACATTTGGTCTGTCCCAGTGGTGCTGGCTGTGCTGTGGTTTACCTGACATGGTGGTGATCACTCAGAGGATGACCTGGATGACCTTGGAGGTCCTGATGTCTTGGGATCTCTGCTGCTCACAGTGACCCCAAGATGTGTTAGAAAGTCTCTTTTCCCAGCCCGGCAGTCAAAGAAGGAGTCAGAGCTCTTCAGTTCTCGGTCTCAAGGTTGTTTATTATTTCTTATCTGTAAAATTCTTTCTCTTGGCCAGCTGAGGTCCACTCAGCAAGACAGTCAGAGGCACTCTGCCTGCCCTGGGGTGGTGTTGTCTTTTTATACTAAAAACTACATGTACAATGTTTACAATTACTGCCCAATCCCTATCACCTATGTTAGACAGTGAGCTTCTACTCTAAACCAATCCATAAGTTCTACCATCACAGCAGAAGATGGAGGCCAAGGAGAAGAAAGAGAAAGGCTGTACATGCCCAGATTCCTCCATCTTGCCCCCTGAACCCCCATTCTAAAAACCTCAAAAAATCTATTTTTCACCCTGTGATAAATTCACTATCATTCTACTTAAACTGTCATGGCTTGTAATTCTTCATATAAGGTTGGTAACAGTTTTTTCCAAGGGCTAAATCAAAGGCACAGGGGTCTTGGGCTCTGTGCCCACGTCTCTGAGCCCCCTGGGCAGGGGCTCAAGTCCTGCAGGGCAGCCAGAGGAATTTCCTGGGTTCCAACACTGATGATTTCATAGGTCCTGAGCATCTCATAGGGCCTGAGCATCTCATAGGGCCTGATGATCTCGTGGGTCCTGATGATCTTGTAGGTCTTTTCCAACCCTAAGGATTCCATGATTTCGTGATTCTGTGCACCATTCCACTGGAAAAATGAGTTTTGATTGTTTTACATCACAAAGATCGCGTGAGGATAAACTCCTGACACTCAAGAAGCTCGTTGAGTCATCAGTAGGACAGCTTGGAAATAATGTTTTACATTATAAAATGGCATTATAATTTATTAAAATTTTAAAATATGATTTTTTTTTTGGTGAAATTTCCCAATAGAGGAAAGTTTCTTCCAGATAATTCTGGATGAAGTGAATGGTGAAAGTAGCACAAGTCTTTTCACGAGAGTGCTTCTGCGGAGAGAGGAAGCTGGAAATCTGAAAGCTCTGCAACTGAAGACAGGCTGGAACAAATGTCTTCAGTTCCTGGACTCATAACCCAGTCTCTAAATGATAACTGACTTGTGCTTATGTTAAAAAAACCCCAACAACTGAATGAGTTAGTTTTGTCTGGAAGGGTGTCTTAGAGCTGAAATCTGACAGGAGATTTTACAGACATGAGCTCTCACCTGATCCTGAATTTTGGGGTTATAGATGAAATCCATTTTTATACAAAGGAACCTAATTGTTCCAAGGTGCAGGATAATAAGCATAAATAATTTGACATTTCCAAATAAGTAAATAAAACAAAGGTGTAGTAAAATGCTTTTCCTTTCATGGAGAACATGAAATGAAACAGTACCTGGGAAAGACAAAGAAGAGAATATTCCTTCCTTAATCAGGAAGATAAGATATTTTGCAGAAAGAACATTTTCAGGAATTCAGGGTACTTTTTCTGAGAAATGAAGCAACATTTCCTCCTAAAAGAGAAAATTTACTTCTACTTTTTTGAGTCTGTCCTTAAAGATAAAAAATCTTTGTACAAATTAAATGTGAGTGAAAATGGTATCGGAAAAAGAAAGTTTTGCAGAAGGACAGAAGGATAAAGAAGGACAAAGCCAGAAGCCAGATAAAGCAGAATAATTAATAGAAATATGCCTAACAATTCTTCCTCTTGTTTGTTTTCCTGAAAAGTCATTGCCCGTCTTATCACAGTAAGGTGGCATAAATGTCCAATGCTAAGTCCCCTGACACAAAATATATTTTATTTTGGGACTGTCATTTCTTTTGCACTGAGCCAACCAGCTTTTTATGAAATGAAAGCTGAGTGCAGTTCTCAGGAAGAGCACTCGGGAGCTCTGCTGTACTGACAAAAAATTACATTACTGTCCTAAAAGGTCTTGAATCCTCACTTTGGCAGACTGGGGCACAGATCTCACATTATTACTCGTATTTGATTGGAAAAAGAACTAAAACTCAGCTTCAGCAAAAAAAAGTTGAGGGCAAAAGTCAAATGTGATGTGGGCATTGTAGTGAATGGACTACACTGCCATTAACACTTTGAACAGCTACAAGCTGCAGCTGTTCTTCCCCCATATTTAAATCCTCATAATGAAAAAATGTTCTTTTTTGCTCCTTCAGGGGTTTCCTATGAAGAATCAAGGAGTATTATTTCAGCATGGGTGAGTTACATCTGCAAAACCAAAGTGAACACCTAAATCTCTGGAAGAAGATTTGGGATTTTTAACTTTTTTCTTACAAAGAAAACAATTTTTCTCTCACATGAAATACCTTAATATGATAAGGAGACAAAGATTTGTCTGCAATCTAAGAGTCATCAAATTCATTGTCATCTTGTGCTTTATATCAAGTTAATGCCTTGCACTGATTTCACCAACACAGCAGACTAAATATTTTGTAAGAGAAAAGAAAATAAAAAATGGTAAGCAATTCCTTCAAACAGAACCTTAGAAATCAAAGCACTCATCAATCCACACACAATTTTTCCTGAGGAGAAAGAAGAATAGAAATGAGCTGCAAATATTGTGTTTTATTCATGTAGCTAATTCTTGAGTCTTAATCCATGGATTTATTTAGACTAATACTACTGTAGAAAGCCAAAAAAAAAAAAAAAAGGAAAAGAGAGGTGAAAAATGTTAGTCACCCCATTTCCCCATTTGTGGCTCTCTGCTACTGAATGACTTGTTACAACCTTTAAGGCCCCTGCTCTGATGCTCTGATCACAGAACAAAGAGAGGCTTTTTAGGTGCATGCTTCAAAGCACAAACAGCAGATTTTTGCTTGAACTGCCCTGTAAAAGAGCCTGTATCAATGGGCAGGAGAAAAGGGAGCTGGTCCCCGAACATGACTGAGCTGGATATCACTGGATAACACAGAGATGCCCCAGTGACAACATGAAGCAAAGCTTCCACACTGATGAATGGCACAAACTATTCCCAAGATGAATGGCTGAAGTATTAAATTATAACAGTGCTGGATATCTGCCCTGTGTGGCTCCATATTCTTATTCTTTTGTTTCAAGTCAGATAGTGGAGTTATTGCAGATGAGTGAGAAGGCTTTGAGTTTAAGTGCCAGAGGCTAAAGAGATTTTGCCTCAGGATAAAATACAGGAATTATTTAAGAACTGAAAAGTATTGTAAATTTAATAACAATCATGAATAAATTAAACCAGCCTAATTAAAAAATTATAAAATGATAAGTTCTGTAAGAAAAGCCTGACTGTGGAAATTGTTCCGTTCATGTGGAAACGTTTAACTTTTCCCATCCCAGTGCCTGCCTTAGAGATGATATTGTTACCTTTTTTACAATTGTGCTAACACAGTGTGTTTATTCTCCATCTTCTTTCAGTAAATGCCACAGTTACCCAGTCCAATTGTAATTATCTACATCTTACACCCCATTGATTCACCTTTCTCTTCATGTCAGTCAGAGGGGAGGAGCACAGAGAAATTACCTGGACAGCCAGGGACCAGGGCAGGAAGATAAAGCCTTGATGGAATTAGATGTGGCCAGTGACATCATGAGCAACGTGAAAAGCTTTAAGGTCTCATCCAACCCAACCCAGTCTGTGGTTCTGTGAACTACAGCCATGAGCAAGGTGTAACAAACAAACCTCCCAGGCCTGTCTTCTGTTTCCCTGGATGTTTCTTCCTGAATAGCCACAGATGCCATTCCAGGAGTTCACTCCTATTGTTTCATGTAACTGCTTCTCTGTTAACCATAATTATCTGCTCCAAACTCTGTTTCTGACTTCATCTCTTCTGGTTGCTCTTTCCCTTGCTGAGACACAGAACTTTACTCTGTGTTTGGTTCATTACACAGAATCCATTACTTCACTGGCAATAAGTGTGAAATGATGTATTGTTGATCACACAGCCTAATAAAATCCAGGTGTTTGGTAGCTGAAATCCAGAGTGAGTTGTGGTTCTTTCTATACCAAAAGATTTGATTTCTCTTAGAATTGCATTTTGCCTTATTTTACCATTTATTTTCCGTCTGTCATGTATTTCTCATGTATCTGCCATTTGCTTATATTCTGCCATCACATTTACTACCTATTTTTTTGTTAAATTAATAAAGCTGTCATCTCTGAAAGTGCCCAGAGACCATCTGAGGTTCAGCTGGGTTTGGTGCTCCTTTGATAATTCTGGTGCACACTCAGCAGTTGCTAGGCCAGACAATTCCTGATTTCCTGTACGTGGTCCAAAGTTAGAAACAGAATCCTCTTGTATTTATTGGCATGAAAATAGATTTTACTAATCAACAATTGCAACTGAAATGGCTCATTTCAGACTCAACCATGAAACTATTTAAACAGGCAGAGCAGAAACATGATATTTTAACGTGTTAAGTGAAATAATAGGATCACAGAACCATAGAATAGCCTAGATTGGAGGGGACCTCAAAGATAATCCAGTTCCACCCCACTGCCATGGGCAGGGACACCTTAAACCAGACCAGGATGCTCCAAGCCCCATCCAACACCTGAACACTTCCAGGGATGTGGCAGCCACAGCTTCTCTGGACAACCTGTTCCATGTTACTGGCAGTTAAGGTTTTAAAACTCCTTTTTCCAAGTGGTTGAACAAGTTTAAAACTTACTGGCTTTTTGGTTTTTTTCATTTCATGTTTGTGTGATGAACACATAATACATGTGTTTTAATCTTATTCTAGAATTTCCAGCAACTTTCACTAGAAAAAAAACTAAACCATATTTGTCACCATCATATTTTCTGAAAAATCTCTTTGCCCAGGATTTTGTCCTGGGAAGCTGAGAAGCCTCAGAGAAAAAGAAAAACAATGTTATCTCATTTGCTTCTCCTGTGTTTTGCTGCTTTGGAATGTGGTTGGAGATTGTTTATCCAACATATGAATTGTTTTGACTTAATGACCAATCACAGGCAGGCTGTGTTGGGATTCTGAGGAGAGAGTTATGAGTTTTTCATTATTCTCTTTTAGCCTTCTGTCTGTATCCTTTCTCTATTCTTTAGTATAGTTTTAGTAAAGCATTCTTTAATATAATATAGATCATAAAATAATAAATTAGCCTTCTAAGAACATGGAGTCAGATTAATCTTTCCTTCCAACAATGGGGGTCTCAGAAAATACCACACATATTCACATAGATTTTATATATATAAAAATTTATATATATATATATATATATTTATATATATATATATATATATATATATATATATATATATATATATATTTCACACTCTTCTGCAAATCCACAGTGAGGAAAGATGCTGAGTTGAGGAAATGATCTTTCAGCTTTATCAAGGACAAGAGATTCTCTTCAACAACACAAGTCTCTGCTCCTCATGCAGATGAGCCTGTGCCCTCCCCAGCACAATCCTGCTTTCCTCCAGGGCTCTCATCTGTAGCAGCTCTGCACGAGATGAACACACACAAATGGACAAGGCTCTCCAAGGCACTGGTAAGAATTACATTTACCATGAGATAATGTGCCCCATGGTGATTACAGCTCTGTCTTTTAGGAGCAAGCTGGATGCACCTGCTGGCAAAAGCGGGCATAGACTCATAAAGGTTTCTATCACTAGAGATTAATTCTCTGGTATGACACCTCCTGCTTCAAATTAGAAATAAACATTTAATGTTAAGGAGCAGCATATTCTTCACTTGATAGTTTTGCTATACCAAGTATATTCTGCTCCTTGGGGCTGTTTTTTAAATGGTGTTATTTGTTATTAGCTTCATAGCTGGCATTTTTAAAAGTCATATGTTAACATATGTGCTGCTAAATAATTCCTTATATGCACAGAATATATAATTACATAAGGAATGTGATGTATAATACTTGTAAGCACACACTTCTCCATCTGCAGTTCTTTCTACCTTTAATGGAAAAAAATCCCACAGAAAGTATAATATTTTAACTCTTTAACCCATTTCTGATCTGTGTTTAATCCCATTATAATACATTTTTACTGGAAAAATAATATGATTAATATTTTGCTACAATTACTCCCTAATGTCATATTCCCTAACAAAATTCTTAGCCCATTATTTCTTTGAAAAAAATCACAGCTTTCCAATCTGTAAGTGTATTACCCAACTGGGACATGTTTTTTTGGCTGGATTTCTTCCTTTTCTTTCTTTTACTTGCAAGCAGAGAGGTAGAGGGCTAACGAGGAGCAAATATAAATCATTCATTTTCAGAATGGTGTTTTGATCAACCTCTGGAACTGAGGAAATGATCATTGCAGCCTTTGGATGTGGTCTAAATTATGCCACAGGCTGTGGTTCCCTAAGTGACCATACAACACTTGCAAACTGCACATTCCTGCCATTATTTTCTTATTACTCTGATAATCCAATCTCTTCCAGTATTGTCATCTGGAAGTGGTAGCTTGAAAGGCAGAAAGGACAGAAGATCAGGATTTTAGACTTTTATTTTACAGAAATGAATTTCTGTGTTTTCCCTGTCCTGTTAATAAAGCCATGGAAATTCTGAGTAATTTCTACCATATCCACAACAGGCTGTTTCACTGGGTTTTTCTCCAAGTCCATTCAACAGATTTTATTCCAGCACAACTGGAATAATGTGTCAGTGGAGATCCCTTCTTCTCTTTCCCTTGGCACAAGTTCCTCTGGGACAGGGTTGCCTTGAGCACCAGCAGCCAGCCAGGGATGCTGTAAGGAAAGCAGTGACTTGTGCTGTTATTGACCTTTGGGAAACTGTGCCTCTGGAAAAGCACTACCAAAGCCCATAGCAGCAAAAACGAGACTACACGAGGAGCTATACAAACTCAGTCAGCTGGATCTTATCACATGCATGTGGAAGAGATAAGCACAGTCTGAGGCACTGAGGTACCTCCAAGAGCAAGACACAAGGGACACTGATTCCCACTGACGACTCAGGTAAGTCCACAGGAGCCCTCAGGTTGTGATAAGTTGTTTTCTGGCTTTTTAAATTAGATATTAACCCCCATTTTTCCAGGTAGTGACACTGGCTGGGCAGGAATGTGTGCATGAGCCTGTGTGAACCAGATCTGTGCAAAAAGCAGCAGCCAGGTTTGCATGGTGTGGAGGCTGCCACCAGTTCTGGTCATTAGGAAATATTTCTTCACCAAAAGGGTGCTCAGGTGTTAAACAGGCTGCCCTGTTCTCCTTCCAGAGAAGGAGTGGCCGTCCCTGGAGGCATTTAAAGGACATGCAGAAGTGCCACTTCAGGACGTGGTTTAGTGGTGGCCTTGGTGGTGCTGGACTTCATCTCAAGGGTCTTTTCTAACCTACATGATTGTAGGATTCTGTGTTCCCTCCACTTGGGACCTCAGGTCCCCACCACCTTGACAAAAGATTCTGAGCACAGGGTGTGCAACCATCCTGCTGACATCCCCCTTGCTCCTGTTGCCTGGAGAAGGCTTAGGACAGGGGGGCCCATGAGATGTACAGTTCTGCACATGGTGAATGACACAAACTTCAGCCCTGCCAGTCCTGGCACATGTGCAGCAGGGCTAAGGAAAGTTTTTGAGGTGTCTAGAAACTTGTATTTGGAACTGAAATTCTTCAGAGATACGTTATTGTCCTCAGAAATCCTCACTAGAACTGCCTGCAGTATTTTCAGAACCGAGTAAATCCAAGTCAGACTTCTGTAAGAACCCAACTGGATTTATAGAAACCATTGAAATAACTGACCCAACCACTGCAAAGGTCAAAATTTAAGAGATATGGTCAGAGAGAGATTACATGTGATGCTTCTTTAGGTGAGGCAACCATCAGTTCAAAGGCCACAGCTCTGTCCATTGGGTTGGGATCATGGAGTGTGTATATCCCTGGTGCCCAGGGTCAGTCAGTCCATCCCAGCGTCAGTCAGTCCATCCCAGGGTCTGTTAGTGCACCCCGGGGACAATTAGTCTATCCCAGGAGTCAGTCAGTCCATCCCAGGGTCAGTCAGTCCATCCCAGGGTCTGTCAGTCAGTGCCAGGACCACCCTTGGGGCTGGGGACAGAGGGATTCAGGGCTCCTGGGGGGTGCCAGGTGCCCAGAGAGGCTTTGGGGATGCGCTGGATGCCCAGGGTTTTATGGCACACTGTTGCAGGGATGGGGCCTCGGGAGTCTCTTGTTCTCTCTTGGTGTCTTGGGTGTCTCTTGTCCTTCCATGGAGCACAGCCCAGCCAGGGAATGACCATCAGGGTGGCTTGGGCTGCCCACTTTGTCAGGAGAGCCCCAGGAACTCCTGGCCAGTGGTTTTGTATTTGGTGATGATGTCCAGAACTCGCTGAGAGGGGCTGGGGGTGGGCTCTGGTTCTTGTCAGCTGGGTGATGAGGCTGTGGTGGCTGTGACATCACAGAGGATGGGTCACAGTGGGATCTGTCCCTAAGGGCAGCACCAGGCAGCCCCACTGCAGCCAGACTGGGCTGATTCCTGTGTGCACGTGCACGGGGACAGCTGGGGTGGATGGGGCACTGGACAGATGCCCAGGGGGGTCCTAACCCTGAGTGAGGGCTGAGCCCTTCCGAGCAGGGCAAGGCTCTGCCCTTGGGGCTGGGGACAGTGGGACCTGGGGCTCCCTGTGCTGGCTTTTGGGCCTGTCCCTGCTTTGCCAAGAGACCCCCTGGGACCTCCTGCAGTGGGGTTTGGACTCGGTGCAGATGCCCAGGAGCCACTGAGCAGGGGGTAGGGTTGAAGTCTGGGGCTTGTCAGCTCTGGTGGCTGTGACATTACAGGGAGCAGGTGACAGTGGGAGCCATCCCCAGGGACAACACCAGGCAATCCCCCTGCAGCTGGACTTGGGCAATTGGTGAGTGCACGTGCACAGGGAAGGCTGGGATGGATGGGGAATGGGACAGATGCCCGGGGAGGGTTTCTAACTCAGAGTGAGGCCTGGGCCCCACAGGGCAGGTCAGGGTGCCACTCTCTGGGCTGGGGGGCAGAAGAGCTCAGGGTTCCCAGTGGTGCCAGGGAGGCTTTGGGGATGTGCCAGGTGCCTCTGGCTCCATGGAATGCTCCAGCATGGCAGGAATGGGGCCTCAGGACAGTGCTCAGGTGTCTGTTGCCCTTTCATGGGGCACAGCCCAGCCAGGGATGACCATCAGGGTGGCCTGGGCAAGATGGGCCCTGTGCTGTCTCCAGGTCTGCGGTCCCTTCAAGCCTGTTATCTCTGTTGGATAAACCTTTCTCCCATCTCCTCCAGGCCATGGCTATGACAATCATCCTTCTCCTGGCTGTGCTGGCCATCCTGCCTGGGCAGACACAAGATCCACAGATTGATATGGCCATGGTCCGGCAGATCCAGCAGCACGAGCAGTTTCTGAAGCAGGAGGTGATGAGGCTGCAGCAGGAGCTTGAGTGGATCAGGTCCCCCCCACAAGAAGCTCCACTCCTCTCTGGGTTGCAGCTCTGCCTCTTCTGGGCTGCTGCAGTAACCCTGCTCATGGAGGTCTGCTGGCTGGCCTGGCAAATGAAGCTTGCCCCTTGCAGCTGCCGTGTGCAGGACAGCTCTGGCAGCGAGGAAGGAAATGACAATGAGGATGAGAAGCTCAAAGGAGCATGCCAAAGGGTCAGGCTGTTTTCTGTGCCCAACCTATTGCCCATGCAGGAACTGTCTGACATCTGCAAGGATGTGAAGAAGATGATGCATGATGTCCTCCGTGTCTGCCGAGTGCTTTCCAAGGACACTTTCATGCCGGAGATGCACCCAGCCACGGGGAAACACGGCATCCATGAATCCTGGAGTATCTTTGAGGACCGAATCTTGTACCAGCTGCTCGTGTTCCTGCAGCCACCCCCCAGGCATTCTTTCAGGCTGGAGCTCTACTATGAGACCTATCTGCCAGAGAGGTGCTCCAACATCCGTGTGGCGCTGGAGTGCACCTGCTCCAGGCAAACGGAGAACAGTCCATGTTTTGCCCACCCCTCCAAGACCAACGAGACCCAGCACTCACCCCTGCTGCAGAACCTCTGCACAGGCTCCTACTTAGACGTGGAGGAAATCGCCTGCTGGGTGCAGAACTTGGTGCAGACGGCCTGGGAGCATCTGCCCCAGTGGCAGGACTGGCAGCTGACGGTGCTGCCCAGCTCCCACTCCTGCCGGCTGCTGCTGAGCGGCCCCTCCGACATGCAGCTCTGTGCTGTGCTGGTGTTTGCCGTGGAGCAGGGCAGCCCAGGCACCTTCCTCATCCTTCAGTAGGGGTGGCCACGTTCCCAGGGGCTGCTTTGGGCTGGGGATGGGTGGGAGTTGGGAGTAGACACAGACGGACAGCTGAGCTCAGCTGCCCAAAGGGATCTGCCGGACTACAGAACATGGGATCAGAATATTGAAAGAGGAGGGAGAAGGAAGAGGAATGAGACACGTTTGGAGTTAAGGCATTTATCTTCCCAAGTCATAACAGGTGATGGAGCCCATCTTTCCTGGAGATGGGAGAACACCTGCCAGCCCATGGGCAGACCAATGCCATAACTCCAAACATTTCCTCAGAATCACTGAGTCACTCAAGTTGGAAAAGATCTCTGAGGTCCTTGAGTCCATCCTACATCCCAACACCCCCATGGCAATAAGTGTCATGTCCAGTCTTTCTTTAACACCTCCAGGGAGACTGTAAAATACCTCAGCCTTTTCCTTACTTTTGGTGACTGTATTCCCTCCTGGGTCCAGTAAGGAATGGAGGTTTTCCTTGGCCCTCCTATTGCATTCATAAAACAACTTTTCATTATCCTTGACAAAAGTGGCCAAATAAGTTCTGAGCTTTTGCTCAGTTTTGTTCCTACATGACCTGAAGACATCCACAAACACTTCCTGAGCTGCCTGCCCCTTTTTCCAGAGCTGGTTCCCCTGGTGGGCTCACCAGCTGTGCCAGGAAGGGAAGTTCTCACCCACACACTCCAGGGCCCTCCCAGGCTGCCCCTGCTGGGTTGAGTTTCCAGCAGGTTCCTTCTTCTTCCTTCTTTCTCCCTCTTTATGAACTGATTCTGATGGAATATGGTACAGAACATCCCTTTGGGGTGCACTAACCCTGACCTTGGCTCAGCTGAGCTGTGTCTACTCCCAACTACCTAAGCAGCCTCTTGTGGTTCCATCCCCAGCCAGAAATAAACACCACACAGCCCTTGCTCAAAACCCTTCTCTTCCCCCCAACCCTGGTGGAGCGGGGAGGAGAATCTAAAGTAAAACTTGTAGGTTTAGAGAAGTTCAAAAATTAATCATTTAGAGAAGCTTAGTAACTGAAAACAAAATCAAATACCATAATAGTGGTAAAAAATAATAATAATGTTGATGATACAGCTGAAAAAAAAAAAAAACCTCAAAAACATATGATGCACAATACAAGTGCTCACTACCTACTGACCAGCAATGCCAGAGCTGCCTTTCTGAACCAGACAGGTCCTGTTCCAGATAACTCCCCCAGTTTATATGCTGGGCATGCCATTCTCTGCTGTGGAGTATCCCTTTGGCCAGTTCAGGTCACCTGTCCTGGCTGTTCTCCCTCCCAGTTCCTTTTCTGTATCTTCTCGCTGACAGAGCATGAGACCCAAATGAAAAAAAAAAAATCCTTGACTTAGGATAAATAGGACTTAGCAAAAACAAAACCATCAGTATTTTGTCGAGATTTTTCTCCTTGTAAATCAAAAACATAGCACTGTAGCAGCTACTGAGAAGAAGTTAAGTCTATCCCAGCCAAAGCCAGGCCATCCCCAGCCCCCTCAACAGCATGGCAGAGTGAGAAGCAGAAAAGGCCTTGATGCTGTACGAACAGTGCTGAGCAATAAGAAAAACATCCTTGTATTATCAAAACCCTTTTCAGCAGAAATCCCAACACAGCCCCACTCTGGTCACTAAAGAAATTTAACTCAACCCCAGACCAAACCAGTGCACTGAGCAACAGCTTTTGAACTATTTTCTATGGTACAGAGAGAACAAAATTCAAGCACCAAAGTCTGCCAGCTAGTTCCAGTAATAGTACAAAGGTCATTTTTCCAAATGGCCAAACTGCACCCCCAGGCTTTCAGAATTATGTGCTGTGTCATTATTAAGAAAAATCTCATTGCATTAAGAAGCAGCCATTGCTTTTAAAAAGACAGAGGCAGTGGGTTTTTTTAAAGGAAACAACCCAAGAAAGCCTTATCACAAAACCAGTGTGAGCTGCATTTGAAAATAAAGTTTGTAGTTCAAATTGAGATTTCTCTGGCTCCTGCTTCCACCAGCAGCCATCTCACTGAGGTGTGACAGGTGTTTGCATGGTTGCCAAGCCCCTGGGTTAATTCAGTGCATGAGGAACAGTGAGATTAAATTATTTCTGTAAGTAGAGTTTTGAAAAATTAATTGAAAAGTTGAACTACTCTCCCCAAATAAAAATATAAGAAATCAGACCTCAGACATCTTTCAGTATGGGGAAGTAGACAGAGAATGCCCCAAGTCTCAGCTTAATATTAGCTGGAATATCAGACTTCAAACTTGACTCAAAGTCAAAAGGGAGGACCTATGCCAGCAGTCATGCACTAATTCAGCACTGAGAGTTGTGAATAAGCAGCACATTTCAGGGCATGGAAGGAACTTTCCTCAGGAGAACTACATCTAGACAGTCATAAATAAACAAGCTCTCATGGTTTAACATCACAATTCAGCAGATTTGTTCAAGCTCAGCAGCTGTGGGATCTAGATGCTGAGATTTCCTGGTGGGCCATTTGAATTCTCTTTCCACAACTGTTTCTCCAAGTCCACAGACAAGGGGCTGGCAGATTTTACTCTGTGTTTGCAGGGGGGTGTCATGCCCAGAATATCAGTGCCACTGTTCATCTGAGAAGAATCAACTTGATCACTTGTGATGATCTGTTTATAGCCCCACTGGGGCAAAGCAGTGCTAGAGCAGAGCCAGTGGAGAGTGTAAAACCTCAGAACATGCCCAGTGCAGACACTCTCTCCTCTGCAGGTGGTTCCCTCTGAGCTGCAGAGCTGGATTTACAGTGTCAGTGTTGGGCAGAGGGAATCTCATTTCCTGTGCATCCCTGGCTGTGCTCACAGCACTGCAGGCAAAGCAAAACCTCTCACAGCAGAGGCCTCCAGTCCCCCTGGCCAGTGGCAGCAGCACTCCCAGAGCTGCTTTATTTGCTGTGCCCTGGGTGCTGACATGAAACATCCCAGCTCTGTCAAACTGAATGGATTTTTATTGTATTAGCAAAGATTTTGTATCTGCAGAGGACCTTTCAGCTGTAAATCACAAACTGTAGTCAGGTCACATCCTCTGTCCCTGAGCTGTGATGCCTCTACTAAATTTTGTTATCTCCAGGCTGATACATTCACAGTCACCTGCATGTGTCTCTCTGTGTGAGCTACTTCTTTCTGACTGAGAACAATCAGCAAAAATAGAAACTGCTACTAATCCCCGCTCTGTGGGACCACAGAAACCCCTGACATTTGTCTGTAAGCTCTATTGCACACCTGGCCAGAACAATTCAGATTCACCAAAGACTTTGTGTGGGCCTGCTGTGTCCCCTCAGGACAGTCAGGGTCTGCCACTGACCTCTTCAGGTGTCAGCTAAACTTCAGTCTTGGAGCTCAAGACAGGGCTGGACATCTCATCCACATCCCACAGCACCACTAACACATTGTCTTATCTCTTGCACAAAGTCCTTTATCTAGGAAACTTTGCCTCAGTAATAAAGAAAACAGGCAAGTCATTATCCCTGCTGATTGTGGATATTTATTAGACATTGCAGAAGAATTGGATCCTCTGCCAGCTGCTCGTGTTCCTGCAGGCACCCCCTGGTCACTCCTCCCTCCTGGAGCAGGACACGGTGGGGCAGCACCCAGAGAGGTGCTCTGACATCCCTGTGGTGCTGGAGTGCTCCATGGATGATGGGATGAGTTTTCCTTGTGTTTTCCCCACTCCTGGGCCAATGAGCTGCCTCAGGAGCAGAGCTCAGTGCTCCTAGAAACCCTCTGCACAGGCTCCTGCTTACACCTGGAGCAAATCTGCAGCTGGGTGCTCAACTGGCTGAGCTCAGCCTGGCTGTGTTTGCCTCAGTGATGTCTGATGCTGCTCCTGCTCCTTGTGAGCAGCCCCTCTGAGGAGCAGAGCTGCTCTGAGATGGTTTTGGAAGCCCCTCTGAGGAGCAGAGCTGCTCTGAAATGGTTTTGGAAGCCCCTCTGAGGAGCAGAGCTGCTCTGAGATGGTTTTGGAGGCCCCTCTGAGGAGCAGAGCTGCTCTGAGATGGTTTTGGAGGCCCCTCCGAGGAGCAGAGCTGCTCTGAGATGGTTTTGGAAGCCCCTCTGAGGAGCAGAGCTGCTCTGAGATGGTTTTGGCAGTGCAGGAAGGCAGCACAGGCTGATCCCAGGGCAGGCACCAGCCAGCTTTCCCAGGGTGCTGGTTTAACTGGGTGAGAGTCAGATTGGGAAGGGCTGAGGCTCATGTAGGTTTGTATTTTCACTTTGTGCTTCCCCAAGGCCTGGTTTACTCTAGGGTAGAGTTGGATTTCTATATGTACTCAGTATGGAGCTACATACACTACATGTACCCAGTGTACACATTTTTTATGGTTTGAGTGAACTTTTCCTATGCCAGTTGTGATTACATGCTCATGAAAATGATGGAAGAGCTTACAAACACCTCATTCTATATATTCTGGCTGCTCAAACCCACAACAATTAATATGAACCAGTTGATAACCCAGGTAAATATTTAATTCACTTTTCATAACTGAAAGAGTACAAAGCAGCCAGTGCCTTTTGAAACCCTCAGCACAGGGACAGGAAATTGGACAGGTCCAGTCCCTGTAAATCCAACATCCCCCCCAGAAGGCAGGCAGCAGCAGTGCCTCGAGCCAGGACACTTCTCTCTGTTCCAGCCTTTTCACCTAGCCTGAGGCAAGGCACTTCATTTGCCTTGCTCCATTTCCCATATGCAAAACTCTGTAAACCTGGGCTGGCTTGTGAGGAAATAAGTCCCAAGCAAGCACCACAGGTGTATAAGTTAGGAGGGACTTGGGGTACTGTTCTGAGCTTTATCTTGGACTGAAGTGGCATGGCTGTGCAGATCTTCCCTTGGAGTGTTTCGAAGGTGGGGTTCACTGTATAAAAGCTCCATACCTGTAGGAGTGTTGGGGATAGGATGGTTGGGACAGACAGAGATGAGAGATCTCTGCAGCCAGGTCAGGAATTGGGGTTTATTGCAAAGGGCCTGGGAGCAGGGCCCTGCTGGGAGCTGCCAGGCACAGCTCAGAGCAGGCCTGAGAGGAGAGAGAGAGGAATAGAGAGTGGTAAAGAGGATCAGAGAGCGAGGTTCCCGTTACAATACCATAAATCTTCTCCTGTGTTGAATATTCTAATTCTCACTAACCAATCTAGTACAATATACAAATCCTATAGCATTTCCATACAGCCTATAAGAATCATTACATTACCATACTGTGTTACATTTTAAACCCTAAAAACTCCTCTTTGGGCCCCTTCTGCCAAGCTGTAGGGTCTGCTCTGACCCTGTGACCTGTCTGCAAGCAGAGGGTGTTGTTCCATCAAAAGGGGATCACCTTCAGCTGGCCACACCATTGTTTTCCAGTTGTTCAGTAACTGAGGTATCTCAAAGCTTGCTTTCATTTCAATCTCCCTTGCAGCTTCCATATTCTCAAAATTTTTTGCCAGGCAATCATATTTATAAGGCTTTCCCTTTTCATCTTCCCCAACACATACCATATCCTACAACGTCTGCAAAAAATTGATTAAGCCTTTTATTTCCAATGTGATGGTCATTTGTTTAACTGGCAAAAGATCTGGCACCTTTTAAACAACCTTTGATGCTCACCTCCTCATCTACTTGCCAAATAACTGACCTGGTTAAAACTTCATTTGGTCCTTTTCACAGCAAAAGAAAATAAAATAATTTAAAATTTGGTTGAGTGTACTCCAGGAGCAAGAGAATACAGGATATTTCCAGATAACTGAGTAGGAATGGCTTCTTAAAACAGTTAATGTTTCATACATGCTTTACCCTCACTTTTAGTCTTATTCTCACATTTTATATTCCTTTTTTATTAAAAAAAAAAGGAAAGCAAATACTTTTTTTTATGTGCAATGGCACATAAAGGTATCAGTAGTCACCCAAGTGGTATTTATAAAAGTAGCTATTTAATAATTGTTGTTTTCCAGTGTATTTACTGTAAAGAAATGTATTTCATCTATAAAGAGCAATTAACTTGTGCAATCACTGTGTACAGTAAGACATTGATTCTCCTCAGTTCTGCCTTGCTGTTCGACTCCAGATGCATGTGTTAACTAACCCAGCACTCACACATTAGAGAGGAACAAAATGTGTTCATTTCAGAGTCTGAACCACTAAGTTTCCAAATGATTAGAGAAAGGATGCCCACTGTAAGGAATTGACACTCTTAGCTGTACATTTTATTTGATTGATTTTCATAAGTCTCTTTGTAGTGTTCAGATTCCCCTTTTCCAATAGAAATTGAGACAATTTAAGCTCAGATATGGCTTGATGTGGTTGCTATTCACAAACATATCAATTCACAAAATCTTATTTATTGTGGCTAAAAAAACCTGGCAAAATAGATCTGTAATGAAAAAGAGTGTTGAATATTATAGCTGTGAAATCCTGCAATAAAAAGTTAAAGACCACAAAATATAAGGGTCAATGTGTGTCATTAATTTCATTAATTATAGGTTCATCTGCTGTCTTGTATTGGTTAATTTTAGTAGGCAGGTCTAGCAGCTACTGACCAGAAATGAGCAGAATGAGTAGGAAATATAAATCTTATTTACTATATAATCTTATTAAGTTTATACATGTATGTGTGAGCTACAAACTCTCCCTCCATTTTATACAGGTATATACATATATATGTACATATAGAAGTGCCACAGTTTTCTCACTTGGAAATCTCCAAATCTGTCATTTTGGGCAAGTTTAATGCCAAAAATCTTGTTCACTATTTTTTGGAAACTTTACCCAAAACCTGCCTCCTGCATGTGTCACAAAAGAGTCTTGTGGAGCACTCACAACTCAGCCATCAGATCTACCAGAGATCCTAATGGTGAGAGAACACAAAGGCCATTCCCAATCATTCAAACCATTTCAAATCAGCCAAAACATTCTCAGAATTGAATTATTTCTTTCTTTCTGGGACAGCTTCAGGCACATCTTTTGAAGAAGAAGCAGGAGGAATAGGAAGAGCGGATGAGAGAAAACTCACCAGCCTTTATGGGGTATTATGCTGTAACAGGGCATGTAGGTTTCTAAACCCTACACATTTCTTAGGGCTGTAAGCATACAAGAGAGGGGATTGCTGAAATCTGAAACAACAAAAGAGTTAGGTCAGTTATGAGTTCAAGCTGCTGCAAGTTACACAAATAATTTAATCATTTCTTAGTGGTCTGGCAAAGAAAGACCAAAGCATGCTGCTACTGCCACCTCTCTTATTGCCAAGTTACCCCATCTCACTCAGAGGTCACAGCTTTTACTCCTTATGATTAAATTGCCTGGCATGTGTGAGTTAAAGTCTTTAAGTCATTAGTTTCTAAGCATATGCATTTCCTTGGTTCCTCCTCATTTGCTGCCCATCATCGTGCAATTGATTGTCTAAAAGCCTAATCAGCTGGTTTTCAACAATTTGCAACGGCCAATCAATCATGTCTGTGAAAAGTTAGCAATTCTGTCTGGATCTAGGTAGGGTTTGGATTTTAATAGCTTTGACACAGCAGAGGAGATGCCATTTTGGGCTAAAAAAGATACAGCACAGCCACTGCTCCTCACTTGTTGCAGTCTTTAATTATGCCATGTACTTTCATGTTAAACAATGAAAAGTGTGGGTCACCTTCCTGCTGCTCTATGAGATGTGACATTTTTGACTCACAGTAAGATTGGACAAGGTCTTAGTGTGATACTGCAGTTATTTGATGTATAAATGAACCTAAGAATATATATATTACATAGATATAAATATATCCACGTGGAGCTGGATGGGGCAGCCCCCAAACTCTCTTGCAGAGGATTCCCTGCAGGCCCTGCTGCCAACACCTTGCCATGGACACCAAATAAAAAAGATAACTAAATTCTGCTAATTATTGCTGATAACTGCCAGTGGATGAGAGGTTGATGGGAGTTGCAGATTCCTTCTTTAAGCATTTCACCTTTATCCATACCTACAAACCTGTTCCAAATAATCTTTGCAATGCCAAGAAAGAAATCCTATGGCTTGTGTACAGAAATCAGATATATTCTGATATATCAGAAATATTCAAGATCAAAAAATACATATATTTCTCCTGAGCTGAGTTTGTGGTGAAACACAGGCTTTTCTTCTGAAGCCTGAGGGATAAGGGCTGTTGTTTCTTGTGTTGTAGGTTTGTACATTCTTGTTAACACAGCCGTGGCTGCAAATATTTTTCTCTCATCTCCTGGAGAAAAGATGGGAGAAAATACAGCTCTGTTTTCCAAAAGATAAATCTGTAGCCTGTGTGCTCTGGAGAGGAGATCTTGCTCTGCTTGTTCATTAATCTACCAGGCATCACCACAACTGTGGGGAGTCCCAAGCAGGGTTTATTGGCTGTGCTCTGTTTGTCAACGTGGTGAGAATTGTACACGGAAATTTCCAGGTGCTGTATTCAGGAAGAACAAGTCCTAAAAACTGTTTGTCTGTGCAGGGAGCAGAACCTAAATCATATTCTCCCTTAAAAAGCATGACTTGCCTCACTGCAGCCTTCTAGTAGGATTTTTGGAGGCTCTATTCATGGTTGTGTGGAAGATGAATGTTTTCTTTGGTGCACAGGAGGTGACTGGTTTCACAACGTTTATTAAATGATGGTTAGAGGATGAGGCATAAAAACTTGACTAAGAACAATAACCTAAGTTTCTAATATGGAACAAAACTAGTGTCATTTGATCTGCCTTAGGGACTGAAGCATTTGAATGGTTTATCCACAAGGAAACAAACAGGAATATATTCTGAGATTATTTAAACTTCTTGGACTCAGGCTATTGTTTGTCATGTATTGTCTGCACTCCTTAGGGATGGATATTGCAGGAGAAAAAACCCCATACAGCAGGTGGTCAGGAGGTTCCTTGGTGAGAACAACTACACAATGAAGTTTAATACTTCAACTTGTAGGACTTTAAAGCAGGTTTATTATTTTCTAGAGCTTAAACTGTTCAGGATAAAGTATCCTCCTTCAGACATCTGCTTCACAGTACATGTGATTTTTTTAAGTTTCAATTAATACAGCTGAACCTTCTCCAATAACAGGATTCAGAGGAGTGAAAGATTTTTTTTTAAAGGTGTTTACAGTCTAATCATATAGAAATACCAAAAAAAGAGTAAAGCTAAGGCAGAAAGCAATGAGAAAGGTAACCAAATATTACAAAGGCATGCAGAGTGATTAAAAAAAAAGTATAATTAGAATAAGAACAGATGTACCCTGAAAAAGGTATTTGAAGGGGAGGGAATGGAAGGAGAAAAATATATTATCATGACCAGGGAAAAGTATAAACACAGAGAGTGTTAGGAAATGATGCACTGGGAGAAACTCCAGAATTCTTTCTCCTGGCCTTCTTTCTTTGTCAGTCAATGTCAGAAAATGCTACCATCAAGTTATAATATTATTCTCTTTCTAGTCATTGGCCATGTGACAGAAAACCACCTCCTACAGCTGTCACTGAGGCAGCTGAAGTGACAGATGTTTGCTTCTATAGATCTGAGGTCTCCAGTCTGTCCAACGGCCCAAACTGGAACCTTTCTGATGCCTTGTGATTCAATAACACACACCAAAACCCCTTCAGATGTTTAATTATGAAAAAACTATTCCACAAGATATTCCCTAAGGCTGTAAATCCAAGCACCTGAAGTTCAGTGAATGTCAGAACTGGCGGCTGCCTTCGTAACCTGCTGGCAGTGCTCACACTATGGGAGTCTCCCAACAAAAATTCCGTGGCATTTTTCTCACAGGACATTTGCTTCTGTTAGCTCAAAAGCTGTGAGGAATTCATGGCATGGATTGTGACAGTGAGCTTAAATGTTAAAAGACATTGAGGGGCTGGAGCAGATCCAGAGAAGGGAACAGAGCTGGGGAAGGGTCTGGAGAACCAGGAGAGGCTGAGGGAGCTGGAGAAAAGGAGGCTCAGAGGGAAATTTACCATTTTCTACAAGTCCCTGAAAGGAGGGTGGAGCCAGGGGGGAGCAGTCTCTTCTCCCAGTAACAAGCAATAAGACAAGAGGCAATGGCCTCAGGTTGTACCAGGGGAGGTTTAGTTTGGATTTTAGGAAAAGCTTGTTCTCAGAAAGGGCTGTCAGGCTCTGGAAGGGCAGTGGTGGAGTTACCATCCCTGGAGGGACTTAAAAGACAGGTAGACATGGCCCTTGGGAACAGGGTTTAGTGGTGCCCTAGTTTTAGTGCTGGGTTAAGGGTTGGACTTAAAAAGGGATCATAAAAGTCTGTTCCAACTTAAACATTTTATGATTCTAATGCTTTTTCTTAAACTCATCACTGACTGTGTGGACTTACTGCCTGAACAACAATAAAAACACCATTCATGTCTCCTAAGTTTTACTCACCTTTAAAACCTTCATTCTTATTAAGATTGTTTCACTTAAGATTGTTTCCAATTATTTTCACTTGCTGTTGTTTCAAATTATTTGCCCTCTTTGTTTTCTTCTTTTTTGCCCTGCTGTCTCTTAAGTCTCTCACAGATTGTTCCGTGTGGATAAGGAGAAGTAATTGCAAATGATTGAGTTTTTGTGGCCTAATGAGTAAGTCTAAGACACCCAAGTGAAGCCTCTTCTAGTTTACTGAATACATTAAAAAGAAAAACTGCCCCAGAAAATGTATTATAGTGTCTTGTAAAGACAGTGTAAACAAATATATAGCTCGTGGTTGAGATTAATTTGATTTATGCAGGTATGTTGCTCAGTTGGTGGTGAATCCTATCTCATTTTGAAAGGTGAGTTCTGATGCTGTAGAACATCTGTCCCTCATTCCTCACATTTCAATCTATGATGATGACAAACAGAGTCACAAGTTGTTCCCCTCTTTCCTAAATTATGCAAAATTTCATAGCTGGTGTTCAAACAAATGATCTATTAAATTGTATGTTCTGAGAAGTACTTTTTTTAAAAAGTCCATTAATTACTATTGCAAGGTTATATTTTTTAAAAATTAAAACATCAGAAACTTTCTGCAAATGTCATTTTTTTAAAACAGATTTATGCATTTCCTTTCTCACCTGGACTTTTTATCCCTCGTGTTGTTGCAAGCTGTGATCTCTCCACCTCCCCTGCTGCTGCTCCTGGAGCTGCCCTGGTTCTCTGTGCTGCTGAAAAGGAAAACCAAAGCAAATGCAGAGCCCAAGTGCCTGTTCAGGGAGGTCAAACAGCAGACCCCACAGGAGTCTGACCCTCTCTGACTCCAAGTAATTTTCCCTCCCATTTTGGACAGTGAATCTCAGCTTGACTTTCACAGCTGGCCTCTCTCTGGGTGACAAACTGATATTTATTACCTTGTTAAAGGAGAGATACACGAGAAACAAGGGGGAATTACGACCAGTGAAGAAAAATAGATTTATATATCCTATGAACTGAAAGTGTTTAATGTGGTCAAAAGGACAGATGTGATAACTGGCATCTTGCAATAAGAAAAAGCCAACCAAAATGAAAGTGCAAGTCTTGCTAGCAGGGATTGTTCTGGCTAACAAGAGGTTATTCCCTACAAATAAACAGTGGCACAGGTAATGTCTATAAAAACACACAAAATAATTACTGAGATTTTCATTACTCTTTTAATGTGATCTCAGTATTCTGGGTGCCTTCCTCTCTCTCTTTTCTTCTCTTTCCTTTCCTACTCCTAATTTTCTCTTCTTGAAATCCGGGTAATTTAGGGTTGGATGGGTTAGAGTTTGCTAAATCAGTGCTTTATGAAATGCTTTATTTTGATTGAATTCTTGCCTTAAGTTTTGCCAAATTCCTGATCTTCTAAAGTTTACCAGTAAAGTTTGGTTTTTAACCTCTTGGGAAATTTTGTTGAGTTCTCCTTTGCACCACCTCAGGGAAATGTGGTATCTTACATTAAATAAACTTTTAAATAAACTTTCTGGCACCAGGGCTTTACACCTCTGTTCCAAGCAAGGTTGTGGAAGAGATCATCCTGAGTGCCAATACACATGAAGGACAACCAAGAGACCAAGTTCAGCCAACTTGGATTTATGAGAAGCAGAAGGGTCCTGTTTGAACAACCTAACCTCCCTCTATGAAAAAGTGGCCCACATAACAGATGAGCTTGTGGATGTAACTTGGTTGATGGTGGTGGCACCTTAAGTTTTAGCTTTTATATTTTTTGGATTCTGTGCTGCTTTAGTGTGTGGCTCTGAGCTTCATGTTAAGTGTGGTAGGGTCTCTTCACAGAGCAGGGTCCTTCTCTAGCTGGGGAAAAATGATCAAATTTCAGGCCCAAGAGCAAAACCAACATGGGCCGAAGAGAGAAAAACAAGAGGGATGGGAGTTCATGGGCTAAAGCTGTAATTGGACAATGAACTGCAATATGCAAATGGAGCAGAACTGATAAAAGTGAGAGACCCTGTGACCACTCATCCATTTTGTGACCATTTTGGTTCCTCTTGGGTGTGGCTCTGGCTGAGCTCTTGTGCTGCCCTAGATGGATCCATTGAGGCCTTTGGATAAATCCCTACTTTATTCTCTAACTCTGTCTAACCTCTGTTCTAGGTCAGCCTCCCTAGGCATCAGTTGCACTGGTGATCCTGAAGGTCTTTTTCAGCCTTCACGATTCTGTGATTCTTTGTGCACCTATGAAAAACCTGGTTTTTTCACTCATACTGCACTATGAGAACTTTCTTTAAACCAAAGAATTCCCAACAAGAAAACAGCTGAAGCAGGACCCAGGAAATTTTTGTTTTCCTTTGTGATACCATTGAATTTAGAGCAGTTCAACCCTCTCATATCTTAAAATATCAAATATCTTGAGATCTCTCTTTCTTGGCACTAGAAGAAACCTATATTATAGTAGATTTTACAGTTTATCTACCTAAAGTCAGAGGAATTCAAGAGGTTACCCAAGGCACACTGGTTATTTAAATTCATGTATATTTTAGAGCAAATCAGCACTTTTACTTCATCACCTGTGAAACACTGAAGCTTTTTCAGGGTCTGTGACAGGTTAAGGAGAAAATCAAGGCTCATGTCTGTAAAGTCATACAAGGAGCTACAACTTCCTTGGGAAATGTTTAAGAGGTCAAAATCTGAAAAAGTGTAATGCCATCTATATTGCCAGGACACTGAATCCTAGTGTCATTAATCTGACAAATGAGTCAGCCTTCTACTACTATTTATTTTTCAATTTTTGTGCTTATAAAATATCTCAGAAAGACTTGACAAGAATCCAAAATACTTGACAGCAGGAAGCATACATAAATATTCTCATTGGTTTTCTTTAAAGGGTTGTTTTGGGTTTTTTTCACATTTTATGATTGGGAACTCCCTAGTATTAAGCCCTGTCTAATATAGCCTGTGATCATTAAGAGTTCTTTGCTCTTAATTAATTTTCTAGAAGGTGCCATTGTTGATTTGCTCTTCATGACACAGGTATAAAATTATTTGGCTGGTGGGCAGTAAGACACCATGGAGGTGTTTCACAAATCTTTTCTATCTGATTCAGAAAATTCTGTTTATAGGGCTTGCCTTGAAACAAACAACAAAATACTTAAAATTCAAAACTCATGGGTGGGTTTGGGAATTCATTTTGTTATCTTCTTTTATTCATGTTGTTAAAGCAATCCAGGAATTGAGAAACACATTAGCCTAACCCTGGGGAAATGCATGGATATGCTAAAGGCTGGAGGAAAGCTGAAGGCTGGATAGATAATAAATTCACTAAAGAGTTTGTTTTTATCAACTCTATCTCAAAAGTTATTTCAAACCATGAGAAAATAACCCTTCCAATGAGCCCAGCTCACAGACCAAACTGGCCAAGTGACCTGTTTATGTGCAAACCTGTCATCAGGTTTCTGCTACGTGCTTTGAAACTGAGCAAAAGGGCCCTCAAAACAATGGTTTAATACTATTTTATCTGTGCTGGCTGTCACACAGGTGGTAACAAAGGAAAAGCCAGGCACTGATAGTCTGGAGCATTTTTTCAAGACTGTTGTGCTTGTGAAACCAAGAGCTCCATCATTAATTTTTAACACTGTACAGAAGTGGGAGTCGTAGTAGTCATTCAAAGGGCCTGATAGTACATGTGAGATTCAGTGCTGAAAATTGGTCATGACCCTTCTTTTCATATGTTGGATATCACTGAAGACAGAATTAGATGAGGGGGAAAAAACATAAATGAGATCCATCAAGAAGCTTAGAAACCTACTTTCTGTTTGATTATGTAAGGTACGAAAATTGAATTTCTTTGGCATTTAACGTAGTTTCCTATTTTTACTATATTGGTTATTTGTCTCTAATGGTACTCTCCAGTTATATTTTTCTGTGTAAACATCAATTTTTACTATAGAAGATATACCAGAAGTTTAGATTTTGCTGGCAGGGATCTTTTATACTCTTTTCAGCTGAAAGCACAGCAGCACCATAGAAAACAATTAAAGCCCTGTTGTGGCCTGTTATGAAGTGACCTGTATTTAGGATCATTTATTCTGAACCAGAAGATAAATCTTTGATTTAAGGTCAGATTGAGACTTCCCAAAATTGTGGTGAAACAGCACCCACAGTAAAATTTTAAAGCATTCTTTCTAACTTCTTAGAAGTTTAGAATGTTTAGTCTAAATATCCATACACAAAGGGAAAAAATACCAAGAGGGGATTATGTCCTAAAAAGGTGCTTCTTCAACATGATCAGAAAGTGTTGGCTTCTGAAATTAGGTTTACATAGTTTGATGGAGTCATATTTGAGGCAAATTAATTGACTAAGTTTTATAATATGTGCTCTACCCAACTAGACATTTGGGGTTTTATTACTGCCTTTAATTTAATAAACCATCACCTGAAATCAATAAATATTTATAAAGATGGTGTTCAGGAAACATGGAATAGCATTGGCCTGACATGAATTGAAATAGCCTTTTTTTAATAAAACCACAGGATTTTATTTAAAACCTATGTAAAATCTGTTAATGGAACAAATACCTTTCTAGTTTGCAGTTCATTCAGATTTATGTGTCTCTTTTCTGGCTTGTTTCACAAAATAATCTTTTCTACTTTGTGACTTACATTCCAATCCCTGTATTACTAAGCACTATTTATTTTAAAGCTCCAAGCATTCAACAGCAAAGTAATTTGATTTGGTGAGGATATGTTTTCCTCTAATTTCATCATCACTTTCTGCTTGTGATAAAAATCAGCTCAGCACTTCCAGGAATAAAAGTTCTGCAGATATCTGGTGAAATTGTGTCTCAGAAAAATCAAGGGGAAAATCACTTCAAAATTAAATTAGAAGAGAATTTAATGAATTCTTCCCTGTGAGGGTGGGCAGGCCCTGGCACAGGGTGCTCAGAGGAGCTGTGGCTGATCCTGAATCCCTGGAAATGTCCAAGGCCAGGTTGGACAGGGCTTGGAGCAACCTGGGATAGTGGAAGGGTTCCCTGCAGATGGCAGGAGGTGGAATGAGATGAGCTTTACGGTCCCTTCCAACCCAAACCATTCTATGCTCCAGTTCTCACCCACTGAATCCTGATTTCCCTTTTCCTGGTGGATTGAGGAGCAGTGGAGGAACAGACATGGTCCAGCTCCCTTTCCATCTCTTGAGTGTTGAGTTTTGCCCATCAGGGATGGCAGGCTGTGTTGGAACAGATCTACTGATGGTTCTTCTGCCAGATCCTTCCCATAAGGATGGGGGAGGTCCTAATCTAAGGAAGCCTTGTGCTATGGAATTCTTTATTCCTGTATGTCAGAGGAAAAAGGAGCAACCCTCCAAGGCTGTAGTTTCTTTTTGCACCAAGGAGTTTTTCTACAGTATTTTCCCTAACCTCAGATGGTCCTGCCACCACGGCAGACTTTCCCAATACAAAAGACTGTGCCTTTATACCTCCTTTCTAGAGACCCCTGTAGTGTCTTTGGATTTTTTTTTCTTTTTTAAAACCCTTCTTTGAACCCTTAAACTCTTCACATATCACCTCAGTCCCTCTGTCCTACTTGAAGTATTTCTGGATCTCAAGACCCTTTTTATTTCTCAGTCAGGAAGAAAAAATTCAGTATTCCTGGCTTGTTTCAGCTGCAGTAAAAGCCCAGTTAAGATTTAGTGACCAGCTATTGCCACTGGTTTGACAGTAACTTAGCACAGCCATTACCTGCAGTATTTGGCATGTTCTCCCACAGATGTATCCAAGACTGCAATAGGCCCTTATTAACAGCCTCAGAAGGCTGACCAGAATTCATTAATGTGCATTCAGAACACTCAGTTCATCATGGTGGGGCAGAAATGCAAATTTTCTCCCCTGTTCTGTGGCATGTGCTTGGGTGAATATATCTCAAGATTCTTCCAGAACAGCAGCCATTCTCATTTTTGTGTAAAACTTGTCCCAGCTTTGCATCTGCAGTGACTTGGAGATGTAGGACCTTTAGCCCTGTAAAAAAATACACTTTGCTGAGGAGGACAGAGTAGAAGAGGTTGAGAGAATTTGGTTTCTTTTGCCTCAGCAATTAAAGAGATCATATTGCTGTCCTGAGCTGCCTGGAAGGAGAATATGGAGCCAGACTCTTGGATGAGCACAGGGAAAATACAAGGGACAGCAGATACCAATTGAAATGTAGGAAATTTCAATTTAATATGAGGAAAAGATTTTTCTTCATGACAGGCTATAAAAATATTTATCCTTTGAGATGTTTCAAAGCTTGATTGGCCAAGTGCTTGTGCAGCATTTGGAGCTTGCTTGCAAGAGAGTTGATTCCATGATAAATTTTATGTGAATCCTATGTCATTGCTTCCTCTGCATGGCCTTTCTGTGTTGGAAAGTAATGATTTAATTTTGAAAAATGAAAAAAAACACCTCTGTGGCTGCTGCTGGGGAGAGTGCTGATTTTACCTCACTTTTAGTGGGCCAGCACATAATGGGGTATATTTACTTCATGCAGCATATTACTTAAAAATATAAATGTAAAATATAATCTGTTTGTGTTTCCCATTAACATGTGATTTAGTGAAAATGAATTAATCTATTAATGGCAAAGCAGCTTTATAGAATTTTGATTTCCCTCCAAGTCCTTTGAAGGACTCCTAATTTTAACTTATTGCTCCAGCTTTCTAAAAAACCAACCACTAAAAGAATTTTTGACCTTTTCATTCTCTTGGTTAGTGTTATGCCAAAATGTTTTGCAGAATATTTTAATCAAATACAGAAACTTGTGTCAAGATTAATAGTTTACAATTTCCAATGCTCCAAGTACCATTATGTTAAAAAACATTGAAATGTTAATTACAAGAATAAATTAGGTGACTTTAAATATATATTTCACTAAATTAATGTAGGGGTTTTTTTCAGAATTAAAAAGCAAGGAAAAAGAAGAGTGGACAATAAATAACAATACACAAAAATCAAAGGCAACTTAAAAAAAATAATAGATTTTAGGCACAGAAGAGATAAATATCATCTGTTGCCTTGCAGCTTAGGAGACTTCAAATTTCACCTACTGACTCTTGAATAAAACCTAAAACTAGTTCAAATAAGACATAAATAGGTTAAAATGAAACAATAATTTCTTTTCAATGTCTGTTGAAGCATTATTTCAAAGCCTCACATGACAAAAAAAAATCAGCCATATCCCCAGGCAGATTCTTTCAGTGGTTAATTATTTTCATATTAAATTGTAGAGAGTTGTTTTATGCTTGGATGTTTGTAGCTCTCCAGTAAAACAATGCAGGCACTTGTCCCACCATGGAAAATGAAGGAATTCTGTCTCACTACCTTGTGCTGCAGAGCCCCATCATTCAGGCTCTCACGTGGGAAGGGGGGATCAAGGTTTAATATTCTCATCATGCTGAGAGGGCTTTGTTCATATAGTGAAGCATATTTTATTTTAGGGCACTCGCAGCCTTCCCAGTCAATGCCATTTATTTAGCCAGTGTGAGAGAACAAGGGAAAATAACTCCATAAATTAGGGATTAGGAACTAATCTGGAGTGCCAGGACTTGAGACCTAATTCCACTGCATACGAAAGCACCATGAGAGTAAGTGGAACACTGTCAGTGGGATAACTGCAGAGAAAGGCACAGTCACACCTTGCAGGTTAACTGGGGTACACTTGTGAGTAATGAGAGATCTGTGATTGAATCGCCACAGGTAGAGAAGGAAATTGAATTTCCTTGCCCTATCTCTTCTTTGAGTGCCTAAAACAGTGGATTCTTGACTAAAAAATGGGTGATGTTCCTTCCTTACCTGTGTGCAGTTGGTGCTTCCCAGAATTTAAGTCAGGTCCAGGTTGCAAATTTCACTCAGAACTTGTTGTTTCCTTTTTGCAGGTGGTGAAAGAAAGTAAGAGCTGTTTTTCATCTTTCTCTGTTGGACTGTGGAAACTCTCAACAAGAAGCTGAAATTACAGTAAATGCAACTCTTCAGCTGAAATTTAGACCAGGTTTGATAAAGAGTATTAAAAAGTCATGGAAGGGAGATAAAAAGTTGATGATAACATGGCCTGGGAATGACTCTCTGCTATATTTTTGCAGCATTTATATTTTATTATGAGTCAAGTGAAACATAGCAGATTTCAATGTGACTTCATGCTTTTTTTTTTTTATTTCTCTCCTTGATTTAATTTTAGCACAGTCCATTCAATTCCAATTTCATGCAAGTGTGAGGCAAAAGCTTTCTTTGCCCAGTCTTGAAAGTGCAGATGTATTTTGTTGCATTTTGTTGTATTTAAGATGTAATTTTGCTGAATTAATAAAGACCTCAAATCTATATACAAATTGTGGTAATAATTTAGGAGAAGTCCTGTATAAATTAGATACGTAGTTCTTATTTATATGTGACAAAAGGAGAACAACACCTCTGTTTTTCATATATTTTTTCTTTTTTTTAGCATGTATTTTAAATGTAAAATTTATATCTGAGTTGCACAATTTCTATTTACCAATCTTTCTTCTCTCATTAGCATGAACCTACATTAGAAGTTCAATGCATTTTCTTGTATTTTAAAATAAAATATGTTTCCAACAGAATTCATATGTCCTATGGGACATGGGGAATATTTCTTTAATGGACTGGAACAACAATAAGTAGTGAGAATAAATAACACACTCTGCTTTGCCTTGCTGTTGTTTAAGCTATTCCAAACCCAACAGAAGTATTCTGGACTGAGCTTCCAGCAGGGCACTGTGCATGGAATTCATAAACAAGAAGGATTTCAAAGCTGTAGAGAAGCAAAGTAGAATATCTGTGAGCTGTCAAGATATGTCAGATACTGAAGTAACCCAAATTTTAACTTAAAATATATTGATGCACACACAAATACACTTCTCTCTCTCTCCATAGATGCATACATATATATGTTATATATATGTTGAAGTCCAACAGGATGGAATAAGACAGATGATCTCTCTCACCCTGACTACTCTATAGAATATGCTAATGGAATTTTAGCTCTGCTCTAGAATTCTGAAAGGTTTTTGCATTTTTCTTTTTTTAATAACAGTACACTTGGGGGTTTTGGGTACATTTTCAAGAGCTTTACTGCACTTTGAAAGAGGCCAGTTATTTTTTTTCCTCAATAAGGTCTTGCTCTCATCAGTAAAAGGAAAAGACAGACAACAGGATGAAGATTATTGTGAAATGATAAAACTTAAAATGTGGACTTCTCTCCAGTAAAAAAAGACAAAACAAAACACCCCAAACCACCAAACTTTGGTTTCCATGTAATTTAAACCATTTACAGTCTTCTCCCAGTACCAAGTATAATACTAGATGCAATTATATTTTTCCTCTGACCTTTTCACTGATATGTAGTGACATTATCATTTTGACACATCAGGGTAGGATAATTAGAAAATTAAGTGGATTTTTTACAAGTAGGAACAATCTTAAATTAATTTAGCCAACACAGAGAGGTTTTTTCAGAATTGCAGTGACAGAGACTGACAGGGAAGTATCCTGCCTTGAGTGAAGACACAAACATAACATTTTTTTACATGAAAGAAGATAGGCAATTAGTTTCAGGGCTTCTAAATTATTACACAGCCATGAGGAGATGGAAAAAATACATACAGATTTCTTCTGTTGAATTGTTAGATCTATCATATTCTCTTCCTATTTGCAAACCAGTGACCATATTTCTCTATACAGATGGAAGAGTTAATGTGACACATTGAAAAAAAAAAAGCCAAAACAGCAAAATCAGAACTTTCCCCAAAAGTTTGGGCAAAAGTTTCAGTGAATGTGCATCAGCAGATCCATTCTGGTTAAACTTGCAATGTGAAGATTTCACATTATGGAGGACTGAGTTCTGTCACCTTCCACAAGAAGGTTTTATCTACAGAAAAATCATAGAAAAATTGAGTGAAATAGGCCCTCTGCCTCCTATTGTGTCCTTAGCTCTGCTTGAGAGGCTTGGGGCAAATAACTACAGTGAGATAAAAGAACTTCCCAATGGTTCACCTTACCTAGAGCAAGGTGATAGCAGAGCAGTGTTGACTCATTTCTGTGTAATTGGGAAATCATGGAATGGTTTGGGCTGGAAGGGACCTTAAAGCTCATCCTGCCATGGGCAGGGACACCTTCCACCAGCCCAGGGTGCTCCGAGCCCTGTCCAGCCTGGCCTTGGGCATTCCAGGGATCCAGGGGCAGCCACAGCTGCTCTGGGTACCCTGTGCCAGGGCTCCTCACCCTCATGGGGAACAATTCCTGCCCAATATCCCTTCTATCCCCCCTGTCTTTCAATTTGAAGCCTTCAATTTCCCCTTGGCTTATCACTACAGTGAACAGGTATATGCAGACAAAAAAGTGGGAACCCCAGGTGGATTAATTTTCTATCTTTTCCCTTCATAATCCTTTTTTCTTGAAGTAATATGCAGTGATCCAAGTTATTTAGGCCAGTCAATTGACATCTGATTTACATTAAGTAAAGTTTATTATAAGTAATTACTTCAAACATATTTTATTTCAAAATCAATATACTTTCGTTTTTTTCACAGCATACCTACCTTATGCAATTTCTATAAAAAATGCTGAAATTAATATAATTCAAAATAAAAATACTTTATCTGATCAGTAAATCAAATTTAACTGCGACTTAAAATACTCTTGTCTGTTTTCTTGATGATAGTAATACTGCACCAACACTCCAATTTGCTCCTCTACAGAATCTCTCTGTAGATTCCTGCACGGAAAATAATTTCTTTGAAAAGTTGAGCGGCACAAAGCAGCACTAGACTGTCACAGTGAAGAAATCTGCGATGGTCTATTGGGATAAAATCCCAATATTGCCGGATGGAATATTGGGATCGTCTGGCCCTTGCTGCTTGGCAGCTGTGGTGGTTCCACCTCAGGGACACCTTTGGCTGGCTGGATGCTGCAGCTGGGTGCTTGGGACAAGTCCAGGCAAGCAGGAGCTCTGGTTTCCCTCGGATGGAAAGGCTTTAGGTGATGGTGAAGGAAAAGGAGACTGGTCCTGATGGAGGGTTTCGATCCAGAGCTTTATTCCTGGCACCCAGGCCTCTGAATGCAGCACCAGCTCCAACAGAACCAAACCGCGTGGTTGCTGGGTCTTTAATCCCAGGGAGAGGGGGAGGGAAGGGGTAGGTGTGCCACCAACCAGGTGAGGGGGGAAAGTCTGGAAGGGGTAGGTGTGCCACCAACCAGGTGAGGGGGAGAAGTCTCAGGGGACAGATGACACCCGTATGGCTGTTGTGTTGTGTTACTATGCTCCCCCGGTTTAAGCTGGAATGTTCTGTTACCCCCTTTTTCTGTATAATGGTTCTGTCTGGAATTCCCCCTCTTTCCCAGTTATCTGTCCATCACCGGTTACCCCGGAAACTCGCGCCCTTTCTGCCACCCCCAAATACCCCCCTTTTATCCAGAAACTTCGGTGCTATACATGGAATTATTGGGCCGGGGACCGGGGTCCCACCTTTGAGCTCTCTCGGTTGGTTACCGGCTCTGTCACTCTGACAAAACCCACGCTCATCATGAGCCCCGATTCGCTGCCTGTCTGAGCTCTCCCCCTCTCGTCTCTCCTATATAACACATGTATTCCCTCCCCCAGCTGCCCTTCGCTCTGGCGGCTTCCCCTGGGTGTTACTCCACATTCTGGTATAAAACCTGGATGCTCTCCCATTCCCTGTCTGTGGTCCCGTGCTTTTTTGTCCGCCCCTGGCAGAGCTGACCGCTGCTGATGTGCACCGCGCCGAGAAACCGCGCACTGCTCCCGCTCCGTCCGCTGGCAGGTGGGGACGGCGGCTCCGGCGGACCTTGAAAGCCACGGCTGCCACATATGGCCCAATGTCCCCAGGGCTCACAGGCATCTTTTGAACGTCCCCAATCAGACGATGGCCTTGGTGGCCTGCCGAGATTGACGGACAGCTCGCAGCAGGAGGCAAGGGGAGGGGAAGGGAGAGGGCATTGGCACACCTGGGAAAAGAACTGGGATAGCTGAAACAGGCATTACATCACACTGCAATATCAGTCATGGATCACACACAGGGCGTTACATCACACTGCAACATCGGTCATGGATCACACACACAGGGCGTTACATCACACATGCAACATCGGTCATGGATCACACACACAAGGCATTACATCACACTGCAATATCAGTCATGGATCACACACACAGGGCGTTACATCACACTGCAACATCGGTCATGGATCACACACACAAGGCATTACATCACACTGCGACATCGGTCATGGATCACACACACAGGGCGTTACATCACACTGCAATATCAGTCATGGATCACACACACAGGGCGTTACATCACACTGCAACATCGGTCACGGATCACACACACAGGGCGTTACATCACACATGCAACATCGGTCATGGATCACACACACAGGGCGTTACATCACACTGCGACATCGGTCATGGATCACACACACAGGGCGTTACATCACACTGCAATATCAGTCATGGATCACACACACAGGATGTTACATCACACTGCGACATCGGTCATGGATCACACACACAGGGCGTTACATCACACTGCAACATTGGTCATGGATCACACACACAGGGCATTACATCACACTGCAACATCGGTCCTGGATCACACACACAGGGCGTTACATCACACTGCAACATCGGTCATGGATCACACACACAGGGCGTTACATCACACTGCAACATCGGTCATGGATCACACACAGGGCGTTACATCACACTGCAATATCAGTCATGGATCACACACACAGGGCGTTACATCACACTGCAATATCAGTCATGGATCACACACACAGGGTGTTACATCACACTGCAACATCGGTCATGGATCACACACGCAGGCTGTTACATCACACATGCAACATCGGTCATGGATCACACACACAGGGCGTTACATCACACTGCAATATCAGTCATGGATCACACACAGGGCGTTACATCACACATGCAACATCGGTCATGGATCACACACACAGGGCGTTACATCACACACACAACATCGGTCATGGATCACACACACAGGGTGTTACATCACACTGCAATATCAGTCATGGATCACACACAGGGCGTTACATCACACATGCAACATCGGTCACTGTTACAACATCCAAGGTTTAAAAAAATAACATAGGCTTTTTTTGGTTTGGTTTATTTTTTTTTTTCTTAGTTCAAAACTTTTTGCTTGTTTCGTTTTTTAAAATTTTGAAATATGTGTTTGAATATTACTGTAACTGAGTTTCTTGCTACGTTAAATATCTAACAATTATTTTGTAATTTAAAATATGTGATTTTAATGAAAAAAAAATCTTGTCCAAATAAAGGTTATTTTTAATTTCCACATTCATTCCCTGATGTTATTAGCTGTCATTTACCTGTGGGTCAAACACACCTAGGCAATAAAACCCTCAATCTCTACACAGGTTTACTATCTAGGAGCATTCCACTTTTATATGTGGCTCTTTATGAGGAGATGGGTTGATTTATTGAGGCATTTATCTTTAGCTGTGCACAGTTTTCAGGAAATCCTGCTGCCTTTTTGAATTCTCTGTTGAATTTCTCCTTATCATGTCTTTTTGTGTTACATAAAATAGTAAAAGGAAAATGTTATATTGTCTCTCTCACAGTGGCCAAGCACACAGATCAGTGCCACCACATCACTCCATCCTATAAAGTACTGAATGATTTTCAAGTTGAAACAGAAATTACCATTTTTTGGGTTGTGTCTAGTGATATTAAGGGTATATGACTATAAAAATAAATATCACTCTACTGATAGCTACACTATTTATATGTATTAGCTCAGAGACCTATGGAAAGAAAAATAAAGTTGTTAAAACTCTGGGGGAATAATTTGTCCTGTTGGTCCATCATCCTGAAATGTTGAAGAGCTGAGTAATTTGATCCAGTATCCCTTACATCAATGTTGAATGGAAACCTCTTCTGTTCACCTTCTCCTGGGTTTCAGAATGGGCACATGGCTTTCAACACAAGCTGCCTCATAAATAAAGGATCTCAGTTATCACAGTCTCCCAGGCACATCAAACCACCTGCCTCATCTTGTTGAAACATCCTAAACCATGGTATGTTCAAAGAACATTCCCTCCCAGCCAAAACTTCAAAAGGAAAGTAGCCAGAATTGATTGTCCTAGTGCTACTTCATTTTTCCAAGAGGCAGTTTTATAATTCTCATTATTTGGCACAACCCTTGAGGAAGAAAATCCCCAAAGAAGTTAATTACAGCATGATCATACCAAAAACTCCTCCACCTGCCTTTCCTACCTGACAGAAATGCCTGACAGATTTAGGAAATATTGACTAATGCCTTAGAAATCGTTCTCGAAATGAAATTCTTCTTAGAAATTCCCTTGTTTTCATGGACTCTTTGTACTTTCAGGCTGTTAAAAATCTCAGAGCTCTCTTTTACTTCCTGCTGAGGGAGCTGAGGTTGTGCAGCCTGAATAAAAGGAGGCTCAGAGGAGACTTTATTGCTCTTTGCAATTCCCTGAAAGGAGGTTGTAGCCAAGTAGGGCTTTTCTCCCAGGTAACAAGTAACAAGAGGAAACTGCTTTTAACTACTCCAGGAGAGGTTTGGATTGGATATTGGGGAAAAGTCTTCACAGAAATGCTTGTGAAGCACTGGAAAAGGTTGCCCAGGGAAGAATGGAGTCACCATCCCTGGAGTAGATTTAAAAGCCACATGGATGTGGCACTTGGGGACATGGGTCAGTGGTGGGATTGGCAGTGCTGAGGGAATGGTTGGAATTAATATTTTTGGAGCTGTATTTCCCAACCGCAGTGATTCTGTAGTTCTCTGATTGTGAGGAGTCATTCAAACATGATAAATCAGGGATGGAGCAGGCCACTAGTCTGTATGCATTGTACAAACACAAAGATTTTGGTTAAAATTTGATGTACTTTATGTAGGTACCTGCTTTATTTGCAAATCTTTAAACAGCTGGATGCTGAAGCCTGGGAACAATTTTCCAGTTGAGATCTTACTCCACCCATCATCTGCAGGGAGGGAGAAGAAGGCAGGGCTCCTCATTCTGTGTGAACAGCTCTTAAGAAGGCCCCTCTCTTCACCAGCAATGTTCAGCAGCAAATCCCAAACTGGACAGGACAGAGTTAAGGTGGGAAAGTTGCAGAGATCCTAAAGGCAACAGAAAGCTGCAGAAAATGGCTTGACCGAAATGCCTGAGAGATGAGGCAGAAACCGTTCAGCAAATTGGAAATTGTGAGTCATTAATGATGCATATTGTTCAATTTACAAATTAAATTAATTGTGTTAAAAGTTCATGGTTGTGAGTCAAGTAATTTTTCAGAGTAAGCACATATTTCGAACCATTAAGGAATTTCTGTGGATGGAAAGTGAGCTGCTTTTGATGATTATGTCTCTTTCTTAAGAACCCTAAATTAAATTTTTAAAATGTCAGGCAAATTACCCGTGTGAGCATTTCTGAGGCACAAAACCCTTTTAAGGATGTTATTTCTTCATCTGGTAAGACCTACTATGCCTGAACATACAGCACACGCTGCAGCATCTGGCCTTTGAAGCATTAAAAGCTTCTGAAACTTCTCAGAGGCTAAAGTCATTATGAGGTGTATTTTTAAATTAATCCAATAAATTAAGCAAGAGTTTATTAAATTCAAGTTACATTTATGGGGTTTTTTTTTCTGTTCCATAGCTATGAAAGAAAAAAGAAAACACTGCTTTATGTTCCCTGTTCATTATTGGTTGCATTGCAGTTTAGATGGCAAGTATGTAGCTTGTTTTTTTTATCAGATTTATTTTTCTAGACATTAATTTGAGAGATTATTATTATTATTATTATTGTTATTATTATTATCTTATGGTTTTTTTCAAAGAATAATACAGAAGGAATATATTCTTTGAACATTTTATTATTTTACTGATGTATTTACATTTTCTGCATGCAGAAAATAAAATACACAATAAAAGGTCATACCTGAGAGGAATGTCTATTGATTGGTGATCTGTTTTTGTGTTACATTTCACTCTGTGATCCTGGCTCCATTTAGGTGATGTGGTGGTCTCAGTTTAGAAGACAGATTTTCATCTGGAAGCTGAAGAAAGCTTTTTCTCCAAGTTCATAATCATGTTTCTGCCTCTGCCAGAGGAATTTGGGAAATTTCTAGAAGCACTCAGACCAAAATTGAGCTTCAAGCTGGGGAATTTTGCAGTTACATGATTGAGTGTCAGACACTGGGGAGATGCAGGAAAGTTTCTTTACCAAGATACAGCACATAGGTCACCCCAGCTGGTGTTTCTCTGTACCTCCAGGCCACAGTCTCTGTGGAAATACTCTGGTAGAGAATTTGAAATATGGTTCTATTCTAACTTTATGACTACCAGGCTGATGATTCCTCCTCTTCCCAGGCCCTATAAGCAGGAGACAAAGCGTAGATTTTTATAAGTAACAGGAGTAACATCAAGTTTCCGTGATAAAAAATAAGAAATACTTCAAACATCCCAGTGTGAAGAGTCCTAAGGCAGAGGAGTCCTTGCCAGAGGCAAGAGGTGGAATAAGAAGGACATTTTTGATGAATTTTAAACACAGCCAGGATGAATTGCCTTTGAAACCCATTAAAACCTTTACAAATATGGACAATTCTATGAAGTTGGTCAAGTTTCTTCAGCCTCCAGCAAACCCTCTGGAAATGATACCCAACTTCCATGGGTTTATGGGCACTGATTGTAAGCAAAACTGTCCAGAAAGAAGTATTTAATGCCTCTCAGTGGCTTTTCTTTTCCTTAAATACAGGATCCCTGCCAGCCCTGTGACTGTGAGCAGCCCTGGCCCATGAGCCATGAGATGACAGCATCCCATCCCTCTCCCCAAATCTGGCGCTTCTCTCCCTCTGCTGAGGCACTGTTATTCCAAAGCAGAGATTTCTGTTTTGCAGGGGTGACTCACAGCCTAGTGGAAGGCTATAAATATTCATTCCAAAAATGCCAGAATCTGTCTGTCTCACCAGCCTGCTTCAAATTGAAGCCTGCTGCTTGTGTTGAAGGAGAGAGTCTGGGATGGTGGGTAATGAAAGCTAAACAGGAGCAGATCTGAGCAGCCACTGCTGCTGTGACATCCTGACACAGAAACTAAGATGCTTCACCTTAAACACATCTTAGGAATCTTTCATGTAAAAAACCACAGTAGCATGTGCTAAAGTATGGTGGTATGAGCTGTCAGTGCATGAATTGAGGGCTAGGGAGCTATTTTTGATTAGGTATGACAAGCAAAAAGGACAGACACTGAGTTAATAATCAGTTCCAAGATTAAACACACCTCTCTTTCTTAGCTTCACAGTGGATGGCAAGTTCATGTTTTATAAATTCCTGCTGTCTAGATCTCAGGAGGTGTGGATTTTTTTTTATTTTTTATTTTCACCCATGTCTGTTTTGAGTAACTTAAGGGGAAAAAAACCTATTCTACTTCAAAAAACTATTCATTCAAAAAGCAATAGCTATAGGTAGACTTTATACATGACTACTCAAAAAATGGGAATAATGACTACATTGTTTAACTAGGTGTATGTATTCTGTGAATACTATGAAAGTGTTTGTCTTTAGACATGCTCTCAATACCTTGTTTTCCCTGGATCAGCATGAAATTTTCAGAAATCAGGATTTGGGATTATTAAAAACTGAACATACCTCGGCAAAGAAAAGGGTCACAATGGTTCAGTGAACAGCAATTTAAATGAAAGTGCTTAGTAGCATCAGGTGCCACTCCAGAAAGACAGAGGAATCCTCTCAGCTCCACTTGGAAACCTCAGACTCCCTACAAAGTCTTCAGTGGGCAACAGAATTTGGCACAAGGATTACTCTTTAATCTTTAGGAATTTCAACCAAATGCTAAGAAAAGTCCTCTAAACCACCAGTGTCACATTTGCCAACTCCTCTTAGAGGGGCACAGTGTCACTCAATTGGAATGAAACCTCTTTTTTAGGCACCAGAGTTGTGTGACAGCTTTATGAAATTTAGTAGCAGGATTCAAACTTGCTGTTTGAAATGCCTGAATCCAGGAATGCCTGTGTGGGAGCAGTGTGTGGGCTGAGTGATTACTACATGCAGTGTCTCCTGGAAGTACTCTCAGAGGGGGTTAGAGAGCTCTTCAGATCACCCTGAAGTAGATTCTGATATTCATTCAGTCTGAAGAGTTCCTCTTGGCAGTGGGTAAGTCAGCCAGGAGCTCGGTAACACTGTGGAAATATCAGCTTCAAGCACCATGTGGTACTTCCTAGACTTCCTCAGGTGTTTTCTCAGGCTGTTTGATGGGATATGAGAAGTTGTTAATGAACAAAACTTCATGGCCTTCTGTAATAAGGCTCTGTTAGAGTCCTGGAGAAGAAGCAAAATGGAATTTTTATTCTTCATTATATTTCCATCCGTATGGGTGGATTTATGTCAACAATGGTTCTCAAAACTCAGAGGACCAGAACTTAACTCCAGTGGCTTCAGCTAAAAATCTACCTTAAGCCAGGTAAACCTTGGTATGACAAAATGTGAGGAAAAAAGGTCCTTTCCCATCCAGACCATTCTGTGGCTCTGCTGCCCAGTCCCCCACTGTCCCTGCAAATTCCAGTGATAAAAGTTAACCAGAACACTCCTACTGCAATACTGCAAAAACCAGACACCATCCAAAATAATGTCCCTTGTCATTTGATCAGTGTTTTGCTGGAGGTAACAGGTTTCATGGAATTTCTCTTTGAAATGCTGTTCAAAGCATCACAGAACTGTGTGAGATGTCATCCATGGGATTTTATCTTTGCATGGGATAAGGTACATTTCAGGCTGCTGCACCATCTCCCTGTGTGGGTTTATTTTATAGTATTTTATCACACCATTCAGTCTGTCTGTTTTGAGGTCACTTATGTAGACATTTCATCCAACACAAAACTTGGCCTTTTAGCAGCAGGTAAAACTTTTCAGGGGAAATGTTTCAGAGGGGAAGCTTGAACACGTGTGAAATTACAGGAATTCAACAGAGCACAAATGAGGGAGGAACCTGGGGACACCACTAAATCCTCTGCTGCTGACAGCATTTATTTCACATGTTTGTCTGTGGGAAAGATGAAGAAAAAAAATTGTTTCTTGGTTGTTTTTCCAGCATAAGAATCATAGAATCATTAAGCTTGGAAAAGACCTCCAAGATCATCAAATAGATGACCTATATCCTGGTAGGATCTCATTAGGGACCATTTTGGTAACTGGCAGCCAAAGCAACTTCTAGTCATCTCTCAAGATTCATTAAAAAAAAAAAAAAAAAAAGTAATTTTCTTTGGTCCCACTGATCAGGGATTTGCTCTGCCACCATAAAAAAAAAAGTCCAGACAGCTTTACTTTTCTTCTTCAGGTCCCAGCTGCCATTGCCCCAGAAGGCCAATTTAACACTCAGTATGCAAAGCTTTTTCCCTACCCCATTCTGCCCAGTTCCCAGCGGGAAAAAAGCCACAGAAGTGGTGTTTCAGAGTGGATGGAGAAAAATGTTCACATTTTTATTCTTTGATTTTCTTGATAATCTTTTCCCTCCAAAGCCCAACATCTCCAGGCAGCATCTGGCAACAGAGCTGCTGAGAATTCAGCTGAGGGAAGAACAGAGTTTGCCTTCTGGAGATCAGTCCATAGGTGTCTGCTCTCCATCCCTGGATACACCTCAGGCCAGCAACACAAGGAGGTAAGCAAGATTGGAAACCATTTTCAGATCCCTTCAAACCCAAACTATTCCATGAATCTGTGGTAAAGATAAAGATTGAGGGAAAGAGAGTCATTTATATTAAAGATTAGTACTTCTCCTGAAATGTGATCAGTTATGTTCTTATGAATGCTTCAAATAAGGTGTGTTGTACAGGTGTATTTCCTAACATAGAAGTGAACTTCTGTAGAGTTAAAAAAACTCATAAAAATAATTATGAAGTAGTTAATGAAACACTCAGGAATTTTCTTCTGAAATTTTGATGGAATATTACATAAAAATTAGAGAAAGTATTCTAACCAGAGGTTTAATAAATATATGATTAAGATCCCAAGAATGGTTCCCATGAAATTCTCTTGAAAGATATAATTAATTACTTTGTTATATTGCATAGAATATTAATGAAATTTTATTCCTCAGACGTTATAATTTTCATGAAGATTCATAGAAATATTATCAAAAAGTCAAACCAAGCATAAAGAAGTAATCACAGACACACAAAAAATACATGAAAGTCACTTTTTCATATGAAAAACATGTCTTTAAGAGTACACTTCTTAAACTCACACATAAATACTAAACCTGGATTTTCAAAGAGCTTTTGAAAACACTTCTCTTCAAAAGAAATTTCGTTGTCATAGGATAAAAAGAAAAGTTGTCCTATGGATTAACTAGTGATTAACGAATAGGGGAAAGGTAGGAAATAATGAAAACTTTTAAAATGAAGGGAAGTTGCCAGCATATGTAATACAGAAAAGATACAGAGAGAGAGATGAGAAATGTTAGTGATTTTTCAAATTTACCCAAAGAAGTAAAGAGAGACTTGGCTGTAACAACAGCTGAAAGAGTTTGTGGGTACCAGTGACAGGAAAATAAAAAATTGCATTAGATGTTGATAGGAGCATTGGAGAAATATCTCAGAATCACTTGAGGTAGCTCTGAGAAAATATTAATAAGAAGAAGACAAAAAGCAAAACAATACTGGGCTATTGGGAGTGAAATAGAAAACCAGAGGAAATCCCTAAAGCCACTGTGTCGCTTCTGAGAGTGGTCACATCTTGAGTACTACCCCTGTTTACATCAAAAAACATGAACTAAAACTGAAAAAGGTGTAGAAAAGGAAAGAAGTCAATGGCCAAAAGCATCAGTGTCTGTGTGAGAGATCAGAATGAGTTACAGAATTCCAAAGGGAGCAATTGAAATTCTACAGGGAGGGATTTTACAAATACAGCAAGCCCATCTTGGTCCATTAACTGATTTACATCCATCAGGAAGGGGTTGAACTTAGATGGAAATAAGGACAAACTCCTTTTCAAATTGATACCTGGGAATTTCCCTGCTCCTCTGCATCAGTGACCCTCATCAGTGAATTTCTTGATTATGCTCATTTTTATGGTTGCAGAACACCTATTCTCAGTGGAAATTTCTGCATCAGTTCCATGGTCAAATTTGTTGCTGTTTTATTTTTACCTGGAGAACAAAATCCAAATAGATTTTAAGCATTTAATACAAGTTATAGATCCAACATCTGGCCTTTATGGAGGGAGTTTGCAGAGCTATAACTTCTGCCCTCCACACAATGTTATTAAAAAAAAAGGAAACCAACCAAAAAAACAACAGGATCACCTTGCAACAAAATCTGCCACCACTGTTTAGGCTTCTCTGAGCCTGGAGAAAGCAGAAGGAAGGGTAATTGCCCAGCTGATGCAAAACGAGGCTCAAGGCTACAATTATTTAAACAGTGATGCCTGCTGGCCATGCCTTCAGCTACTGAGCAGAGCTGCTTCCCTCCCCTGCAGCAAGTAAACCTGCAAGGACTGATATATTGTGTACAAAAATGGGTCTTTTCATTCCAAATCCAGTGGCAGCTACGCCTCTGATGAAAGATTGGGTCTGCTTGGAAATCCTGCAAAGGCAGTAGAACATCTACTCATCATGAGAAAAAAATCTGAGAGTGACGTTTCAGTTTTTCAAATAATTCCAGATGAAGAGCTTTGGTAGGCTTTTCTGTGTGGTGAGATTTAACCATCCTTTAATGATCCTTGAGGAACTTCCTCGGATTCAGTCCAGTATGTTTGTGTCTCTCTTGTACTGGGAAGCCCAGCATGGCCACGGAAATCCAGGTGCACCTCCCCATCCCTCCAAGAATCCCTTCCCATCACCTGCTGGGAATGCTCTGTCTGAAGAGAATGCATCAATTTTTAAAAGGGTTTTGTATTATTCTTAGGAATGTAGAATTTATAACCAGTTCTGGTTTGTTATCTAGCTGCACATCAACAACAAAAAGCACTGTTTTCTTCCAAAGAAAGCTTCTTGTCAAATGTCTATGCTGCCAAGAAACAGCACCTAGATCTGAAAATCTATTCTAAAATGTTTTCTTAATTTGTTACTCTTCTTCCCCCATTCTCTTCCCAGTAAGCCTAACACATTTGTGGAAAGTGTTTCTTTTCAGAAATTCAAAAGCACAATTTTTGTTCTTTGGAAGGAAAGGAAGGAAGATAAATAGCACAGCACTCAATGTGACAATGGGAACAGTATGAAATGAAAGTTGAGTAAGAGTCAACATAAAAACATTTGATTTACAAACCTGAATCAAAATTACATACAGAAACAAAATGCTGGAAGTTTTGTATTCTTCATCTGCTGTCATCTGTGCTTATTTTGTGTTCTGCTACCACCTCAGGGTTCTCTTTGTGGAGTATGTAAACTCTTAATATACACAAAATAACTTGGATGATAAAGTCCATAAATTCTCTTTACTTTTATAATTACAATCAGTGATTCAATGGCTATTGAGAGGCAAAGGGCAGGAAATTCTTTATCTTCATAAAATTTAAAGATAGAGAAGGTAAATGTGCTCTCATGATCATCGGGACTGACCTTTCTGCATTGACTGAATCATTTCTCCCAGTGAGAGACTCCTGTAATGACTCCAAAGAGTCGAGGTTAAATGAGAAAAGATTATCTCAAGGGCCTGGATTCCATCTGGATCTGTCAAAAAGGCATCAAGTACAAACCACCCAATTATGGGCTCCTTCTTACAAACAGGGAAATTCAGTCATTTGGAAACTCATGCCTAGGCTCATGGAAAAAATCATCCAAGAAGTAAATATTTTTCTAGATAACAAAATTTCTAAAGTCCAAAATGAGGTGAAGGGCATCCCTGAAAAATGGATTTTTAAAACCAGATTTTTAATAATTAATATTTAGGTTTTGCCCTCTGTATCCATGGCAGGATAATTGATTATCTCCTTCCACTGACTGGAACGGGATAATGAATTCCTAAGTGTATTGGCTCCTAAAATAAGCTGGAGGGAAAGGTTCTACAGCATAATATGGAGATTAAAAAGAACTATCCCATGATCATTTGCTGGCTCCACACTGGTGCACATCATCAGCCAGCAGGTGATACCACATCCATATGAGGGGAAACATTCCATGTATGAAGTTAAAAATTCAGGGAGCAAGCAGCTCTCTAATAAATGCATGCAGCCAGCTGGGCAATAAAAGCTGCAAGTAAAGAAGCATCCACAGAACAGTTTGGGTTTCCTACAATGGGTAAGAGAATGGGAGAGGGGAATGACAGGAAAGGGACTGGAGCACCTGCCATGACTCTGGCACAGCCAGATCAGGAGAAAGCTACTGTTGGACAAACAAATATTTTGAATTACCAGAAAGTGTATATATATTGATTTATAACTTCACCAAGTTCCATGGTTCTTCTGCTAAATACTTGTTCTTCTTAAGTGGGTCTTCAAGCAGGATAAGTAATATGAGATTTCTTAAATTTTAAGAGTTCTAGGGTAGTGCAGCAGGAATTATAGGGTAATGTGCAGAGATGCCTTAAAATTAACCCCAAGCTCTTTCTGGAGTCATTTCTTCATTTGCACTTCAGCCTTTAGTCCATGGGATTTTTTTCTTTTTTTTTTTTTTTTTTTTTTTAATTTTTATTTCCTACTGCATGAAACTTAAATAGCAATGAAAATATTAAGGAAGCCTGAAGTGAAAAGTGGGTTTGTGTATAATCAATTCCACTGAACACCTGTGAACTGCTGAGTTTAACTGGGTTACAGCTGGGGTTCTGCTTGAAGAGAGGGAGAAATGTGTGTGAGGAGGTCTAAACTGAGTTATCTGCCGTGCATTTACAGTGCAGTAAGGCTGCTTTTAGCCATGCCCGTGGAATTCACATTCTCTGAAAAATCCCTTTGCCCAGGATTCTTCTCCTGGGAAGCTGAGAAGCCTCAGAGAAAAGGAAAACAATTCTTATCTCATTTGCTTCTCCTGTGTTGCGCTCTTGTGGAATGTGTTTGGAGATTGTTCACCCACAGGTGATTGTTTCATTGGATTCTGCTGGGAGTTGTTTTCACTCTTTGGCCAATCAGGGCCAAGCTGTGTTGGGACTCTGGGGAGAGTCAGGAGTTTTCATTATTATCTTTTTAGCATTCTGTAAGTATCCTTTCTGTATTCTTTAGTATAGTATAGTATTCCTTAATAGAATATTTAATAAAGTAATAAATAATAATATAATGTCTAATAAAGTAATATAATATAATCTAATAATATATAATAAAGTAATAAATTTGCCTTCTGAGAACATGGAGTCAGATGCATCATTCCTGCCTTTGTCAGGGCATTCCCTGCAAATACAATACACCCCCTCTGGTCCCATCTCCCACTTTCAGAGCAGCAGATTAGACCAGTCTGGGCAGCAGAATAAAGCACTTGGAGCAACCTGGGATAGTGGGAGGTGTCCCTGCCCAGGGCTGGGGTTTGGAAAAGGATGGTCTTTGAGGTCCCTTCCAATCCAAACCATTCTGTGATTCTGCTCCTCCTTTGGGCTGGACACCATTTGCATGGCTCAGGTCACAAATCCACTTCTGGGCTCCTCAGCACAAGAAAAATATTACTTCATTTTGCAAGCATTTTTATACATAATCTTAGCAGTAGAATAACTGTGTGGAAAAATTAGTGCTACACACAATGTGAGCTTTAATAATGATCACAAGGCTTGCTGATCTGAATGGAACAGAGAAAATGCCTGCCAGAGGCTTTCAGTGCATGATCTACATCCAAATCTGCATAAAATTGACAAAGGCAGTAAGAAAGGACCATCCTGAGAGGATACACTTATTGTGACCACACATCACAGGGACAGAATTTGCATGGCTCAGGTCACAAATCCACTTCTGGGCTCCTCAGCACAAGAAAAATATTACTTCATTTTGCAAGCATTTTTATATATAATCTTAGCACTAGAATAACTGTGTGCAAAAGTCAGTGCTGGACACAATGTGAGCTTTATTAATGATCACAAGGCTTGCTGATCTGAATGGACACTAAGAAAATGCCTGCCAGAGGCTTTCAGTGCATGATCTACATCCAAACCTGCAGAAAATTGACAAAGGCAGTAAGAAAGGACCATCCTGAGAGAATGCTGAGAGGATATACCTATTGTGACCACACATCACAGCTTTCAAAAGCCAAACCCCTCCTGTTCCTCAGACAAAAATCTGAGTGCCAATATGATGAAATAAGAGCTATTGGATTGCTGCAGAGATGTGCATTTCGTCTCACCATTTAACTCCTTGTGCTCATAACCACGAGAGGTTTCATAATGAGCTGATTGCCAAATTATCCCACAGAGAAATGGGTTTTCTGAAATAGGCAGGCCCTGTGAGAGATTTAGGGAGAAAATTGACATGCAGTTTCACTTTCTGAAATCATCTGAGGTCTGAGGCAGTGTATGCAGAGCAAAACAGCACAGTGTCTTTCAAGTATAGGAACATTGTCAAAATCTGCCAGTTTTAAAGTAAAAAATAAAGTGATCCTCTGGCAACTAGATGAAGATCTAACATAGATGGAATTTAAATACAAGTGGGAGATAATAGGTATTCCTACTTTTGTTCAGAAATAAATTAAATCCTCACTTTGAATTTTTTCTGATTTGCTGCACTTTTTCTACTTTCTCTAAAAATTTAACAGCCATTCAATTCAGATTCCACCCTGTACTGAGATGAAATAGACACAGAACATGTTCTGATTATGTTCTTAAGCTCAATCATCATGGGTTAAAATTATCAATTTTTAGACTTACATCCCATGTTAATCAGGAACTTGATCTTGACAGATTTTGAACAAGCCAATCTGGAGGCAATTGGCTGTGTCTTAAACCATGCATGTTTCTAGAAATTCACTTATCCAAATAAAAACCTGGCTTCTCTGGAGGCAGGGTCATTAGAACACATCCTTTTTGAGGGGTGAAGGAAAAGCAAGGAGGGACAAAATAGTAAGGAGGAATTTTTAAACCTTAAAACTGCAAATACTGAGTTTGAAATATTTTCATTGAGTGCAGTGCACTCTGTACCTTTGTCCATGATGACTTAGATGAGCTCTGCACTTTCTCCACACAGCAAGGAATTCCATAGACAAACAAAAACCACATTTGTATTATGGAATAGAACAGCAAAATTTCTATTTGTTTTATCAGGAATAGAAAAAAAGGTAGCTTTGCATTTGGGGATGCATATTGATCGTAGAGGCAGCTTAAAGTAAGAAATTAAACTACACTTCAGTGAACTAATTTAATCCAGGTGAACATGACCCTTGTCAGAGCCTCTCATGTCTTTTTCATGAAGGGCACCAGTTCCATTTACAAGCCCAGCTCTGGCTTTAAGAGAACACCTGATGGAAGCCTCTTGGCTTGCTTTCCTGCCAGGATGCAGGGCACATTCATGGCATTTCTTCACACTCAAAGGAATTGAATTCAACTTTATCCCAATGGGAAGGGATTTACTTATTACTGAAATAGATTAGTGCATAGGAGGGATTATTTGAAGAAACAAAAACCACATCATTTACAAAGAAAATAACAGATAGTGACATTAATTGCTAAGCTCTGTTCTGCCTATTAAAAGTTGAATGAGGCAGCTTGACAGATGATTTTGTATTGATACACATGGGATGTTTTTGGTGGTGGTTTTATTTCTAACATACTCAGGGTCTGGTTGGTCTCATTTGGTTTGAACCTTTGTACTGGGTAACGAGGTATCCCCAATCAGGTGGCCAGAGCCACCACCACAAAATTTTATCAGCTGCCAATAACTAACACTTAAAAAAATATAGAAATTACTCTTAACAGCAATTCTGTCTTTTTCTCTGATCTCCAAGTTCATATCTCTCATCCTGTATTTTGAATAAAAAGTCTTTAGAGACATGGTTAATTGAGTATGAAAGGAAAGGATTGTATTTAATAACCCAGAGAATCTTTCCCAATCCCACATTCCTTCTTTGATGCTGCACAGGACAGTTTTTAGCTTTATTTTATGGACCTTCTGAGAAACAGCAAATTTTAGTATTAACATGGCCATAAGGAGATTTTCCCTTTACCCAGTCATCTACAGCATGAAAAAAGCCAGATACCAAGGAGTGGAGGAATATGCAGGGTAACTAATGTAAAAATTCTAGTTTTGGTAGGATTATAATGATCTCCTAAATTCTCTGTGCCCATGGTTTCTTTCAGGCCTTGAACAAAATCCCATCCTGGTCAAATGTGGTGGTCAGAAAGAGTGGACTTGAAATAGTAACCTTGACTTTAAAATAGCAAGGGCTCCCACTGAAAGGAATGGAGCTCCCATCAGCCTAATGCAGTTTGCCTCACTCTTCAGCAGAAGCTACTAGAAAGATTTCAATGAAAATCTTGCATTTAAAATACCATGAAACCTCTAAAGGGAACAAAAAAACCACCAAAATCAAACATACAAATAAAAATTCACAAAGGACAAACACATTGGAAGAGTGCATTGAAAAATAAAAACCTAAAGGATTCTCTGTTAAATTATTTAGATGATAAAAGACAATAATAATTTTCCTGAATAATTTTCCTGTGAAGCTATTTTGATATTAAAATGTGGCACCATAATTGTTGTTTATCAGGAAGAATTTCTAAGTAATGATATGAGGAGGTTTTTGCTGCAGGTTTCATTTCCTGTCTAAAATGTTTTTAAAGATTTGGTTTTAAAAGGAAAAGGGTTGTGGCAGAGGGAAGAAAAACAATTTGGAAGTGAGTTTGTAAAATATTTGTTCACTTCCCTCCCCTAATTTTAAGTTACAGAATCCCATAGGATCACAAGATGGGTCAGGATGGAAGGGACCACAGAGACTCATCTGATCCAACCTCCCTGCCCAAGCAGGGTCATCCTAAATCAGAATTTTATCCTTGTGTAGATCAGTCTTTCACAGCTGGAGGTCTCTCACTAAGAAACATGGAGCTTAAAATGTTCCCACAGCCAAATTAACCATTTTGAGCCTTATCCATTTTTGGTGCTCTTGTTTCACCAAACCAAGAGGCTACCTCCACACAGGCATGATTATACAAGAATTTATACAGGCTATGGTTCATTGAATTAGAAAAAAAACCAAACCAAACCAAAAAACAAAAACCAACCAAACCAATAAAAACCAATAAAAACCACTCCAAAAGAAAAACAAAAAAAAAACAAAAAAAAAACCCCACAACAAAAAACCACCCAAACAAACCAAAAACAAAAACAAAAGAATACCGAAAACACCTAAAAGAAAAAAAAAAACAATAAAGAAAAGAAAAGAAAAGAAACAAAATTTTAAAAAATTAAAAAACAACCCAGAAACCCAAACAACAACAACAACAACAAAAACACCCCACCAAAAACACACAAAGAAAAACAACTACAAAGAAAACCAACCAAACAGGAAACTTAATTTTGAACTAGGACAGGGACCTCTGTTTTCCATCAAGTACCCAACTTCTTGCCTGCACCATTTCAGAGCCACAGACAAAAAGACCCCTCTTGCTGGGTCTCTTCTGGTTCTGGGTCTTGTCTCGTTTCTCTCCCTCCCTTTCTGGTTCTCTGCCATGTTCTCTTAAATGTGTGGATCTAAATAACATTTATTGAAGAAATTTACCTAAAAGTTGAGCAGGCAAGGCCTGTGTAGAGGAAAATCACTTTATCAGAGCTCCTAACTTGATGAGGGGTCTCCTGCTTCTGCTCTCAGTGCAGAAGCTCCAAAAGCAGGCACAAATGTTCTTGGATAAAAAAGACACAGCACTCAAAATTTATCCTGCCCAGGTTTTCTTCCTGCAGCGTTTTTGATCTTAGGAGATCATGTTCTCTCATGACTGGAAAGAGAATATTTTACCTGAAGGTCATTCCTATGCACATGATCCTACATGACACTGAACTAATGAAAAACACAAATTTGCCTCACCTCTACGACATAGAAAGGGCTCACCGGGAGAAAAATTCTGTGAATTCAGTTTTGATGTCTTATCCTCAGCAAGTTCACAGTGCAATCCCTCAGACAAATTGTGCTCTGCTTCCCTCAGAGCAATATATCCCAGCAGGAAGCTCCAGTGTATTTCTGTCCATTTGTCCCTCAGTTTCACCTTCCTGGTGCCAGTTCTCTTCATTCATGGCAAGATGTATTCTATTGCCATCTGTATGGCTGTTGTCTTTTGTCAAGTGGGCAGTTTGCCTTATCTCTCTCTGAGTGATCATAATCACTCCTCCCTCAGGAGGGGACACCTGCTGATAACAGCTATTGAATGTCACTGCATGGCTGGTAAGAACTACAGCATCCCATTGGGAGATGTGAGCCCAGAGGGAGGAGCCAAGCATTCCTACCTGGATATAATCTGGAGATTCTGGAACACCAGCACAGCTTCTCCACTGGATTCCCAGAGGAAAAGCAGCTGCCTCTTCTTCCACTGGACCATCAGAGGAAGGCTACACCCTTTTCTACAGGATCCCTGCTCCAACAGAACCACACCTGACACTGCAGGAGCGCTGCAGCCACAATTCCAATGGGACTGATACCAACACCCTGACCCACAGGGTGTCAGGTTGTGTTCTGACTCTCTCAGTGTTGTTCTAGTGTACTGCATTGTTTATTTTATCATTTTATTTTCTTCTCTATTAAAGAACTGTTATTTCCTGCTCCCATATTTTTTTGCCTGAGAGCCCCCTTAATTTAAAATTTATAGCAATTTGGAGGGTTGGGGAGGGTTTACATTTTCCATAACAGGGGAGGCTCCTGCCTTCCTTAGCAGACACCTGGCTTTCCAAACCGAGACACCATGTTTGAGCCATTCCTCACTAAAGCCTCCATATCAACACTACTGCACTACAACGTAGAGTTAAAAATCCAGGTGGCTCAGTTCTCCTGCAGCTCCTCTGGTGTTGCCCCATTCTTCTAAGTTCTTCTCAGCCTTCTGATGTTTACATTCTTGTAACAAACTTTCTCACGCACTTTTATGTAAATAATTATTGTTTTGCATTCTTCTCTGGAGGAGGAGAAATTTGACGGACTGTTGTCTTGTCCAGTGTCATTGGAGAGGTGACACTTTCATCCTCCAAACCAATGTCACTTTTGAATATCTATAAATGTTGGAGTCAGAAAATAAACTTCCCTTCTCTTTTACCTTGAAAGTTCCAGCATGCATGTCATTTCATTTCGTGTCCTACAGCTCCTCTGGCATCTCACCAGCCAGCTCCATGCAGATTTCTTGTCCATAAAGACATTTAAATGAAGATTTAGGCACCTGTGCCTCTCTCTGGACCTCCTTCTTCAGCAAGTGCTGGTGGCCATTGTGTCCCAACCATGCAAGAACAAACACTGGCAAAGGACAGTTCATAATGACCTTGACTGAGATTTACAAGACTCTCTAAAAAATTACCAAGGAGTTACCTACAGTGCAAGCCCTGAAATATATGTCCAAGCAATATCTGATGACAAAAATGCTAAATCCAACCTTTAATCACTGCATTTAGCAAATGGTGAGTTATTTACACATACCATTGCTGGGAACATGGGTTCCATTTGAATTGCCTTCGGTGCTCGGTGGATTTCTGCACTAATAACGCTCGGTATAATTTGTTCTGTCACCACCTGTAGTGTACTAATTTAATTTTGGTCCCATCCAAGCATCCATCTGCTCACAAACATCAGCTACAACAGCCTGAAGGCTCCTCTGTAGTGTGCCAAGCTCAGGTGTGTACATGAGTGTCCTACAGCAGAGGCAAAATAACTGATGGAGAATATTTGTCTCTGCTGGGGTGAGATGGTCCCAGTTTCACTCTCTGAATGAATAAAACCTTGCACATGGAAAGCAAGTGAGAAAAGCAAGTTGAGTGACATGTAAAATCACGTATAAGATTCTGTTGATCCAAAAGACAAACTGTTGCATGATACCAAAAAATCTTAGCAAGAACAGTGTGCAAAACCAACTGATTTGAACAGAAGATGCTGAATTACAGTGGAAAAGTACAAGTCAGCTTCTTGCTTTGAAAGTAGAATTAAATAGCATGCACAGGAAATGCTCTAAGGTCTCTCTGCTTCTCAAAGAGACTCTCCTATGGATAAGTTCTAGAGTTTGAAATTATTATTCTGTTAGATGCTCCACAACCAAAACAGAAAAGCAGAATACAGTAAGAAAGGTCTCTGATACTAATAGAAAAAATGAGGGACATGCTCTGAAATTTAATTTACATTCTGCAGCAGACAAGATAAAAGTAAAGCTATGAAACAAAACGGAGAGATGGAAATTCAGAGATTGAAAATTACCCTGGAAAAGCCTGCTCTTTTTATTTGGTAGTAAATCCCTACCAAGCGGGAGCTTTAACTTTCTGCTAGACACATCAGAAAATATCTGAATTTGCAGCTATAAGTAGACTACCATATCAGTGTGCACACTATACTTGGTTTTATGTGTTTCTTATGTAAATGTGTTTCTGACTTTCTAAACAAAACTGTAATCTTTCCCATTTTTTCCATAAAACCCTTTTACTTTGTGCTTTAAGCTTACACAACGTTTAAAGTGGAGTCAAGTGCATTTTACACTCACAGCACAGCATTTCTGTAAAAACAAAGATTTCAAACAACTCAGCATAGAAACAATCCCTCCATGTCTTGCCTTCATATCTTAGGAACTGAGGTATTTTCTCATTGAAGTGAAAGAATCAGTTTGCCCATGGCTGTTAGCAGGCAGGGAAAGGAACACAGAGGTACAGCCAGGCATGTTCTGTGTCATTTTGGCCAGGGGCAAACCCATAATATCTCAGTGAAGATACTCAGGGGAAAATGTAACAGGAATACACGGGCTCATCCTGGGCACAAAAAGTGCCAGTAATTTTTGAATATTAACTGAATTGTCACTTTTTGATGCATGCAGATTTTTCAGACACCTAGAGAGCCTAGACTTGTGAATTTTGAGTTCCAAGTATCCTTAACCTGCTGCAAAGCTGAGCACATTTCACAATCAACTTCTCAGATGATGACAAAGGTTTATGACTCTGTTTAATGGGTTTAAATTATCATTACCCATGTTTTATCTGTCATCTTCCACTGATGGGAGTTCAGTGCTGTGAACTCCAGCATTAGCATTCTCTGTCCAAATCTCCCTGCACGAAGCACTGAGTGTCTGTTTAACATTTATCATTTCTCCCTCTTCAGCAAAGCTGAACACAAACACTCTTCCCTTGACACCACTAAAATACCTAAATGCAGGACAGATTAGCCTCTGTTAGTTTTGTATTTTCTGAATAGAAGGTGAGTTCTTTCTCTGGGTTTGTTTGTTTTTATAAAGAAGCACTCTGGGCTCAAAGGAACAGACTGTGAAATCCCAGAAAGATATAAGAGGATTTGTGTGTCAGCTTTATAAGTTGACCCCATCATCTCCATAGAATTACAGAAAGTTTCTAGACTTAGCATGTGAAAGCAAATGAAATTGTAAACAAACCAAAAAAATGTGTATAATAAGCTGTTCACCTTCAGGGTTCTCTTAATGACCAACAGCACCCTTGAATTTTTTTGGTCCTTTGACAGACGACATCCTACGATAGATGGCTTGATCTCACTCATATGCCAAATTGCCTTTAATGTGATTAATAAATCTGTTCTGTCAGAGGTATGGTGAGCAGTTGAGGAGAGGAATTCAATAGGAACCAACAGGAGTTCTCAGGTTTACACAATATTTTGTGCAGGGATACAGCCTTGTTGGGAGTATCACCAGCTCTGTACAAATCACAAACAGGACAGGACTGCTGGGAACGTGCCTTGAGGGGTTTTATTTTCCAGCATCAGCCTCATTCCATGGTTATGACAATAGGAAGATGCCACCAGCTCACATCCCAGGCAGCAGACAAAGAACTCAATGTTACAACTCACTTTATAAGTTTTTTGAGCAATCACACACAGCAAAAGCACATTGACAGCACTTCTGTCCAACCACTATAAGCACAGGTACCTTTGGTTAAAACAATGCTTGCTTATTTGGAATACAACACCTGCTTGTAAACCTTAAAACACAATGCACAGAGCTCCATTGTTGAGCTTAGAACTTCCTAATATCTTGCTAGATAAACTTTCTGTAGCTTAGGGAGTTATTCTAGGCAAGCGTTAATACACAGACCATTGTTCTATTTGTCTTTGCTCTTCTACATTTTACATAATTTTTCTGCTGATCTATCTCATGGCTGCTGCTTAGCTCTAATCACAGTTCTGCTCTCTCTGGGGCTGCCTTTTGCAGCTTTCCCAAAACCCTCTGATTTTATGGATTCCCACAGGGAGAGAAATGTGTTCATCACTGATTTCAGCAGTCATCTCTCTTCCCACTTCTCTCAACCCCTGACACTCAGGGCAGGGACTGGGGAAATGAAGTTTTGTAACAGAATATTCCATTTGGAGGGGTCCTGTCCTGGTCATCTGGTCCAGTGGCCTGACCAGCTCAGGGCTGACCAAAAGTCAGTGTTGTCAAGCATTTCCAAATGCATTTTCCAAATCCTTCTTAAACACTGACAGCCTTGGGGCACTGATCCCAAAGTTGGTGGTGGGATCAAACTTGGTGCCTGTTGGAGCAGGGTCACAACCTGGCCTCTTGTCTAATGGGGATTTCAATAATTTACTCCTAATTTACACCAGAGAAAATGATATATGAATCTGCATTTCCAAAGGATTATTTATTATTAGAGAACTTTCAATGCTAACATAAATCTGCATTTTCAACTCTGGGAACTTTCAATTTTTGTCATTGCTCTTAAATTAACATTTGATTCCTGAATTCAGTCAGAGAAGATATAATTTTGGTCAGTGTCAGAATTCAAGGAGACATAGCTATGCTTCCTATTGATGACTTAAATAATTTCCACAGTTATATTTTTCCTAACATCAAATTCCTGAGTGCATCTGAAATGAGTATTGCACATTACCCCTTGGCTGAAAATGAGGACACACAGATGTCAGGTTCTGAGCAATGCTTGTAGTCATACAGTTCCCAAATGACCAATGGCCTTGGGGGGCAAAAACTAAAAAACTTGTGTCTAATTCAAATATACCAAACTTTCTGAAAACTTAAATTTCTTGATTAATGTTTCCTGTTGTTATTCAGTAAAAATATTCAGTGTCCAACAAACACTGGCTCCTTCTGAGAACAGTGTTACTATTGCAGTGTTCACTGCTGCCATATGTTCAGATTCCTGCTGCAATCTCTTTGAAAGCAGAATTGAAGCCTTTGATGGGTCTGTGCCACAGATTCAGAAAAAGCTGAATTATTTGATCCAAATAGAACTGCTAAGAACCAGGTCCCATTCCATGGCACTCAGACCTCAGTGCTGCATTAACTAAGGGAAGTACAGTGACAGGACACTGCAGACTACAGGGAGAAATCATGACAAAAAATAATTCATGAGACTTCAAAATTTTGTTTCTGAAAATGGTCAGGAATGCACGTTAGAAAGCAATTTTTCAGGGTCCAGATGAAAGAACAAGCAGTTTTTCCCCTTCTCGTATCTTTGATTGTCTGATATCCTGTCATTCAGAAAAACATGTATTTTTTTTTCTTACTTTATTTAATTTATTAATGTATGTATAATGTAAATCTTCATTAAGAGTTCCTCTTGTTTCCTTCATTGTTTTCATCCACAACAGGAACACCCAGAGTTATAACATATAAAAATACAAAAAACACCTGGGCAAACAAAATGTATCCCCTATCTTTGCAACTGGCCTCTTACACATCCTATTCTTTATCATACATCACCTTGTTTTTTCAATTTACTCCTCAAAAATAGAGTTAGTTTGACTTTAAATATGGTAATTTGCCCTAGGAGTGGGAAATTACAATATTAATTTTTTTTTCCTGTATGGCTGGACAATTATTATTATTATTATACTAATTCTCAGCAGTCCAGTGATAACTCTGAGAAATGGCATCTGGTATGAGAGGAATTCTGCTTTAAATATACATTATTCATATATGTTCCCCTTTAAAATTACCTGGCCCAGAGCGAGGAAAGATAAGGGTGACTAAAGAGTCATGTTTTAAGATGATATGCCATTGTAGCCCTTTGCTAGCTCTGTAATGAATGTTTTAATTAAAGAGCAGCATCAGGCAGGCCAACAGCTGGATCAGATTGAGCTGTGATTCCTAATTTTCACAATTTGGGCTCTTCAGGTCTGAGAGAATTGGAACATCCTCAGCCAATTATCTCTTGCTATTCATTATTCTGCAAGTACATTATAAATATAACCTAATTTTTTAAGGTACGGTATTATATAAAAGGGAAGAGGACTGCTCAGTTCAGGTTAGACAGCTAACAGTGTCCTTTAAAATAGAAAAATGCCAGATTTGTTAAAATAAACTATGAAATAATGAAGTAGAACATGACCTTAAAAAGACCTGTCTTCAGTGACATCTTGCAGTCATTTTTCTTCTAAAATGCAGACAGATATTTATTGTAAAAAGGACAATGCTGGCTCCAGAAGGCAAATTTGTTCTGATGCTTTACCTGTAAGAGTTTCAGATTCATGGCTGTCTCCTTTTATGGGCTTCAAAACTGTATGGAAAATAGGATAGCTGAAACATCCTTGATTTATCTCAATAAATAAACCATAATAATAATAATTGAGGTAAGGAAGTTTTCTGATACTTGCACATAACCAGATAAAACTTTATTCTTTTGCACCAACCTTTCATAATATCAAGAATTTTAGGGAGAAAAATGGAGCAGAAACCCAAGATTTCAAGTCAAAACATAGTTGATGATCTGATTTAGACCAGCATGACATAAAAATGTTTTTACCCCAAGCCATGAGAACAGGTTTGGATCCTTAGAAGACACATTGTTCTACCAGCTAAATGCAGGGATGCAGTACAATGTACTACATCCAGTCACCTCAAATCTGCCTGCTTTAAAAAAGCAAAAACAAGTTTGAATTCATGTCCTACACTCAATAGACCACCTTGAAGTTCCTGGAGCCTGTCAGTTTAACCCTTCAGAAATGTAAGCTTTCACTGGCATTTCTAAATAAGAAGCAGCAAGGCTTGTTAGTAATGTAGGTTAAAAGCATGTTCAAAGGGATGCAAGAGAGAAAGAAAGGATTTACCTCTTTCAATGTGTCGGAAAAATCTGAAAAATCCTCTTCCCTGCCCTGTCACCTATATTTTTCTATTCTGTTACCTCAAAGAAGGTGGTCAATTAGTGAAAAAAAATCACTCCAGAAAGGTAAAAATCACTCCAGAAAGGTAAAGTGTGAGCAGAAGGGAAGGGAAGACTTTCCAGTTGTACTACACAGCTGTAGGGTATGGGAGGTTCTGCTCTGTGGTTAAATTAGAATTTAGAGAAAAATAATAACACTGAGGAGACAAGACAAAATGGAAACCAGGGTGGGGAAAAAGGGGCTCAGGGGGAACCCTGTGGCTCTGCACAGGATGGGACAGCCAGGGGGGTCAGGCTCTGCTCCCAGGGAACAGGGACAGGAGGTTTAGGTTGGTTATCAAGGAAAAAAATTCGTCACCAAAATGATCGTCAGGCTTTGGGACAGGCTGTCTGTGGAAGCCGTGGAGTCCCCATCCCTGGAGGGCTGTAAGAGCCATGTGGATGTGGCACCTGGGGACAGGGTTTAATCATAGCCCTGGCAGTGCTGGGGCATCAGTTGGGTCTGATGGTCCCAGAGGGATTTCCCAGAGGGAAACCTAAATTTGTCGCAATGGGACACGAAATAAGCGACACTCGCACGCTGAGATGTCCAAGGCAAAGAAGACGCGTTTGTTTCTGGTCCTCAATATTTACAGAATTCCAAAAGTGACCATGGATTGGAGGATGAAATTGCCACCTCTCCAACCACACTGGTCAAACCAAGAGTCCATCAATTCTCTCCTCCTGCAGAAAGGAATGTAAAACAATCATTATTTACATGAAAAGTGTGTGAGAAACTCCACTACAAAAAACGTAAATGTCAGAAGGCTTAGAAGAATTTTAGAAGAACAGGGCAACAAAAAATATTCTATTTTTGCCTAATAAAACCTTAGATTTTGTGCTCCTACTGTATTGTGTGAATTTTCAATGACTGCATGAGCCAGGTTTAGAAAACGTGCCCAGTGTTCTTTCTACTTTGTAATTTATAGAATTAGTAGGCAAATTCTTCTTACCCAGCTCTTAAATTATGCATTTGTTGCTAATTTCTAATAGATGTTTATCTCAGGAGTAGCTGCATTTTATATTATCATTAAAATCTCATTGAAAAATATCTCAGGAGACTTTGGGACAGAACAGGAGATATAAATGGAATATCCTATTAATATTCCATTAAGTTAATAATATCTGTCTAAGTGAATCACAGTTGTATTTCCTGCCAGCTTTTAAATACAGATTATTTTACTTTGGTGTTTAAATTCCCATTGTGTACAGCTGTGCTAGTTTCTATGAGCTATTTTTTTTTATTGTTTATCTTGTGTCCTTTTAAATGTGTTATAGATAAATTATTGAGCTGGAGGCAGAGGTATAAGAAACAGAAGATTCCAAGGCAAAATAATGAGTTTGACATTGTGTCCAAAGCATAAGCACACGTCTCAGTGAACACCAGACTCTATCTGATTACACATTCATGCACCGCTGGGTGGTTGTTTATTTGCCTTGACAGTAGGTCCAGAGGAGTGCTCAATGAGCCTTAATTGCCTTAATTTTTACAGAACGGAGGGTTTTTCTGGGATTACATTTCTCATCAGCTTCCAGCCACATCTCTTCACACTGGTCACTTCACATTTGTACAGAATATATGCTGCTTCATCAGAGGCTCCACTGGGTTTGAAGAAGAGAATCATTTTAAAGGGGATCAAATTGTTTCCTCCTGTAAAAAGAATAGAAATAAACATATAATAGAAATAAATATAGAACAGAAATAAACATAGAAGCTTTGCATCATGTCTGTGAATGCCTCCCATGCAAAACTACCACATTGTGGTGGAAAATGGGACAAAGTTGAGATATTAATGTTACCTCATTTGCTTTTGATTTTTTTCATTTATTGTCAGTATTGTTGTTATTATTAAAAACCTTCACTCTAGGTTTTCAGTGGGACCTATTCCCCTTTTTGCAGATATACAAGAAAAAAATCAAATCAGCCAGAGATTTGTCATGGACCTATGGGCTACATGTCTCTGGTTTAGATACCCATGTAAGTCAGCTGGTATTTTCTATTGTTAAAATTGGAAGAGCCCTGGTAGATTCATTTTGGATCAGCTGTACCAGTCTTCTTGCTTTGATCTCATTATTCCCCAGGAATTTTCCTGATATCAATCTGATTATACCAAAGTAAGATCAAAATTAAAGCTGGCTAGATTAACAAATCAAAGCCTAGAAAAGGAACAGAAGTTATGATAGAAGTTCATTACATGAGGGGCCCCTGAAATTTTGTCTGCTGTATAAAGCAACACAGTAAAAGAAATGTAACATGAAAAGCCAAAAGTCCTTCTGGAAAGGGAAAAGTAGCTATCAATTGCTTGAGAAAGAAAGAGAAAATGGTTAAGCAGCTAGACAAATTGGGAGTGATGCCAGAACAGAAATGTTTAAGGAAACAGTGGTTGCTCTTCTTCCTCAAGCAGCTCATCAGTTCCGTGCCGTGGGTGTTCTCATAGACCAGCGATGTCTGCATCATCCATGGATGCCACCAGGCTTTTTCTGTTTCCTTCACTCAGTGATCTCCAGCTGGGAACCTTGATGTTAAAAATGCAGAGTATTGTGTAGCTGTGAGTCACTGAAGTCAGTAGCAGCAGACTGAGCTTCCAAAGGAGCCCCAGCACCAACCTGCAGATGGTGGGAGCCGTGCAGGCAGCGGGATCTCGGCTCCCAAGCAGCACTTCCCAGAGGAGGCTGCTCTGGTGTCTCTGCTAAGTGTCCAGGTAAACTAATGGCTAAACTGAGTGTGTACAGGCTGTTCCCTGAGGTGGAGACATCGTTTTCATAGGTCCACAGCTCCAGATAAAATTTCCCAAAGGACAGGTGGGCCAGAACAAAAGAGCTCAGATGATTACGCTGGGATTTCAGGGGCTCGTGTTGGTGCAATTATCACCTTTGCCAGCTCACCTGTGTCGCAGCAGAATCATCTAAAGATGTTGGTGTTACACTCTGCTATCTGGGATCTTTAAGAGATCTTTAAATGTATTTATATATTATATAAAGAGAGAGAAAAAGTTATGTCTGAGTTTGAAGAGCACTTTAGCATTGTAGAGGACAGAGGAAGTGTTTAAGGACAGCATTATTGACAACTATTCTTCAATTTTGTTGACAAGTAACATAAGCTCCAAGGGCAGATGTCTCTGCAGAAAGTGAAAAGACATCACTCTGTTCTTCTAGAAATTTTAAGTCTTGTTTGCATAACCAATATTTAAAAGAGATCATGAAGATCTCATGCAGAATAATTTGCTATTGTTGAAGAATCCATAGGTAATTTCTCAGTCAACAGGTGCTTCCAGTCAGTATATTTGTCCTACAGCCTCATCTTTATCACAGCAATAGAATTGAAGATTTTATTTTATAGCAATTCTGCCACTACACATTGGATAAAATCATTTAAAGGGCACTGCAGCAAAGTTCATGCTTTAGTCATCCTTTCCAAGCAAGATACAACAACCATTAGGCTACACTGGCGTGATAAAACTGTTTGCTTGTTAACATAAAGAAACTTCAGTTATTCTGCATGAAATTAAAGTAGTTAATTAAGGGAAATCCAGAGATATTTGCCTCCTGACATACAGGAATAGCTTGTTTGCTGTGATTAGAAGAAACGTGAAGCAAGTAGGAGTTATGGCATTTATGTCCCTGGGCAGTCAAAAATCATTAAATCCACACTCTGCATTTTGTTTCCATCACTCCTGGCACTGGTGACAGATATAAAAAACCCCAGCTTGTGATTTGGAGGGGAAATAGGCATCTGGCAGATGGAAAAATCAGTTTTATCAAGAACAAGATGGGTTTGGAAATACTCCTAAGGAAATCTGAGACTCCTGGGGAACCTCTGCATCTCGAGACGCGTTGCCTGGAGATCTTGAGTTCAGGAGACACGGGGGAGAAATGTCCCAGGGAGATGTGGCTGGAAGTCCATGTCTTGAATGCAGGAGTCAAACTTGACACTTTAATTTCCTTTATGGATTCAACCCTAAATAGCTTCCTTTTATGATTAAGCGGCGCTGCTCACAGGAGTCTTGTTGCAAAGCAGCAAATTTGACATCACATGCAGGTAGTAATCTACAGATGGGACTGTGTCTCCTTGTCAAAGATGCTGAACACATTAATAAAAAAAAAAAAAGAGAGACATAGAGAGAGAGAAAATGTTCACTTGTAATGAAAAAGCTAATTTAGCTTCCTGCCAGAAAGGCCATAACATATGACATGAAATTAATGCCAGCAAAGAAGTAACTTCCAGTAGGTTTATGACTGATTTACAATTAACACTGTTCTTCAGAATTTAAAAATTAAAAAAAAAATCAAAAAGACCAAAACCAAACCAAACAAGACCCAGTACACAGAAAACTCTGAACCAAATTTTCTCCTAACCATAGTTCTCCCACCCTCCTGCATTCAGGATTTTTGGATATTTTTTGAGAAATATGAATATTTCTGAGACCTGTGTTTTTTCTTACACTGCTTTTAATTTTTTTTTTTTTTTTTTTTTTTTTTTTTTTTTTTTTTTTTTCTGAGAAGGGGGCATTTTTGTTTGGTTGGTTGATTGTTTTTCTTTGTTTAGAGGGTTGTTTCTTTGCTTGTTTTTTGTGGCTCCAATTTACTCTATGATATTACAGTACCACTGACCTTGAGTCTGTAAACCAAAGCAACTCTATTCAGAATATGAATATGATTAAGGTTAAATCAGACTCACAAAAGCCAACCTAGAATGAGAACTTATCTTGCCAAGGGATGTACAATACTTGGTAACATGCTTTAAAAAATACTATATTAATCTGCTCAGGATATAAAATAATCATCAGCAACAGTCACTGCAGAAAAGAATTGCTCTGGAACTGTGAATTTAAGCCAAAGTGACTGAAGTCTAGTTCAGATGCGTGACAGTAAGAGAGAGAAGAGATGGATATAATTTAATCACACTGTAAAGTCAATATCTGTCTGCAGGAATATTTTCTGTTTACTGCAATTTCCACAGGCCTCTTAAAGACTTTTCATTTTTAAATGGAGGCTTGCATAGGTTTTCTTCTGCATAAAGATTGTGAAGTAAATGCTGCAGAGCATCATAGAAGCTCTCAGGATAGCTAAATATAAGGATATGCATATGCAGAACAAGTATGAGAATTTATGTTGCTATTCTATAAAATTATGCAGGGCTAAGATTGGTGAATAGACACAGGGAAACTTTACCACAAGAGAAAGCAATAAAATAGGAAAATAAGGTTTTGGACTTATTACTTTTTAAATTTATGGTCCATGAAATGTATTCAAGAGTTCAAGCCATATCTTCAGGTGATTTAAACTGCTAAAGTTCTAAGAAAGGAAGAAATCTGTGCTGAATTCCTGTGTCTCAGGATCCTCCTCACACAGAGATGCCAAGTTTCCATCTCCACGTTGCTGCCACAGGTCACACACAGCGGGAGAAGCTGACTTTCCTGAAAAAATCAGATTATACAAGGAAGCTGATCTGAGCTGACATGATTTGATTTGGGTTAGAAGATTAATCCCAACTTCAGCTGCCAAGGGCTTTTAGATAAATAGCACTTAGCCCACTTACACTGAATGGATTTTTTTTTAAAGGAAGGAGTATTAATTAGAACAGCATGGAAGTGTAAGAAATCTGCAAAGACTAAGGATTCCTGTGACAAAGGCTCTGAAATGCTGCTGCCTTCAGGGATTAGAGTGTCCATGTTCAGAATGGGATGTGTGCTCCTGTGATCTGCTAAGCTGATGTACTTGTGCCTGATCTGCTGAGGAAAAAATATCTAAAGCACCAAGGAGAAGACAAAATAGCTTGGACTGCTTCAAAAGGACTGTGAGGACAAGAGGTTTGAAATGATTTCAAATACCATTCCTGGCCCGAGGCTGAGCAAAACCCTAATCCAAGACAGGACAAGCATTGTGACAACTGAACATTGCAGTGCACGGCATGGGTGACATCAGCTCTATGCTGTCTGCAGTCAGGTGTGCTCCTTCCACTTGTGTTTCCATCTGGTATGCCCTCTCTGAGGTATTTTTTGGTTTGGATGTGTCATTGCTCAGGTTTCTTGTTAGAGCTGGTTGTTCCATAAGTAGCAGAATGTTTGGGTAGGTTGCCCCCAATTTAAAGCTGTGGCATAACCAGAATTCTGGTGTGCTAAAGCTCAGTGAGCAGCCCATTCATAAAATATTGGATGGGTAATGAATGTTCTCTGAGATTTCCAAATGAGGTTTTATTAAAACACTGTTCCAATGGCTGGAAATTGTGCAGAAAATTGACACTCAGCTTTGTGTTTCCCAAATGTCAAGGGTTTAGTTTAAGCTACGAGAACTCCCTGTGGGAAATCACTGCAGACAGGTGACTCAGGGACAGGCACCCATCCCAAATGTGTGTGATAGGTGGGGAGGTGTGGGGGTGTGAAAAATGTCCAGTAGAACTGACAGACTTCTTTAAAGTTATTTTTAAATCCTACCTAATGCCTGGACTTGCACATAGAGATTGGATCACCCACACTGAAACGATGCCATTCAACCAAGCTGAGGTAATGCTGTGTATAAAGAAGCTTGACATCTATAAAAAAGTAAAATATTTCTTTCAAAATAAGAAATCCTGGAATCCATATTTAGACAGGCAGAAGAACAATCCTTTCCACCACAAATTATTCTGTGAGTTGAAGAGTTAAATCTCACTCTTTAATGTCCAAGCCCTATGAATTTACACAAACAAGTGTGGTCCAGCCCTTAGGACATCTGGTTATTTGGGGAATTTGAACAGATCCTCTCCCACCTGGTTCTTTGTCTCCTTTTATTCCTATAATTGCCATTAACAAAAAAATTACTTTGTAAATTCAAGTTTTGTAGCTGCACGTGCTCCTTTCCCTCTTACACTTGCTTAATAATTAATTACTCCTACTACATCCTATAGGAAAAAGGGAAGACTTCAATCCCATTTGAATTATTCAATGGCATAATTCTAGCAACCAGTTCCTAAAATATTGGCTTATTTCCTCTCAGTTTTAATGTTGTAGATACATCTCTATCCCCCTAAATACACATAAAATAAATAAATAAATATATATATATATGTATATCCACATATACATATAGGTGTGTGTGATTGTGTGCATATATAAATATATAAAAATATAGACAATATCTATTGATAAAAAAATCTTGGGTAAGAAATACATAATAGTATTTCCTTTCCTTAATCTTATTTTCAGCATGTTATCCCATTCACACTCATTCTTCTTACACAATAAAATGTCAGCTGTAACATCCCATATTTTTCTGCTCAACTAAATTGGAGTTAGGTATTCCAATTTTTAATTGGAATTTCCATGTGAAAGAAATACTAAAATTCTTTTCCCTTTTTTTTCTGGAAAAGAGTAAGTTTATTAGAGAAAGCATAAACTCTGCATTTCTCCCCCTCAAGAACACAGATGTGGAACCAATAGTTAAGTTTTAAAGCACAAATAACTTTAAGGCCAACAAAATTAAGGTTTTGGAAATTGCTTTTGGAATGGCTGCTGAGTTATGACAGGCTCTTTCTGAAAGCTCTGGCAGACAGCCTCACACATTTTTCTTTTAAGATTTTTTATGATTAGAGCTCTGGGTGTAAATCAAGGAAAAAAGGTGACAATTTTCATTGGCTGTAGACTGAAAATAATCAGGGCTCTCTGTGGTCCACCAAGATAAATAGATAGGTAAGAAAAGTATTAAACTACATATTTTCACTATTAACAGTGATTGGATGTTTTCAAGCAATAGAAGATAAATGAAAACAGAAATATGTGGTGTTCTTCACCACAAGAATAAGGCAGGAAATAATAAAAGTTTTACAGATCTCCTGTCTGATGTGTTTATAACAGTACTCAGCTACTACCTGGTGTGCTTTTCATCAGTGAACTTCAAAGTACTTTTCAAAGCAGATAATATTTAGGGACATTTGGGAAAAATCCAGCTAAAGCAAATTTTGATCAGGGTTTGCATAAGAAGGAAAAACAAAACCGCTTGATTTCCACCAGCTTTCCAAGGCATCAGGTAAGTTTTCCACAGAAAGTACAAACTACACCCTAGTTTTTTATGGTGCAACACTTTGTGTTGGCCCAGGCACCACAACTGCCTGAAGCATTGTCTGAGAAGGAATTTGCAATTTGTTCACTCCTTTAAAACTGTTGTTGATCCAGCAAGACTGTAAGGAAATAAATTGGTTTTTAATCAACCAAGACATGGGCTTTACAGATTCACTTTACACATCTCAGTCATTAATGCAGGGAAAGGTTGGAGGACTGTGGTGTTGTCAGGTCCCCAGGACGAGGTGAGAGATGAGAATTTGACTCCATGTTCTCAGAAGGCTGATTATTCTATTCTATTCTATTCTATTCTATTCTATTCTATTCTATTCTATTCTATTCTATTCTATTCTAATAAAACTATGCTAAAAAAAGAGAAAGGATACATCAGAAGGCTTCACAAGAATGATGATGAAAGCTCGTGACTGACTCCTCAGAGTCTGACCCAGCTGGACTGGGATTGGTCATTAATTAAAAACAATTCACATGGAACCAATCAAAGATGCTCCTGTTGGTAAACGATTTCCAGACCACATTCCAAAGCAATCAGATAATTCTTGTTTTCATTCTTTTCAGAAAATATCATGGTGACACAGGACCTGTCACAAAACTGCTTAGAGGGGATAAAGAATGGCCATAATCAGGTCTCATGGGTAAGAGTGGAATAAAACTCCTTCTTGAAGAGGCAAAATCATCTCAGTGCTTATTTGCCCAGAGAAGCTGTGGCTGCCCCGTTCCTGGGAGTGTCCAAGGCCATCTTGGCCAGGGCTTGGAGCAGCCTGGGATAGTGGAAGGTGTCCCTGCCCATGGCAGGGGCTGGAATGGGAAGATCTTTAAGGTCCCTTCCAACCCAAACCATTCCAGGATTCTGTGACGTTCATGTAGCTCCAATGCATGGACAGTTCTTGTGGCAGGTTTATCCTGCAAGTTGTGAAATATTGCTTCTTTGTTCAAAGTCTGAATATTTTATTGTTCATGTCAAAGAATTGAAAGGTGAAAAACAAACTCAAGCCATTCCCTAAGGCCTTTGCCAAAGCTTTTTCACTGACCCATGTCATGGCTGGAGAGGATTATTGCCAAGCAAAAAGAAACAACAAAATCTTCTTTAAGGGCAAGGTTTTCAATGCATAAAAGAGATTTTTTTCTGTGTGTGATATGGATGCAGAATGCAGTGTTTGATGACCCCAGAGGTGGCCTCTTCCCCTAAGATAGATGACAGCATCCCTTAAAGTTGTTCTGGTGGAGTAGAGGAGTTTATTTCTGCTGAGCCCTTGCTCTGCACAGAGGTGCCTTAGTGATGGTGGCTTCAGTGCTGACTCTTTCCTGCAAATAGAAACTCAACCAAAATCTCCATGTTCATTTCACAAATGTCCACGAACAGACATCATTGCACTGCATCTTTTAAGCCTGAGGGATCTGATTTTATGTTGTATCATTTTAAGTTTATGTCAATTTACTCCTCTGAAATCAGTGGAGTTAGAAATGGCATAAAGCTGGAGAAAGTAGTGGTGAGTCATGACTTTTATTTTCAAACAGAGGAGCCAAGTGTTTATGGTGGTTTCACTGTGAAGCCAGAATAAAAGGGGAGATTTGAAGTGGGTTTTAATGTCTTGTCTGAACCTGTAGCTCAGCTGGCATGAATCCATGCAAACCAAACCCAAAATGCAACACATGCACACATCCCAGCTAACAAAACCTGCTGACTTTTACATGGCTTTAGCTGCGAGGTCACTGTCATTTGAGATATTTTCCCTTGTAAAGTGTTCACAAAAAATCTGCAAGTGTAAGTAATCTGAGAGTGTTTGCAGGGAGGAATGGCTGCACAGAGAGAATGCAATCAGAAAAGATCTGCTGGTCTACACTGCAGGTAAAAAGAGAATACATCCAAACAAAACACCCCGAAAACAAAAGTAGTATTCTCTTCTCTTTGTGTCCTCACAAATTGATCAGGCAACTGCCCAGCTTCAAGCCTGAGCTCCTCCTATGGATTGTTGTCTTTCTGAATTAGTGGTCAATTCTCCAGCCTGTGTGCACTGAATCCATACATTTAATGATGTGCAGCCAAGCATGGCAGCTCTCTGCAGAGCAGCCCAGAGGTGTTGTCCCCTTCTCAGTCCCACAGGTGGTGATTTAGGGATGAACACTGGTGAGCCCTGAGTCAGTATCCCCCCAGTGAGTGTTCCAGTGTCACCACATCACCTGGGGAGTGGTGGAATCCCAAGGCCTTTTTACTCCTCTGAAATACAGGTGGGTCCTGGCCTCAGAACACTTCAGTAGAGGAGTGCAAGGATGCACCATGCACTCAGTGAACACTCAGTGTGTTCCAAGGATTGTGCACTGCTTCACACCATAGCAGTAAATCTGGATCAATACAGGCAGAAGTCCTCCATATTTTGGAAAAAAAAACAAAAAAAAACAAACCACTTTTTTTTCACATTTCTTGGTGGAAACTTTCTTGCATTCCTCCTCCTCTCATACATCCAAAGCACAGTTGAATTTTAATTAAAAAAAACAACTTACATGAAATTAATCTTTCCCTTCTAGTTTATCGGTAATTAGTGACTTAGGCTTGATCTTGTCTTTGCCATCCTAAGACTGGGAAATATTTTATAGGTGTATTTTTACCCTAGAATTCTTCTGTATCAATTCTACTGTAATTGTTGTAGAAAGGCAGAAACCCAGGAGCAAATCTTTTCTGAAACCAGAGGAGAGCAGGGAAGAGATGTTTAGAGAATTGGGAACTGCCAAATCACAGCCCCACTGTTTTTCCCTTGGAAGAAGATGCAGTGCAAATTGTGGAGTCCAGCAAAGGGAACAATTTGAAAGTTGTGAAGGATGCAGGGATGGCTGGACATCACCTGGAACAAAGAACTTGCCCATGTGAGCAAGGATTGGGGAAGCATTGAGCAGGGTGGCCCTGGAATGTCCAAGAAATGGGAAGGTGAGATGGTTGGGGTCAGGCTTTAGGGCCAGACCTGGCAGTGTTAGTTGATGGTTGGACTCAAAGATCTTAGAGATCTTTTCCTTAAAGATTCGATGATTTTATGAGAAATTTTTACTCATTCATATAGTGTCATGGGAGAAAATAACATTACAGCAGGACTGTTTTGGGGAACATAAATATATTGAGTTGGCAAATGTAGAACTGCATGTCCAATACCTATTTTTTAAAGTAATTTTGTAGTGGCAGCTTAAATTAACAACTAAAACCCTTAAAAACCCCCACCAAAACTATGCCAGGTACTAATTCTCTAATACAAACATACCCAGACTGCTGATCCCATCATCTGCTGTAGATAATTAATTTAAATGTATTGCAAAGTAAAAGTTTAGATCCACATTCCCTATGCAGCTAATCAAGAGGGAGATCTTACAAGGGAATGCTGCAATGCAGAACACCTAAGATTTGCTAATGTGAAGTAGTAGAGTGACCAAAATTTAAAAAGATCCTTTGGAAAGAGAAATCTGCTGTCACATAGGCAAAAAAATGAAGATCTAGCACTAGGAGGAAATTATTGGTAAATGAGCACCATATCCAGGGGATGTATCTTTTGAACTTTGGAACATCTCTATACTGAGAAAAAGGGAAAATGGAAAAAAAACCAAGACAATAAGAAGGTGCCAGAAACCTTGTAGTTGAATGGATTGTGTTTTCTTTTTTACAGGAATGTCACCACCATATTTTCTGAAAAAAACCCTTTGCCCAAGATTTTTCTCCTGGGAAGCTGAGAAGCCTCAGAGAAAAAGGAAAACAATAATTATCTGATGTGCTTCTCCTGTGTTTTGCTGCTTTGCAATGTGTTTGGAGATTGTTCACCCACAGGTGATTGTTTCATTGGATTCTGGTGTGAATTGTTTTGACTCATTGGCCAAATGGGGTCAAGCTGTGTCAGGCTCTGGAGAGAGTCAGGAGTTTTCATTATTATCTTTCTAGCCTTCTGTAAATATCCTTTTTGTATTCTTTAGTATAGTTTAGTTAAGTATTCTTTAATATAATATAGTATCATAGAATAATAAATTAGCCTTCTGAGAACATGGAGTCAGATTCATCATTCCTTCCATGGTAGGGGATCTCTGAAAATACAACACAGGAACACTCAGAACAGACCCTCTCTCTTTTAATGTTTTCCTCCTCAGGAGGAAATGAGGCAGAGAGAGGCTTTTCATGGAGAGGGACTGCTAAAGAAGATGCTGTGAAGAAAAGCAAAGTACTTGAGAATAAATTATATTGCACTTGCTGGCCTTCTTTTGTTTTGTTTATTTAAATTTTCAGATGGTTTCCTATTTTATCCTACATCAGACAGAAGTATGGAACTATACAGTTGTAAGGGCCAAAAAATAAAGCAGGGTTTTGTATTCTTTAAAGTAGGTTCAGTTGTTCCCATCATCTCTAAGAGGTTTTTGTATAATCTGTTCATGTTGGAACTCCCCAGCTTGCCTGGTCAATATATCCCAGTGTAGCCCTGACAGTCTTTTTGCTCCTGATATTTAACCCATATTTTCCTTGCTAGAAATAAAACAATCTGCTCTTATCCCAACTTTCAAGGAGATGGAGAAGTGATCATTGCTTCTCTCTGCTGAATTTTCCTCAGGATGGGGTCTGTAAAGCTGTGTTCTGTAAGCAACACTGGGCTGTGAATAAGTCCTGTAAATATCTAAAAGGTAATGTCAGACCAGAGACCAGGGCAATTCCCTTATTCTCTTTTATTCTTTTTTTTTCCTCTGCATATTTAAGCAATAATTCTATTTGCATTTTTGCTATTCAGGTGTTAAAACTGATCTCATAAGATGTGCCTCAGTCAACATGAAGAAACATTGTATGTGATTCTCACCTCTCTGCTCCCTTGGTTTTTATGATGTTACAACAACTTGCAATTTATTTCTCCCTCTGAGTTTAATATTTTCCATCTTATCTTATGCCAAATCTCTCCTGCTCTGTTGCTGCTGCTTCCCACAGGGCTGTGAGGTCTCAGAGGATCTACAATTTCTGTGTGAATACAGATTAAAATGCCAATGTGTGCATTCATCCCTAGTGCTTGGATTTCACCCCCTTTATTTTCAAATTAGAATTTTGTTTGCTCACAGCTCCTGTAAAAGTGAGTAGAGTTGCAAAATACTGACAGAATAATGTTTTCAGTTTTGTTCTAATTCTTTTCTTCCCTTTGTTTTTGTTTTCTCTTTGTTTGTTTTTGTTTTGCTTTATTTGCCTCTCTAACTCCTCATCTACAGTGCTGCAAAGAATTTGATATGGCACAATAAACTCCCCCATGTCACTCAAATCACATGAGCTCTGAAATGCAAGATGTTACTTGCAGGGCTGAGTTAGAAATAGAAATGTCAGCCTTACTCTGAAACTTGCTGGTGTACACTAAAACCTGTCCTGCCTCTTCCCCTCATTACCAGGTAAATGAAATTGAGTGGGAAAACTGCAGGAATAGGCCAGGGAGAAAAAACAATTATCCAGGCTGGTGGTCACAACCTCACAAAAACACAGTGTGACTCATCTCTGGGAAAAATGAAGGTACAGCAAGAGGAAATCATCACAAATGCAGGGTCATGCTGGAGGAGCAAGATTTATCACTTGATTTGCAGGGTTGGGGTGCCATGGTCATGACATCTCATGCTGGTTCATGGATCAATCATTCCTGCACAGCACAGGAGCAGCTGCAGATTCCCCAGGGCCAGAGTTGGGTATAAAGGATGGGAAATAAAGCACATTTCACTCCACCTTCAGGAATGATTTCACCAAGGAGTTTCTTTAAACAGCACAACACCAATGTAGTGACAAACCTGACTGAAATTCCCTTTTAAGGTTTTGAAAGACTACTGGGATTTTTCTTCTTCCTTTTCCCACAGAAAAAACCTGCAGAAGCTTCTGTACAAGACTGTGCAAGTGGTTCCAGTGCAGCTGTCCCAAAGCACCTGATATACTGCCAGCAAATCTCTATGACTGCATTATAAACTAATTGTCCTCCTGGCTGTGAGCAGGATGAGAAGAACATACTTTAGATGCAAATACTTTTAGTGTAATATTGAAAGTTCTCTCTCCTTTACCTGCAGCCACAGTAAATCTCTTTAAAATACATCCAGGCAGCAGGACTGTGTTTACTACATTCCTGCTTAGCCAGGTACTCCTTTTTCAAGGGAGGTGTCACAATAGGAGACAGCACTTGTCAGCAAATATAATATAATATAATATAATATAATATAATATAATATAATATAATATAATATAATATAATATAATATAATATAATATAATTAATATAATATAATCTTGTCAGCAAAGATTGCATAACTGAATCAGAAATATTAATTCATACATCTTTAGTTAAAATGGATGGTGCTGCAGCAAAGCATCTGTGCTGACAGATATCTCCTGCTCTCAGTAGCAACTGAATTCATAGATCCTCTCACAGTGTAACAGGAAGAACTACCTAAAAGCAGAGCTGGGATGAGGGTTAAAGGAGAATACAAGCTTCTGCTTTCAGTCCCATTCATGTTATTAACTGCAAAATCAAGCTGTGTTTTCATCTATGTATTGGTCTGAGCTCCCTCTCTGCTTACACTGCCAGGAACATGTGAAACACAGCAGCTTCCTGATGAGAAGATCACAGAGCAGAGTAATGACAATTCCAGGAAAGAACTGCCCCTCCTGTGCTGAAAGCTGCACCAGGCCCTGACCCCTGACTCCAGCAGTACCAGGAATATTGGCTGTGCAAATGAATATTGATCACACACACAGCAACCAGGAGGTTCAGGTTCTGTCATGATTTAGCCACCATGCAGTGAGGAGAGGTGAGCACCAGAGAAGACAAAGAGCTTTCCCAGGCAGGTGATGTTACTGCCTGATAAAACACTTGGGATGATGTGGAGATCAATACAGAACACTCAGAAGGTTTAGTACACAGCTGGGTATTTATGTGAACACTAAAGGTCAGGGCTCTTCAGTCCAGAGACAGGCACAGGTTGTGCAAACACCACCCAGGAAAAATCCAGGAGCAGGAAAACAGAGGAACTGTGTGTGGGTCAGTCCTGCCCAGAGCTCACCACACACCCAGCACTCAGTGGCCTCCTCCCAGGGTAGAAGGAGGGAAGGTGTGGGATTTTTGGGGTCCCCAGATGGAGGAGGAATGAATCTGACTCCATGTTTTTAGAAGGCTATTCTATTCTATTCTATTCCATTCCATTCCATTCCATTCCATTCCATTCCATCTATACTAAAGAATAGAGGAAGGATACAGACAGAAGGTTTAGCAAAATACCAATTAAAAACTCGTGACTTTCCAGAGCCTTGACACAGCTGGCTGTGATTTGGTCATTAAGTCAAAACAATTCACATGTTGGATAAGCAATCTCCAAACCACATTCCAAAGCAGCAAAACACAGGAGAAGCAAATGAGATATTATTGTTTTCCTTTTTCTCTGAGGCTTCTCAGCTTACCAGGAGAGAAATCCTGGGCAAAGGGGATTTTTCAGAAACTGTGATGGTGATAGAAAGGAAAGGAAGGAGGCAGCAAAGGCAGCAGCAATTCAGAGCAGCACTGAGCAGCCCAGCTCTGCTTGGTTCCTCTTCCTCTGCTTCCCTGGCATCCAGAGATGGAGTAAAAGACTGAAAGGCAAAACTGCTGATTTTCAGAGCCCTGCCAACCACCAGAATTAGTAAAATTCTTATGGGCCCATTATTTGCAGATACAAGAAATCTTACGGACTTAGGAGAAAGGTGAGTTTTGCTTTGTTCCAGTGGGGGAATGATGATTTGTGAAGGCTGACCAAGAACAGAGACTAGACAAAGCTAAAGAATAAATTAGGGATTTATTAAAAGGATCTCGTCAATGGATGCACCTTGGGCAGCACAAGAGCCCAGCCAGGGCTGCACCCAAGATGAACCAAAATGGTCACAAAATGCACGACTGCTCACGGGGTCTGTCACTTTTATAAGTTCTGCTCCATTTGCACCTTGCAGTTCATTGTCCAATTACAGCTTTAGTCCCTGCAGTCCCACCCTGCTTGTTTTTCTCTCTCCAGCCCACGGTGTTTGTGCTCTTGGGCCTGAGATTTGGATCATTTGTCCTTGGTGCCCCCAGCTGGAGCAGGAATTGTTTTGTCTCCCTGCTCTGTGCACAGAGCTCACCATCCCCTGATATGAAACCCAGACCCACACACTAAAGCAGCACAGAATCTGAAAAATAGAAAAGCCAAAACCTGAGATGTCAGAAACAGGACAGACTAACAGAGCATTGAATGGACAGCCTTTCCCAGAAATTGATTTTTCTTCCTTCAACCAAGAGCAGCATCTGGTTTTTTTTTTCTCCTCCTGCATTTCTGTGAAAAGCTGAACACATTCCAGTTAATGTGGTTCATTGGTTAATCTTAAGGCTTCCATCAAGTGAGGAGACATTTCCTTGAAAATTACACTGGGGGAGTGGAGTGAGAATTTTGCTGGGGGATAGATAGTACATTGTATGCGTTGTAGAAGGAAATGTAAACTACTAAGGAGAATATTAAGGCCTGAATAAGTTAGAGTAGCTTAAATTGCAGACCAGTGTTTCTTCACATATAATCCAACTATTGTGAAGTAGGCAAAAATACAAAATGTTTTGCTGTTGCTTTATAATGTAAGGGCAAAAAATTAAATAAAAATAGCACAAAAAATAAATCAAAATATGAAAAGACATAAAATAATGCTTCACATGAATGCAGAATGCAGTGTACTTGTTCCTCCACCTGTTTTGAGAGATGTGAATCCAAAGAGCTTCCCTAAATGCCTTGGGCCATATAGGTAAGAAATCTGATTTTAAAATTAATTTTATAATTATATTGTACAAGATTTATAATTGATAATGAACAGGTATTCCTGACAGTTGTCTAAGCTCTTTCTTTCTCTAGCTGGAACTTAAGAACAGATTTTATTGTCTTCTTCAGCAATATCCTCTTTTGACTTTGAACAGTGCCAAGAAACCGTAAGAAAGATAAAATCAAGAGAATTAACCAGACTTTCCAAAATCTAGGTCTAAAGAGAAGGACAGAAATAAAGACTGCAAAGTGAAGATAGAATCTTGTCTACCTCATTAATGCTGTATTTTTTCCAGTAGATAAAAATCAGAAATTCTTTAAATAGCTTTGATCTAAATTGAAACAGAATCTCAACATTTCCAAAAACCAAAACCAAAGAAAACAAACCCAAGGCAAAAAAAACCCTAAAAGTTTTTTACAAAGTTTAAAATAAGTGCAGGCATTTGCTATTTTCAGGAAGAGGAAGAGGCTGCCTGGTGCATGGTAGCTCTTTAACTGGCTTAGGTAGAGTTCTTTGGAGTGAAAGACTCCCCTGCATAATGGGAATTACCCAGAAACCAGACAGCCCTGCCTTTGAATCATTTCCCTGCCTCATACTTCAGAAACTGATGACAGCTTGAAATCCTGGGATACCTGGAATGACCTTTGAAAATTCATTCCTTGCAAGTCAAGCAGATGGGCACAGAACACTTTGCTGTTTTGGAAAACATTAGTTTAAATCATTGCTTCAATAAAACATTGCCTTTATTGCAAATCCTGGTTTTCCATGAATACACACAGCACAGCGTTCCAGATCAGCTCTGGCTGTAACAGGAACTGCTCTGTTTTCTCCCATGTTTTTCAAGTTCCAAAATAAGATGAAAAAAAGAGAAAAATTACCTAAAGCATAATGAAAGCTATTTAATGGTTAGCTAGGATAACAGATCTCTATAGTCAGAAGAGCAAATACCAGCTGAGCTGGTTTGAAAATTAGGCTGCTGTGCTGCTCGGCACAAGTCTCACACTATCACATACAAAAAGTCTGCCATGAAATTGGCATTTCTGGAGTATTTCTGTAGCACCTACAGGCATATTCATGAACAACACTTTCTTAAGGTGAAGCCTTAGCAAATATGTCCTTTGCCCAATTTAGAACCAAAGATGTGCAGAAAAGCTCTGCACAGAACTGAAATTTGCAGCATGCTGCTTCACCCCCAGGCCCATGCCTTGCTTCTCTCCCTTCTCAAACACTCTCTAGAATCTGATGTGCAAAAGGTGAAGGGAAGCCCTATTAATCAACCACAAAGTACATTAAAGCACCTAAATAACTTGTTTATACAAATGATCTGCTCCACTGTAAGTGATGAGGTCAAGAGTCCCATTTGTTGCGTGGTGCCATTTTATTGATGTGGCAGGAGGCAGCAGCAGCTGCAGTTTTGTCACGCTCTGCTTTCCACCCCTCCCAAGGATCATCACTCCTGGGCTGTCAGAGCCACTGAATATCCCAGTGCATGCTGCATGTTTGATAGAGCCCTGCCTGGGCCATTCATCATGCAGGGAGTTAAATTTCCTCTGTCAATATGGAAATTCTGCAAGGGCAAGAGTGTGTTATCAATTTTTATTGAGGGAATGACAGGAAGAAAGTGGGTCAGTGTGAGGTTGCCTTCAAGCAGTTTCTTCAAAATTAAAACTGTACTGACTAGCTGAATTTCATAATGTGATTTAACTTTAAACTATTTTCCATGTCCTGTAACATACCAGGTCTCAAGGACTGACCTTTTTTTTTTTTTTTCCTAAAGTGCATCCCTTTTTAAAAGTATAATATGACTCCAGGCAGAAAAAGGAGGATTTGAAACATTATCCCATGACAAGGTCATTGGCTATGGCAATAAAAAGAGGTTTTTCAGGGTCTTGCAAGCTTTTGAAAACATTTTAGAAAAACAAATTTACTGACAGGGACATTTAGAAATCCCCCCAAACTATCAATAGTTCATCAGGTTGTCCTGCAGGTACAGAGACTAAAATAAAGGAATATGAAATATGTCAGGCATTGCAACTTAAGATTCCTGTATTCATTAAGTGCAAGAATAAAGGAAAAAAAAAAAAAGAAAAAGTTATGAAAACTCAAATCAGCTTCAATAACATCAAAATTCAACTTATAGAATTATGGATGATCAGTATTAACATAAAAAGATTTCTGAGGGAAGAGACCTCTTTGATCTGTAAGACAAAAGTATAATGAGACACCATGGCTGGAAGATGGAGGGAGATATATTCAGAACAGAAATAAGGGAAACATTTTAAGGATGAGTGAAATTAACCATTGGAACATTATCCCTGGGTGGACGGTGAATATTTCATCTGCTGTCATTCTCAAATCAGTAATTTTCTAAAAGAAATGCATTGGCACATTTACAAATTGCTATGAGTTTGATGCAGGAATCACCTAGGTAAGGAGGAAAATAAATAGGCAGATGTTAAATATCTGTTAGGTATCTGTTCATAAATGCAATATAGTATAATATAATTATACTATATAGTATAATATAATTATACTATATAATTATATTACATAATATACTATATTATAATTTATTAATATATTATATTATATTATATTATATTATATTATATTATATTATATTATATTATATTATATTATATTATAATAATCCAATTTTTTTTCCTTGTACATTTTCCTCCTTATACTCATGAGAACTGCCCGTATTTTTTGTATGGGTTTTTTTTCCATTACTCCTTACCTACAGCAACAGAATAATTGTTAACACTACTGAAGATATTTCCTGCTCAGTGAAGGAGATATGGTCAGGGGTACAGGTTTTTTTGTGGGGTTACTCTTCCATGACACCAAAAATAGCAGCTGACATTTAGTAGTGGGGATGATGATACACAAACCTCAGAGGATGTAATTCTTGTTTCCAAGACAGAGTAGTAACTATTTTGTAGGTTGGGCTTGGGAGGTAGAGATATGGTAAATAGTATCTGCAGTAGTTAAAATTAAAGATATCATTCTAGCAGAATCACTTCAAAAAGTTGGATTTCTTCCTCAAAGTAGGATTTAGTGGTGAAATTCTCTTCCACTGAAGACCCCCTGCCTCTCTTCCTGTTGAGCATTTGAATAATCTCAGCATGAAATATTTTCATTTGCAGCCTGCGAAGTTACACATGGAAAAAAATTCATGTGTAACAAATGAAATATTTATTTTAATGTTTATTCCATCTGACATTCTCTCAAATTTTGAAATATTGGCCAACACTAAATTAATCCCTCAAAAATAAAAGGACAATTTAACCTTACCTGTAGTAGTTTTCCCCATATGTAAATATACAAGGCTGTGTATATTTACATGAAAAAAATTGAAATTGGCTTCACTCAGATTGAGCGCCAGAAAAGACAAACAATACATCATTCTTGATTTACTTATATATCTGATCAGAAATTCATGTGTCACAGAGAAAAAGAGGGTTTAATATTCCCTAAACATGACAGGAGACAAATGAGAACCAAATGTGGAACTGCTTATTCCGGGGAGAACTTTTTATTTCCCTTTTTTTCTTCCTTGCCCCTGTAAGCTCTGCTTGAACCAGAAGCAGCACTTGAGAGGGTCACAGGCTTGAACTGCTTTCTCTTTACATATTTCAGTTAATGTTCCTTTGAGTGGGAAAAAAACTGAATCTGCTGATCCCAGGGTTGAGCAGGCTTAGATTGATGCCTCCATTCTTTGTGCCAGCAAGTGACCTTAATTCACATATTCCATCTATTTTAATATATGGTATTATTTACTGCACTGCCTCAGTGTAGTGCTTTTTAAATATTTATGAAAGCAGCCTTTACATGCATAGCACTGATGTTTATCCTTTGGCTGGTGACAGGGAATGAGCAGTGCATGGTTTGAACAATGAGTTTGGATTATGCAGAATTTATTGCTTTTCTTTTTTATCTCTTTCATGCCATAGACAGAAGCTTTCATCTGTTATAAAGTACAATACTGTTTTCTCCACATGATAGTATTACTGCCTTACCAGATCTTTTTTTTTCCTAACCCACCCTGCCATTCCTGGCTTTTAATCTCCCTTTGTGCACCTACACATCTCTCTTTTTTTTTTTTTTTTTTTTTTTTGTTGATAGAACACAAATATTTTACTGTATTCTTGATGTCCCATGTTCTACTAATATTTTAAGAGTGTCATGCTCTATTTAAGTGTCAGGATGAAGACATCTAGTGTAATCTCTTTTTCCTGTGAGTGCTTCTGACTTCTTTTTTGTCTGTATAATTCTGCCTTGCAAGGAGCCTTTTGCAAACTAATGTTCTTAAGAAGACTGGAGATGAAAACAGCTCACCTATGGCATTACAGAGAAATGAAAGTGGCAGTGGGTGAATGGCTGGGGAAGTGAGATATTAGAAAGAAAAAAGAAGCAGTCTAACCACAGTGAAGCAGTCAAAAGCTTATAGCTGAAATGAGGGATAATGAATTAAAAATGGGTAATGTGTGCTTCTTCTGAGTGAGGAAGATTCTGGTTGGAGCTTGAATTGACAGTTCTGAAGGATTTGTCTGTGGAAAGGATGCTGAGACTGGAAAAGTGCAAATTTGTCCTCATCACTGGGCATTTGATCTGCTCAGGGGAGGTTTTCTGCCTGCATTCAGCCTGTCTATTGGGGATTTGGATCAGAACTGATCAATTAATTTCATATAAAATCATCTTCAACTTGTAGTTGGTGGTGGTTATTTACATCCTGCTTCACAGGCTGGTGTCTCTGGGGTGATGCCAAACCTTTGTTGAGGTGCAAAGAAATAGAAACAAAGTTAATAGAAACAACAACAACAACAATGATAAAAACAATAATATATTACTTTATTTAGGAGGAACTTTGGGAAACGGCATCTCAGGTGATAGAAATAAATGTGGTTCATATTAGAAAACCACAATTTTAACTTTACCTATTAAAGTTTGTTTGCCAGACCGGTGTTGGACGTTTCAACAGAATCTATTGCTGATAACACCTCAAGTTTTAACATTTCACCATAAAAATGTCAAAATGCCTGATATACTAAATAAAAATGTCAAAATGCCTGATATTCTAAAATAACTGTCTACGCATGGAAACCAGGAGCATGGTAAAGCAGTGGCAATAACCACATGAGGATACCTACATTTTACAGTCTGAAACTGTAGGTAATTATTGCATTTAATTTGCAGAACTGTGAGTTCTGTTGTTGCCCATCAGTGCTGTGACCATTTTCCAAATTCAACTGGCCCTTTCAAATCCCTTCCCATTGGGAAGATGAATAATTTTTTACATGAGGCCCAAAAAAGCCCCAAATAGTTTTCCTTGACCTGCTGGATCACAGCTCTGCACAGTCAATTGTTCTATTGGCAAAAGCATAAAAGAGACAAGCTGGAAAAACATATTTAAAATTAAAATCTTCAATTAGAAAAGGAACGATAATTTTTCCATGAAAAATGGCATAACCCTGCAACTTGTAAAAAGCCATTAAGGAAAGTATAAGCTAGTTTCATTTTTATTTGTTCTGTTTTATTCCTTCTTTCTGTTTTGGTAGGAAAGGAATCAATGTAACAACACAAGTTCATTCTATACTTACAAAATCATTCTCAAACTTGATTTTTAACCCTAGAATTAAATATATGTTGCATTTAGGAGTTACTGGACTATTATTTCTATATGTAAAAAGGTAGTGGATGAATGATTAACTAGTTTATGATTAAAAATAATCAAAAGTAATAAATTGACACTAAAAGGCCTATAAAGCAGAAATATTTTGATACTTCCTATGCTTGTAAAACTATCATCATGCAGATGATTTTTGATAATTTGGGATGTTAGCTGTTCATTCTGCAAGTGGAGTCATTTGTTGCAGCTAAAGGAACAAGGACATCTAGGAAAAAAAAAAATTCAGGTTCACAAAACAAACTCAAGGTTTCCCCTTTTGACTTCTGCACCTTTTGGTTTCTTTAACTTGGGGAATCCACAAACTTAATCACAAAGCTTTCTTCTGGTCTGCAATATTTGATACTTCATTGAACATTTTTTTGCTTTGTTTGTTTTGTTGGTTTGTTGACCTCCTATAATTAAAGCCATGAAATGAAACAGTCACCTAAATTCCTCACAACTTCACCCTGTGTATTCCAGCTGTACCTGGCTTTACAAACACAAACCCAAATTCAAATCTATCCACAATCCTGTGAACATGTAAAGCACATAAATCATAGAGTGCCACTAACTTGGACCAGTTTACCTAAAAATTAAGAATTTGTTTGCCAAAAAGTTATTAGGAATATTAAGAAAGAAAAGACTCAGCTCCTTTTATCCAAAGCCTATTCCATATTTAACTATTGACTAGAGGCACAACATTAATAGATTCTGTTCTGATCTCTCTGCTGGTAGTTTGAGGTACATCTGAAAAAAAAAAAATTTTAAAATACATATGTATATATAACTGGGGTTAATTAGAAATTTAGGTGGCATTGGAATATGGTATCATATTTAAAGCAATATCTGCTTCAGACAGCTTTACTCTCAAACGTTCTGGCAAGAGAAAAAAAATAGCTAAAGCCTGAAAATTGAGCTCTTTTCTCTTTTTTCACTTTATAACTGATAAGAAATGCCATCAACTGTGCAGGAAAGCTTTGGAAACAAGGAATTTTTTATGCAAAATCTAAGCATCATCAGAAATCATCATTACCTTGGCTGCCATAGTGAACAGTATTACTGCAGAAGCAACTATATAAAAAACCAAATAAGTTTCCCTGAAGACAAGACCCAAGCCTTGCAATTTCCCTGTCAAATGCAAGATTATCATCTACTCATAAATATCCTGCAGGGAAGCCAAGGGATCTCAGTCTGGGCACGTTTTATGGATATGCACCATATGGATGGAGGGGAAATGTCTATATTAACAAAAGAAACCACTGAACAAACAAAATGTTATCTCTGGGGTCCAAAGACTGACAAATTTACATAAGAAATGAGTCCCACAGTTTAAAAAAGAAGGTTAATTCAGCGTTTCAAAAGTTTATCCAAGAACATGATCAGTTCCATGAGCTAAAGTCTCCAAGATTAAAAAGGCTTTTTAAGTGATATTAGCAGGTTTAACCAGAAGATTTTAGGGAATTAATATAGGCATCACTGAATAAATTCTATGAGCTGTGCATGCTAGATTAGATTTAGATTCTGTAAATGTAACAAAAATGGCTTAATGATAATGGATGCTTTGACAAACCAGAGCCCTGCTCTTAAACAAAATGACCCCAAAGTTATTTGCAAGCATAAAATGCTTTGTAGCTCTTGCCAAATATTTGCCCAATAGGTGTCTGTTCTTTGGACAGACTGCTTAACATCTTCCCACTGTGCTGTCTTCTACAATTCATAAATAAGTACCCATGAACTATAGAAATATGGATAAATTAACCAAAAATTAATCTGACTCCATATCTGAATACACTCAGAATAAGAGGGCTCTATCTTTTCATGTTTGCTTATCACTAAGTGTGAATAAAGATATCAATGAATATGAGGAGGTTTGAAGGTTTAATGATGCAAAAAATGCAAAAACATTTGAGCCTCGTTGAACCTGCCCATAAATATTTGATCCAGAATCTGGGTTGGAAGCTTGATGAATAAGCTTTCCCAGGAGAGTTTCAGATTTCAGTTTCCTAATATATTTTTCAATGGCCTATTTAATATAATTTCCATGCTTAATATCTTTAATTTGTTTTCTTTTTGAACTTCATCCTTTGGGAGAGTATTTTTTTTATATATATATACACTAACAGATCAGTGTGTTTGGACATGGAAGTTTTATCTTTCCCTCTGTTGTTCCAGATGCATGACACAAAGCTAAATAAATGTCATCTAAATCCCAAAGGGCCATCTACTCTGGATTCTGGAGCCTGAAAGAAAGACAAATTAAGATTGCTAGAAGCGATATGAACAAAGAAAACAAAGGCTGGATAGCCTTGGCCACAGAACCGTGTGTGAGCTTTCAGCAACGATTTCAGGCCACTCACAAAGCAACACTTTGGGTTTGGAATTGAGTTTCAAGCTGCTTTTGTATTCTCAGGGATCCACAGGCTTCTTTCAGCCTGCCTCGAACCTCGGTTGTGCTGCCAATCTTCTCTGTGGTTCATCCTGCCTTCATCCATCTTTCTCAGCAAAAGAGAAATTCCTTGCTCAAACTTCCTGCTTCCTCTGCTTCTTGGTATTTTTGAATATCCAACCTGAACTGTTTTCATAGTTTTAAAAGTTTCAAGTTATTAGATGGCCCAGTCAGATCCTGATATGTCACAGGACACTTAATGTCATCGAATTATCTCCTGACAGACAGCAATCACTTTTTATTCATGCTCTTGAATGACTTTGAGGATTTCAGGAGGCTGAGGAGTTGTCACAGTTTTTGTAGTTCACTGTAATTATTTTCCATGTGAAGGATTTTTGCTTTGTTTTGAATTTATATCAATCAATTTCTAAATTTCAACAATTACGCATGATTAAAGGTCCTTTAGCACTTGGCATTTTCTTCAGAGGGAGTATTTATGTGCTCTAATGAAGTCAGTTCTCAATCTCCTTGTGAAAATCCAAATATTTATCACTCTCTGGAATTTCTTATGTCTTCAAAAGCCTTTCTTTGTGCCTGCTCTCTGCTCATTTTTTCATCTTTTTAATATCCTTCTAAAATCACTGAGCATTCTCACTGAGAACACAGTATTCCAATACTGGGCTCACAGATATCACAGGAAAGCTACTGTTAACCTTCATTTTTAATGAATTAATCCCTGCTTTGTACATCAGGAATCACAGTCACACCATTGCACAGAAAGCTTGATTTTCTTGACTGCAGAACTCTTAGACCCTTGTAGCTCCTTAAATTTCCAGCACTCAGTCTTCATAACTGACATTCATTGTTCCATGGTCTCGAATGCTTTATTCAGCTGTGCTGACACAGGATTTGTTTGAGAGATCAAAAACTATCATGTAAAACAAATCTCTTTGTGTGACTGGTACATCCCTTTTTTATTTAATAGAGCACAAATCCTTGGGTCATCTCCAGGTTCCACCAGGAGTAAACTCAGGGTGAATTTGTCTCTGGGTGACTGAATGGCAGATTCCCCATCTCTCAGAAATATTTCCCCATCTCCATCTCAGCGTTTTCTTTCACCTCAATCTTTTTGACTGTGAATTTAACCTAGAGGACCTCCAGGAGTTCCTCCCCAGTCTGACAGGAGAACAGCACAAGGGATGAAGCGTTTGTTGAGGTGTTGGGATAACACCACAATGATGGATAACTTCACATTTGCATTTTTATAAAAACTAAGATGAATTTTGTCACAAACCAAACCCATCAAGAACTCTCCTGGATGAAGTAATGTGTGACATCAATAAATACCCAGAAGAACATTTTCTTCACCATTGCAACCCTTCAAAGCTTGAGAGAGAAAACTGCCTCAGCAGCAGCTGAAAACAGGTGGAATCATGACTCAGTTATGTTTCTCCTGAATTAAATTTAGTTCCATTAAAAGTCCATCATTGCTGTATCATTGCAGCCGTGAGATGAAACTCAGGCCTGGTAAAGATTTTTTTCTTTGTTCCATAATTTTATCATTCACACCTCAGTCATCAGAACACACAAATGACCTTACAGATATGCAAGTCACAGAGAGCATCTGGCAGCTTTGTGCTCAGCCACCCTTCACAGCAGGTATCATTCACAAAATAATATAAGCACACCTTGGGGCACTGCTGTTTGCACCAGCAGCTGCATTAATCCCTCTATAAGGAATACAGATTTTCATGGATTTTACTTGGCTGTAAAAACTTACTTTCATACTGGCACTGCCTGACTGTCATGAAATTTTTAAAACATATTTTAAAATAGAGAATAAAATTGACAGATTTCAAAGAAAAAGAGCACCAGCTGTATGCAAGTATTGAAATCAGGCAAGTTCTTGAATTCAGTGCACAGCCCGAGTTATAGGATATTTCATTTATTTTCTAGGCAAAGTGATAAAACCACAGAACAACAGGATGGTTTGGGTTGGAAGGGAACTTTAAGGTCATCCAATTCCAACCCTGTGCCATCTTCCACAGGTTCTCCAAGCCCTGTCCAGCCTGGCCTTGGACACTCCAGTGATCCAGGGGCAGCCACAGCTTCTCTGGGGCATTTCTCCATGTTTTATTATCAGCAGGGTAATTTTTACATTTGCTACAGCAGAGTGTATCTTGACTCCCATGGCATTGATTTGTCCAGCAAAAGTGGGGTCCATCAGACTGAGCCTGAGTCTGTTTCTGTAATTATGACACTGATCAGATCTGCCCTGGCTGTGATCTTAGCAGAGCCCTAAGAGCTGTTTGCTGGAGGTGCCTGCTCACCAGTTCTTTATAATGTTGTTTTTTTCACTTCTTTATGGCTGCCATGGGGTCTATGAATGCCAAACACACCTGGTGTCATTTGGGACACTCCAGGAGGACACTGAGTGTGGTTTGCAGCCACACGAGTCCAGAGGATGTGTGGCTTTTTCCCCATCCTGTCTAAACCTGAGGAGATGCCACAGCTCTGCTGCTGTGTTTGGAGAGGCTCCAGATCCCTGGTTTGCAACAACTGCCTCCAGACTCTCACAGACATCCGCTTTTAGATGTAGCAGAATCTGCAAGCTGAGGCCCACCCCAAAATTTGAGTGTTTCACCTAAATCAAGAGAAGTACTAAATTGTACAGCGATAAAAATAGCAGGAACTTTGGGTCTAATTCTGGGTATAGCCTGATTTTTGAGTCAAAAAGTGTTTTAGTGTTCATATTTCCCCACTGAATATGTGGAGCAGGGGATGTTCCAAATACAGATGATTGTTTATTGCTTAATTAAAAGCTCCACTTCCCAGTGGCTATGTGTTGGTACATTTATTCTGGTTGGAGTAACTAAAAAATAGTCACCAGCAGATAGAAAAAACACAATATATTTGGTTTCCTTAAATGACCCATCTTCCTGGGACATTTCTGAATAGTCACATAGTCACAGCCTCTTATTGTGACTAGTAAAACAGGTTAAAAGAACTTACACTTTAAAATACCAGAGTTGTGATTGGGATTTTTTGGTAGGAGCCTTTTTTCCAGGCTGCTGCATGGCTGGGATTTTCCCCAGAAAGTCTTGATATAAATGAGCTTCAAAGTCACCTGTGAATACAGAGATAAGAGACAAGGTTATTTTGGAGAGTTGAAAGTAGTGTATTGCTCTTCCCTATATAAAATTACAGTTCAGCAAATCAGGCTGTTGGGGTCTGGAAGAAAAGTCTTTCTTTCCTTTCTCCCTATTTTCTTCTCACTTGCCTCTCTATAAAAATCCTCCAAAACTTCCCTGAAGTTAATGAAATGTCACCAGAGTAAAAGGAATCAATTTCAGGCCATTTATGTTGTCTCACATTTGATCTTTTTCTGGATGTTTTACTTGTCTTTGTCTTCCTTTCTTATTTCCCAGGAGAACAAAATAAGCAGGATCAGAGCCCAGTTCATCACTGGATTTTTTACGCCAGCACAAAGCCATTTATTTCAGTGCTTTATGCAGGTATAAAATTTGATTTATAATGTTTGGATGTGCACATCCACAAAGTGATAAGTTACAAAGGAAGCACATTGGAGAAAAGGTAATGAGATGAGAATCATGATGTTATTTTTCAACTTAAAGTTTGTTAAAGATTTGTTTCTTATTAAATGCCTGAGAGGCAGTGTATCAAATTTAAGGTTTCAGAATTGAAATATAGAAAGATCTCTAACTGTCATAACAACAGCAGATAAAGTATCAATAATTTCTGTTTTGAATGCAATCTGAAATTAAATTTCTTTCATTCTATGACAAAGTTGATAACAAAGCAAAATGAAACATTCCAATAATGTACATCCCATATTTCTGAGAATAAATATAATTTCTTTGTTGAACAGCCTGGAAATTGTCACATTTCATATACAGAGACATTAAAGTACTAAAGGAAGCAGTGATTTGCAATCAGAGTCGACCAGAACATCAAATTAAAATTACATTATTAATATGGTCCATTGCCTCTGCCCATTCCTTATGTTATTACCTACAAAGTTCCATTCTCTTTTGGTTTTGTTTATGCAGTTTTTGTTCATGTTCAAGTAGTTTAAAATGTGAGTTCAGCAATGTATTCCAGACACAGCCTAGCTTTGGTATTCCTCAGATGCAAAAACTCCTCTGAAATGTTTTTGAATGATCTTTCTCTCTAAAGTAGGTACAAACAAAATCCCTTCTCCTGATGTTGGCCATGCCTGTAGTTACTCCCAGCAGTACTCGAATTGAATCCAGAGGAAAACTCTGTTTGCTTTAAGAAAGACAGAAAAACTTAACTACAGCTATAAGACATAGCTTTGATTAACTTCTGGAGATCAGATCTGGTAAATATTTCAATAAAAATGTTTCAAAGGAAAACACAAGTCTGGGGAAAAAAAAATGGAGGGCATATTCTGAATAGGTTTTACCTTTAGAATCCAGTGTGGAGCATAGAGTCACAAAAAATTAACTTTTAAGCATACTTGGTTTGGGTGGACTTTTGATGAAGTGCTTTACTCTGTATTTCTAAGGGAGAAGACAAAACACAAGGTTTATAATTCTCATCATCAAAGCATACTTGAATAACACAGAACAATCATCTGCAAAAAGAATAACCCCAGCCTCAAAGGATTTGGAGAAATTATCTGGTGGCATCTGCTGCACTGCCACTTGCAAAAGGTGAATAATTTAGCATTCTGCCAATGCAAAGTCTTTAGAAAACTTTCTTTGAATATCTCTGTTTAGTTGGTGGATATGTTTTGTTACATATTTAAAATATATCAAACAAATTTAACCTTTTGTTGTTGTTGTTGTCCTTGGTTTTTTTTTGTTTGTTTGTTTCCCCTGCAGGGCAAATCACTGGTTCCTTATTTAATATATTCTGGCCCAAAAGGAACTTGGCATTTAAACATGTGCAGAACTTTAAACACAAGCTCAAAGACAATGACTTCTCCCATGCTTGGGTACCTTACTAGGCTGGGACCATAGGCCTAGTCCAATTTCAAACTGTCTTTTCATTCATTTTAATGAATATTAGATTGGGTGCTCTGTGAATTTATTTCACCATTGTCATCTCCCAGTATTTCTCCCTGGGGACTGAGTGCAAATATTTGAGATTCAGCATGTGTTGCTTATCACTTTCATTTAGAAAATATGCCATGTTTGTGTCTTCCTGCTCTTTGAATGGGTGAACACAGAAGAGCTTCCCACAGGATGCCTTTCAGATTTAAATCTCACTTTCTAGAGATGCTCATATGAGGATTTCATTTTCATTTGCTGTGAACATTTGTGCCAGTAAAACTTCATTGTCTGGGTGTGTGCAGAAAGTGAGCAGAAAAGATGTGAGAATTTGAAATCCTTTGCTGCTAAATCTCTTTTACATCTTTTACTATGGCTGGTGAAGAGATGAGGGCTGCCTGCAAGAACCAGGCAGAGAATTTAATTTTGCCAGTCATATTTTTCAATGGATTAGATGAAATTTCTCTAAATCCTGGAGTGCTGAGTATTTTAGGAAGGCCAGTAGAGAAGAAAATCTTCAAAGATCCCAGGATTCAGTTCAGACTGACAACAGAAATGGCAGCCAGAGCACACACACAAAAGGAATTGAGGGAACTAAATGACAGCTGACAGAAAATGTTTGAATATGCATTAAAGCTGGGAAAGTAGTAAGGCCATTTTCTGTTTAAACTCTCACATTGCACAGATGAGAATTGTTAAAGAGCTGCCACATTCAGCATCGGTAGTTCAATTTCAGTGGTGAGAAAAGTGCCTGTGAAGTGTTATAAGCATCCATGAGTTGTATGCTAAATGGCTACATTTGATGATAAAACTTGTGAGTAAATACATAAAAATGTTTTCAGAAGAAAAAATTCTCTCCAAGCTGGGATTAAATGAGAAAGAGTTTCTATTTATCCCCAGGCACAAACTTAACATACCACAAAATTCTATAGAAACAGTTACAAGCCTAAATAATCAGTTCACTTTAGAGACAACCTTATAAATCATGTGGTGAGCATGTTTATGTCTAAAAATGAAGGAAATTCCCTTCACACTTGAATAATTAGGAGGGCATAGATGGAGAGAAAAGATGAAGATCTGCTTCCATGGAAATAATATCCTAAAAGCTGGGTTATCAATCCAACAGGACAGATTCCCTAACACAAGAGCTACCTTTTAAATTAGCTCCTGTAAATTAACCAGCTCAAGTCAACATTGGCAGGATCTTATCACCATAATGCACAATCAAGTCTACACTATTAAAATTCTACTGGAGAAAACTTAGTGTGAGATAAGGCAGACATGAATGATCATTTAACATTAATCCTGATGACAACCATTTCCACTTTGCTATTGAAATTCCCTCCTTCCTACATTTTCATTTCCAAACACAATGCAAACAACATGCTCTAATCAATCACTTCTACATCCACCATAATTTTTATTTAAAGCCCTGTATCTTAGATATATAAGCCAATGAAGATAATTTATCTTCCCTCTTGCTTTCCAGTCTCACTGAAGGGAAGGAAAGGTAGAGTAAGGTAAGGTGGTACAGAGAGGTAACAGGTAAGATATGGAGTTTTGGGGTTGTTTGGCAGTTTTAACACTGACTTTTGCATCCAGAATTCATTCAGGGGTGAGTCACAAATGCTGGCAACACTCAAGGCTTGTCCCAAACCAGAGATATGTTTGTCTGGCACAGCATCACCTGAATGTGATTATAATTATAGATATGATTATATGTCTAAGTCAGGATGAGCCACTTTGGTCATCTCTGCAAAATGATTCCGAGTTCAGGTTTGTCACAGAAACACAAAATGGTGTCAGGTTGTCATAGAAACAAAAAATCACTGAATGGTTTGGGTTTGAAGGGACCTTGAAGAGCATCCAGTTCCCAGGGACACCTTCCACTAGAACATGGTCCTGCTGCTCATGGTGCTGAATTCCCTTCACCCCTAAGTGTAGGGAATTAGGATTTTAATCATCACAGGTGTTGGTCTTTTACTGAAAATGAGGACTTTATTCTGAAATCTCCCTCACAGATCAGTGTAATGGAACTGCTGAAAATTTTGCTTAGAACATGATTTAGTAAAAATGAGAGTTTCTTTATCTTTTTCTTTCTTATTCTTGAAAAAAAAAAAATCTAACACAGCTATTGCATGGGATAATTTTCTAAATGAAGACAGCATTTCATTCAATCTCCATCAGAAGATGCAACTGGGGATTTCAGAAGGTGAGCAAACTAATAAATGAGAAGAAAATAAAGCCAACATTTTAATCAAAATTCACAGTGACAATAGAAAATATATATTTGTAAAATGATTTGAAAATTAAGCCAATATAACAGTGGCTCTGAAAGAAACATGAATTAAAAATTACAGTGAAAAAGAAAGGATAAAATGCAATCCTTATGCATGGAAGTAAGAACAAGGGCTCAATCAACTCCTGCAAATGCAAATCAAGACATGTAACATTTTGAAGAAGAGCAATATAATGCAGCAGGACAAATTTGTAGACAAGAACACATTTTGGGAACCTGATGGATTCCACCTGAAAAGCAATTCACTTATGCTAACCTCAAAAGAAATATTTAGAGTGATTCATGGCTCCATCTGGCTTCTCTGCACACAGAACAGGTACTGGTAGTCATGAACTTTTCATCTTAAAATATCAAGAGAACAAATCCCTGTCAGAGGCACTCTGAGTGTACCTAGGAGAGGAAAACTGTGTTGCTAACAGAGTGCTTTTACTGGCTGCAGTCATGCTCCAGGAATATAGATCCCAGGAATTTAGGTCTTACATTCCTAAGTGGTGTCAGAATAAAACCAGAATATAAAAAATTCCTATAGCTGAGAAGAAGAATTTGGATAGGATTGCCCCATGTATTGTAGCCAAACATAAGAATAAGAGAAGGAACAAAGAGGCTGATTAGAACAAATCCCCAGCACTCTTCAAATATTTACATTTTTAGTTATTGATAAACCAGCACTCAGTCAGGAAAGTTTCACATGGCAGAGTCACCGTGACAAAAGATGAGATAATTATATTTTGTAATAGACAAAATGCCATTAATACCCAATGAGGGTGAGATGAATTTGATATGTTTGAATGAACAACTGTTATCATCTCCCTAAGCCCTCCCAAATGAACAGTGCTGAAAATCTCTTCTCTCCTTCTCTGCTGACCCATGCACAAGGAAGTCTTGCTGGCAAGAAAATGGGAGAAAGAGCAGATAAACTAAGAAACACAGTTTTTAACAGCACATGGGATGGCCAAAAAACCAACAAAAAAGAGAAGTGTCCAAATCCTCAGTGACCAGTTAAGATCTATGTCCTCATTGACTGTCTTTACTGAATAAATGCCTTAAATGACAAAACACTCGAACATCTCCCCATCTGCCAGGTGTCTCTGTGATTCTGCTTCCTGTGGCAGCATTGCCAGCCCATTGGCATTCGGGTCCTGATTAATCCCACCCCAAGCTGCCACCTTGTGTAACCCCTACAGCCAGCCATAAATATTGCAGGGCTTCTGATAAAAATATTACAATGCTTTAACTCCAGGAGAGGCCTGTGCTTTTCTATTTCATGGAATCAGACCATTGTGAATACAAGATAATTTGGTTTACAACCAGATTTTTTTTCTTTCTCGCTGCTCATTAATAGGTCTGTGCACACAAGGAAAATTTCCTCCTTATTTGTTGTGTACGTTTGCATCCTGCCTGTGTGTTCTTCTCATTTTTATGAAGTTAGGTCATGTCTTTCAGATAAAATTGGTAAAAAAGCTCATATTGCAAGTCCTTGCAATTCTTTTAAGAAGAGAATGTTTCACAAGTGGCAGTTTCTGTGGAACATGGTTTAAGAAAGTGTTTCAGACTGACATATATACTTTTTTGTCAAAATGTAAATTGTTTACATAAATATACTAATGTTGATCAATATATATTATATATATGTAAGTGTATTTATTTCATATATATATATTTGTCAACATATATTCACATAAATAAAGAGCAAAAAGAAGAAAAAAAATGAACTATTTTGCATAATAATGTCACAGGCTATGAAAACTGCATTTCAAAACTTCTTCTATATCAGGCCTATCTATTCCAAGAAAAATATCCATGATAGAGATAAGTTAACCTTGACTGCTGCACTTTAAAAAAAAAAAATATTCATGGGAAACTACTGAAGCTCTTGTTTTCATCTCACTGCAGAAGTACCACTAATTGTCATGAAAATGAAAAACAAATTTCTTTCACTTCTATTGAGTAATAATAATGGCCAGCTTGGCAAACTTTGACCCCTTCCACTTACACTCATATATTTTATTTTCTCCTCACTATTTTTCATTATTAATTTCTATTTTCAATCAACAGTTACGTGTCTCTTAAGGTACATATTATTTTATAAAGTACATGCATTTTTACAGTAAATTTACTTCAGCATGTGGCTTTGTGAAATAAAAGGAAAACAGGTCATGGAAAACAAACCAAGGAAAATGAGAATTATTTAAATAGAAATAAACCAGGTAACTTTCTGAATTAAAAAATGAATAAAATAACATAGCAAAACAAAACAAATTAAAAAAAACCAAAATAAAGCAAAACAAAAATTTGAAGGTAAGCTGAAATTTAGGAAGACAGAGTTGCAACACTATTCAAAAGGATCACAGGATTTTCTGTGTGAGAAATTCCTGCACTGTCAGGGAGTGAACCTGTCTTGCTGCTGCCCATGTTCACTCTCACAGGAGGCACCACAGCAGGGAAAGGTGTTGGGGTGTTTGATGGCAGTGTGAGCAAACCCAGCCAATTGCTGCAAGCAGCATGTTCCCCTGCTTGATTTCTCACTGGGATCCATCAAACACCAGTTAAGCCACGCTCTCAGAGATGTCCCCAAGGGTGAAGCCAAGGCCTTGTCAGAAACAGGTGGGGGGCACCTGACCCCAGCCACTTCTCAGGAGCATCATGATAGGTGGTGATGTTTGATGTTTGAAACTAATCCATCATCCTGGGCAATGCAAACTGAACAGGGAGAAGACAAAAAGAAGGTAAAAATTGCATATAGACCATGGAATTATTCCGCCAGGTCACAAATGAATGCACAAGGTTTGAGGTACAGTTGGAGATCTAAAGGTGTGGGATCTCAGCACATCATTCCCGATGTCCAGAGATGCCAGGAGAACCCTTGGGGGTCTCGAAAATCCTGGAATGTTGCCAAGAGTGCTTGGTGGCTTGATTTTGATCCATCCACAGAAGTAACAAGAGTCTGAGGACAAGAGAATCACTGTAGAGTAAAAGGTGTAAAAGAGACACATTTAGAGGGTGAGATATAGACTTTAAGGTTTTTGGTACAGGGGGGTTATGGAGACAAGATGGAGGGATCGGGGCGTGTCTTGTCCTTCTTCTTTCTTCTTCTTGTCCTCCATCTCCTGTGATGATGTTGGCACTTAGAGATTGGTTTATGGTGAAGGTGCACTTGCTAACATGGGCGAAAAGCATTGGGAAATAAAGGTAAATATTGTATACGTAGATTTTAGTATAAAAAGACATGACCGCCCCGTGGGTGGTCAGAGAGTGCCTGTGACTGCTTGCAGGTCAGACCTCTGTTGGGCAGACAGAAAAATTTTGTAGATAAGAAATAATAAACAACCTGAGGATCGAAAAGCTGAAGAGTCCAGACTCGTCCTTTGCATCGCGTGCCACCAAAGAACCACCCTACCCGTGTCGGGGCAGAGACAGACAGCCGGACCCGACATAAAGGTATTTGATTTACTGGCCCCATAATGCTGGAGAACAGTGAGGCTTAAAGTACAGACAGTCTGAAATCTTCATTTAGACAGCATTAAATGCATGCAGCCAAGTGCTATATTTAAGTATTAGACAAATATTTTAATTTTCAGAGTCTCTTAGGGCTAGTAAAATTCATATCTGCAAAATCACTGAGAACATTCAATCAATTAAAGGCAGATTTGCAATCTCCATCAATAACATCTCCCTCTCCTTTATCTTCAGTTTTAGAGATTAAAGTTTCCCCTGTGGAAACAAAAAAAAAAAATTCTCCTCATCAGCCTCATGATAAATATCCTCCATCCATTGTTGGCTGCTCAGTTCTCCCATCAAACAGATTCTGTTGAAACATATTTCAAGTTGTTTTGAAATCAGCATGCAGACGTGAAATTAAAAAACCACACATGCTGTTATTCTTTGATCACCTCTCCATGGGTATTTTTCTAGGGTCACACAGAAGGTCTGACTTGGTGAGGGAGAAAAAAAAGAAACCATAAAAGGGATTCTATTCTGGCTGAGAGCACAGGAAGCTCCTGAGAGAACTGGTTTCATTTCCTCATTTACTACAATCTGGCCTTCTTCCTGTAGGCAAATCCTTTAAATGAGACTTTCTAAAAGTGTTTTATTACCAACAATTGAGGACAGACACTCAAAAGTGCTCCAAAAATGGGAGGCTATAAACAGACAAAAATCCCCCAGCCTAGAGGTCTTTTGTAAGTTTGATTCTTCAAACTCAGTTTTGCATTCTTCTCTTTTGAAATCAGTTGAGGATAACTGGGTTTAATTCAAAACCACAGGCTGTCCCTATTTGTAAAATAAAGATAAGAAAATATACTCCAGCTCTGGGCAAGGATGCT